>NW_027411644.1:116464533-117080731 GCF_047663935.1 Musca autumnalis
GTTGTATTCCGGATGGCTGGGTGGCTGGTTAGATGTTTGAATGGCTTGCATTGTTTCAAGCCCGCCCACACACCAAGTGTCTTAAAAATGATTTAATAACATTACTTTGACACTGAGCGAGCGGTCGGTCATCTTTTGTTTGCGTATCCAAGGGATGTGTGTGTGTGCATTTAGGCGTTTGAATTTATTAACAAGCATGGACAGAGTTAGAGCTAGATTGGGACAGGAAACTGTGGGCCTTTGTGAATGAGTAAAACAAATTTGGTCGGTTTGAATCTACGGCCATAAGATGGAGATTTTTCCAATTAATCATTATAGGATTCAGAAAATATATATAGAGCACGCACCCAGCAAAAATTTAGGGGCCACATTAGGCGATTAATCCATTACAAAATAATGTAAACAAGCTAATTATTGTTTATTTTTAATAGCTGAATAAGATTTGGTAAATTTCATAAAATGATTGTGGGTGGACCTGGCCAAAGAAAATGCCGTTTTTAATTAGCTTAATAACATCTACTTGGCAACCCTAACCGTACTATCATCTAACACTCTGTATTAAGCAAGTAACATCTAAACTCCCCATAATATTGGTGGGTTGGAATCTCTTTGTGTTTTGAATGTTGAGATTGTATTTTATGATAGCGATTTCTATTGTTAATGCAGGAAATTAATTGTTGCTCGGTGGGTCATTTAGCCACTCATCATTTTTTGCCCTATCCATCTCGATATGTATGTCATTTATTGTTTCACCACTACGCAGTTCTGTGTTTTATTTTCAATTATTCAAATCAATGTTTTTTTACCCTCCACCATAGTATCGAGGGTATATTAGTTAGTTTTTCCATTTGAAACACATTGAAATAATCATTTGCGACCCTGCAAGTATATATATTCATGATCAGGAATTTTAAGCCATTTGCGACCCTGCAAGTATATATATTCATGATCAGGAATTATGAGTCGATCTAGCCATGTGCGTCTGTCAGTCTGTTGTAATTACTCTGGCGTCCGCAAGAATTGAGCTTGAGCGCTATAGTTGCGCACCCGAGTATCTTTTTTCCATAGGCAGCTCAAGTTTGAAGACGGGCTATATCGGTTCATGTTTTGATATAGCTCACATTCAACGGTAGCTCCCGATTTTCGGTATTTTGTGCGTTTTAGCTACAATTTTTAACCGAACTAGCTGTAATTTGACATTTGGGGTTCTTAGGGGTCACAACACTACTCCACAAAAATTGTCAACATAGAAAGGTCTGTGTTTAGGTCTAGCTCCCATATAACGGTTCTTCCAAATTTTCTGTATTTTGAGGATTTTAGCAACATTTTTTAATTGAGCTATACGTAACTTAACATTTGAGATTCCCTGCAGCCACAAAAGTTCTCCGCAGAAAATTGTCACCATGTTTTGGTAGCCCCCATATAATAGTACTTCCCGAATTTAGGTCTTTTGCGGATTTTAGGTACCATTTTTAACAGAACTAGCTGTATTGTGAGATTTAATGTTCTACTTCACGGTACCTCCCAATTTTCAGTAATTTCAGTATTTTAGCTACATTTTTGACCACAAAACTTCTGCAACAAAATTTGTCATCATAGGTCAACGTTTTGGAATGGCACTAGAAAATGGTATAATCGATTTCAGGTTTTTTAGATTTTTTCTAAATTTTCGGTTAATAATGGTCGTTAAAACTTCTCTATCAAAAATTGTGAACCTTGGCCAACGTTGTGGTATAGCTCCCATATAGCGGTACCGCCTGATTTCAGGTATTTGACGTTTTAATAATTTGAGATTTAAGGTTCCTGGTGACCAAAAAGCTCATATACCAAAACTTATGGTCATAGGTCCATGTTTTACGTCCAGATTTTCGGTATTTTGAGGATATTACCTAGCTGTAATTTGAAATTTGAGGTTCTCAGTGGTCACGAAAATTCTCCAATAAAAGTCGTCAGCATAAGTCCATGTCTTGATATAGCCCCCATATAACGGTACCTGCCGATATTTTGTATTTTGAGGATTTTAGCTATAATTTTTAACCGTGGTCACAAAAGTTCGTCAACATAGTGGCCACGAAACTTAAATCGTAAACATAGGTGCATGTTTTGGTATAGTCCCCTTTTAACGGTACCCCCCCCCCCCCCCCTATTTGCGGTATTTTGAGGTTTTAAGTAAAATTGTTTGACGGAACTACCCGTAATTTAACATTTGAGGTTTACAGTAGTCAAAAAAAAAACGTTATCACTTAAAATGTTTAATATAGTTCCACTTTTTGGTACGGCCCCATTTAACCGTACCTCCCCTTTTTGTATTTTCGGAAATTTTGCTTTATTTCTTGTCCGAACTTACAGCAATTTTACATTTGAAGCTTCTATTGCAAACAACACTTCTTCACCAAAAGTAGGTCCATGTTTTGGTGTAGGCCCCATGTAACGATACCTCCCGATTTTAGGTATTTCCACGGTTTTGGCCACCTTGTTTGACGGAACTACCCGTAATTTGACATTTTATGTTCCCTGCAGTGAAAAAATTTTGTTTGTTTTTTCGTAATATTCATAATTTTTTAAATACTAATGAACTGTTTTGTAGGATCATGGAAGTGGCTGAAATTCGGTGTTTAGTCTTCCTTGGGGCTACAAAACTTTTCCCCAGAAAGTATTTTGTACAGGTCGACATTTTGGTATTTTTTTGGCACCGCCAGATTTCGGTATTTTTGCCGCATTTTGTTACAGAAATGGCTGTAATTTAGTATTTAGTCCTCGTTGGGGCTACAAATCTTTCCCCCAGAAATTTGTCAGTGCTGGTCGAGGTTTTGTTTTAGCACCTATAAGACGGTACCACCCGATTTTCAATATTTTTAGGGTTTTAGCATCAAAAATTTATTCCGGAAATTAGGGCGTGCAGGTCCACGTTTTGATATAGCACCCATATAACGGTACCGCCCGATTTTCGGTATTTCAAGTTTTTAAATTAATTATCACACCGAAATGGTTTAAATTTCGTACTTAGTCCTCGTTAGGAGCAGTAAACTTTTCCTCAGAAATTAGTTGCTGTAGGTCCACATTTTGATATAGCCCCCATTTACAGCACCGGCCGATTTTTTATTTTGTGGGTTATTTGTTTCATTTTTGTACCGAACTGTGGATAATAAAGCGGGGGTATAAAAAATTCGACACGGCTTAACTTAATGCGTTTTTCATTTGTTTTATTTTGGCCGTATTTATATTTTGTCCAAACTTAGTTTATGTTCAAAAATGGGTCATATCGGTCCACTTTTTCGGGTACCTCCGCCTCGAAAGTTAAAATCTTTTCGCTAAAATGGCCCAAAAGCTGTAAAAAACACCTATGGTCGTACCAGGCAGTAACCGTGTTTGGGCAATGCTTTGCACATCGTAATATTTTTGCGAATCTTAGATACAGTTCAAATATGGACTATATCGGTCCACTACTAAGGGTTTGCTTTAGGGAAAGGCATAGAAGACCATATTTTCGGATATCTATATCAGTTCTCTCCTCGTCAGTTTCTCAAACAAAAAAAAAACTTTCTAATCCATTTCTTATATTTTCTTGTCTTATAAGCAATACGGAGCACACTTATGCCCTGTAATTAGAGCACATATATTTAGAGTCGTATCTCCTTTTTTGTGGACGGGAAACCGAATGTTCATGTTCCAATCATGGGCTACACGTACTTCCCGTCCGATGGTGCTAACAAGCTCATGTATACACCTTAACAGCGTGTCGCCTCCGGTTTTTAACATCTCGATTGGTAAGCCATCGGCTTCTGCTGCCTTAGCTGCATGAATAAGCCGGTTTGTTGCTGTCTTTGTCTCTTCTTGGTCGGGCAGTATACACTTAATACCATCTTCCGATATTGGACCTGTGCTATCTTCTTCGTCGTCGCTAGTGCTGGATTTCAAACAGTTTGAGAAAATGTTCGTCCATATCCTGAACACACTGTATGCATCAGTTACCGAATTCCCTTGCTGGTCTCTACAGAAGGATGTGCCTGTAACACAACCAGCAGTTTGACGTTTCACTCTTTGGTAGAATTTTCGGACTTCATTCTGGCTGCTGCACATCTCTATTTCGTCACACTCCCGTTTTTCCATTTCACTCTTTTTCCTTCGATAAAGACGTAACATTTCCCTCCTTTTCTCCCGATATCTCTCGTGCGCTACGCTTTGATACCGATTCTCATCGGTAGCAATACGACCATAGGTTCCTTGGTGGAGGTCTCTTATATCCATGCATACATTTTGCAGCTGATTGTATGGAGTGGACAATACTTTGCCACTGTGTTGATATGTTATCGGAACGAGAAGTGCTTTGGTTAGGCAATTGGACCAGATAAGTGGAATATGATGTGGCTATCTGCTGTGATTGCAGCTTACCGATGTTATAATTCCATGTTGTGTTTGTCCGTACTGTATTTGTAACGTTTAGTCGCTTACTTACCTTTGCTGCAACAAGTTGGTGGTCCGGGGTATGTTTGCTCCTCGGAACGATCCACAGTGGTCCCACTTGTATGGGAAGGTGCGACAAAAATATTTGTAATCGTCGGATCAATCTGATTTTTCAGTATATGCGAAAAATAAGTCAAAAATACTTTACAATATGGGTCCAGTTTTTCCTATAGCCCCCATGTAGCGGTATCACCCGATTTCAGGTATTTTGAAGCTTTTATCTACATGTTCTGCCAAAATTGGCTGTACTTTGGTATTTGGGGTTCCCAATGGTCAGAAACCTTCTGCATCAAAAATTGTTGTCTTAGGTCCAGGTTTCGGTATAGCTCTCTTATTACGATACCTCCCCATTTCTGATATTTTGGAGATTTTATCAACATTTTCGCCCGAGTTGGTTGTAATTTGCCATTTGGGGTTCTCAATGATCAGAAACCTTCTGCGCCAAAAATTGTGGTCTTAGGTCCAGGTTTCGGTATAGCCCTCATATTACGGTACCTCCCTATTTCAGTTATTTTGAGGTTTTTATCTACATTTTCGGTTTGAATTGGTTGTAATTTGCGATTTGGAGTTCTTACTGGTAAAAAAACGTCTCCGACTGATATCGAAAGGAAACAAATTATTCCATTTGAGGTCAGAATATTTCATAATAAAATTCGGTGCGACCGAACTATACATTTTTACTTGTTTTTCATATTATATGTAGCATCATACATGTATCAAAAACATACAGATGTAAAAAAATACACTCATAAGTAGATCCCAAAACAAAAATGTCAAAATCTTGAAAGAAAAAAACCAAAACAAACAATTAAAACACAAAACAAAGAAGAAACTGAGAATACAGAATACAAAAATGTGATTTCCAGCTCATTTTATGGGAATAATGTGTAAACATTTTTATGTAAAAGTAATTAGAAACCCTTGTACTAAAACTTCCATTTCGAAAAAATAATTTTATCCTTTCAATTTTGAGTTACTTGCCTTGTAAGAAGTCACAACCTTACGGATGTTTTTAAAGTTTCTAAGAGATTATACGCAAATGTCAACTTCTTCTGTATTGTTTTGTTATAAATTACAAATACAGTGCTGGAATACTAAAATATAATATGTTTAGAGAAAACTTGCTAAATTGTCGCAGAGATTTGCTGATATCGATTTTTCGATTTTTGTCGCAGGTTAAGACCAGTGTGCGATCGTACATCCAACATGCTCGATGAATGTCTTCCAAAAATATTCTTCTCTCTAACCAAAAATCTCCTAGAATAATTTTAATGTCATGGTCAAGACAACAGTTGTATGCTTCTTCTAAGCGCTCGTAAAATATATCTTTGTTCTGTTCGTTCTTGTCTTCAGTGGGAGCATCCGAATAGTAGTAAGTCTTTCATTAGGTGGGGTGAAGCTGGAGGCCAGTTGTTTTAACCTCCGACCAGCAACAAATCCGCAACCAAACTCATGCTTTATGCCATGGCAGCTATAATACAGTGTGTCACATTTAGGTGTTGTAATAACGCCTTAACCAATCGTATCGTATTTCCTGTATGGGAGTAATGTCGGCCTTGCACATCTGCTAATTCTCTATAAAAAGAGCGAATATTCCAGGTGTAGATTCGCAGATCATGGTTCTTAAAACGTTTGCGGGGTCGTCACTTTAGAGGGGTTTATTCATGTTTTCTTGTTGTTTCTTTTTGCAGGGTTGGGTTACTAGCCCAACCCAAGCTTTTAACGTTCTTATGGGTGAACGCGCGGCACATGTTAGCTCACTACCTTAAACTGGTTTTAAAGGAAGCTCCCCAGGTGACACCACGGGGGAGGTCAGTGTCCACTTGAGATGAAAGAGGGACCAAGATAAGTCTTGGGGGTTTGCAATGTTGAAGCCAGACGAGGCCGTTGCTTGGTATCTTTCATCTCATACGTCTCCCGGATAGTTTGTCTTCAAATTGATTTTTCTGCGTCTTAGAATAGTTTAACAAATGAAAGATATGTATGTGTAGGCAGACAAAAACATGCTGCGATTCATTTGGTAAGATGAATTTTTGACAAGTTTCCTGAATGTTAATGAACATTTTGTATGATAAACATCAGGTGGAATAAATAAATATGTATTTACATACATATTATATACATGACACATCATGTGTCGTATGAGTGATGTCGAACAAAAAACTAATCGTATAGACACTTCATGGACATGATAACTTGTCATGCCTAACGACATCATCATGTGAACAAACATTTATATGACGACACATCCTGCCAATCGTTTTGTATGTAAAGACTAAAGCAGTCATTCAAAGGTCTTGCTTTATGTTTACTTTTTTTGGTGAAAGGATGAAATTTATTTAAATGAAACTCTTCATTACAGACAACTAATGTGCGCCCCGAGACTCATTTATCATCAGGAACAAAAAGAGGCCAGCAGGACACACACTTACACAACTTTGATGTATTGCTTTAAAATTTTGTATCTTTAATTAATTTGTAACTATGTAAAAGCTAATGAAAACAATTTTAAGATTCGCTAGTAATCAACATTTTTTATTATGGTTATGAGAGTGTTTTTCGAAAATATTTAGTTAAATCTGGGCGTAACTGCATTTTTTGCAAGACATATAAAAAAAGTAAGAGAGGGCTATAGTCATTCGGGGCCGGGTTTTCCACAGAATTTATTTTATATTATTGCAACACGTTATGTTATTGATATAATATGCCACCAGAATTTAAAATTTGGACCAAAAATTTAATTTGAATATTTTTCCCACATTGCACAGTGGCGGCACTTACAAGGGAAGGTATGACAAAAATACTTTTGGATAATATATCGATCTGAAATTTTTATCAATGGCTCCTAGTGACATGAAAATACTATAACAAAAATATTTCAGTCGTAAGGTCCAAATTTTCGCGATGTTCCCATATAACACATCATCCTAAATTGTAGAATTTTATTGTTACCAACATATGGTTCAAACGAATTTGTTGTAATCAGGTACTAAGAGTTCTTATTGCATATTAAACCTCCACGCGAAAAATTGTCAATATTGGTCCATGACTTACTATACTCCCTACATTTTTATCTCCATTCAATGTTTTTTACAGATATTTTTCAACCGGAGTCGTCTTTAATAGTGAACTCAGCGTTTAGAAAATCACCTTTTAAAAGAATGTGATATCGGTACACTTTTGCCCACAGTTTATGATTTAACCAACTTTTGTAGCAGAATCGCCTGTAATAATATATTGTTGGTTCTCAGTGTAGGAAATCACTCCTTAAATTATTCAATATAGATCCACGTTTCGGCGAGGTCTAACATTATTAAAGTTAATATTTAAAATGTGTAGATAGTCTAAGTTACCATGACAAATGAAATCGTTAATAGCATCAATAATAGTCTTATTGCAATACATAAGCACTAAAAAACATTTTATTGAACATACATATAAGAAAAGGTAAATAAATACTTTAAAATATTCCAAAAAATATAAATTCAGCACCTAAAAACTGAGTTAAACTTTTAGCCATAACTGCCAAAACCGCAAATTTCCGCAAAAAGTCTAAACAGTTTTGAAATCGACGGAGCCTTGGCTTCAGTTTGGTACTAGTGGTGATTCTTGCATATGCCTGGAAAGTAACTGAAACTTTAAGGAAATCCATACATCTATATTAAATATTTGGCAACACTTACATTTTATAATAACTATTTTTTCTGTATTTAAATAAAATTTCTTCTCCAAAATTAGTCATGTTTGTGAGGCTTTTTCTCCTTAAGAACCGCGAAAAATGGAAAAACAAAGTTGAGTTTTGAAAAACTTGGAATGTTTAGAAGCGATTGGCATCTTTAAATTTTTAAAATGATGACATTATTTTTTTGATTTTTGTCGTTGGACGCATCCACTGTGCAAATCACGGTAAATTTCACACACGATCATTTTTCAAAATTATTTGCATTTTCCTTCACCAAACCACTTCGTTCAAAATTTTTCAGTATTAAAATATAACTGTGATATCCTAGCATGATTATGGTTACACTACACAATTAAAACTATGGGATTCCTCTATATACTAGGCTGTAACTATATAACCTAACCATGTACATCAGCATAATCGGCATCAATGGAAAGGTCAAGAGTTCCTCTTCTAAATATAACTTACAGGGGTGGAACGTACAAAAGTATTAGTCCATTTCACCTGCTAAACATTATCTGTTCCTTATGCTAAATTGCAATCTTCCTCTTCTTCGTAAACCCAAACCTTACTTAAAATTTCAAGCCGATCAGACCATCATTCCGGCCTATAGAACCGCTATTTGTACGTTACAAAATCAGATAAAAATGTTTTTTGTTTTATTTCACATCCTATTTTTTTATGATCATCGCCAAAACTAATCGTTTCTATAAATACAAAATTTTGTGACGTGAATTCATCCAGATATGAATTTTGGTATACCACACGATTGCCATTCCACATTGTGGTGGACCACGATCTGCTATTAAAATTTTGTGCATATACCTGAAGAAAGGAATGGACTGAAATATCCCATACTGGAACTTGATCTAAAATTTGGAGTGATTTTTTCATGGGGGAGTTATTCGAAGCAGTTTTCTGATCTGGTCCATCTTCGATTTAAGATCTTTCAATATTGTAGGTACAATGTTTAAACCTTTTGAGCCATAATGTCAGGAAGCATTGACTTGCCGATGAATAAAATTTGGGAAAAAGGGTGCTTCTATAGACCATTTCTGTAAAAGAGGGTGCATCCGTAGACCCTTTTTGGAAGAAAGGCAGCTTCTATAGACCCTTTCTGGAAGGAAGGGTGCTTCTATAGACCCTTCCTGGAAGAAAGAATGCTTCTATAGACCCTTTCTGGGAGAAAGGGTGCTTCTATAGAACCTTTCTGGAAGAATGGGTGCCTCTATAGACCCTTTCTGGA
This sequence comes from Musca autumnalis, assembly GCF_047663935.1. Classification (NCBI taxonomy): domain Eukaryota; kingdom Metazoa; phylum Arthropoda; class Insecta; order Diptera; family Muscidae; genus Musca; species Musca autumnalis. Next base: position 116,473,926 of record NW_027411644.1, read on the forward strand.
AGAAAGGGTGCTTCTATAGACCATTTCTGGAAGAAAGGGTGCTTCTATAGACCATTTCTGGAATAAAGGGTGCATCCGTAGACCCTTTCTTAAAGAAAGGGTGCATCCGTAGACCCTTTCTTAAAGAAAGGGTGCATCCGTAGACCCTTTCTTAAAGAAAGGGTGCATCCGTAGACCCTTTCTTAAAGAAAGACAGCTTCTATAAACCCTTTCTGGAAGAAAGAATGCTTCTATAGATTATATATACCCTTTCTGGAGGAAAGGGTGCTTCTATAGACCCTTTCTGGAAGAAAGGGTGCTTCTATAGACCCTATCTGGAAGAAAGGGTGCTTCTATAGACCACTTCTGGAAAGAAAGGGTGCTTCTATAGACCCTTTCTTGAAGAAAGGGTGTTTCTATAGGCCCTTTCTGGAAGAAAGTGTGCTTCTACAGACCATTTCTGGGAAGAAAGGGTGCTTCTATAGACCACTTCTGGAAGAAAGGGTGCTTCTATAGACCATTTCTGGAAGAAAGGGTGCTTCTATAGACCATTTCTGGAAGAAAGGGTGCTTCTATAGACCACTTCTGGAAGAAAGGGTGCTTGTATAGACCCTATCTGGAAGAAAGGGTGCTTCTATAGACCCTATCTGGAAGAAAGGGTGCTTCTATAGACCCTATCTGGAAGAAAGGGTGCTTCTATAGACCACTTCTGGAAGAAAGGGTGCTTCTATAGACCACTTCTGGAAGAAAGGGTGCTTCTGTAGACCCTTTCTTGGAGAAAGGGTGTTTCTATAGGCCCTTTCTGGAAGAAAGGGTGCTTCTACAGACCATTTCTGGAAGAAAGGGTGCTTCTATAGACCACTTCTGGAAGAAAGGGGCTTCTATAGACCATTTCTGGAAGAAAGGTGCTTCTATAGACCATTTCTGGAAGAAAGGGTGCTTCTATAGACCATTTCTGGAAGAAAGGGTGCTTCTATAGACCATTTCTGGAAGAAAGGGTGCTTCTATAGACCATTTCTGGAAGAAAGGGTGCATCCGTATACCCTTTTTGGAAGAAAGGCAGATTTTATAGATCCTTTTTGGAAGAAAGGCAGCTTTTATAGATCCTTTCTGGAAGAAAGAATGCTTCTATAGACCCTTTCTAGAAGAAAGGATGCATACGTATACCCTTTCTGGAAAAAAGGGTGCATGCGTAGACCCTTTATTGAAGAAAGGGTGCATCCGTAGACCCTTTCTGGAAGAAAGGCAGCTTCTATAAACCCTTTCTGGAAGAAAGTATGCTTCCATAGACTCTTTCTGGAAGAAAGGCAACTTCTATAGACACTTTCTGGAAGAAAGAATGCTTGTATAGACCCTTTCTGGAAGAAACGGTGCTTCTATATACCCTTTCTGGAAGAAAGGGCGCTTCTATAAATACTTTTTGGGAGAAAGCGTGCTTCTATAAATCCTTTTCTGTAAATCCTTTTTGGAAGAAAGCGTGCTTCTATAGACCCTTTCTGGAAGAAAGTGTGCTTCGGAAGCGTGCTTTTATAGACTCTTTCTTGTCCAAAAATCGGCCCAAATTTGGAGCTAGGAATATTTTGTCTAAGCTTAGATCAAGTTCGAAGTTGGCCATATTGGGCCTCTCCCTACTACCTCCCCAACAAAAATTCAAAATTGTTCACAAAAATGGTGCGTATAACTTTTAAACGGACTAACCGAATTGGTCGAAATATTTTTTCCATACTTAGATTACATTTTTTTAGTACAATTCCCACAAAACTTCAACAATTATCGCTAATGATAATAATTCTTAAAGATAGTATTCGACTTTGTCATACTATATATGAACTCCGGCGAAGCCGGTCCCAATCCTGGTTGAAAAAGGAGGAGGAATTGTCGCTAGCCGATGAGGTGAATTGAATTACTCCACAATGCATCTCTGGAACGAGCGACATAGAGTCAGGTAATGATCTCCTACCATCAATGAGATCCCCGAAATCGCCTAAGCCGGTCCCAAGCCCGGTTGAAAAAAGAGGAGGGGTTGTCGCGAGCGATGAAGTGAATTGAACTACAACCCCAATTCATCTCTGGGACGAGCGACATAGAAACAGGCAGCGACGTATCCAGAAATTGTATTTTTTAGACATTTTTTGTATATTTTACTCACAAAACATCAAATTCTGTCATCTATGAACATTGCTGTTTCAGAATCCACAAATTTCCCAGGTTTTTGATTTTTTCATCTATGAACATTGTAGTTTTAGAATCCGCAGAAACTTCCCAAGTGTAAACGCCTTCCATTTAAAGTTGGTTTAGGCGCATCCTGTATTATTATCTTAAATCAAAAATTCATGGAGATTTTTTAATAAAATATTTGAATCTGTGTTCGGCAAATTGTAGTTCATGAGATTATCTTTAAATTAAATTATATCGAGAAAAAATTTTTAATATGTGAAATTCAGCAACATGTGACAATTTAGCCCATTTGCGTCGGCGATCCTCTTTCTACATTTGTTACATTTGATCTGAACTTAGATTTAATGTACATCCGCTACTGCATATTAACCATGGTCAGACATAAAAGATTTTCCGAATTTCCTTTATAACATGTAGGATAAATTAAATGACTCTATGACTAAAATGCTGAAATTCCATTTATCCCTTCAATTTGAATGGACCCCAATCTCTAAACCTACCCATGCTAATTAAGCATCTATAAAAATGGCCGTAGACAAGCAACTCAAAAACAAAAAGTAATTGTGGTGAATTGGATTATTCTTCCGACACCCTTCTCATTTGTCGCATACGTATGCCGAGAATTACTTTAGCAGTTCGTTTGGTATGTAAAAGCTTTTAACATTTTCACATATTTTAGTTAATGCTAAAGCTAATTATACTGTTAATTGGGAATATGTGTTTTAATACGTGAGAGTGTGTGCATGTGTTGTGGCATTTACACACATACACACCACCACCACTACCATTATTAATTATGGACATGTACAAATGACGTTGATAAAAACAACAGCGGCAAACAAACATTTGGCCATAAAGCTTTTGCTTGTCATAATTTCAGAAAAGCCGAATTATGACGATGATAAACAACAGAATACGACGACAACAATGCGAGAGAAAATATGTTTTGCATACTTTGTAAAAAAACGAATAATTTGAGAGAAATCATGTGTCTGAAAAGGGGGGAAAATTTTGTAAACAATAAAAGCTTAGGACATTTGAACCTATTTTGCACCCTTTTTGGCCAACTTAAGAGAGAGAGAGCGCGTCTAAGAGAGCCACCTGTACTAAAAAGAACAACATAAAAGCTTTGCCATAATTTAGGCTCTCCAGCATCCGCATAGCACAGCTTATGAACCTCTTTGCATTTTACATGGATTTTTAGTCAGGTGGAGACAGTTGACGTGTACGGTTGTTAAACGGTTAATGAGATTTTGTGTGTAAAAGTTTGCAAATTTTCAAGAAAAGCAAAAAAAATTAACACACACATATACAAATACACAAAGGTTTTTCTACAAAGCATATAAAAAAATTATAGAAAAAATGTAAAAGTTTATAAATTTTTATAAAACAAAATTTTGGTGTGAAGTGTAAGTGATAAATTTGATGAAAAGAGTTAAGATTTTTTTTGGAAAATTGAAGAAAAAATGAAAAGTTGACCTGTGAAAAAAACGGTTATGAGAAAAAAATCAAAGCTGAAAAAACACACATACACACAAACCAATCCAAAAGCCTTTGTTAACATCTTTGCAAAGAAAAAAGGTATACCAAAGTTAATGAGAGATGCTGTAGAGGACGATGGCCATGCTTGCTGGTTGGTGGTGGTAGTGGTGGGTAAAAGTAGTCAAGTGAAATGTGGTGGTATGGTAAGGTTAAAAGTAAAAGGAACAAACACTACCCCCACAAATGAATGGTTCGTTCGTGTGAGGAAAGCTTTTGCTGTGGCTGGCTTATGCTGCTTGTCAAAGGCAGGGCCGTATGTTGTGTTTGTGTGTGTGTTAAGTATATACTTATGTACTCACCACACCCTGATCCTTGTTTAGCATAAAATCAAACATGACACACAGTTTGGGGTTTGAACTGACTTCCTTAAGCTAAGAGCAGCATTTCTAAGGTTTAAGGAGTAGTCAGTCAAGTGAGAGGTGAGAGTAAAAAAGGAGTTTAAGAGACAATGTGTGACCATGTACTACAAACTCATCTCTGAGGCATGGACTCACCACTTGACTCGCTCTCTGGTACTAATGTTATGACGTTTTTATGTTTTGTTGTACATGCCTTAGCATAGTTTGCAGAGATTCTTTTTTTGGGCCATAAAATACTCGACGGATGTGTTTGTTTCATTGTTTTTGTTGTGATACTGTGCAACTTTTCAACAGCATAGAGCAATGGTGATATTTATTAGGCACTGTAAGCTCCAAAGGACCAGACGTTAAGATTTTTTGTGCAAATTTACCCCAAAAACAAATGTGTTACAAAAAATGAAAAGCAAATAGTAAAAAAATAAAAAAGTGAAATTAATTTACAAAGTTTTAAATGAATAACATTAAACAAACACAAAAATTTACAAGTGACAATTTTAAAACCACTCTTTTTTGTCTTCTCTATGACAAATGCCCCAGTTTTTTTGCCCAAGCCTAAAACTCGGCCAAAAGGCTACACAGAGCCACAAAAGTGTTTGAAATTTCTTTTGTTTTTTTGTTGGTGTTCATCGTCTTCACTTTATTCTGAAAACATAAGAAGCGTGTACAATAGTAGAACATAAATAATTTTTGCCAAAGGCGAAAGGGGGAAAGCCATGTAAGGAAATATTTGTGGAAAACTAACTTTGAGGAAAATATGTATTTTACCTCGGATATACAGTGAGACCTTCCATTACAAGATAATCCCGCAACTATAACAGCTAAGCCATTGTGGTGTTTAAAACTATCAAGATACCTATATATAATATATATGTATATATAGTCCACATTATATTAGAAAACATTTCGTTGTCATCTTATTTATTGAGGAGGACTACGCAATAGTGAAAGCTATCCACATTTTATGTTTTCCCTTCATTCTTATAAATTAACCTGGAAATAAACTCAGAACCTTTTGATAGTGGCTCCCTTACCAACATTAGTATACCACTGTCACTAGTCCAGTGCCTTACTTCAAACACGGTTACCAGCAAGCGTCCTCTATTCTTAACAGCACAAAACCAACATCAAAGAAATCATCCAACCAACGTACCAACGACAGCAACGGCAACAACAAAAGAAGCATAAAACAGCATCCTTTGGCAATAAAGGAAAACAGCAACAAAGAAACAGAAAAAAATGAAATAAAAAATTACTCCGGCTATTCTTAAGGCACTTCAGCTGTAGGCCATACAAAGAAAGGAATCTCCAGACATCTCTTTGTTTGTAGATTTCGGTTTTAATAATCAAGCAACAGCAACATATACATCTACATCTACATCTACATACTTACAACAAATACCTCGTCGTGTCTTTCTTCTGCCTTTCTTACCTTTCTAGCACAGTAGAAGTTCTGCAAGAAAAGGGAACTGACATGTCAATCAAATCAAATTAAAAATAATTTTCTTAAAAGCCATAGTAGAATCTTGGAAAAAAAGAAAGTAAAAAAGTGTACAAGAACGAAGAAAACACAAAGAAAAAAAGGAAAAACTGAAAGCTCAAACAGCAGACATAGATAGATAAGTATACACAGATAATTTTATGTCCTTTTCGTTTGGGAGAAGAAAAATGGCAAAAGATTTTTTGAACTCTGTTAAAAATAAATCCAGACGAAAACACACACTGACACATTTGTAATGACAAACGAGATAAAAAATGTACATAGACCCGAATCTGGGATACTGTGTCACTTGAAAGAGTCATTAATGTAACGGAACGGATATACAAGTAAATGACCGGAAACATTAATGTTTGATTATAAGAGGATAGGAACAAAGCAAGGATGGGAAAACAAAATCTAACACACATACATATAAGTAGATAAATGTAACGTTTAAGCATTTTGTTAAAGGCCCACAAAAATGTTTTTGATATACTCCAGGATATTTATTCAAGATTTAGAATTCAAACAGTTTATAATCCAACTCAGAGCTCGGCTAAAGTTGAATAAATGTAATAAAATGTTGTTGCTTTCGTTGTTAGAAGTTTGAATAAATAACTTAAGATTGAATTCTCAGAATAGCTAATAAGATATAGAACCAAATTACCAATAACACTGAAGAATTTTCCATTTCTTAATAAGGTAATTCTAGAGTCTTTGGAGATACATCAAAACCAGTGAACGGCAAACAATTATGAAACTAGAACATTTAAATTTTTAAAATATGCTTATCAAATCGAGTGATTTCTGAGTATTTTTATTATACCAACTCTACGCATTAGGTGCATTAAAACAAGCAAAATGTATTAGTCGGATTTGCCAACAGAGATATATCCGCAGCCTGTGACATAATGAAAAGATGAAACCCCAAATCTTTAGACCTGGCGTCTACAAAATATATTGAATCAAAAGCTTTTGGCTTATTCCATGATTTTTATAGACATCGCCCGGGAACAAATTTTCGTGAGGTTTTGACTCAACAATCACAGTTTTGATATGAGGCAGATCTACGGCAAGAAATTGAAACAAGAAGTATAATTTTGGCGATAATTTTCAACAACCCTCAAATAACGCCACATATAGTTGAGAGCTACATATACCAAATCATTGACCTACGTCAACAATGTTTAGGAACCAAGTTATACTGCTTCAAATGAGACGAACCTCTAGAAGTGTCCGATATAAAATTAAAATTTATGCGCAAACAGGTACTTAAGCCAAAATGTTTGAACTCTTGTGTGGTAGGTATTAGAAGGAGATGTTCGCCATCTTTGTATGTATTTGATGTAAACTTCGAAAAGCTATTACGATGTGCCAAGTTTGGATCAAATCAGAACTCGCTTCGAATTGTACGATGTGTCCTAGTCATTTTAGTTTGTACCTGAAGTATTTTTGCCATTTAGTTCGTCACCGCAGAAATTATGGGCTTGCCTTTGAAATCGAGTATACCGCTGTAATAGCACAAGCGAGGATTACATGATGTAAACATTTCAAAAATATCGAAGAATTGGTCTTCATCTGCATATTTACGAAAATTTTTGAATTTTTTTGTCGGGGGACCAGAAAGATTTGACCGATGTAGTCCATATTCGAAGCTAATCTTTGTCTCCTAGAAATATTATGATGTGCAAAGTGTAGACCAAATTGTTTGATCCGTTCGAGAGTTATCGTGCGCATTAGTCAGCCTCAGCCTTTCAACAAGTAATAAAGAACCTATTTGCTATGTCGGCAGCTATATCACCTCAGTTATAAGATACACACCAGTAGTGCGATTTCCGACAAAAATCGGTAAAATTATAATGATTATAATTTAGGTAATTATCGAAATTTGTCGGTAAGTTAGCGACCAGAATAAAGTTGTCGCTAGGTATTACCGACAGCATCAGTGTTGTATACTTTTATTGGCACTTTTCATTCGTAATTTTGCGTTTTCATTTTACCGATTTTTGTCGGTAATCAAAAAATGAGAATCCCACTACAGGAGTAATGTTAGTAGTGTTTTATTTTTCTAAAACTTGTGGGCATTTACAACCAAAACAATCTACGCGAATTAAATTCTTAATTCGTCAGTTATTAGAAGGGTAATTTTTGGTGAAATTTCCGGCCCATAATTCAGGAAGTGCGGACGTCCCAAAATCTCTTCCGATTTCAATATAATTTGGGACATTTATTTCTACACCATTTTCACATGTAATTCGAAGAATTTCAGTTATAATTCCAAACATTTAACTCGTAATTACTATTGAATTTCGAATTATTTCATTTGTAATTTGAGAATTTCAATTATTTCATTTATAATTTGAATTTTTCATTTGTAATTTGAATTTTTTCATTGTAATTCGAATTTTTCCAGTTGGAATTTGAATTTTTTCATTTGAAAACCGAATTATTACATTTAAAATACGAATAATTACATTTGTAATACGAAAAATTTTATTTGTATAAAACTAATGCAATCAAAAATGTTGTATTTTTTATTTTGAATTAATTAATTTCGACTTTTTTATTTCAAATGGAATAATTCAAATTAAAAATGAAATAATTGGAATTTCAAATGTAATAATTCGAATTTCAAATGAAAAAATAAAACAAATTTCAAATGGAAACATTTAAATCGCAAATGGAAGAATTCGAAATTATTTGAATTTCAATTGGTATTATCAAATTACAGATAAAATAATTCGAAATTCAATTGTAATTCTCAAATTACAAGTGAAATTCTTCGAATTTAAAATGATATAATCAAATTACAACGGAAATTCTTGTAATTACATGTGAAAATGGTGTAGACCAAATTCCGTCACACATTTCTAGGAATTTAAAACGTGAGACGATATGACCCATCTTCGAAGTTTGGAAAATATCTTGGCTGTACACTGTTTGCTCAAAATTGGGTACTTTGTTGAGAGTTAGAGAGAGAGCTTCTGTCATACAGGCGGATGACTAAATCGAGTTCATGTTGTCTAAAACGGAGTTGGTCTCAATGTATGTAGGGCATAAAACCATTTTTTTTCAATGAAGCACATATCCTATCGCATCAAGCCATAAGGCTAAGGATATAAACATTATAACTCAAAAAATTAAAATGATAATATTTGCGCCGTTTGCACCAAATCGGGTACTTTCGTCATTTTAGTTGGTGGCGTTACCTCAAAAATGGATGGACTTTCTCCCGAACAAAAATATATTTTTGTTATCAGGACCACATCATAAAACTGCCAAGGATGCGAGAAAGTCCCTTAAAATTAATTTAAGAGAAAATGTTTAAACTGAATTAAAATTAAACCATAATACCAATGTACAGTGTCGGACAAAACTAAAGCACCCCACCAGTACACTTTTTTAAAATTGTATTTTTTTTGGTCTGTTCCAGTACTGCAAGAATCTACTAATTTGTACAATATTTTTCGATAACATAAAGGAATAATTGTTATCGTAGTAAAATATAGTAGCTTCTTGCAGGTTCGGGAACAGGGCATTTAAGAAAACAAGGTTATAAGTTTGTTTCTTATTTTTCTTTTTATTTATATCTTTATTAAAAAAAAAGAACAAATTTAAGGAATTCTGAATTTAATAAAAAATTTTAAATTCAAAAAATAGTTAAGTTGGGCAGGTCAATGGAGAACTTCTGTCGAATTATTTTGGAATCACTCCTTAGTCACTTTCGCTACAAATTTTGACTCGTTATCTTCCTGGAATGTCCATCTAAGTGGCATCTCTTCTTCAGCACAAGGCAACATCACGCCATTTGATACGTTACGATACTTGAAACGATCCATAATTCTATTAATTTTATGAATTGGTCCAATCACTTGCCCCGAGAAAAAATCTCAGACCTCCATGTTTTACAGTGCCTTTGCAATATTTAGGATTTAACCGTTGCCCATTTGATCCACGCCTTATGCCATTTTAATCCTTTAAACTAACCTTTGTCAACAAAATAAGTCCGCCTCTACCGCTCTTCTGTAAATCGTTCTTTGGCTAATTTTTAAATCTAAGCGACTTTGTATTTGACCAGAAGATGCTGTAGCATCATTTTTGGATGAATATGAACAATATCGGGTAATGTTTTGTTATAGCCCCCTAATAGCGGTACTTCCCAATTTTCGGCATTTTGAGGATTTAAGCCACATTTTTCTACTAAATTACCTGTAATTTGGTACTTAGGGTTCCTAGTGGTCACAAAACTTATCCACCAAAAATTGTGGACCTCTGTACACGTTTGGGTATAGCCCCCATAAACCTCCCGATTTTCAAAATTTTGAGGATTTCAGCTACATTATCCGAAAATAAATAATTTCGCCAGAAATAATTAACAATTTGTTATCCTCTATGCCTACAAGATGTGCGTGTGTCATTCAGAATAAAGATTTTAAATTGGGGTGTGCTTCAGTTTTGTTCACTTATATTTGCGACTTAAAATGTTTTTTGAATTTTAACCTTTTGTTTAAAATCCTGAATTTCTTAGGTTTGTGTTTTTTAATAATGAAGTTATAAATAAATAAAAAGAAAAATAAAAATAAAAAATAAATTTATAAAATTGTTTTCTTAAATAAATTATCATTTAAAAAAATGTACTGAGGGGGTGTTTTAGTTTTGGCCGACACTGTACATAACCTAGTGCGGCCCAAAAGCGATTTTTTTTAATGGCCTACCCCCTTATTTTTTCCATTTGATCGAAAAATATTATATATGAAATTTTATGGCGATCGGTTTACGTAAACCCGTGCCACCTGAATGATCTTTGTTAGTATAGTAATTTGTGTCGGACCAAAGGTGAATTTTCATAAACATTCTCTAAAAGCCGAATTTATCGTCAAATCGATGAAAAAAGATTATCATTTAATTGTTGTGGCTAAAAAACGAATCCTACAAAAAATGTTTGAAAATTGGGTCGGATTTTAATAATAGCTACATTATTGAGCCCAAGGTTGCGTATAATTGGCTAAATACGTATATTGGAGCAATTCTCGGTTTTTATAAATGTTTGTTGAATTCGTTTTTTAGTCACATCAATGAACTGTTTTTCATCGATTCGACAAGTAGACTGACTATGATAGTAATAACACTGTTCCCTTGGACTATGTATGTATATTCCTCGACAATTTGAACCAATCACCTATTAATTGATTTGTATTTTATAACAGCTCTATCCTTTTCATCATCTTATTGTTTAGTACAACTTCTTTGTGACTAATCATTTCAAAAACAACATATCTCATCTCATTCAAAATGAATATGTAGTGTGTTAGAAGAAAGCTTAATTTACGCGTAATTTTTGACGATATCCTGTTTCCTTTATTTCTTGGCACATACATTTTAGGTGCATATAACAATTTCCTTAGTTTGGTTTTAAAAGGGGTTTGGTAAAAAATATCCGAAAGTCATTTGCTGGGGTTATTGGGGTACAATTTAGATTTTAAGTGGTGATAGGCAACACCTTTTTAAGTCTTTTACTTGTTACCTTGTTGTTGGTTGCTTGTTTGGTGGCTTTGTAGTAAAAAATCTCAAATATTTGTTGGCAAACCATAAAGAAGACAATATAAAACGCCCCCGTCAATCGAAAATCAAGACTAAACGAACGACATACCCTAAAGTGAACAAAGTTAAATATAATTATTTTGTGTTCTCGTTTGCAGTGTCTTAATGCAATAAGTGATGTTCTCTGGTCCCCATTGACTTTATGACTATTTAATAATTACTTTTTTTTAAAAATAAAAATTACCCACAAATTGTATAAAAGTTACTATTCAAATAACAATAACAACTAAGATAACCGCATTCAATGACAACAACAACATGAACAATCTACATACTACATAATTAACATTGTCAAAAACGAGAACAACAATATCAACATAATTAGCAGCAGCAACAACAACATCTACATTCCAGCAACAACATCTACAAGCGAAATTACATTCGATAATCATCGCAAAGGGAAATCTCTGCAAAAACAGAATCTCTGGAATTTGCCAAAGACCACTGTGTTAACCACATATACGGACACCCGAACACACGGACACTCGCACACGGACACTCAAACACCCATAACCGACCGAACTGGGAAATCACAATTAATGTCTGTCATCTGTACATAGCCTGTAAATCAACGTCTAGCAAATTACAACAACAATAACATTACAATTACAAAGGCCAATTAAAGCGTTTAATTAAGGTAAGTCAAACAAATAATTTAATCATCATCAACAACAAATGTTTGTTTGTTGTCTTTGCAAATATGAATGGATTTTTGAAAATTTAATTATATCAACAAAATACAAGGTGAATTGAACACATAAACATAATTAAGTGTTGAAATCTGCTGACAAATGATAATAAAATGGAAAAAAAGTATTCCCAGCAAAAATTTGGGAATAACATTAACCGAATAACCCCTTTATAAAGTTATATGAACAAGCTACCTTCTAAATTAACAGTAGGCTGAAAAACAGTGGGTTACATCTTAAAAAACTTACAAGTGAAAACTACTTACTTTATTCATTATCAAGTTATGAATACGGTGGCACATAGCATGTGTATTCGAATACAAAACCGAAAGTTGTGACTCCAACGCTATGGTAATGAGAAACGCGAAAGCGTTGTTGACCTTTAAACAAGAGTGTGTGTTAATCAAAAAATCAACAAGTAAAAAATAACGTTAAGTTCGACAGGGCCGAACTCATGAAATATTCGGAACAAATATGGAGTTATGAGTTTTCTTTCTGTTGCGAAAGTACAAATGCCCACAATTTTAGATGGATAAGTTTTTTTGTACCACTGGGAAAGTACCTGAAATCAGGAGAGTCCGTTATTTTTTATTCATGGAGACTACACCACAACGTGAGTCTATGTCCACAACCTTTTGAGGAGAAGTTTGTTCGTTATATGAAAACAAAACATGGGCCAATGTCCACAACTTTTTTAACCACTTCGAAACTTAAATACCAAATTACATCTAATTCGGTCTTAAAATGTAACTGCAACTTCAAAATACGTCAAATGGGTCTTTATAGTTTTTGACCACTAGGAACCAGAGATGGAAAATTAAAAATTTCTAAAAGTACTGAAATGGTACTTTTTGAAAAACATTTTTTATTATTTTTTTTAAGAAAAAATTAAAAACAAAAATTTATTTCCTAAAAACAACAACAAAGGCTTTTATTTATATCTATGAAATCTGAAGAATGTTTCAAAATCGTATATATTTTTATACCATATATATGTATAATCTCCACTCCTTCGCAAAAGTGCAGTTTAAGACTGCTTTGATTTTTATGTGCTCCACCATAATAGAGATATAATTAACTTTGTCATTCCGTTTGTGACACATCGAAATATTCGTCGGAGGCCTTATAAACCAATAACCATGTCCGTCCTTCTGTATAAATCAAGGTAAAACTCCCTATATTTAAGATACAGGTTTTTAATTTGGTACAGAAGTTCCAAATACTCCTACGATGGTTGTGTGGTATTAAAAATTGGCTCTATCGGACCATATTTTGATATAGACCCATACAATGGTATGTTGATGGTTAGAGCCACATTATCATACCACAATTGTTTAAATTTGGTATTTAGTCTTCGTTTGGGCTAGAAAACTCTCCCCCATAAATTTGTCAGTGGTGGTCATCGTTCTGATCGCAGTCGTAAAGCTTCATTTATATTGAACTTTAAACAATTTTTTTTGAATAATTCGCGATTGATAGCCCAAAAAACATGTTTTGGTGGCCGATGTAAACATCGTTTTACGTCACTATTCAAAACAATAGTCGAACTATCGATAGTTTGCCCAGCATTAATATAGCCCCAGTGAACAGGTATTGCAGGTTCTCATATTGAAAGGTACTACGGAAGTGTTAATTTTTTAGTGTCACATAAATTTTTTTTAACGTGTGCGACCAGACTATTTGAGATGGTACTGATTAGCCACGGGGGTACTTTGGTACTTTTTATAGTGAAATGGTATTGCAAAAGTACTGTTGTACTGAACTTTCCATCCCTGCTAGGACACTAGACTATTCCAAAACGTTGATATATATATCTATTTCGGTCTGAAAATGCAAAATCAACAACGTATGGTGTCAACATGAGCACAGGCGTGTTCAATTTTTTGGCCAAGTCTGTTGTCATGTTTTTGAATCTGACCACTAATGGCGTGAAGATGAGCACATGCGTGCTCAGTTTTTAATATTTTGACCACACACATGCTGACTTTGACCACGGTACGTTGTTATTGACACCATCTCGTCGTCGCCTATCGGATACTGGCGTGTGATCAATGACGTACTGCCAACCTCTAAAGATAGCCGAGCTTGAAAATACAATGGTTGAGTCGGCACTTCTTTGTATCTGAAAGATTGTTAGTATTATTGAAATCTAAAAATATGTCTAGATCCTTATTAACCAGAAGGATCAACAGGTTATCTTAAGTAAGTCTGGAGTGCCTCAGATTAATCTGCAAGACTTTAAGCATAATTTTTGTTGGGCGACGAGGTGGATGGTAAACAGCTTTTCGGCACTGTCGACGTCAGGTACACGGCTTTCTGAATGTCGGACGAACTTTCTAGTTTTTTGTTGGGATTCATAGGATGTCCATCTTCGTTGCTTTTTTAGTGATTTGCTGATGAAGTGTGCGTGGCTAGAGCCCAAGAGGACTGACTGTAACCGAGGGGTTTTGTTTTTGGTTTTAATTGCTGCATTCATAATTTTCTCCATCTGTTGTTCCCGCATATGAATAAAACGGAAAAATATCTCTTATCCAGAATCTCCAATTAAAATTTCGTCATGATTCGATCAAAATTCTGGCATAGAATGGCAAATGGACACACATAACCACATCAATTCAGTACGTCGAGACATTCATTTGGGCACCAAAAACCGACACATATCAAACTAAGTTATAATACCGTTTTCCACATAGTAGTGTAGGTTATTATAACTTACCAATACTTCTTTAATTTTTTTCAAGCTAAACTATTTTCATTTCAGTCTTAAATAATAGAATAACCACCTGAATATTTCCAATGCAAAAACTTGATAAACAAATTGTTAAATAATTTGCTAGTTTTCAACGTTAATATGTAAAAATGTATATTTCACATTCCTCTTAGAATTTTACTATTCCCTTGCATTTGCAGCAGCCACGGATGCAATGCCGTCATTTAATGGCCGACCCTTAAGTGACTGACTACACTTTTAAATGATTACAATTTACAGTCAAACCCTTTTCATACCATTCAATTGAAGGATTCGTCGTCCATCAACAACAAGTATCAAACACTTCAACAACAATTTTTATAGATTCTTTGGCACATTTTAGGGTTTCGACCATAAACGACCTATGAATGAGGAACAACCACAAATATGTTATTGTCGTAAACAGCATTGATGGCTATCAAATCAAAAATGGAAGAGGGCGCTTGCTTACATTGCAATGGCTCACAATACATATGCACATACGTACAAAGTAACACTTATATATTTTAAGATATTTTGTGGTTTCTTTACTTTTGGGGCCATTTCCTTAAATCCGACATATAAGTGCGCCATGTAATTTAAGTACATACATATGTAAGTACATACAACCACATCTGGCATATTTGTGGTCAAGTCGTTAAGGTCATATTTATTTTGTTCTTTTTGTAGGTTACTTGTTGGCCAAAAGTATGTTATGGATAACACAATTAGTGTCACTACAGCTTAGATATTATGTCCACAATTATTGACATTTGATATGTTGTGATTTCTTATTGAAAAGGGAATGTGAATGGAGGCTGGTTTTGGTAATTTATTTTGAGTGGTTTTCATGCCATATAATAGATAAGAAGAATATTGCATTTCCTTTTTATTGGGTGAATGTTATATTTATTCCCACAAAAATTTGAGATCCACATAAGCCGAATAGCCCATTACAAATAATGGGTTATTTCTTACA
This sequence comes from Musca autumnalis, assembly GCF_047663935.1. Taxonomy (NCBI): domain Eukaryota; kingdom Metazoa; phylum Arthropoda; class Insecta; order Diptera; family Muscidae; genus Musca; species Musca autumnalis. The sequence goes on from NW_027411644.1 coordinate 116,489,458, forward strand.
AAATTTTTCAAAGCAAAACTGCTTACTTTTGCTCATAACTAAGTAATGATTAAGGTGGCGCAGAGCGTGTGTGTCCGACTACAAAAACGTCAGCAAACAATTTATTTGTTGGCAGAATTAGGAAGAGTTGGTGGTGCTTTTAAACAACCCGTAATGTTCGTAAATTGGGCACAGTGTGTAGTGTGTTTGGCTACAACAAAGTTCGCATGTATCATCCAGCAGAGAGCAAAATATTATTTATTTTTTCAACTTCTAGTGGGCTATTCTATTCAGTGCGACATGTCCTTGCTCAAATAATGTGAGAGTAGAGTGATATGTAAGTAGTTACGACTACCAAAAATTACTATAAACCACATTATTTGGTAATCATTTCTTGTACGGATTTTGGTTCTGGTTGCATAGAATATTTTGATATTGAAATCCATCGGCCAAAGCAAATGGGTAAGTTGGGTAAGCTATCTGTTCAAATTGCAGCTTTTCAATGTCCAGTTTGCGTATTGTATCAGATCGTTGGTAATTCGCTATGTTCAATCGGTTGCGGACCTTTGCTGCAGCAATGTAATGATCCAATTCGATTTTTACTCCTCGCATAGATCGTTAGTCGACCACACACGATGAGTAGCCTCCATCATCAGTTTGGATTCTTGAAAATTGATGTGGTGACAGCGTCGTCTATAAGCCCCATCCCGCTGTTGGATGTTTGGTTGGTTTACGTGGTGGCTATACTTCATAGCCTCAATTAGTATGTGAGAAATACCGTTTTGAAGACCACACCACTCGTTCAGATATTGCTATTTCATTGTAACGTGTTCGCAGTTAAATCCATCCTGATGAATTTAGGAATCGCAGAAGGTCTCCCAGTCCTTCTTCGGTTATCTCGGTGATATCATTAAGGAACGGTTGTCCAAGAGCTTTGAATCGTCGTTGCATTTGTGCAGGGCTGTAACAGAAGAGGTGCTCAACAGTTTCCTTCTCTTCTTCATTCCCGCAGTTCCGGCAATGGTCATTGTGTGGTAGATTTAAGCGTTTTGCATCGTTGCCAATTGACCAGTCACCGGTTAACACTGCAATAAGTCCTGCCAGGCTCAGCACAGTGATTGCTATTTCTTTCGGTAGTTTTTGAAGCACGCACGCATGTCCGTAAGCTCTGTCTCTCCACATTCCTAAAGCAAGGAGTCTTGCGGCATTACATGTTGCAGTTGCTTTGATGTGTAAATCTATTGGAAAAATGTGCATCATTATATTGAGGGCTTCAGTTTCCACTTTTGGCCAGCATACTAGTGCTCCATATGTATGAGAATTGGTCTTATTATGCTGGTGTACATCCATAACACAATTTTAGGAATAGGGCCCCAACGGCTCCCAAACATTTTTCGACATGTGTAGTTTGCATCGGTTGCTTTGTGATCACGATGTTCCTTGTTACGTTTCCATTACAGCTTTGACGTCTAGATACTTGGCGTGATCTGATAGGGCTATTTCTTGACCTCGTAGTCGTGGTAGATTGGGGATTGCATATTTGGTCTTCGTAGTGAATAGCACCATCTCAGTTTTTCCTGGGTTCACTCCCAGGCCACAGCTAGTGGCCAAAGTATCTAGTGATTTCAGGGCTCCGCTCACAATGTCAGTTATCTCGGACGGAAACAAACCAGAAACGATAATTACCACGTCGTCCGCATAAGCTTAGGTGATTGCATTTTCGGACGACGTAGTAATACACCATATGGTCAAGTTTGTTAAGGATTTCATTAATGACAAGGAGCCAAAGTAGTGGCGAGATAACTCCTCCCTGTGGTGTTCCTCTGTTTACTTGCTTTGACAGCGTTTTGTTTCCCAGTGTGGCGTTAATAACTCTACTTTTCAGCATGGTAGTTATCCAGCTACCGATAAATGGTTCCACGCCGAAGTTATCTAGAGCTTGTTTTATTGCCACGGTACTAACGTTGTTGAAGACGTCTTCTATGTCCAGGAACCCAGCTAAGGTAAATTGTTTGTGCTCTAAGGACTTCTCAATAGTCCTAACGACTTCGTGTAGGGCTGTAGCTGTGGAGCGCCTTTTTATATAAGCGTGTTGACTAGAAGATATGATGTTTGAGTTGCCCATCTTTTCTCGAATATGCACGCCGATGAGTCTTTCGAGCGTCTTAAGTAGAAATGATGAAAGGCTAATTGGTGTTAGCATTTTCATGACTACGCTTTCCTGCTTGCTATGATAAGTATGTTGCTGCGCCAGAACATCTGCCAGTGTCTTTCTAACTTCGTGGACCCATTCTTCGTCGTCGTCGCAATACGAGACGCTCCCACAGTCTCCCCAACAACAACAAAAGCGGCATATAACGCCACAAGTCGTTGTTCGCAGCGATCCGCGAAACAAAGCTCACGTTTGCGACATTGGTACAGGATTAAGTGAATTGTGGGCAATAGTTAAATCACTTTCGAATCCAAAGGATGATAGAACTGTAGAATAGTGACTGATCCAAAGAGGTTCGCGTGTTATATTAACTGGCAGTTTATATAGGACCCGAGAGCAAAAGGGCGAAGAGGAGTGTGCTACGCAGTATAAGAAAAGCAGCCGAGTTCACCACAATTTACGATGAGCGATGTTGCAGACGTCATCCGAAACGCGAAGTCAGCGTTGGGCCCACAAAGAATTTCAATTGTAATGCTTAAGCAACTGGATGAACCTGGAGGTGACTATTTGACAAGTGTCCTCAATCTATCCCATATTGTACCAGAAGTCTGGTATTGTACTGATTCCGACCACTTAACACCCCAAAATATTCGCTGCAACGTTCGATAGCATTTTTAAGTCATCCGCACAAGCCACAGCTATTTGCGATGAAATAAGAAGTAGGAACAAGGTCCTCAAGTCGCTGGCAGCAGCACTTGGGTTGCTGACAAAGAAACCTTGTTTGCCTCTTACAAATCAATAGGCCAGTCTGTGGTAAGCTATGCGCCGCCAACGTGGTTTGCAAATGTTAGCGCTACGCGGTAGAAGAATATTCCCTGTAACGATTTAATGGACAGGCTTCCCTCACCCAGGCACGTTTGGAGATAACTTCTAGACCAACGAGCCTGTCAGGCAGGTTTGGATAGATTTCAGACTGAAATGGTTGCACAGGCAGTACAGAGATACAGTGTGAATGCCGTACTCGAAGAATATTCCCTATCCATCGCAGTAGAAGAACGCCAGCTGTCAAGGCAAACACAAGTGGTTTTAGCCCAATTAAGATCCAAACGATGCATTTGTATTGGACCACAATTTCCAACATATTGCCCGGCATGTGAATCGGCAACGCACGACATGCTGCATTTGTTTAGCTACCCAGCTAATCCCACTGACCTGTCTCCTGATTCTTTATGGACGCAACCAGATCCAGATCCTGATAACTGAACTAACACACGATCGAAAGTATTTGCGTAACGTCCTTGAAATGGGAATTTCGTTGATAAGAAATTCACTTTAGTTGCTTGGTTCCTCTCGAAGTTCCTCACAAACTTAAGTTTAGATCTTGACAGCTGAAATTCCCATACGCTGATAATGTCGGATCTTTATTTGCATACCTACGAGTATTGCAGTATGTAAATACAATTCGGTATGCTTTCTATACCCTACACCACACTTTGGTAAGGGATATTATGTCTTTGTGCATTTGTATGTAACATGCATAAGGAAACGAGATAGACCCATAGTTCCTTTTGGGGATGTACATAGAATCACTTTCTGAGTCGATTTATGCATGTCCGTCCGTCCGTCTGTCCATGTATTTGTGTGATCAAAGTACAGGTCGCATTTATTATCCGATTCAGCTGAAAATTGGGGAATATCATTTGCTTACCCACAGGAAGAACGCTATTACTTTTGGTGAAAATCGGTTTAAATTTGGATATATATTTTCGGCCGATTTCACATATTTGCTGCACCGAACATGCTATATATGTCCGATTTCGATCAAATTGGAATGTGTGACTGAATTCTGTCAAAAAAAAAACATATGCCAAATTATAACGAAATCAGTCCAGATTTAGATATAGCTCCCATATATAATTTCGGCCGATTTCTCGTATTTGCTGCACCAAACACGCTATATATGTCCGATTTCGATGAAATTTGGAATGTGTTACTGAATTCGGTCTAGAAATAAATGTGTTTAATTATATTGAAATCGGTCCAGATTTAGATATAGCTCCCATATATATTTTACATATTCACAGTGGCGTAGGGTATCATATAGTCGGCCCTGCTCGACTTCGATCCTTTTCTTACCGGTTTTCCACTGCTTCTTTGTCTTTGGCATTTTTGGTGGGTGTTTCTCCCTAAGTACTTTTTTCCACCAGTGCTTTTTGCTAGAGTTGTGCCAATCTAGTTCAATTGAACGACCTTGTTCACTATTTAGTTCAATGGACTCCGATCGTTTGTATGAAACAACTGCGTATACGTAATACAACACGTTAGTTTTTATGCTCATACGTTTTTGAAGTAGGACAATGAACTATGAACTAGATTGCCCAACTTTACTTTTTGCCCGATAAGTAATGGTTTGTCGGATTTGTCTGACGTTAAAATGTGAGATTGAGGCTCTGTCTATTTAGGATGTCGTCTATGACGTCCTGTTCCATTTCTGAAAAATGTATTGTAAAGTGTTTAACACAAATGACACACCCGGAAAAGTGAGCAACAATTTCATATTCGAAATTTTCTAATTTACATATCATCATCACCAAAAACGTCACAATTATTAAATTATAATCATATCTGCTTAAATTAAACATAGTCCTTCAATATCGTTCCAATTCTTTTTGTTTCTCGCTTTTTTTTTTGAAATGAATGCCAACGGTTTTCGCAGTTTTTTTGTTTATTCGAATAACTGCCGATTAAAATGACATTTCTTGGCAAGTTATGATTTTTTCCATCACAAACTGGGTCAGCGTAAATACAAAAAATCTGGGTCATGTGATTTCTTCTTCTTCTTGTGCTCGTTGTTGTATGTTAAATTCAAATTGAAAGAAATTTTTGTTCTGCATATTCAAATCAATTCAATGTAATATCCATTGTAGGACTTAGCAATTACACAACATCAATCGCCCAGAGAAATGTTTTAATCCAACGAGAACAACTATGCAATCCAATTAGGGCTTGGATTATGGGGAAATTGCATAATTAAATTTAATTAAAAGAATGTATATTAATAATTTATTAAGGATTCTTTAAGGATTTACGGCATGTAAAACATTTTATTTTTTCATGTATTATTATAGCAATTACTAATAGGCATTGAAATTCCTCCTCTTACTAGTTGCTATTTTGTAATGCACAAAGTTATTTTGTGGGTTCTGCATGCGCTCCTCCAAAACGAGCTTCCTTATGCCCTGAGTAAACGAATTTTAGCATTTCCTAAGTACTTCTATTTATACAAGTTAGCGTGATTGTGGCCATATCTAGTCTGCCTATCAAACACGTCTGAGTTTGTACTAGCAGCATTTACATACCAAACTCTATCATTATCGTCAGAACATGCAATCTGTAATTGTAATCATTTGACGTTTTCATTTTGAAAAACGTTTGTAAAATTCTCTGTCAATAATAGCAATTCACCAGTCTATTTGTCGTAGGGGGGTGAATGACCGTATTAGAGTTTTTCATTTTATGAAATTTATACAGAAGCACAGAAGAAAAACACTTCCATATGTAAATATAAATAACTGTGTTTTGTAATGCTAATGGTTGTGCCAAAGAAAGAAGATGAAATGGTAAATTGTTGCAAATAGGTCAAATCGGGTGTCACAAGGATTCGTACTCAAAGAATATAAAACGATAGATAGATATAAATAGATATGTAGCCCTCAACATGGGAAATATTTTTGCTTTGAAAATAGTAATGACAAATAGAGGCTACAGTTTATTTGCAGGATAGATAGCTCATACTAACTCAGCGATAAAGCAAAGGGGTGAATCCATCCCAATTTTTCTTTTTTAATGCAATAACTCGGAAACAACTATGTTGATTTTCACAAAATTTTCTGCCATATGTGGCCTTCCTTATACTAGCAAATTGTTACTGTTGATAAACCCTTTTGTCGGGGTGTTGATTTGTCAGAAAAAAATAAAATTTCCTCTATAAACTTGAATTCGACTTAAAGTTCCCTCAATGTGTTATTTTCAAAAAATATGCGAGAATGTTTTAACAAAAAACTAAATTAAATTGGAACGGTGGAATTAATGTTGTGTATTTATAATCTAAACAAATAAGAAAAGCACAAACAATAATACACGTACCTAGGTTTGTATATTCGACACAGTATATTTTGCGGTATTTTCTTTCGAAATAATTTTAATTAATAAATACTATCATGAGAAAATAAACAAGCAGAACAAAATGCACAACACATTTTTGTGTGTACACACACTGCTACCAGAGGTCCGCAAAATGCATATAAAAGGCACACTCTATTGCCTTTTCCCAAAAGCGAATAGTGCAGTGCCTTGCATATAAAAAATATGAATGTGCAAAAAGCAGATTCACCCCAAAAAATGATTCACTGCTTTAGTGCATGCTTGCTTGCTTTTACATTTGTATTCACACGATTCGCAAATGCAGTATGCACAATACTGCATACCACCACACAGTATCGTACCATCTTCTGTTTGAATAAATGAATATATTTTGAGTTTCTTTAATAATAGGTTAAACTAAACTAGTAATTGTTTTTATTGTCTCAACATTAATTTTTTTATGTTTATTAACATGTAAATTTGACCAGAAATATCTACTGCTTTTTGTAATGCAACGTGCTTTTTCGAAGGCAGCGTGCAAAAAAAAGACAACGAGCTCTTGTAGTGTGTTGTGTGTGTGCAATTTGCACACACTCATGAAAGTAAAGGCAAAGCAAGCAATAGCATTAAACAGAGATGGCAATAGCAAGCAATGAAAAAAGCACGAAATCGCGAATATGCATTAAAAGCGAGTGGCATTTTGCGGACCTCTGACTGCTACCAACCTACAAAAAGTGCATATTTATTTATAAAATGTGCTGATAAATTTGGCCTCTGCCACGAATGCATTTTTAATGATTTTCTCTGTGTGAGTTGCATTTCAAATGCAAATGAAATTCACCAGAAAAATAATATTTTTACAGCAAATAAACAAAAACTGCAATGATGGGCAACATAGCAAATTGTGATTGTGTCACATCGAAGGAAAGAAGGATTAAAAAAAGCAACAAAGTCAACAACAACATATCAACGAGGCGCAACAAAAAGATTTAAATGTTTATTAAAATAAATAAATAAAATAATTAACATAAATGTCATTTGACCAATGTAGAATAGGGTAAGTGCCAAACAATCCATTAAAAATATTGGCACTCATAGCTAATAAATTATATTTTCATGCTAAAAAGCAAAGTGATACAAAGTACAATTTTGTTATTCTTTGATGAGGGCGCCAACGTTAGAAATAATATAATTATATACAATATATATTAATGTTATGCCTAACAAGTAAAAAACAATCAGTCTGTCTTGCCGACTAAAATACACGCTCAGCATATGACATTGAAATAATGCTGTGCGACATTTCAAAGGCAATCGTGTGCAAACAACACCTACTAAATGTAGAGACAAGGGCGTAGCCAGGATCAAAATTAGGGTGGGGGGCAGTTATTTTTTTTGGTGATGAGTATAGTTTTTACATACAAAATTTTAAAACCTTTATTTAAGTACTTACCTAATGAAAATTAAGAAAAAACGTCCATCATGAAATATACTGAACTAATACGGAATACTTAGTTTTCTTTCCTTTACGAAAGTACCATGCCCACAATTTTCGGTGAATGTTCTTGACCACTGCGTAAACCAATTACCTACCACCTAACCAAATCCGTTCAGCTAAAATTGAGTACAATACTTGAAATTGGGCGGTATCGTTGTTTAAGTCTATACCAAAACGTGGGACCTATATCCACAACTATTGTCCGTGAAGTCTTTTCGTCACTACGAACCCTTAATGATTGCTCCTTTCGAGAGTTATCGTTCACACCATTTTAGAGAATATTTTGCGAAACAAGCGAAATATGCAGCTAATGACATGGAAGCAAATTCCCTTGTTGTTCGAACGTAGTAAATCCTTAACAGATCACGGTGCGCCTTAACTAACTTTAAATGAAAGGTACTTACACCTGGGAAGTTTTTGCGGATTTTGAAACTACAATGTTCATAGATGAGAAAAATAAAAAACAAAAAATCGCCCGAGGGTCAAAGTTCACAATTTAGGTTTATCTTAGGTTTTCAGGATTTTGTTTGGAAGCGGCAAATCCTATCGAAATGGAACTAATGAAAATTTTATAGAAGACTTTCACTGCTACAACATTTTCTTTAGTGACATTTCGATAGGACTTGCTGCTTCCAAGCATAATCGTGAAAACCTAAAAAAAACCTAAAAATGCTAACTTTGATTTATTATTTCGATTTATTTGAAAATCCCTCTGATTTTTATGTTTTTTATTTTTCTCGTCATGAACATTGTAGTTGAAAAATGCAAAACTTCCCAGGTGTAAGTACCTTTTATTTAAAATTAGTTAAAGCACCGTGTGATGATTTCAATTATTTTCAAGATATTATCTACATCTATATTTGCTTTAATTTTGAATTTAGGGTTAAGGTATTTGGAAGTTATTACCTACATTTACGGGGTAAATTTGCTGAAATTTGGCCAATCTAAGTTCAAGATGATCAAAAAATTTATCCACCGAATTATAGACAATAGGGGTCCACGTTTTGGTATAGCATTTTTATACCCTCAGCCTTTAGGCTAACGAGGTTATATACACTTTCATACGATCAAAATGTGCCTTATCGACATAATTATTTTAGACCCCAATTAAGTTTGGGCGAAATCTGTTTCAGACAATTTGGAGTCGTTTTAGCCATGGACGCACAACAACTCTCGAACGGATCTACCGATTCGGTCAAAAATTTTGCCTTCGTAATATTTTGTCCAAACTTAGTATAAGTTCGAAGATAAACCATATCGATCCACTTCTTCAGCTACGTCCCCCATACACGTTAAAAACTTTTCGCTAAAATGACTCGCACCACAACTCTGGTCCGTGCTTTGCACATCGTAATATTTTGACGAGACATAGATTGTCGGAACATACTTTAAAGAATTTCACCTATGCGTTCTTGAATAAAACCGTTTTCAATTATTAAACCAAAAATATCTATTTAAAAGTGGCACAACACATTTTGACATCACAAATATTTAAAAGGTGGTATAAAAATTGCATATCTCATCTTTTTTTCAACCGAATTCATTGGTTTTTCTAATTTTCGAAAGCTTACTTACAAATAATAAATTAAATATTATAAATTACCGAATTTTACCCATTTCCGTAGGATAATGGAGATAAAGCTTAAAAAAATAATATGCAGGTGTTCTAATGTACCAGTTAGGTTTGGTTGGAGTCCGTGGATGACAAAAATACCTTTGGTTTCATTGGGTTACTTCATTTTCTGATTTTATAACAGTAAATATAGAGAAACCCAGTGTTCTTAGATTGTAAACTTCAAATAGGCATACATTCTGTCGTTTCAGATTTCTATCACTTTCCTTTTCTTTACACTGCACTATGGTCTCAAATCCAAATTTTCTGGCCAAAACAATTTCAACGTCCATTTTGTATTGAAATTGATTATTATTTATAATATGTGTGTAAAACCCGTAATTATTACGTGTTTTCGTCCAAAATTAGGCAAACCGAAAAAAATCATTGAACAGGGTGGTCCGGTTGTATGGGGTCTAAACCAAAACATTGACACATGTTAACAATTTTTGGTACGAAGTATTCTTATCTTCTAAGAATTAGAAACACCAAATTTCAGCCGAATCGGTTATAAAATGTCGCTAATTTCCCAATATATCTAAAATCGGACGGTGTAGTTATATGGGGGCTATGACAAAAGTTGGACATATTCTGAAAAACGTTGACAGACTTGTTTTCTGCACTCTCAATCCTCTAAATATGAATTTTAAGACAAATGGGTTGAAAATGTAGCTATGACCATCAATTTTCATTTGGATACTACATACAGTCATATAGGTATATCTGGTCATATTTGGTCATTTGTTAAAGTTTAATTATATTTAAAAAATATTTGTAAAAAATAATTTTCAATATACATAAAAACATTGATTTTACCACGCCAATTTCACAAATGTCTCCGTTCTTTTTTTAAACATTATGAAAGTACTCACCATCAGCTTCCCGATTCATAATAAATTTTGTCTCACTTCTGTATATTTATGCAAGGATAGAACACAACAAAAAGAGTATATTTTACAACATAAATTCTTTTTTATTTTTATAGAAGAAAGTCTCAACTTTGACACTGCACCAACTAAAGGCATCTATCTGCATTAACAAAAAATTAATTTTTTTCAGTGGAATTAAAGTGTATTGTATTATATTGCGCAAAAAAAATTTAAATTTTTAAACCTCCAAAAAATAGTTTTGTCCAAAATGTCTTGACTGAAACCATAGTGCACTGGTACTCTAGTGCGTGTGCAATTACAAACATACGCACTAAGGTACCAATGTGAATGACAAAATAATAAAAAACACAAAGCCAAGGGAAGTGCGGCATTCATAATACAGATCTGAAATCTGTAAAAAATACTGTTTCTCCATATAAAAAACAGCGTCTGATTATTTACATTCAATGAATTCATTTTCATGTGTTCTTGTGTTTATTATATTTTTTATACACTCAGCATTTATGCTAACGAGGGTATATACACTTTCATACGGGCAACATGTGCCTCATCGTAATAATGGTTTTAGACCCCAAGTATGTTTGGACGAAATGTGTTTCAGACAATTTGAAGTCGATTGAGCAATGTCCGTCCGTCTGTCTGTCTGTCTGGCTGGAGCGCACGATAACTCTCGAACGGATACACCGATTCGGTTCAAATTTTGGTTTTCGTAATATTTTACATAAACTTAGTTTAAGTTCGAAGATGGGCTATATCGGTCCACTCCTTCCGGTACCTCTTCCACAAAAGTTCGAAAATGTTCGGAATATTTGTGCGCACGATAACTCCTGAAGGGAGTAACCGATTTACTTTGCCCATCGTAAAATGTGTACCAGACTTAGAAGATGTTTCAATATAGACTCAATCGGCCCACTCCTTCGGGTACCTCCCACACAAAATTTTGGAAAAGTTCAGTTTAGGGCCATCTCTCTAATCACTTGGACGTTTGTTTTAGCAACTTGTATTCACGACGGCACAAGTTTCATTAGGGGCAAGTCCATACTTCCTGAGAGAATAGCCAAAAAGTTGCAAAAAACCCCTATGACACCGTGTGAGGTGGTTGGAGCGCAATATAACTCTCGAACGGATCTGCCGATTCGGTCCAAAATTTGGCCTTAGTAATATTTTGTCCAAACATAGTTTAAGTTTGAAGATAAGTCATATCGGTCCACTCCTTCAGGTACCTCCCCCACAAAGGTTCAAAAATGTTTGGGAAATTTTGTTCATACGGTAACTCTTGAAGGGAGTGGCCGAATTGGTCCATACTTTACACATCCTAATATATCTACTAGATATAGATCAGGTTCAAATATGGACTATATTTGTCCAATCCATCCGGTACATCCTACACAAAATTTCGGATAAGTTCACTTTAAGACCTACTATCGAATCACTTTGATTTTTGTTGAAGCAACTTGCATTCGCTGCCTCAATTACGATGGTAAACGTCCATACTTCTTGAGCAACATCCGGAAGGGTGTAAAAACCCCCTATGGCACCATATGTAGTGGCTAAAGACCCACTTCCATAATGGTCAATGTTGATCCATTCCTTTTAGTATCTCCTCCGCAAAACTTTTGATCTCTAATCCTAATGAACATTTTTGTCGGTTCAAATTCCAAAATTTTTAAAAACCCCTAAATACATACGTTTTTTGGGAAAAAATTGTTTCAATATATACAGGCTGAGGGTATATCTCTGTCGGCAAATCCGACTGATACTTTTTTACTTGTTCTTTATGAATTTTACATAAGTCATTTGGCATAACATAACACTAGACAATTTGTCCTCCCCTTTAAATCTATGCATACAGTTTGTTTTATTTATTTTTATATTGTTTATTTACTATTTTGTTTGTAATGTAGCCATGTTGATCACGGTGACAACGAAACGTGCACATTTAAAAATAAATTCAAAATTAATTGTTTATTTACAAATGGGAAATGGCATTAATAATGCACAGATGCAACCGTCAATTTACCGCAATTTTGTTTGTGTTTTGGCGTTTTTCGTTGACGAACTGAAACTGAAAGTTTGTTTTGTAAATATTTTTGTGTTAATGCTAAATTGCCTTTGGATATGAAAAAAATATGACAGGATTTTATAAATATGTGGTCAAATAGTACAGGATATTTTTAAATACGTCTAAGGTTTAGATGTTTCATTGAGAAACGCCTTTATTTCTTAAGGAGACAAAGTGAATAAGAAAGTGAAAACACTTTCCTTCTAACAGATACTTAAATTCAGCGATAAACATAATTTCAGTACAAGTATATTTTTTCCTTCTGTAAACGAAGTACCCTTCTGCGTCGGAATTATTATGTACTCATTTTTTATTCTATTCGTTTTGATTATTTCCTGGTTTCTAATTGTTACTGTTCCATTTCCAATAACACTTACATACACATGCACATACATATTCATTGTGCATTAGTAATTCAAGAAAACATCACGTACTATATTTCCACTCTTTAAAATCAGCAAATTATTGATTAGAAGGGGCAAAGTAAAAATACTGAAAATTGCTCGTTGTTTTTTTGCATTTGTTATTTCCACCCACACATACTACCTACAAGTCCTTGTCTGACTAACTGATTACCTAGCAAAATATAGAAATATTGTTGGCAGTAGCATTCCATTTAATATGTCATCTCGTTATGGCAGTGTTCCAGGCAAGTTGTTATGACAAACATGTGAATGCGAAATGACTATTACTAAGAACTATTTTTTGTTTGTTTCCGAATTCTCAGTATATTACAAATGCAACGAACAAAATCGTTCAAATCTGGAACTCAAAATAATTTGTTATATATTTATTACACGTGTATGTTCAGTAATCCCTTCTAATGAAAAATTTAGCAAGAAGAAGTCTAAAGTGGCCGATATATATTTGACAGAAACTTTTCTAGGCTCCAAATGATGATCACAAAAAAATTATCAGTGAAATATTCACACTGATCTTTTCAGTTATTTTCTGCTAGGATAGCTTGGATTTGGCGAAACCTAACTAAATTTATACAGTTCATCTCGGAACTGGTTTTAATGTTGGTGAGAACATAAGGATGCGCAAAGTTTGGAGCGAATCGGATACTCCCTTCGAGACATAGACAACGTTTTTTTTCTAAACCATTTAGTTCGATTGGTCACTTTGGTCTTTACCCAAGGACGACATGGGTTAACACTCGCAAAACCAATTTCAAAATGAAATTGAACCCAAAATATCTGAACTTTATGGGGGAAGTACAAAAAAAATACCTCGTATGAAGCATGTTATAGGAGAACATTCCAAAATTGCTTTTGAAGAAAGAGGAGAAGTTAGATGATAGCGTAGCCGCTCCACAGCCGATATGTTCAATGAGCCTCTACCAAAGGCGAAACATGTTACATAGTGGTGGTTGTGTGGGTTCGAATCTTCGGCTTTCCTTTTACACTTGCAAAAGTCGTTGGTTATTAAGCTCGGCTCTAACGAGAAATTAATTATAATTAATATTAACAAGTATGAACGGCGTTAAGTTTGGCCAGGCCGAACTTGTTATACCCTCTACCACAAGTTTTATTGAAGTAAAAGTGGAACAAATTTTATCAAGTTCGGTAAAACAGTGTGGCTAACCTTGAAAATACCGACGAAAACGTCGATCTATACCTTCAAATTTCTGGCGTAAAGTTTTTACTCTCAAATAAGACTAATACCTTCAAAAATCAAGAGCTACGCTTCTATGGGGGAAATAGGAACCCGAGGACCTATACTGATAATTCTCTTCTGGAATATTTTATAACCCCATGGAAGACTAAATAACAATTTTAAATATTTCAGTGGGATGTTGACGCTACTGCTTTCAGAATTACGAAAATCAGAGGTGCAGTTCTATGTGGGCTATATCAAAACGTGGATCTATTCCGAATTTCAGTCTGAAATGCTTTTACCTCCATCAAACACTAAATACCAAATGTCAGCCATTTCGGTGGGTTGCTGTAGTCACAACCTTCAAAATACTGAAAATCGCGAAGTACCGTTCTATGGGGCTATATGAAGGCGTGGACCTATACCTACAATTTTCTGGGGGAAAGTGTTATGCCCAAAGGGAAGACTAAGTACAAAAGTTCAGTCATTTCGGTGTAATAATGAGGCTAAAACCTTCAAAATACCGAAAATCGGGTGGTACCGTTCTATGGGGGCTATATTAACGGACGGACGGACAGTCATGGTTATATCGACTTAGAATTGTATCCTGATCAAGAATATATAATATACTTTATAGGGTCTCCGATGGTAGAGGGTATATATTATGGTAGAGGGTATAAAAATGATAATCGCCCTAATAGGGAAAATTTTCAAATAAAAATTCCAGATTCCCTTTTACCACCAAAAAGCTGTCACTTTGTTTTTTTTTTTTTTTTTAGAACATTCAAGGCCACGCCACTCATATCAACGGAAGACCCGTATTCTCCTGATAGTACCATGGATTTTTAAGTTGTGGTTTTTGGTACCCAAATATAGACTTTGCGACATTATCGGGACAGGAAATGTCGTTTTCCACTATGTGGGCAAGTTGCGGAATAGGTTTGTGCAATCTGTTGTGTTTGCAGCTTCTCGACATCCGACTGTAGCTAGATGTCGGCTGCGTTAGAACGGACTTTCGCCGTAACACTAAGAAGAGTGAGTACCATGACAGCTTCAAAGATATAGTCCGAATCGATGTTCGCTCCTCGAATCGATGGGACATCTAACACACAGGAAGAGTGTCTTCCGTCTATAGCAACATGATCGATCTAGTTTCTGGATTTGTGAATATCGAAGTCTTAGAACGTGGTGGTGCTCGCTACCATGTCGCAGCAAAATCTATCAGCCTGATTCCGTTGTCGGGGTCCAAGTATTTTCCCTCCCTATTTAGCTTTAAAATCTCCTAGAACAGTCTTAATTATAGGTCTCTCTCCTGGTCTGTTCTTCTTTCTCTTCGGTCGGGGCAAGGGCGCATATGAGACTGATGTTAAAGAACGTTGCTTTTATACGGATTTTGGCAATTCTCCCATTCACCAGAGAGAATCTGTAGACCAGGTTTTCAAGTTTTTATGGTAAATCCAACACCTAGCTCATGTTTCGTTTCATTGCAGTGTAATTTTTTGATCTTTACGTCTGCCCCTGTTTTACCTGTTTTATTACATCCGCCATTTCGCAAACTGCACCTATCCTGAAAAGTTCGGACATTCCAGGTGCATGTTTGCAGATCATGGTCTTTAAAACGTTAGGGTGTTTCTTCAAATGTAGAGAGGTTTAAGGTTTGAAGATTTAAGCCTTATTATTATACCGAAATGCTTAATATTTGGTGTCTAGTAGGGCTACAACAATATTCCTTAGAATTCCATCCTTTGATATAGTTCCCAATAACGGTACTGCCCGATTTTCGGAATTTTAAAAGTTTTGTTAAATTATCTAACCGAATGGCTACAATTTAGTATTTAGTCATCTTGGGAATATACAATATTCTTGCAAAGAATTGTCGGTAATTGTCATCGTTTAGATATATGTAGCTCCCAGAGAACGGTACAGCCTAATTTTTGGTATTTTGAAGAATTTTACCAAATTATGGAACCGAGGTGGCTTAAATTCAAATCATAACAGTACATTAGGGTTATGACATTTTTACAACCTATGAAATTTTGATGCAGTTTTACCTAAGATTATATAAAATCTTAATTATAAGATGATCCGATAAAAAGGCTCACGCACAAAATCATTTGAAAGCTGTTCTATATGACCGTTGTGACAAAATTTGGAGTTAACTATAAGCAGATATATAACTGAAAACAAGTAAGAACGGCGTGAAGTTCGGCCCGACCGAACTTGTTATACCCTCCACCACGAGTTTTATTAAAGTAAAACTGAACTATTAGTTTCCTTTCGTTTATGAAGAAGAGAAATTAATGAATTTTTGTATAGACATTTGTAGTTGTCCTAAGAAGATGTGGGGTGTCGCAAATAGATTTTCAGTCCACGTTTTGATATAGCGCCCATATATCGATGCCACCCTATGTAAGCCTATGTAAGCTTTTTATAAAGCTTTGATCACATTTCCAACAACCTGATTTGTATCGAACTTTGCATATCGTAATATTGCTTCCAGAAAGTGATCAGATTCAAATATAGACTATATCGGTCCACTTCTTCGGATACCTTCCACAGAAAATTTCACAGAAATTAAGTAATTTCGGTAGTTCTAGCAGTACTCGTTGTTACAACAGCAATGTTTTGTTAAAACAAGGAACTTTACTCATAACTTTTAGTGTGAAGAACGTAGGTTACTAAAACTTTCCAAAAATGTATCTTATAGTTGAGGGTCGTATGTGGATAAATATGGGCCACATAGACCTGCGGTTTCCTATAGCCCCCACATATCGGTGGTGACCGTTTTTACGTATTTTCAACCAATTTTGCTGCACTTTGGTATATTGGGGTTTTCAGTGGATGGAGAACATATGTACAAAATATTGTCAATATCTATTGAGCGGTACCGGCCAATATGACAGATTCTAAAAACATTTACCAATCTATTTGTTTGCATTTTGATATTTTATATTCTTAGGTAGAAAACCGTTTTGCGAAATATTAGCAAAGTATTTTTTCTTTTTGCAGTAGCCCCAATATGAGGGGGCACCCCATTTGGGATATTTAAATGGTGTTAGGTAATTATTGCCAACCGAGTTTGGTTTAATTTAAAAAATTTGTCTTCATTGAATAGAAAATATTCTAAAAAACCATTCAGAGCATAGATCCTTGCTTTGGCTCCTCCCCCAAAAATTTTTTTTTGACATTTTTTATTTCAAAAATACCGCCGCATAGCCGTATAGAGCATGTAAAACTACTATGAAATACGGTGCCACTTGTACTCTATCGCGAAAAAAGTTTCCGCACCAAATGCATTGAAGTTCAGTAATACATCATTTAATTTTATTTGTTATAATGACATATACGCTTTTCGTAATAACTTATTATTATTTTTAATCTAATTTAAAATCAATATTAAACCATTCTTGCCCATTTTGTTATCTAATCGCGACATTTCAGAGCATATAATGCACCTTTGACATTATTGCACTTTTTATTTTTCTTTATAAACTCCCGAGTTTTTATGTTTATATTTATTGCACCTATCGGACAGGAGCAATTGATAAGAATAAATCCTACGGCGCGGCCGAACTTAACGCGTTTCTTACATGTTTGCATTTCCTGAGTTCTTTGTCACATTTTCGGGCCGAAATTTGGATACAAAAGTTTTATACGTACATTTTTAATGCAGGGCAACGTTTTGGTGGATACTCCGTGACGGTGGAGCTAAGTACATACTTTTATAAACTAAACGTAACTAGTTATTCCATTTTGCTTCAATGCAAGTTGTTTTTTTTTTTTTTTACTTTTTTGTCAACTGGGTTCCGAATCGCAGCATGCACAGATTTAGCTGATGTTGAAGAATTAACTTTTATCCCAACTGCTGCTAGCTATCTTCTACTAAATTGTCTTTCACTCTAATATAGAAACGACAAATTCAATCTGTCCATCAGGATATTAATGAAAAATCCAGCATTAGTTTCCTACCTTCTTTTATACAATTAAATCAATCGGAAAGGATCTCTTCTAAACGCTACAGGACAAAATATATGCTTTTAGTTCGTGTGAATCCGTCCTGCTATGTGTTGAAATTTATCGCTAACTTTAAGTTGACATTTAGTCCCTGTTGACGATGAAGCAACAGTGACACAACCACAACTGTGACCTCCATATTTCTAACGAACAACGAAGCTACAAAGTCCACTTAAAAAAATTAAATCTGTTTTTTTTTTCGTTCATTCGGTTTAGTTTGTTGTGATCTCCCTCATTGTTGTTTCGAACCAAAACAAATAAAATGTCCAAGTGCATTTTCAGCTAACGTCATGTCCAGTTATCAGAGATTCTGCTTGTTTGTCACACGGTCGATGGAAGGTGATGGTGTTTCCAAATCCTTTTTAGAGCGACATTATATGATGGTGACGATGGTGGTGGAGGTTGTGGTGGTGGTTGAAAGAAAGCTTTATTTTACAATCTCTGTACACGGTAACGAGAATTGTGAAAAAATCCAGATATACAGTTGACATAACAAATGACCTTTGGCTCGATAAATGGACGAGGTAGGTTTTTGTCGCTGCACATTGCATGTAAGCCGAAAGAACGTACACACGCACACTAGACCACCATGTGTACACTACAAGTGCATTTCATACAACTTTATTAATTGGTTCAGAGAGAGAGATGCAGAGTGAATGCAGGCAGCTAAGGGGTTTGGGTGATGATGAAACTGCAACCATGGAATATTTAATTATGGTGTCCAATATTAAGCTTACTTCACATGTCCACATACATTTGTATATACAACACTGCTTAATAAATGTTTGCGTTTAAATAGTTTTTGAACTTGAGCTTGCCATAGTCACCCATCAGATTGCATAGCCTTGGACATCATGATGTTCGTTGTGGCAAACATATAATTTGTATATTGGCCTGCAGTGCCAATATTTTACATGTGACTCGAAAGGCAATATAAGAGAATTTAAAAGGTTTGCAATAACAAAAAAAATGGAAATCGAAGTTTTTACAAGGTTTTCTTCCATTGCATATTTTTGGAGTTTGGTATCAAAATAACGCAATCTATCGGCTACTTTCGTTCCCCGTTTCGTTATGTTGTTGGTTGTAAGTTCGATTGTTGATAAACCTAAAATAGATCAATCTTAAGCATGTTTTAATAGTATTAGTAATTTACCACAAAAATATACAATTCTCCTTTTTGAGAGAAATACCCCAATGTCCGCTTTGACTCGCATACAGCTAATAACTTAGGTTTAGCTTCACTTCAAAAAGCTTTTAGTGAATCAGTATTCTTCATGAATAGACAGCGGAATCCTATTCAAATGCATATATGGTTAGGATGGTCGTAGAGAAACTCGTTTTATCACAAAATAAAACGAATTATGCGCAGAATATTTTTCATATCGTGCATATTTTGACATATTTTTACATATTTGCATAAAATGAGCATATGCAAAACCATATGTAAAAATATATACAAGGATTTGTGGTTTAAAAATCCCACCAAAATGGCTGAAATGTGGTATTATGTCTTCGTTAGGGGTATGAAGTTTTACACTTGAAATTTGTCCGCATGGGTCCACGTCTTCATATAGCCTCCATAGAACGGTACCTTCCGATTTCCGATATTTTGAAGGTTGTGGCCACAACATCACACTTAAATGGCTGACGTTTTGAATAAAGTCTTTGTTGGGAGCATAAAACTTTCCAGAAATTTGGTTTTTACCATATGTGTGTGGCTGGGTGTTTGAACACACATATATAAAGGTTTTGTGTTTGTGTGTGATCTTGATATGTTTTTCCATCTCTTGGTGCCACACACAAAACTCCCTCAAGTCCAACAAATCACGCACGCACACAATAACACAACACAAACTCAGGTCAGGTTTTCTTTCTCTGCTGGTATAGCTTTGATTGCAAAGTGCAGCGTAATTTCATGCAACACAAGTTTTTAATTAAATTTCAAATGTGCTTTTAACATCAAGCATAAGCACAAAAACCCTGATGTTTGCAGGTGTTGTGAAAGGGACCCGCACGCATGCACAACAGCAACAACAACGAAATATTATTACTCGACCAGGTACATATGTATCAAAAGATTTTCTGCTGAACACTCACCCCATAAACAGTTGAGGTAGTAAACGGAAAATATAAACAGAGTTGCCAGATGAAAAGAATCGAACGTATAATTATCCCGTATAATTATGAGGTGATAAGGACATGATATCAGAATATGTTAAAAAGAAAATATGTAGAACATCGATGCGCAAGAGAGCGTACATAGGCTCTCAGTGAACGAAAATAAAGTGTCCATCGCTGATGTGGAATGAATGAAAGTTCTTTTTCAGTCTTAGTGCTATATACATATATGTTAGTTTAATATTCCTCGTTCGAGAAAACTTTCGACAAGAATATTTACACTCGCTGCCTGCATCTTATCACCTCCATTGTGACAGTCCATTTAAGAACAAATTTGAAGAAGGATCAATAGGTCTAAACATCAACCCAGAAAAAAGGAATTATGTGGACTTTCAGATTTTTCGAACAACCAGTTATGCTGAACAAGACAATAAATATTTTTAATAAAGTCAAATGCCTGGAAGTAATCTTGGTTAAGAAACTCAAAAGTTCATATCCAGGGAAGGACTTACAAAAGTTACAGATGTTGGTCAATCTGTAGAAGTTGTGTAGGCTCGAAATGGGATACAATCCTAGAATTACACACTGGTTATACAAAAGCGTAATTACACCAAATACCACACGGTAGTGGTAATCACGACCGCCTTGCACTGAGAAGTCTGCGGTTCAATCCAGGGTTTCAGAGTTGGAATCGGAGTCTGAAGTCTAGCAAATACTGAAGTCTAGCAAATACTGCTGGAGTCGGAGCCGGAGTCGTGAAAAAAGCGGGCAACAATTTGTTCTATCAAAATTTTCTTAAATCAGTTAAATGACCATAATTTAAATATTGTATTTTAATCTCTATACTGATTAGAAAATACATATAAGAACCATTTTTGGGTCAATCGATTCGTTATAATAAACTTTGGAATAATGGTTTCACATCTCATATTCTCTTGTGGAAGATCTTGTTTTCTAGTCATTAATGCCTTCTGTGAAAGGACCTGTTGGACTTCTAAGAAACACCTTTTGGTAATTTAAAACAAATCGTACTGAAGACCAACTGGACTTTTATAGAAGTGATATTGATCCTACTAGACTTCATGCTGAATTTGTATGAGAAAAGTTAGAGTCTTCTTCAAGGTGATATTCCTTTCATTTTTTTAAAGACACCCAAATCGTATGATCTGAGGAAAATTTGGTCTCTAGGAAGTTTATTCTTTTATAACAGAAGATCTGTAAGAAAACCCACTTGACCTTTTGTCTCTCTATGAAGGGATCTACCAGTATGCTGTAAGAAGTCCTGTTGTTCTTCGATGAGAAGATATCAAATGAATTTTTGATTAAATGTAATGCCCATATCAGGCGTGTTAAATAAATTTGTCTAGAGGTTTATGCTAAGGAAAGGGCAAATGTATGTTTAATAATAGAGTTATTATTGAAATGACCGAAAGGGAAAACGGTTAACAAATCTACGTTAAATTATGGGCATTACCCCTATAGGATGGTGGATATATTAATTTCTATGTCTATTAATATTTCTGTTTTTCTGTTCGGCCTAGCCGTACTTAACGTTTAATTGTATTCTGTTTGAGTTGGTAGAAAAATGGCACTTTCCACCATAAGATATTCACTTTGTTGTTCAGTTTGTAACACATCGAAATATTTGGCGGAAACTCTATAAAGTATAAAGATGTCTGTCTGTCTGTTGAAATCAGTATAGACCTCGCAGCATTTAAGATAGAGCAATCCATATACTGATACTGAAGTTTGCATTACTCTTAAGATGTTTGATATTTAAAATGGGTTATATCGTTCCACGTTCCGACTGATTTTCGGAATTTTGTTATATAGTCTTTGTTGTATAGTCTTATATAGTTGTTATATAGTCTTCGCTAGGGGTATAAAGGATTCCTGGTATAGGTTTACGATTTAGTATAACATATTATAACGGTACGGTCGGATGTTATAAAAAATTATAACGATATTGTATTTATTTAATGTTATTTTTATACATACACTAGCTGACCCGGTCCGCGTTGCTGGCCCGTTGTTTGGGTTCTCCGTGTAAACTTTAGTTATCTATCCAGTATTGATACACCCATAATTAGGCATCCCTCTAGAAACTTCATAATATAAATCAATGTTTTGACATAAATTTCATATAATGGTATCCCCCAAATTTAAGATATAAAATCTATTTTATTATACCCTTCACCATAAATCGACAGTTTAAAGCACTTTGTGACCCACATATAATGGTCGGTGCACGTCAATTAACATTGCTATAGTATATTGGATTGTTGGTCTAGGTTGGGGTCGTAATTATTACTGCAAAGAATTGTTGGTATAGGTCCACGTTTTGATATAGCTCCCATAGAACGGTACCGGCTGATTTTCGCTATTTTTGAGGATTTAACATCATTATCACACCGAAATGGCTTAAATCTGGTTTTAATATATTTTAAAGAGGAGAGTACCAGTACCTCCCGATTTTCGATAGTTCAGAGATATAGCCACTGTTCAGTATACGTCCTCGTTTTGATATAGCTCCCATAGAACGGTGGCGCCTGATTTTCGCTATTTTTGGTGGATTTAACCTCATTCAGGCCGATCGAACGTAACGCTTTTTTTCTTCGCGCTCTATATGCAATAGTGGTAAAATACCCCTCAGCGAAATGTATGTTCCTTCGGGATATGTATGGCAACATTTATACAATTCATAAAAAAAAATTACTTCTATAAATTGTAGTTGTTATTATCGAGATTTTGCTGTATTTAAAAAATGTATCTTTACCTAGCTATTCCAAGGACTGAAATCAATGCTCATGAAGTTTCACTTCCCACATTTTGAGATTTTATCCGTAATTATAATATTTTCAAAAATCGAACACGATCGCGGTATTCTGATTCCAATGATGATGTTGTATTGTATATCAATAACTTTGTCTGATTTCCAATGGATCTTTTTGGAACTTCGATCCGGATTTTACTGTATTCCAAAATGTGGAGTTGATCGCGCTGTCCCACTTATTGTTTAGTGTTCAGCGTTTATAGCGTTTTTTAGGCACGCTTAGAAAATTATGTATATTATCTGAAATAATAAATGTTTGCAAATTTTGTGATGACCGCGATATTTCATTTCCGCGAAGACCATTCAGGGTCAAGACAGTAATTACAGTAGTATTGCAAACAATCTGTAAACAATACGTTCAAAAATATCATGGACTTCAGATTTTAAAAAACCACCGGTCACTACTCCTAGCCGTATAAAAACAGCTTACGACATTTATAATTAATTGAAATAATACATTTTTGAAATTTTTGGGATGACCGCGATTTTCACTTCCGCGACGACCATTCAGGGTCAAGACTGTAATTACCATAGCATTGCAAACAATTTGTAAACAATATATTAAAACGTATCTTGAATTTCGCGGTTTTCTTAAAAAAATGTGGGGAGGACCATCGGTCACTACACTTAGCGTGATAAAAAAATAGATTACGACCTATTCTCAGACCTAAAAACTCCACATACAAAATTTCATAAGATTTCCCAATCGATTTTTCGGAATTTCAATATAGTGACATCTCAAGTCATCGGGATTTTACTGTATTCTAAAATATGGCGTTGACCGCGTGATCCACCATATTGAAGCCAGTGTTTTAGCGGTTTTGTAGTCACGCTTACTAAAATTAGGTATATTATCTGAAATAATACATTTTTGAATAAATTGGGATGACCGCGATATTTCACTTCCGCGACGACCATTCAAAAAAATATATAGCCTATTTTCACCACCGGTGTTCCAAGTACATTATCTGAAATTTTCAAGAAAATCTATTCAGCCGTTTTTGAGTCTATTCGGAACATACAAACAAACAAACATACTAACATACACACATTGCCTTTTATATATTAGATAGTCTGACCTTGAAGAACCTATTCTATTCTATAGACTAAAACACCAGAAAAATTTTAAAGGAATTTGACCTCGGCGATTTTGAGCTTAAAGATGAAGAGCTACAACTTTGCCCCCAAGAGTAAAATTCTTAATTAATTCTCTTTCTAGTTGAGTTTTTATGACCTAAGAGTACATTGAATTCGGTGTGGTTGTTTCAGAGAAATTCAAGATCAAAATTAAACTTTGGGTTTTTCAACAATTTTTCATTAAAATATCAGTGTTTTTGTGGTTTTTATATCTTCCTATGTATTAAAGATTGTCAAACACCAACAAATAAACAAATAACACTAAAAAAACATCGAAAAAAATTTAAAAAATCAAAAAAGAATTATATTTTTTAAAAATTAAAAAAAACTCCTTGGGATTTCATAAAACTTATGTATATAACTTGTATATAAAGTCATATACTCAAAAAAATTTAATTTGTGTCAAAAAGCTGTAATTCATATGGGAAACGGTATAGAAAAACATACATTTTTACCCATGTAATTTAAATAAATTGCAAAAATTGTTAAACGGCACGAGTACAAAAGTATATATGGACTGAAAGAGGAGACTCTCGGGCATCTTTCTGTGAAAACAGAACATTCCACAAAAGTTCTAGTCCACTAAATTTGGAATTTCATAAAATTTAGTGCCTGAGGAAAAATAAAATCAACTCAAATCAATCAATTTTTTAATGTAATCTCCTTAGGTCATAAAGCTCGATTAATTAAATTAATTAAAATCTCATAAATAATGCCCTTCGCCCCTAAAAAGGCAAACATTTAAAAATAAAATAGCTCATGTTGTGTAATTTTCTAAAACGATTTTTAAAGGCCACGATCGTACCTACCTTACAAAAATAATGAGCACAATATCTGTTATAGTTTTCGAAAAAATAGCTACGTCTTTCTCCAGAAATTTGCAAAAACCGCGTATTTCCCAAAAATGGGGAAAATGTCCGTCTTTAGCGAGGTAAGCCTAACGGAATAGTATATCTTTAAAATATTGTGGTGGAATTTATTTTCGGAGTCGACTCCGGAGTTGGAGTTGGAGTCAGAGTCGGAGTTGTGAAAAAAATTGGACTGGAGTCGGAGTCTACCAGAAATGACTCGACTCCGAAGCCCTGGTTCAATCCCTGATCAGAACATCAAAATTTTATGCGATGGCAAATCCCTTCCGTGTAATGCTGAATTACATTTAATGAGTATATCAGTCATCACAACTTCTCTAAAAGTGGTGTCGTAAGACACGTGGTTAGCCCCCGTCTATAAAGCGGGGTACACACGGTCAGTTTTGCTCAAATAATCGGTTGTTTTCCAGTGTGGCCGTTCATTTTTGACAGTCATCAGGCAACCACAAAATATTTTAATGTTGCTGGTCAGTTTGACAGTTATCGATATTTCCGAAAAATCGGCAGTCAAAACTGATCGTGTGTACCACGCTTAAAAACAGGGTTCCATATCATTGAGTCAATATGAATTGGCTTGCTCCCATTGATATCAGAGAAGTCTATCTTGTCCCTTTGCGGAGAGACCACCGTACATTCCACCGAATCATATTGAGGATCACATCGAGTGATTCAACAGACCATATTGTATCAGACAGGATGCCCGAAACATATGTAGTTTTTTGTGAGAAACACGAATACCAGACAGAGACATGTGAATCGATGGAACACTAGCATACAGATGGGTCGATGGTAGTGGGATAACGGGGTAGGGAGTTTATGGTGAAGAACAGAAAAACAAAAATCTTTCCGACTGCTGGATTGTAGGACGATTCTTCAGGCGGAAGTGCAAGCGATTACTGAGGGTGTGAACTGGTTTAGTACTAAAACGAGGCCAATCACTGTTCACGTCCTTAGGGCAGTAAAATAGCATTAAAAGCTATAGGAGCCAAGTCAGTGAAATCAAAAACTTGATTGGACTGACCATAATCCCGGTATGATTCGGTGCACATTACATGGGTACCACTGCATGCAGGGTTTAAGAGCAAGGACACAGCTAACTCTTAGGCAAAACATACTAGAGAACAAACTACGGTAAGTGCGGCGCTTCCAGTGTTAAAAGCTAGGGCACAGAATGCCTTGTTTCCCTGTCATTGTCCAGCTTTCGCGAACTTCAGAAGCCAGCTTCTGAAAACGACACAATTCAGGAACTAAAGTAGGCAAACGAGTTTAAAAACTTAAGACATTTTCAGCCATTTCGGTGTGATAATGCGGCTAAAACCACTTAAACAATATTTAGGGAAAGTTTTGTAGCCCCAAGGGAGACGGAAGGAAGACGAAAATCAGGAGGTACCGTTCCATGTAGGCTATATCAAAACGTGGACTTGTACTGAAAAATTTCTGGGAAAAAGTTCTGTAGGCCCAAGGAAGACCAAACACCAAATTTCAGCCTCTTTGGTGTGATAATATAGCTTAAACCTTGAAAATGACGAAAATAGGGAGGTACCGTCCTATGTGACCTATATCAAAACGTGGATCTGTACTGACAAATTTCAAGAGAAAAGTTTTGTGGCCCCAAACAAGACATAATTTCGAATTTCTGGGAGAAAGGTTTGAAGCCCCAAAGAACACTAAACACAGTCGAACCTCGAGTAGCCGGGAAGTGATTATCCGTATCCATTATCCAAAAAAGAGAACAGAGAATTTTTTGTTCATTTTAAACCGAATAACGGCGAAAATCTTTAAGATCCGGGATTGTAATTCATTCGACCAAATTTCAATAGACAAAAAACAATGTACAAATTAATTATTTTAGAATAGTATCAATCTTTTAAATTTCATAATAAATTCACAATTGGCTATCAATTACAAATATTAGCAAAAATGCGTATTTTTTGATTAAAAATATATGAGAAAAAGTGTTACACTATTATCCGGGAATATCGATTTTTTGTATTACCTCCGGTCTTAACTATTACGGTACTACATTTCAGTCCTATCGGTGTGATTATGACCCTTTAACCCTTTAAAATACCGAAAAACCGAAGGTACCGTTCTATGGGGGCTATATCAAAACGTGGACATGTACTGACAAATTTCTGGGGACAAATTTTGTGGTACAAAAGAAGACTTAATACCAATTTTCAGCCATTTCGGTGTAATAAGCGAAAAGAACCTTTCTATGGCTCTATCAAAATGTTGACTGATATAGGACAAACATCCTACCAAATTATAAAGATCTTAAATATTGCGAGCTTTATCTTGATTTTAATAGACGGACGGATGTATGAACAGACGGAAATGGTATATCAATTTAATACAGATACTTTAAAGGATGTCCGACGAATATTTCGATGTGTTACAAACGGAATGACAATTTTAGTTAATTACATCCTTCATATTATGGTGGAGGGTATACAAATTTATGCACAACGGTAGTGGTGTAGGGTATCACATGTTTTATATACGATGACTCTTTAGAGGTGATTGCTAAACTATGACTATATTCCTATGATTGACGAAAGTGTGTCATACCAAATTGATGAAGTCAAATGATTTGGTGGTGATGGAGACGATGATAGGGAAATTGTTTGACCCTTACAAATGGGACCTACAAACTTTAATTTAGATGGGATCATTCCCCACAATGGATGTTCCAATATTGTGTTGTTGGCCTTTTCCTCGATTCTTTTCTTAAGTCCATTAATCCTGGTAGAAGGTATGTCATGCTATTCCGGAAGTGTTTCATTTATTGGTGATGACTCTTTTCCTCTTTTCAGAGCCACTGTAGAATACCAGCTATATTTTCAGAACCCTTGCTCACTTGACGCTGTTTGTTGGAAGCATAACAACGTGCAATCGACGGATAGCGTTTCTCTTGTCAGAATATTTCAGGGTATCACAAACGCAATGATAAATTTAATATACTCTCTTACTTACAAACTCAGACTGTAGCTAGAAAGTTATTTTGCTGCTCATAGCCACCTTTCATTTTTTTTAAACATTTTCCAAAATCTGGCATCTTTTTTTTGTAACTTTTAACAAGCTCCAGCAACTCTCTAGGGGAATATGAAAGCAGTGCAAATGAATTGCATGCTAAGCAAGCTGAATGTTAATCACCTACATACACCATCCCTCCCCAAAAACAACAGGGTCACCACTAGGTCGGCAAATGCAGGCATCCTAACACATATATCTGTAGGAGTATTGTAAATGTCCAAAGTGGTTGTTTTTATAAATCAGTTAAAATATGCTAAGGCAAGTTGATGGGTCGCTGGTGATATGGGCTGTTCACAGAAATACCATGGCCACAGCTTGTTGTCGTTGTTGTTGTTGTTTTGATAGAATCACATGTCTTTGTTTTGCATTCATTTTTCATTTCTTGCCGTTTTTTCCTTTTTTTGTTATAAATTATATTAATTTGCCTACTTGTTAAGCTATCTGCTGGTTTTCGAAACGCGAACTACCATTTGCGAATATAACTTTTCCAGAGTTAATGTTGTTACTGCCATCTTGGGAAAAGCATGACAACGTATGTGTTTTTTTAGTTTAAATTTCATTACAGTTTTCCCTTTTTTATGATATTCCACTTTATTTACGATGACAACATAAAAATAAACTGTCCAATAAGCAAGATAGAAGCCCAACAGCACAACTGTGGTTTGAGAAACGCAGTTTAGTTAAGCCGCTTTTAATGTATGGCAACAAAAAAAATGTTGAAATATTTTACTATGCAATAAATATCTTGGAGGAAGGTTCAAGGCTATGCAATGTGCGACACATACAACAGAATTGGCATTTGGAATATCTGATAGTTTAAAAATAAGCTAGTGATTTAATTTTTATTGTAATTTTATTTGCAAAAAAAAAACTTGTGCGAATTTAAAATAGACATTTACAATTTATCTGATGCGTAACATAATATTTTCTTATTTTGAGAGAGAATTTAATACAAATATAATTATACCCTATACCACAATGTGGAAAAGGGTATAATAAGTTTGTTTTCCCAAAAATTCATGTAACGCCGCGAAATATTCGTCGTAGACCCCTCATGTGGTATACCAAACTTCATATCTCGACGAGATAAAGCGATTTAGCGATGTGTGTCCGTCCGTCCGTCCGTCCGTCTGTCCGTCCATTAAAAATTGTAATCAAGCTAGAGGCCGCAATTATGGACCGATTGTCACGAAATTTAGTATGGAGGTCGGGTTTGGACCAGAATAGAACTGATTAGTTTTTGGCGATGATCGTGAAATGTTAAAGGGATGAAATGGACCAAAAACAAAATTTTTGCTCGATTTTGTAGCCGCTCTGTAGGTCGCAATAATAGTCCGATCGGCGCGAAATTTTAAACGTAGTTTTGGTTTGAGATGAAGAAGTAGCGTGCAAGTCAACGGTATGATCGGATAATATTTAGCGGGTTAAATTGATCAAAACTTTTGTGTATACATTTAAATAAAAGTTATCATTTATCAAAAGCTAGCCCGGAAAGCTAGTGCACAGGGATAGTGGTATAGGGTATCACATGGTCGGCCCCGTCCGACTATAGTCTGTTCTTACTTGTTTAAATGGTTGTGGTTTAAATAATATAAAGTAATATTTTTATTTTTTAGGTAAATGGTTTTCAGAAGTCATTGGAAAAAATTTCTATCGTAAGTATGTAGATTTCGAATATATTTTTATGTCCTACACCTTCTACTTTGTACAAATGCACTATGGTCCCAAGTCAAAGTTTTCTGGCCAAAAATTCTTCTCATCCACTTTGTATGGAAAGTGTTTTTTTTTTTTTGAATGTGTAAAAACAGCTATTCGTATGATTTTCGAATAATAGCTGGTTTACATTCGGCATCGTTTCGTAATTTCGAAGGTGTTTCGTGATTTCATGCAAAAGTTCCGGACCACACTAGAGTAATTTCAATGAAATTTTGACACGAAATTTTGAGCTTTTTGGAAAAAAAACACATAATTTCAATAAACTAGTGTACACGGTTTCATGTGTTGCTTTGTTGCAATATTCGTATGAAACAAACAGACTATTTTATTTTACATTTTCTTTTAATTTCATGTCAAAATTATAGTGAAATTTCTTTAGTGTGGACCGGGACAAATCAAACAAAATTTACCATGATTTCGCATACAAAACTGAAATCATCTCATTTCGGCAATTCAGCGAAATCAACATCGATATACAACGCTGTCTTTGCCTGAAAAAGTACCAAACGTTGCAACGCTTTTCACGTAGCTCAATAAAAAAGGTAGAAGGTAAATTGCTGCAAAAAAAAAAAAAAAACAAGTGAGCCAAGGCTATAGTCGGGTCGGGGCCGACTATGTGATACCCTACACCACTACCCCTGTTCATAAGCTTTTGACTAATAAAATTCAAAATATTAAATTTGGGATAGCTTAGCGCCTTTGCTCTGAATGTCTACATTAACACATGTCAATTTTTTTGAAACGCATTTAAGTGCATCGACAGTACAACCCAAATAAAAAATGGAAAAGTGGGATGTATGCCAACCATCAATAGGCTTCTTTCTGTGTTAGACACCCCATCAACCCCCAAAATTTCGTGAGGATCCGATCAAAATTTCGTAGTGTGATTGCACAAAAATGGAAAAATGGATGCATTACCGACTATTGCGATATCTCTGTTGTTTGACCACCTATGACAACCTACTTCACATCTTTGTAAAGGTGATATTTTCTACTTTCCTTGCTAGGTTTTGCTTTCGATATACCACCTACAGAAGGGAGATATTAACTTTGAAATAAAACGTTGGCCTTTTTTCCAAATATTTTTGTTTGTCACATTCCGACCCCTGAATAATATCCGACCATTATCAAAAATCAAAAGGTTTTTTCCTCTGTGGGACCCCCAATAACACCCAAAATTTCGTGACGATCCAATTAAAATTGCGACCTGTAGCGTGATTTCCAAAAAAGTGGAAAAATGGGATGTATTACCGACTATTGCGATATCTCCGTTATTTGGATACCTACGCCAACCTGCTTTACATCATTGTAATGATGGAATTTTTTACTTTCATTGTCAGACCTTGCTTTTGGAAGGTCCGGAACCAAAGCTGTGATATTCGTCATTATTATTAAAATCGCAAAAATGAACAGTTGTGTTCTATTAGCGGCTTTTGCGATATCTTCGTTGTTTGAACACCTACGAGAACCTACTTTACATCATTAGAAAGGCGATATTTTCTACTTTCATGGCCAGGTTCTGCTTTTGGTATACCCCATATTGAAGCTGAGATATTCGCTTTGGAAAAAAACGTTGTCTTTTTCTCCAAATAAGTTTTTTGCCCATTCCGTCCTCTGAATATTATCCGACCATCACCAAAATCAATAGGCTTCTTTCTCTGTAGGATCCCCATTAGCCCCCAAAATTTCGTGACGATCCGATTAAAATTGCGACCTTTAGCGTGATTACAAAAAAATGAAAAATTGGGATGTATTGCCGACTATTGTGATATCTCCGTTATGTGGCCACCTACGCCAACCTACGAGTACTTTGCATCACTGTAAAGATGGGATTTTCTACTTTCATAGTCAGACTTTGTTTTTGGAAGATCCCCAAGCGAAGCTGTGATATTCCTCATTATTATTAAAATCGCAAAAATAAAAAGTTGGGTTTTATTAGCGGCTATTGCGATATATTCGTTGTTTAATCACC
Source organism: Musca autumnalis (assembly GCF_047663935.1). NCBI lineage: Eukaryota > Metazoa > Arthropoda > Insecta > Diptera > Muscidae > Musca > Musca autumnalis. The sequence continues at coordinate 116,521,088 of NW_027411644.1, forward strand.
TACGAGAACCTACTTTACATCATTAGAAAGGTGATATTTTCTACTTTCATGGCCAGGTTCTGCTTTTGGTATACCCCATATAGAAACTGAGATATATTTGCTTTGGAAAAAAACGTTGTCTTTTTCTCCAAATAAGTTTTTTGCCCATTACGACCCCTAAATATTATCCGACCATCACCAAAATAGGCTTCTTCATCTGTGTGACCCCCATTAACCCTCAAAATTTCGTGACGATCCGATCAAAATTGAGACCTGTAGCGTGATTTCCACAAAAGTGGAAAAATGGGATGTATTACCTACTATTGTGATATCTCCGTTATTAGGTCACCTACGCCGACCTAATTTACATCATTGTAAAGATGGGATCTTCTACTTTCACAGCCAGGCTTTGCTTTTGGAAAGTCCCCAACCAAAGCTTTGATATTCGTCATTATAATTAAAATCGCAAGAACGAAAATTTGGGTTTTATTTGCGACTATTGTAATATCTTCGTTGTTTGATCACCTTTCATTAGAAAGGCGATATTTTCTACTTTTATTGTCAGGTTTTGCTTTTGGTATACCCCGTATAGAAGCTGAGATATTCGCTTTGGAAAAAAACGTTGTCTTTTTATCCACATACGTTTTTTGCCCATTCCGAACCCTAAATATTATCCGACCATCACCAAAATCAATAGGCTTCTTCCCCTCCGGGACCCCCATCAACATCCAAAATTTCGTGACGATCCGATCAAAATTGCGACCTGTAGCGTGATTACAAGGTTTAGATGGACAGACGGACAGACGGACGGACGGACGGACACACATAGCCAGATCGACTCACATACGTTTTTTGCCCATTCCGAACCCTAAATATTATCCGACCATCACCAAAATCAATAGGCTTTTTCCCCTCCGGGACCCCCATCAACATCCAAAATTTCGTGACGATCCGATCAAAATTGCGACCTGTAGCGTGATTACAAGGTTTAGATGGACAGACGGACAGACGGACGGACGGACGGACGGACACACATAGCCAGATCGACTCAGCTCGTCGAGACATTCATTTTGGTATATATAAGTATGGGTTTACGACCATTATTTCGATGCATTACAAACTTTTTGGCCAAAACCAACTTATAATACCCTCCCCACATAGCGGTGTAGGGTATAAAAACGAGGGTATATACACTTTCATACGGGCAAACTGTCACGGTGCTCTTGAAGCAAATTTAAATGACAGGTGCTTACACCTGGGGAATTTTTGCGGATTCTGAATCTACAGTGCTCATAGATGAGAAAAATCAAAAAACCAAAAAAATCATCGGAGCGCTTTTTAAATAAACCGCGATTCAAGATGACATTTTTATGGGGTTTTTTAGGTTTTCACTATTTTGCTTGGAAACTGCAAGTCCCTGCAAGTCCAGAAGATTGATTTTTTTGGTTTTTTGATTTTTCTCATCTATGAACATTGTAGTTTCAGAATCCGCAAAAACTTCCCAGGTGTAAATACCTTCCATTTAAATTTGTTTCAAGAGCACCGTGCTGTGCCTCATCGTAATAATGGTTTTAGATCCCAAGTATGTTTATGATTTAGCAATGTCCGTCCGTCTGTCTGGAGCGCACAATAACTCTCGAGCGGATCAACCGATTCGGTCCAAAATTTGGTTTTCGTAATATTTTGTCCAAACTTTGTTTATGTTCGAAGATGGGTTATATCGGTCCACTCCTTCTGGTACCTCCCCCACAAAAGTTCGAAAATGTTCGGCTCACGATAACTCCTGAAGGAGTAACCGATTTATTTGGTCCATACTTTGCACATCGTGAAATGAGGTTCCAATATGGACTCAATCGGTCCACTCCTTCGGGTACTTCCCACACAAAACTTCGGAAAAGTTCAGTTTAGGACCTGCTCTCGACTCGCTTTGATTTTTATTATAACGACTTGTATTCACTGCCCCCATACGACGGTACAAGCTTCATCTGGAGCAAGTCCATACTTCCTAAGAAATTCGATCCAAAAATTTGACTTTCATAATAATTTTTTCCAAACTTAGTTTAAGTTCGAAGATAAGCCATATCGGTAACTGCTGAAGGGATTGACCGATTTGGTCCAAGCTTTACACATCTTAATATATCTACCAGATATAGATCAGGTTTGAATATGGACTATATTTTTCCACTCCTTCGGGTACCCCGATCACAAAACTTCGGATAAGTTCACTTTAAGACCTGCTCTCGAATCACTTTGATTTCTGTTGATGCAGCTTGCATTCGCTGCCTCAATTACGACGGTAAAGTTTCTTTCAGGGGCAAGTCCATAATTCTTGAGAAAACAGGCCGGAAGTTGTAAAAAACAACTATTGCCCCATATTTAGTGACTGGAGAGCACGATAACTCTCGAACTGATCAACCGAGTTGGTCCAAAATTTTGCATTCATTATATTTTGTCTAAAATAAGTTTCAGTTCGAATATGGTACTGTCCCCCAATATTTAAAAAAATTTCACTAAAATGGTATGCACGATATATCTTGAACGTGGCAATCAATTTGGTCCAAACATTGGAAATGTATACCTATGCTGATCGTTGTGGTCCTGTTTACAGCCATATTATGTTTTCCATGCTTCCTGGCATGATGTTCCCAAAGTTATATTATGACCCATTGAAACGATATCTATCGAAAAAATATGACTCTCAATATAAGATCCACTTCCATAATGTACCTCCTCCGCAACATTTTTGTACTTTAATCTTAATCCACATTTTGTCGGCAAGTTCAAATGTCCAAAAGGGGCCACAAAATTCTGAAAAGACCCTAAGTACATTATTTTTCTCCGTAGATGAAAGTTTCAATTCACATAGGCTCAATCATATGATTGCTTTAAGTCTGGAGTATTCTCCCATTGGCTTAACTTCATCATTAATCTCTATTACAGAGATATCATATTTCATCCTGGCGAAGGGAATTATCAATTGGTTATTCAGTTTTTGATGATTTTTTAGAGAAAAACCGAACTCTTTGGGAATGCCACAAAAAATGCTCATAAGAAGCTCAACAACAACCACATAGAAATTTGTTTTTGTTTGTAACGTTACTGTCATCGGTAGATGTAAACAAAACAAGGAAATGTCTATAAATTATTGGAATTTAAAAAACTAATATTTTTTTCACATTTGATTGAATATTTTGAAAAACGTGAATGAAAACTCGTTAGATTTTCAATTTGAATGATTCCATATCATTCCACTAAATGCATAATTTCTCGCAGAAAGTAGAATTCTTGCAAAAATGTTTGGGGTCGCGGTAATTCATCGAAAAAGGAGAAGCTGCTTCAATCTTTTGTTTTTGGAAACAAAATAGCACACGTTTATTAGGGCTTTATTCTTTACAAGTTTAACAAAATACCACACATATTAACAAATATTGTACCGCCTCTATAAGCGGTGTTTTAGTGTGCGGCACGTCGTTCGGACTTGGAGGAGGTAACATGTCAATGATATGAAGAAGTCTTTATGGGAAATAGTTTTTTTTTCTGATGAATACATTTTTTCTTCCAAAAATATATATCTCTAATATACATACATACATCGAACATAGAAATAAATATATAAAATGTCGTATGGAATTTGACACTAACATTACAGCCCAGTTCAGTCAGCTGGGTATTGCTGTTACCACGGTGTAATAATAGCTGTGTCTTTTTACGTGATAATTTGTAATAATTATTACTAATGTTGCTGTTTTTGACAGTTGTATAAAAGAAAAGTTCCTGAAAAAAATGTTTCAGCAACATTTAGTAAGAAAAAAGACACCCCTAATATACCTGTCTGCGTACTCGATAGTTTGTAATAATTATTACAAATGTTTCAAATTTTGACAGTTGTATAAAGGAAAAGTTGCTGAAAAAATTGTTTCAGCGACATTTAGTAAGTAAAAAGACACACCTAATATAAGGTGTAAGTGACAATCATAGGGCTTTGAACCTTTTTTATAAACTGAATTGTCAGAGTATATTAAGGATCTACCCCGAATATTCCAAACTTTAATAATAGATGTCCAATCTGTTCTATTCAGTGCCGCACAATAAATATATGAAGTGTAGAATGTATCACATTATGTATAGAGTAATTTCGATGCCAATTAGAATTACATTTTAAATCTTTTTATTTATTTCTTGTAAATTTTTCTGAACTATTTTGGAAAGACCCTAGTATTCAAACGTTGCCATTGGCATTTAATTCCTATAAAATTATGTTGTTATTGTAAAATTGTTAGTTGTTCTAATTCCTGCAAACACCTTATATTATTACACCATGGTTGTTACCTTTTCTTGTTCTACCATGCATGAAAAGGAACATGAGCTATGTGATGGATTTATGCTTAATCCTGGTCTGCAGATTTACTTCGGTATGAGAAAATTACCACAATTACCGGGCATGACATTAAGATTTTTTTAGAATATTTTAATGCTAAAATTGCAAGGCAAAATGTCCTGCGGCTGCTAAGTTCAGCCTCCATGACCTAATATCCGGCATGGGAATGAGGCTGATCGATTTTGCTGCGACAAGAAACATTGTAGTGAGCAAAAGAAGACTCCTACACCTCGAAATATACAAGGCCATGTGGATATCTCTAAATGGAACAACCAGAAACCAGATCGATCATGTTGTAATAGATGGATGACACTTATGTAGAGTCCGATCGAGGGAACCATTTCTATGTAGCAGCTTATGTTGGCACTCGTCTTAATGTCTGCACAAAATGCAAATGTCGAGAGGCAGCAAACACAACAAATAGCGCAAGCCTACTCCATTTACCCATATGCTGGAAGACGGTGCTGCATTAACGCAGTGACAAAGAATAGTCCATCTTCTTTATACTACTGCAAAATCTATACTTGGGTACCAAAAAGCACCAACTACAAATCTATGGTTCGATCGAAGCGCCAAGGCAAAATATGGGGAGAAGAGGAAAGAGGAGAAACGTATTTTCAAGAGAAAAAATAAAGAGAATATAAGAAATAGCGTGAGAAACTCGAGATGTTCAGAAACTGTTCACGTAGGAACAGGCAAATTTTAACAGGATAGATAAGGAAAGGAATCTGGTAATTGATAAAGATATCGACTGAGAATTGGCGGCGATGAACTAATCCCAATTTGGCTGAAGCAAAATATACCTTATGATTGGAATCATAGACTGCTTTGTCCCATGCACTAGAAAGGAGAGTGAACGGCTAAAATAAATGAAAACTGAATAATCGGGCCATAACAATACCATTAACCAAATTTTCACTCTACTCTAAATCCTAGAGGAGAGCAATGAAAAACAGATGAACACAGGCCACTTGTTTGCCGACTAAAATGTCACCTTTGACAGCTCAATAAGGTCAAAGTTGTTCTAAGCCATGTCTGAGTTTGTCAGTTTATGATGTGACCTACTAAACATTTTGTTGAAAAAATCGTACGCGATGAAAATGTATAAGTTAGCACATCCCTGCCGAACTAACAAACATCATTGTTGCTTGCTTGGCTGTGTTGTGTTCTTGCTAGGCTACATTGATGGAGTCGTGTTACGTCTAGTGGCGTGATCATGGTGTCAGCACTTTTTGTCTTTTATAACTTAAGTAGTTTAAGTAGAATAAGTTTTTGGATTTCAATAAAGAAACAGTTTTTTTAAGCTCACCAAAAGACGAAGAAGTCTTTTATTGTTAACTGGCGCCCAACCGGGTTCAACCCTACAAATATAAAGATCTAAAAAAAGAGATCTATCAGTTTAAATCAGTCCTACGAATATAAAGATCTAAAAAAAAGAGATCTATCATCTTAAATTTAAATTTTGCTGAAAAAGGAAGCTTTACTTAAAACTTGCTGGATTAAGAGGCCTCGCTTAAAATTTGCTGAAAATTCTAAGGATCTACTCTTTTTAAATAACGTAATACTTACTGAAAGTAATATTTACTGGAAGGAAGCCTTACTTAAAACTTGCTGGATTAAGAGACCCCGCTTAAAACTTGCTGAAAAATATAAGGATTTACTCTTTTTAAACAACATAAAGTCATGTAAGTGTGTCACTCATTGAATTTCAAAATTGTGTCCAAAACTGGTGAATTAAGAACTTAATATTAAGAAAAAACAAAGTGTAGTGCGTGTTTAAAAAATTTTTATCTTTGTGCCAAAAAAAAAAAAACAAACACAGTGATTTAGATCTTGTTATAGTCGTAACAATTTTTTGTTTGAAAAGACAATATGAACAGTGAAGAAATGACTGCATTAATAGAATCCGCTGTACGTACAGCGATTCTGGCATATAAAACAGAAGTCGACAAAAAAGTCGACGAGTTAACAAAAAAATTATCGTCCATTTCAGTAGGGCAAACAGATGTGAAACCATACGAAGACGTAAAAATTTATTCATCAATAACGTGTGATGAATCACTTGATATTATCAAATCTTTGCCCGAATTTGACGGGAAAATCGAAAACTATGTTTCGTGGAGACAAGCGGCACATAACGCGTATAAAGTCTTCGAAAAATACGATGGTAGTTCAAAACACTACCAAGCGGTCTGCATTATTAGGAACAAAATTAGGGGGTCAGCAGATGCTGTATTAGCGTCATTCAACACTGTGCTAAATTTTAAAGCGATCATAGCTAGATTAGATTTTACATATTCAGATAAAAAACCAATTCATCTAATCGAACAAGAACTAAGTACCCTCAGACAAGGCGAACAGTCAGTGATTCAATTTTATGACGAAGTAGAGAAGAAACTGTCGTTATTAACCAATAAAACAATTATGAGTTACGACAAAACTCTCGCTTTGGCCATGAATAACAAATATAGACAGGATGCACTCAGAGTATTTGTTTCCGGATTGAGGAAACCTCTCTGCGATGTGCTTTTCTCAGCCCGCGCTGCTGATCTTCCGTCAGCTCTAGCCTTAGCGCAGGAGGTAGAGGCGAATCACGAAAGATACGTCTTTGCCACATCGTTTGCGAATAGGAATGATGAAAAAAAGTTAAGGTCTGAAACCTCAAAAAAAATTCAGCCAAGAAAACCGTCTGATAGTGGTTGGAACTATAAACAACAAAACTATCATAAACAGAAAAATCCACATTACGAAAATGGTGGTGATGCTAATTTACAGGCTAGAGATCAAATAGAGGACATGGACTTGGACCCAACTTCGTCTAAATTCAGACAACCGACCAATTATGGTAACGGTAAAACTTCTCACAGACAACCATTTAAGCGTCAAGCTGGGTCTGGCCGAAGTACGGGCCCAAAATTTCAAAAAGTGAATAATATGATTCCAGAATCCCATTCAGGAGAAGAGCAGGCGGGACACTATTGTGACATAGCTCAATCCGAATGTGGAGACATAAACGATGAAATAAATGAAGACCGTGACTATGTAAATTTTTTAGAGGCAGGTCCCTACTACCGTTCATAAGGCGGACGATAGCAGGGAAACCAATACGCCTTTTAATTGACACTGGTGCTTCAAAAAATTATATAAAACCTCTCAATGAACTGAAGCATATAATTCCCGTAAGTACTCCTTTTTCAGTTCACTCTGTCAACGGACAAACTCCTATTAAACAAAAATGTTTTGTAAATTTATTCGGCATGAACTCTACATTCTTCATTTTGCCAACTCTAACAACATTTGATGGAATTGTGGGCTTAGACCTATTAAAGAAAATCAATGCAAACATTGATTTAAAAAAAGGATTTATCCTACATAATTCTGGCTCTGAACTAATTGAATTTTTTGAATGTAAAGATGTTAATTTTATAGACGTCGATAAAATTGATGTGCCTTTCGCAATTAAGGCGGATTTTCAGAAAATGTTAAAAAAACGAATAAAGGTTTTTGCTGATCCTAAAGAAGCACTACCTTATAATACAAATATCGTTGCTACCATTAACATGGAGAACGAAGAACCTATTTATTCTAAACTATATCCATACCCAATGGGTGTATCTGAATTCGTAAATTCAGAAATAAAAAAATTGTTGGCAGATGGTATAATTCGACCTTCAAGGTCACCATTTAATAGCCCAGTATGGGTAGTCGACAAAAAAGGTGTCGATAATCTAGGCAACCGAAACAAACGTCTCGTTATAGATTTTCGGAAGCTTAATGCCAAAACAATTAGTGATAAGTATCCCGTTCCGAACGTAACAATGATATTATCAAATTTAGGTAAAGCAAAGTACTTTACCACTTTAGATCTGAAATCCGGGTTTCATCAAATTGAACTCGCGGAAAGAGATAGGGAAAAAACGGCATTTTCTGTAAATAACGGAAAGTACGAGTTTTGCCGTCTCCCATTTGGACTAAAGAATGCTCCTAGTATGTTTCAAAGAGCGATAGATGACATACTAAGAGATGAAATAGGCAAAACATGTTACGTTTATGTTGATGACGTTATTGTTTTTTCAGAAACCAAAGAGGATCATGTAAAACATATCGACTGTGTTCTTAGGAAACTGCTCGATGCAAACATGAGAGTCTCTGTCGAAAAATCAAATTTTTTTAAATCTGAAGTTGAATACCTTGGCTTTGTCGTATCCAAAGAAGGTATAAAAACCGCACCATCAAAGATAAGTGCAATACAAAATTTCCCAGAACCAACGACGTTGTTCGCACTAAGATCGTTTCTTGGGTTAGCAAATTATTACAGATGTTTTATCAAGGACTTTGCCAAAATTGCAAAACCTTTAACTGATATTTTAAAAGGAGAAAACGGTAAAATTCCTGCAACCAAATCCAAAAAGGTTGTAGTCAATCTTAACGCCTTCCAACTGGATGCATTTCACAAACTGAAAAATATTCTATCTTCGGAGGACGTCATGTTGATGTACCCTGACTATAAAAAACCGTTCGACCTTACCACTGATGCATCAGCACATGGTTTAGGTGCTGTCCTATCCCAAGAGGGAAGACCAATCACTATGATTTCTAGAGCATTGTCGGATAAAGAGTTGCATTTCGCAACAAACGAAAGGGAGCTTTTAGGAATAGTCTGGGCTCTTAAAACATTAAGACATTACCTCTATGGTGTGAAGACTCTTAACATCTTCACTGACCATCAACCTTTGACATATGCAGTTTCGGATCGTAATCCGAATGCAAAAATTAAGCGCTGGAAAGCTTTCATCGATGAACATAATGCAAACTTGTATTATAAGTCAGGAAAAGAAAATCAAGTTGCAGATGCGCTATCAAGGCAACTTGTCCATGCGTTGGAGAACGATAATTCGTCAGACATGGCAACAGTCCATAGTGAAGAGTCATTCACTTACACTATGGAAAGCTCAGACAAACCGGTCAATTGTTTTCGCAACCAAATCATTCTGGAAGAGTCGGAATTTCCCACCACTCGAAATTTTATACTTTTCGGAAACAAAACGAGACATATTGTACAATATAGAGATAAAAACGAAATATTGGCCAAAATTGTTGATGCAGTCAACACTGAAGTTGTCAATGCTATTCATTGCGGCCTACCTGTGTTGGCCCACATTCAACACGATTTGATTAGAATGTTCCCTTCAACGAAGTTCCGATTTTGTAGTAAATTTGTCTCTGACATTTTCAACCAATGCGACCAGAGAGAAATTGTCGTAAGTGAACACAATAGAGCTCATCGGGCAGCCCAAGAGAATGTTAAGCAAATCCTTTCAGACTACTATTTCCCCAAAATGGTGAAAATAGCGAATGAGGTTGTTGCCAACTGCAAGACATGTTCAAAAGCAAAATACAATCGGCATCCAGAAAAACACGTTATAGGAGAAACAAAGGTTCCTTCTTATTCCGGTGAAATTCTACATATTGATATTTATTCAACTGATAAAAACCATTTCTTAACTTGTGTGGATAAATTCTCAAAATTCGCTGTGGTACAGCCAATAGCGTCCAGAACGATTCTAGACGTAAAAGAACCAATTCTCCAATTAATGAATATTTTTCCAAATACCAAAGTTGTCTACTGTGATAATGAGAGGTCCTTTAACTCTGAGACTATCAGATCAATTCTGAAAAACAGGTTTAATGTAGATATTGTCAATTCACCTCCTCTACACAGCACCTCAAATGGGCAGGTAGAGAGATTTCATAGCACTCTTGCCGAAATCGCAAGATGCTTGAAAATAGAAAGGAAGATCGAGGATACCGTCGAACTCATCTTACAATCAACTATAGAATACAACCGAACAATTCATTCTGTCACGAATGAAAGACCTATTGATACGATACATTCTGCACCCTCTGAGGTAAAACAAAAGATTAAAGAGCGAATCTCTAACGCGCAAAACAGGCAGTTACATTACTTTAATAAAAGTCGTCATGACAAAGTTTACAATGTGGGGGATAAAGTCTTTGTTAGGAATAATCGTAGACTTGGAAATAAAATGACACCACTTTATGAAGAAGCTACTGTCGAAGCAGATTTGGGGACAACTGTCCTAATAAAGGGGAGGGTGGTCCATAAGGACAACCTCAGATAAATTTTAGTTTATATTGATAAAATGTTTTTTTCTGCTTTTGTTTTTTACCTAGGCTGTTACTACAATTTCTTTTCATACTAACGTTGACTCGTGCAAAGATTATTGACTATTCACACTCCGATTATGTCCCAATTTTGGATGGGAAAGCCATCGTTTGGAATGACTATGGGTATCTAAGGCATACAACTAACTTAACAACGTACTTTGAGATACAACGTGAAACTAAAAATGCAATTAGCATATTTCCTCAGACTCATGTAAAAAAGATATTAGAATCCGATTTATTGCATATTGATACTCTTTTAACAACCCTCACCATACATCATCGGCATGTAAGAAGCATTAATTTGATAGGCAAAGCACTTAAGGTCATTGCGGGTACACCAGATGCAGATGATTGGGAAGAAGCAAAATTAATCGAAAAACAACTTGTAGACTCCAACAATAGACAGATAGAAATAAATACAAAAATACAAATTGAAATCGAGAAATTAACAAACGCTGTAAACACGATTTTAAGGACTCGTAGAAAGGAACAAATTGATACCGTAAATCTATTTGAAATTTTAATGGCCAGAAATCGGATGATAGTTATGGAACTACAAAATATAATTTTATCCGTAACTTTAGCTAAAATAAATATTGTAAATCCAACAGTTTTGGACCAGGACGATTTAAAAATATTTATAAAAAATCAGAGCAATGAGCAACACACAGATTTCACCATATCAGAACTAATGTCTTTGTCTAAAGTAAAAGTAATATCAAATGAATATTGTTTGTATTTTATCATTAAATATCCTATTCCAATAAGAACATGTCAGAAAATTTCTTTATTCCCAGTACCTCACGATAATAAAATTATCCAATTCGCTGACACCAACACTGTAGTAGACTGCGAAGGCAAGACGTATTCAGCAACAAATTGCAAGCAAACAATATCTTCAACCTATTGTCAACTTATGCCAAGCGAAACCTGCGCTCAACAACTCATATCGGGTGAATCAGCACACTGTAATACGCAAAGCAATAATCTTGATAAAGTGGCAGAAATCGACGATGGAATTATCATTGTCAATGACGCTATTGCAGAAGTGAAAGAAGCAACCGAAAATGTAAGAAACATAAACGGCGCATTCCTCATAACCTTTGAAAAAAATGTGACTGTCAATGGTACACTATTCGTAAATAGAAACAACATTGATATGCGGAAACCAGGAACACCATCATTCCCCTCAATTATTATAAACAACCACAGTGAAATTTTAAGTTTGTCATCTATCCATCAGATGAACTTGCAAAACTTACAATATATTGGCGACCTTGAAAAAGATGCAAGAATGCGACCAATTTTAGTTGGCGGTGTTGTTTTTATGAGTATCGGAATACTCCATTTCATATTGTGCCTCGTCAAACGTAGGACAAAGATAAGAGAACAACAAAGATTTAAATCTGCCGTAGCAATGGCTATAAAGAAGACCGAGGACGGCCTCCACTTAAGTGAGGGGGTAGTTAGCACATCCCTGCCGAACTAACAAACAACATTGTTGCTTGCTTGGCTGTGTTGTGTTCTTGCTAGGCTACATTGATGGAGTCGTGTTACGTCTAGTGGCGTGATCATGGTGTCAGCACTTTTTGTCTTTTATAACTTAAGTAGTTTAAGTAGAATAAGTTTTTGGATTTCAATAAAGAAACAGTTTTTTTAAGCTCACCAAAAGACGAAGAAGTCTTTTATTGTTAACTTATATACAAAAAATGTTGAAAAATAGGAAACGACATGAGATTTGAAATAAAGAGTTGAATAATATTGGCCAACCTTGGTCTAAGTTTAAACAAAAAAAAAAAAAAAAACATACTATACTAGACACTGATGCTATCCGTACTAATGTATGGATTCGAAGCATGACTTTGCGAAAGCAGATGAGATAAAACTTGTTGTGTTGAAGAGAAAAATACCCCTTAGTAATGTTGGCGACATTTTCTGAGTATTCCAGCCTTGAAAAACTTCTCCACAAGTGGCGTCTAAGAAACGCCGTTCGGACTCGGCGATAAACAGTAGGTGCCATATCATTAAGCTAATTATGACTCGGGGTGCACTCATTGATATGAGAGAAGTCTCCCTTGTCCCGTATGGGATGTTGTGGAACAATGTTGTTGTTGAAGAGAAAAATTTGAAAAATACATAAGCCCATATCCGCCATATGAAACACAACTTATACCAGAGACGGATACCGATATAATAAGAGGTGCCGAGCTACAACATTTGCTTTGGTTGGATAATTCCAATAGGATAGATAAGAAATATCCCCACAGAAAGGCATATGAATACGAGCTATTTGACGGTATACGAACCAAGGGAAGACCAAAACTCCGATGGAAAGACCAAATTGAAGATTATATAACAAAACATGGCATCCAAAAGTTCCAGCCATTTAATAATGTTGTACTTTCGTTGAAGAACCATAAATGAGATATTCTATCACGAAACATTCACATTAGTATTCCGGCAACAATATTGACATGGTGCCGTATAAGTAATATTTGAATAACTGTAATAAACCTACGTCACAGCTATTGTTACACTATTTGTATTATCCTAATCTAATTTGTACATCGTATGCTGCTGTTTTTTATACCCTCTACCATAATATGGAGGGTATAATTAAATTTGTCATTCCGTTTGTAACACATCGAAATATTCGTCGGAGTTATCTATGAGTTCATACATATCCCCCGTGTAAGCAAAATTTCATAATTTCAATGCATATGTAACGTTACCGGGTCGAAAACGGCCATGTTACTTACACCACGGATTTTGCCTGGTTCATCGTTGCCAATGTGTTAAAAATTGTAAAACACTTATATGTATGTGGCAATGTTTTTACGAAATCATGAATGAAAATCACCAATGTTACCACATGTTTTCAAAATTTACACGCCTCGGTAAATGGTACGTAGAAATTACCAAACGCGTAGGTAAATATTACTAATAGGTAGCTACCTATCCGGTTACATAGGGCTAGAAATTACGGGCATCAGCATTAAATCGACATAACCATGTCAGTCTGTCTGAAATGTAGTATTTAGTCTTCGATAGGGGTATAAAACTTTCCGCATACAATTTATCGATCCATGCCTTCATATAGTCCCCATCACATTAGCTTTTTACTTGCAAACGTTCAAATTTTGTCCATGTCGACCCAGCTGAACTTAACGCCGTTCCTACTTATTACGAGGGCTGCACGATAACTATCTGGAATAACAAAAAAACGTGAATATTTACCATCAACAATAGATTTATTGTTTTCTTAAGTAGTCTCCAGCATGATTTATACACTTTTTCATGCACTCAAACCAATTGTTGAAGCACTTTTTATACGCCTTCTTTGATATTCTGGAACCAAATGAAGTCATTAGATCCCCACTCAGGGCTGCACGGCGGATGACCCATTAATTCCATGTTTTGTCAGGTCAAACAGGCGTTTGTTAGAATCGATGTGCGAGCTCGCATTGTCATGATGTAGATTGATTCATATTCACTTGTTCGTTTTTCGAATTTCTCAGGAGACTTCAGGCAAACAAATTGTGGTGCACCACTCAGAATTAACCGTCCTACATTTCTTAAGCCATATAGTCGCCACACAGTCAGTTTTGCCGAAGAAACAGCCGACCATTTGCTTCGAAGTGCTTCTTACATGAACAACTTTCGTTTAATTTGACTATCTTTCGAAGACCTAAACGGACGATTCCTGTTTTGTTTCGGGCTTATAAGCATAGATCCAAGATTCGTCGTCTGTGGACATCTTATAATCGTCGTTTGAAGCACCGCTATCATTGTTATTCACAATTTCTTTGCACCACTCCGCAAGAGGCTTTTTTGGGCGATTGTCCAATTTTGCTGGATCTAACGAGAAAAAACCCACAATATTTGGCGGCAAGTGTTCATAAAATATCAAATGTTAGTTGGTGGAATAAATGCCCAAGGATGCCTCTATTATGCATTATCCGTACACGCACGGGTTAATTTTTTACTGGCGCAACGGCCTTTGTTTTTTGGCGAGTGTGGGCAACGATTGAATTCATTAAACCAGTTTTTCATAGTGCTATAGAATGGCTCTTTATAGACATACAACGATTTAATTTGATGATTATCCACGTGGAAATTTGTGAAAAATTATCGGACGGAAATGTTCACAAGTAAATTCGATTTTTTATTTTTTGCAAAGTCATATTTTTTTTAAATCACTGTAAGCAACACAATAAATGGTCGTATGACAAACTGTCCCGAGTACGTTTAGGCTAAAAACTGTCAAACTTTCCAAAAAATTTTTCAAATGGCGCCTGACAACACGCGCTGTTGCCTAGGTCGCAAACTTTTCTAGTTCCCCTCGTACGCGATGTAAATGTTTATGTGTAAAAGAAATGTTAAAAATAGCACCGCCAAAAATAAAACTCACAACATCAGTTTTAAAAAAAAGAGGTGAAAACAGTTTAAAAGCAAAGCCCCCAATTATCAAATTAAAACCACATTCTACCAGACAGTAATATTACACGTATGTATGTATGTATGTATTACACGTGTGTATGTATGAATTTGAAGCATGGGTACTTGCGAAACCGGAGAAAAATTCTTGATGATAAATGAAACAAGAATTTTACCAACCGACAAATATCAATATAATAAAACGTATGGAGTTTCAACGGTTGCCATGGAATGGATAAAAAGATCCATTAAATAAATAAATAAATTGATATTACATATTGAAAACAGTTTAGTACATGGGTTTCTCATTCTGAAAAATGTTGAATATATACATGTGGTGTATCTTCTATTATCCATTTTATACATAGGAAAAAAGATTCAGTTATTTATGGTATAATATTGTACTTTGGTTCTTCAATGAATGAGATATTAGATCACGAAATATTTACATTAGTACAGTATTTCGTTAACAATATTGACATGGTGACGTATGTGTGATATTTGAGTAATTGTAATAAACATACGCCGCAGTTGCTGCAATATTTGTTTTTTATTTTTTATCAATCAATACAGTTTACAACCCCAAACTCTGCAGATTTTTTGTTTTCAAAACAAAACAGCAATTGGTCTCCGAAGAATGTTTATTTTTATTCCACTGTCTTTGAAACAGGTTTTTATTCCCTCAGCATTTATACCAGTGTCGCCCAAGATTTACCATCAATGTTTTAGTATATGTGTATGTATGGGTGAAAAAAACCAACAACCACATGATGTTTTTATTCGCGTACACT
Organism: Musca autumnalis; assembly: GCF_047663935.1. Lineage (NCBI taxonomy): Eukaryota > Metazoa > Arthropoda > Insecta > Diptera > Muscidae > Musca > Musca autumnalis. The sequence goes on from NW_027411644.1 coordinate 116,536,862, forward strand.
GTAAGTTAGAGAGAGAAGCAAATGCAAAAACAACTCAGTGGGCGCCCTCACTATACTTCATCGCAAAGAAGCCCTTCCCTGGGATTTATACTAACGAGGTTATATACACTTTCATTCGGGCAAAATATGCCTCATCGAAATAATGGTTTTAGGCACCAAGTATGTTTGGACGAAATCCGTTTCAGACAATTTGGAGTTTCTTTAGCCATGTCCGTACGTCTGTTTGTCTGGCTGGCTGGAGCGCAAGTTAAATAAAACAAACTTTATAGGGTTGGGAAATTGGGTTTTCGTAGTATTTTGGTCCACTCCTTCCGGTACCTCCACCACAAAAGTTCGAAAATGTTCGGAAAATTTGTGCGCACGATAACTCTTGAAGGGAGTAACCGATTTGGTCCATACTTTGCACATTGTGAAATTTTTACCAGATTGACTCAATCGGTCCACTCCTTCGGGTACCTCCCACACAAAATTTCGGAAAAATTCAGTTAAGGACCTGCTCTCAAATTGCTTTGATTTTTGTTGTAACAACTTGTATTCACTGCTCCTCATGCGACGGTATAAGTTTCATCAGGGGCAAGTCCATACTTCCTGAGAAAATAGTCCGAAAGTTGCAAAAAAAAACCCCTATGACACCGTGTGTTGTGGTTGGAGCGTAAGATAACTTTCGAACGGATTAACCGATGTGGTCCAAAATTTGGCTTTCCTAATATTTTGTCCAAAATTAGTTTAAGTTGGAAGATAAGCCACATTGGTCCACTCCTACTGGTACCTCCCCACAAAATTTGGAAAATGTTCGGAAAAATTGTGCGCACGATAATTCTTGAAGGGAGTAACCATACTATCGTAATTTCTTTACGGGACATAGATCAGGTTCAAATATGGACTATATAGGTCCACTCCTTCGAGTGATTCCCACACAAAATTTGTGAGGAGTGCAGTTTAAGACCTGCTCTCAAATCGTTTAGTATCTTTCTCTAACAACTCGTAATCGCTGCCTCCATTACGACAGTACACGTGTTTTCAGGGAGGTCCATACTTCCTGAGAGAAAAATCGGAAAGGTTTAAAATATCCATATGGCAGCATGTGTAGTGTCTGGAGCGCATGATAACTTTCGAACGGATCAGCCGAATCGGACTTCGAATCCGTTTGGTTTTTGTTGTAACAACTTGTATTCGCTTTCCCCATTACGACGGTACATGTTTTTTTCTTACTTTTGAGATAATGGTTCAAAAGCTCCAAAAAGACTGCCGACACAAACTATACTGGGAAGTACGTAAGATAACGCGAAATTTGGTCCAAACGCTGTGCATCGTATTAAATATACGTCGTAAGTATTGTGTGTTATTTTTTTCTTTAGGTCCGAGGCTGAGGGCGTATCTCTGTCGGCCAAGCCGACTTATACTTTTTTTACTTGTTTTCTATTAAAATATGCACATCTTTCGATTTTGCTGGTTATTAACACTTTCTAAGTGTGTTATGAGCACATCATTGCCGTAATAATTTGATGCTATATCCGACTACCTTGAAAGGCAACAGATATTCTATAGTACAATAGAAAACATTGCGCCTATTCTGGTTAGAATGCAATATCCCAAAAATTCTGTTACACATTGAATTGTTCACCGTTTCCTATAATTGTTTGTTCGTTCGTTCGTCCGTTCACATTCAAGACAATCGGCTATTGACAACCGACGACAAGCGATAGTTGGTACAGGCAATTGTTGCCAAATACTTAAGTGTGTCTTTGAACAGCTTGTTGAGCTACTAATGCCACATCGTTAAGACGATGATTGCAGTCTTTTTTGTTGGTTATTTGTGGTGGTGTGATGTGATGCACATCCATTCCGTCAAATGGCATTGTGATGCGATTTATTGCCCTTTCGCTATTGTCTCCCTATCTCTTGCTCTGTGATGGTGCCACTAACATTCTTGACACAAAATAGTAATTATAATGAAAATATATTTAAAATCTCACACATTGCGTATTAAAAATAAATATAATTCATCAATTTTTCTTTAATGTTCAAGTGTTTTGTTGGCAAATATTTGTGATTTTAATAACACTGGGCAACATTTTTAAGGTAATCTTGTTCAAACAATTTGAACTAAGGATTTTTTTGAAAGTACAGACCCAAACGACAAAATACCCTAGTTGGGCTTTGTTGTGTCAGATCCAACTTTTATGGCCTCATCAAACATGGTTAAATATTGACTTTTTAAAGCAATTCTGGGCTATATCTGTGAAACCTATGCGAATCTTCATATAACCCCTGAAGCAAATTTGTAGATAAGGGCATGATTAAAATATTTGTAGAAATAATGAAAAACCACATTTATTGCCTCAAATTTTATAAAATATGGAAAATTTCCATCATTTGTATACATTTCGCACCATATCTCCAAAACCGTTAATTTTTTCTTTTGGAAAAATATTCACTGGAATGTAATATGTCAATATGGTGAAATCCGAAATGGAGGATAAACTGTTGGTGTGAATTGTGTTTGAAATACGTGTTGTTAAAGATATGATGAAAATACCGCTGAAACAACATGGAGTAAGCATTTTAGAGTTTCAAACTGTTCTGAAGAGTTGCTGAGAACTTTATTTGGAAGGTTTTTGCAACGGGTTACTTGGTTTAGCTCCCAATAGTTTAGCTGATACTGACCAGAATTACTATTATAGGGCTACAATATTGCCAAAGGCAGCAAGGCCAAATTCCTAATCGTTTCTGAGATAAAGGCAAAATAAATGCAAAAAACTGTAGTTTTATGCCGTAAAATCCGAACTGGATCTGACAGGACAAACCCCTACTAGGTTTTTTTTGTAGTTTCAATCTGTACTTTTAAAAAATGCATACTAGAAGTTGTTTCCATTTTAAGTGTTGCATAGTGTAAGTATGAACACTGAGTGTTGTTATCAGTGATGCCAGTTTGCCAATTTATCTTCATTTTGACGAATTTTAGACCAAAAAAGCAGATTTTTACCCCTAAAACGCCGATTTTTAGTTATGGCAACTTTTTCACATACAATTTTTGTTTTGTGTGAATATTAGGGTTATGACTTTTTTACAACCTCATATCCCTGTATCATAGCGTGATGAGTTTTGCCATAAGATTACATAAAATCATAATTATTAGGTGATTCGGTGAAAAAACCTCACGCACAAAATGATTTTAAAATTTGAATTTATATTACATAATTTTTTATGATTTTTTTCCAAGAAAAGTTTCGGACTTTTTTACAGATATTTTTTCACGAGAAAGGTACTTTTTGATCTACATTCGGTAATTTTTGTTGAAAAATATTGAATAGTTTTGTGGCAAATGGACATCTACGAGACATTGTTTTTTAAAAAAGCGTCTTGAGGTGTCCCCTCTATCTCGAAAACGACTGGACGGATCATCACATACTAAGTCCCAATTTACATTGGGCGAGTTTACTTGCGGCAATTGTCATATTGTAGGAGAGGGAGGTGAGGCATATGGTAACCCTTTGCCTCTCAGCACCCTCTCTCACCTACAAACTGACAATTGCCGCAAGTAAACTCGCCTAATGTAAATTGGGACATACTTCTGCTGGCTTAAAAAGTATCTAGTAATCTTGTCTTTAGACGAGGAAATTTGAAAAATATTAATTTAAAAAATTGTGGATTTTTAAATTTCAAACTTTGTTAAAAAATTGTGTAGTTCAAGATTTAGAAAATCTCTTCTTTATAGAAACGATTTCTATGTACTTAATAATAGAGTATAATTGTTACACAAACATTCCAAAAGCGGCAAGTGAGGCTTGGGGTCGTGTTGTACTCAATAAGCCCATAAAAATATATGATGATCGGTACAGTCCTTCTCGACCTATAGTGAACATCGTTTTAGAACATTCCTAGTTTGACTATAATCGTCCGATCGATTTGAAATTTTCACCATAGATATATCTCGATGCCCTGATTATGCAAACTAAAATTTTACCGGCGGTCATAACCGGTTATCCGATTATTTGAACCTAAATTACGGGTAAAAAACCGAATATATAACTGGACCGATATGGGTATCAAAAGAAATGTAATATTTCCAGCTGTATATAAACCGGTTACAATTCTAGAGCAAATTGTGGGTACGCGGGCGAAAGTTTCTTTAAAATTGTAAGTTTTCTTAAGTAGCCGGCCTTCGGCCGGGACTTTCAAACTTTGTCCTATGGACAGGTGCAAAAGTTTCTTTAAAATTTTAAGTTTTCTTATGTAGCCGGCCTTCGGCCGGGGATTGAAGACTTTCTCCTATGGACGGGTTCAAATTTAGGCTACGCGGACAGCAGTTTCTTTAAAATTGTAAGTTTTCTTCCTTAAAATTTTAATAATTACCAAAATTTTTAAGCAAAAAATATAGTAAAAATATACTTTTTTCTCTAACTCCAAAACCGGGTTTAGCATCTTAACAGAAAATAAATCGTTAAAAAAATGTTATTTTAAGCTTTCATTTGATACCCATATTGTTCAGAAAATCCGGTTATATATCCGGTTTTTTACCCGCACTTTCGGTTCAAATAATCGGATAACCGGTTATGACCGCCGGTAAAATTTTATATTTTCGTAATCAGGGCATCGAGCTCTATCTATGGTAAAAATTTCAGATTTATCCGACAGTTATAGCCAAACTAGGAATAAGCCGCCGATTTTTTGACTATTGGAAATACTATTTTGCCGATTTGACGATTTTAGCTCCCGAAAATTGACGATTTTCGACCAAACTTATCTGACATCACTGATGCAAGTTGTTACAAAAGAGAGCAACACGATTTGAGATCAGACCTTAAACTGCACTCTCCACAAATTTTGTATGGGAAATACTCGAAGGAGTAGACCTATATAGTCCATATTCGAACCTGATCTATGTCCCGTAGAGCTATTACGTTACGAAAAGTGTAAACCAAATCGGTTACTCCTTTCAACAATTGTCGTGCGCACAATTTTTCTGAACATTTTTGAAACTTTTGTGGTGGAGGTACCTGAAGGAGTGGACCGATATGGTCTATCTTCGAACATAAACTAAGTTTGGACAAAATATTATGAACGCCAAATTTTAGACCGAATCGGCTGATTTGTTCGGGAGTTATCGTGCGCTCCAACCACTATACATGGTGCCATAGGGGTTTTTTCAACATTTCGGAAGTATGGACTTGCCCCTGATAAAACTTTTACCGACGTATTGGGGCAGCGAATACATGTTGTTACAACAAAAATCAAAGCGATTCGAGAGCAAGTCCTAAACTGAACTTTTCCAAAAACTTGTGTGGGAGGTACCCGAAGGAGTAGACATATAAAGTCCATATTGGAATCTCATCTATGTCTGGTAGAAATTTCACGATGTGCAAAGCATGAACTAAATCGGTTACTCGCTTCAAGAATTATCGTCCGCACATTTTTTCCGAACATTTTCGAACTTTTGTGGGGCAGTTATCTGAAGGAGTGGACCGATATAGCTCGTCTTTAAACTCAAACTAAGTTTGGATAAAATATTACTAACGCCAAATTTTGCACCAAATCGATTCATACGTTCGAGAGTTATCGTGCGCACCAGTCAGACAGACGGACGGACATTTCTTAGTCGACTCCAAATTGTCTGAAACACATTTCGTCCAAACGTACTTAGAGTCTAAAGCCATTATTTTGATGAGGCACATTTTGCCCGTATAAAAGTGTATATACCCTCGTTAGCATAAATGCTGAGGGTATAAAAACAAACGTCTCCGATTTAACATCACTGAAACAATTTGGCAAAACAAAGAAACCACAACACTTTCCAAAATTTTCCATAAAATGTCCGGAAATTCAATCAGCAATTTGTGTAGAACTTTTATAAAAGTCCACATAACTTTTGACCTTTGTAGTTGGTTGGTTGCCATTGGAGTTTATGTGTTTATGTGCAGCTTTGTCTTAGTTGCATCAGTGTTTTGTCCAAACATTTTAAATTAATCTATAACTCAAACCTCTTCTCCCTCCCTCCCTTTCTCCCAACGTCTACAAATCTTCAATTTACTCTTCCTCTACGGGTGGAAACAAAGTAAGCCAACAAAAGCTGGCAAATACGAGAAAATTACATTTTGCAAATCAATTATATCAGTTTCATACTTCCATAGTGTATTCCCGCTCCTCACTTCTACCATCCTTAGTTACCTATTAACACTGGCATTTCATTACTTACTAGTGTGTGCGTGGTTTTAACTTCCTCATCAGTTAAGGGGGGTAGGCAGATTCTAATAATAGGTAGGTTATCTGCTTAACAGTGGTACGTTTGTGTAAATCAAACTTTCAATACCGTATTATATGTCAAATATTATTGTTTGTTGAACCAAAATTTTCACAGTTCGTCACGGAAAATTTTTCTATTATTTTGGGCAAATTTCTTCCAGTAATAATTATAAATTATAATCGAAAACACTTTGCGATACACAGTTTTTAAAGGAAAATTCCACTGTGCATCACTGTGTATTTCTGCATGTTTACGAAATAAAAGATGATGGCTGCCATGACGCCTCTCACAAGCTTTAAATTTAGAGCATCCTTTATTTGGTTTAAACTTTGGCATTTGCTTGAAACAATAAATGCAAATTTCAATATTATTTTTTTTGACGATGCACTTAAAAGGCTTTCGTTTTAACATTTTCAACTTTGCTCTCGTTTTTGTTGTTGCTGCATTTCACAACGACTACCTTGCTCTTTCTCTTGTCTCTTTTATGTGTTTTCATTTGCACACTTTTTATTATCTCTCTCTCTTTGTAAACTTTATTGTCGAGTCCCTAGAGGAAGTCCAAGTGTTATTGACATTTAGGATAAAATACAAATAAGAGCCAACAAATAGCAAAGCGATGGGTAGGCAGAGGGGGATACGTGGTGAAATGAAACCTAATTAATCTCTTTCATTATGAATGAATTGCAACAGCTAGATTTCAGTCAATTGTCACGTGTTGGGGCGTAACGCCAACTGCCGCACACATACACATGCAACCAAAGAATAATGTGCAAAAAAGGTAAATTTGGATGTCATAATGAAGGCTAATACATTTGCAGAATATCTACAAAAACAATTTTCTAGCGTTTCAAGTAATCCGATAACCTCTACTGAAGACAGGGAAATCATTAATACACCACAAACGTGTCAAGAATACAATAATGACACTGAATTCGAAAGAATTACATTCAAAGAAATCTGTAACTCAGTGAAAAATCTCGATAACAAAAAGACCCCTGGGTTTGACTTAATAAGAGGAGATGTTCTTAAGCACCTACCTTACCACGGCATCGCAAAGTTGTATTTTATAATGAATGCTGCTTTCAAACTTAGATACGTCCCCAGTTACTGGAAAGTTGCTGAGATAATAATGATACACAAACCTGCTAAACCCCCAAACGCAATCAACTCATACAGACCAATATCTTTACTACCTCTAATTGGAAAGTTATTTGAAAAATTACTTTGCAAACGCCTTGAAACCATTGTGACTTCAAAGCGAATCATACCGGACCACCAATTTGGATTCCGGAAAAAACACTCAACCGTTGAGCAAGTACACAGAGTTGTTCACACAATAGAAAATGCATTTGAAAACAAGCAGGTATGTACCGCCGTCTTTCTGGACATTTCCCAAGCTTTCGACGGGGTATGGCATAGCGAACTTATTGAAAAAATTAAAACTTTACTACCTCAGAAGTACGTCGACATCTTATCATCTTACCTGGACGATAGATATTTCAGAGTCAGATACGACAATGATTTTACAAAATTATATCCAATAAAATCCGGTGTCCCACAGGGCAGTATTCTGGGACCCCTTCTCTACCTCATATACACCTATGATATGCCTTTACACGATAATTGTTTCATTGGAACTTTCGCGGATGACACGGTGCTAATGTCAACTGGTCGAAATTCCACCGAATCAACAAAAAAACTCCAATCGGCGCTAAATAATGTAGTCCAATGGACCGATAAATGGGGCCTAAAACTAAATAGCAATAAATCCGTTCACGTTGACTTTTCGACAAGGCCGATACAATACAAACCATTGTATATAAATACCAATGAGGTTCCACATGAATCCTCAGCTAAATATTTAGGGATAACCCTAGATTCAAAACTCAGCTGGAAGGAACACATCAACAATAAGCGGGAAGAATTGAATATTAAATACCGCAGTTTAAATTGGCTGTTGGGAAGAAACGCAGTCCTTTCAACCGACAACAAATTAATGATATACAAACAAGCATTAAAACCGGTCTGGCTCTATGGTATTCAGCTCTGGGGCTGTGCTAAAGATAATCATCTGGAAAAAATCCAACGTTTTCAAAATAAAGTTTTAAGAAATTCTGTTAACGCACCATGGTATGTCCGCAATAGCGACTTGCATCGCGACCTGAAAATGAAAACTGTCAAGGAAGAAATATGCCTGCATGCTGAAAAATACTACTCAAGACTTCAAGAACATGAAAATATTGAAGCAACGAAGCTGTTACACACATCAAATCTGCGGAGAAGACTCCGCAGATATAAACCGTATGATTTACTTACCCGATTTGATACTCTAATTATATGATGATAATAAACCTTATTTAACTTATTAACTAATTTTAAGTTGAATACTTTTGTTTTTAATACCTGCACTATATGAACTACTAGTTAGTCACTTTAGTTATTAGAGACTAGTTGTAGTATTAGTTAAGCTGTCTTTGTATAAAAAGCTTAATAAACAAAAAAAAAAAAAAAAAAAAAAAAATAATGAACGACGATTTACGACAATTCAGAGAGAATTGTTTGGAGACACATTAAATGACATGCATGACACGTGTTTATGACATGTCACCTGGAATTATGACTGTTATAAAATATTTTTATTTAAAATCTTTTTGCGTTTGGTTATTTTCTAGTAATAAAACGGTGACAAAATTTTGGAATAGCATGAGCTACTTTAGAGGTACTTTAATAGAGGTGGGGACCCACAGACTTTACTTATTTATCTAAAACGGTCAAATTTCGGAGTTATTGCTATTGCATTAAGGACAATACAAGATGACCTTGCTAAACTATGAGAACTTTAAGTTAGTATAAAATATGTTCCCAGCATATTAAATGTCAGATAGACTTCTTTTCTTTCTTCTCTTCTTTCTTCTTACTATGACCTTTTTTCTAAATGTCAAAATTTCAAAAAAACAGAGATATACACAGAAAAAAAATTGTAGCCATTTGATAAAAAATTAAAGGATCAATAAAAAATGTATCGATCTTCCGGCGATAAAAAAATTTTCATATTGACAAAATTCGATAAAAATATTTGATCACGAAGTAAAAATACAGTTTGATAAACTAAAATTGTAATATTGACTAAAATATAAGTCGATTTTCTTATTTTGAACCGACAAAATACTTCACATATTGACAAAAATATTTATCAAAATATTCCACATTCTGCTCTATAAAAACAAAAAATTATTTTCTTGATTAAAAAAATTTTTGAATGCATCTTTTTTTTCAATCGATGAAAAAATGATCATATTTACAATAATTTTGTAGTTTTTGGTTAAACACAAACCCAAAAGCCACAAAAAAATGCATATACACATTTATAAATGGTGGTGTTTATTTATTTAATCAACAAAAATTACAGATACAAACAACAGATTAAAGAAAGAAAACCGGAATAGAATAATTAATAACTGAAGTAAATAATTATTTAGTGACACAAATAAATTTTAATGAAAGAAAACAAATAAATCACTTTTAAATATAAAGTACTGGGAACATCGCTGAACGTAAGTTTACGCTCACGAAAGTCACAATGCCTTACTCTGGTATACATACAAGCCTTCACCCGATCACAAGTAGATAAACAAACCAAATGCCACAGAAACGCGTCATCCCTCCATGTCGCAAAAATGCTTTGCAATAAACACAGCAACGACACTCACATCTGAAGAAAAAACACAGCACATTGTTGTAGCGCGCTCTCTCTATGCCGTAAAAAAGTATTTTCTCTCGCTCTTGAGAGAGCGAAAGTGATTCGATAGCAGGTCTTAAAGTGAACTTATCCGAAATTTTGTGTGGGAGGTACCGGATGAGTGGACAAATATAGTACATATTTTAACCTGATCTATATCTGGTAGATATATTAGGATGTGTGAAGTATGGACCAGTTCGGTCACTCCCTTCAAGAGTTATCGTGCGCACACTTTTTCCGAACATTTTTGAACTTTTGTGGGGGCGGTACCTGAAGGAGTGGATCGATATGGATTGTCTTCGAATTTAAACTATGTTTGGACAAAATATTACGAAGGCAAAATTTTGGACCGAATCAGCAGATCCCTTCGAGAGTTATCTTGCGCTCCAACCACTACACACGGTGCCATAGGGGCTTTTTGCATCTTTCAGGCTATTTTCTCAGGAAGTATGGACTTGACCCTGATGAAATTTGTACCGGCTTCTCAACCGAAATGCTTCTCCCAAATAACTACATATGCATTGGGGGATTTTCAGATTTTGTGGTCCTTTTTGGACGTATAAACTTGCCAAAAAATATGTACATATATTTGGATTAAAGCTCAAAAGTGTTGCGGAGGAGGTACCCGAAAGAATGCATCGGCATAGTCCATTTTGGAAGCGGATTTTATTTTGGGTGTCATTTTTTTAATAAATATTCATTTCAGTTGTTCTCTGTTTAACTTAGAGGTTTTGGACCACTATGTCATGGACTTGCCCACGAAAAACATAATATCGTTGTAAACAGCCATTTTGTAATTTTCAAAAAATCTTCGAATATATCCTTAACTGCAACAAAAGATAACTGACAAGCAACAAAAATGTTGTGGGAGAGTTACTGTAAGGAGAAGACCGATATGGACCATTTTCAAAGGAATGGATTGACCGTTAAGGAAGTGTGTCTCCAGCCACTACATATGGTGCCATAGGGGGTTTTTACACCCTTCGGGCTGTTTGCTCAATAAGTATGGACTTGTCCCTGAAAAAACTTTTACCATCGAAATTGAGGCAGCGAATGCAGGTTGCTTCAACAAAAATCAAAGTGATTCGATAGCAGGTCATAAAGTGAACTTATCCGAAATTTTGTGTGGGAGGTACCGGATGAGTGGACAAATATAGTACATATTTTAACCTGATCTATATCTGGTAGATATATTAGGATGTGTGAAGTATGGACCAGTTCGGCCACTCCCTTCAAGAGTTATCGTGCGCACACTTTTTCCGAACATTTTTGAACTTTTGTGGGGGCGGTACCTGAAGGAGTGGATCGATATGGATTGTCTTCGAATTTAAACTATGTTTGGACAAAATATTACGAAGGCAAAATTTTGGACCGAATCGGCAGATCCCTTCGAGAGTTATCTTGCGCTCCAACCACTACACACGGTGCCATAGGGGCTGTTTGCATCTTTCAGGCTATTTTCTCAGGAAGTATGGACTTGGCCCTGATGATATTTGTACCGTCGTGTGGAGGGCAGTTAATACAAGTTGTTGCAACAAAAGTCGAAGCGATTCGAGAGCAGGTCCTAATCTGAACTTATCCGAAATTTTGTGTGGGAGGTACCTGAAGGAGAGGACCGAGTGAGTCCATATTCAATCCTCATCTAAGTGTGGTAGAAATTTTACGGTTACTTCCTTCAAGAGTTATCGTGCGCACAAATTTTCCGAACATTTTCGAACTTTTGTGGGGGAGGTACCGGAAGGAGTGGACCGATATAGCCCATCTTCGAACTTAAACTAAGTTTGGGCAAAATATTACCAAAGCCAAATTCTTGACCGAATTGGTTGATCCACTCGAGAGTTATCGTGCGCACCAGCCAAACAGACAGACGGACGGACATTGCTAAATCGACTCCAAATTGTCTGAAACACATTTCGTCCAAACATACTTGGGGTCTTAAACCATTATTTCGATGAGGCACATTTTGCCCGTATGAAAGTGTATATACCCTTTCTAGCCTAAAGGCTGAGGGTATAAAAATTAGACGATCACTAAAAAAATATTTCTGTAAATTTTGTTGATAATATTAAAAGTTTTGGATGGGGATTTGATGGGTGGGCAATAAGTATAAAATTTTAATACAATAAGTTGATTTCAACTGGACATGGGCAAAGTACCGCTATCAAGAATTAAAAAATTAAATTTGATAAAAAATTCTTAATATTTCGTAGAGTATATCTTTTGATTGCCACCTTGGCTTTTAATTTCCGTTAATTGGACATCTCTTCCGAAGCGAAACCTTCTGAGATATATCGGTTCAGATTTTATGTAGCCCCCATATATATTTTTTCCCGATTTTGCTACAACTCGTTCAATTTTAATCGAATTGTCTTCCAATTTAGTATGTGTTATCTTTAGGCCCCTGAGTAGTTTCGCCGATTTTCGTTTCAGTTTTGGATATATCACCCATATATGTATATCTTCCCTCTATTTTGCTATAATTCGCTCAATTTTTGATGAACAGCCTTCAAGTTTAAGATGGGATGTTTCCTCAGGCCCGGTTCAGTTTTACCGGTGACCTAGTTTATGAATGTTTGCATAAGTACTTATGAAGGCACAGGAATGAAAAATATCGACTTTGGTCCATATCGATTCAGGTTTAAATATGGCATCCATATATAATTTCGACCGATGTCACTCAATTACGAGTAATTACGTCACATTTTCGTAATTTAATCAATATCTCACATACATTGCGTGTTCAGTGCATCAAATACATAAAATCGGGGAAAGATATATATGGGGGCTATATTTCATTGTTTTATTTTATTATTATATATTTTATTGTTATTACTTGTAATAAATAAAATAACTCAAAATAGTGTTATTTATTGTACTTACAGGTAATTAAAAACCAGTATCTACATAACGTAAGTAAAAACCATTTAAAATAATTTAAAAATTTCTAAAAAAATATCCACATGAGCAGAATAATCCACTAAATAAGTAGAAGGCTTAAAAATAATGAGTTATTTTTTAATTTTACATTATACTTTATACTGATGCCAATTGCTGTTTAAAGATTGTAAAAATTGTTTTTTTTTTTTTTTTTCTAAACAACTAATCCTAAATAAGTTACGTCTTAAGGGCGTATTCAATAATTTAAGCTGATTAAGTGATAAAATCAAAAGAAACAACAACAACACCACAATGCTCCATATACACTCAACTCATAAGTATGTAAATCCCTCTTAATGCACTCCTTCAAATAGAGTACCACCATAACTTTTAATTTAGAAACCACATATTTTGAGTCGCAAAATAAAAGAGAACATCCACTTCATCAAGTTATTATTTATTGAATTCATCCGCTTAGAAATACTTCAGTGGTATTTTATTTTACGTACCGACTGATTATGAAAAGAGGCCTAGCTAGAACAGAATGTCAAAGTGTGTGTGACATAAGTAGAGCGGAATATTCCATTTGATGGAATTAACGGAATATGTGTGCATCCTGTTTTCAATTTTTGTCCTATGACAGATCGTCACTCACAATCACTAAAAGGAAGGAAACTGCATTGGCTTATTTAGTAAACTTTTAACTTCATATGAGAGTGCACGGAAACATACATACATATGTACATACATCGGTGTGTAATCTCTATATCCGTTATTGGATGTGTATGTATTTATGATTGTCAGATACATACAGTTGTACATTAATACATGTGAAGAGCATCATATACTTTGTAAAAAACAAATACTTATGGCCCATACCCGCTCTCTTATTTTCATTATAATTTCTCGCCGGAAAGAAAAGTCATTAGGTTGATTAACTAATCGAATCAGACTAAGGAACTCTCAAACCTGAGTTAATTTAGAAATTGTAATACAAATATATACTGAATGATAATGAAAGCACAGAATGAGGTATGACCGGAAAACAGCAAGGGGTGTTATTTCAAAATAGAAAGCCATATCCTCATGGGTGGTAGAAAGAGAACTTTGTTGATATAGCCCACTCCGGGATAAAAAAAAACATTTCCCAGGAACACCACGGTCTCTTGAAGCAACTTTAAATGGAAGGTGCTTACGCCTTGGAAGTTTTTGCAGATTCTGAAACTACAATGTTTTTAGAAGAGAAAAACAAAAAAATTGCCTGAGTGCTTTTTGATAGAGCGCGATTCAAGTTGACATTTTTAGGGTTTTTTTAGGTTTTCACGATTTTGCTTGAAAATCGCAAGTCCTATCGAAATGGGAGTAAAAAAAATGTAGCTATGAAAATTCTCTACAAGATTGACCTTTATGATAATTTCGTAGGTTTTGGCGTCATTGAGATATAGAAGTTCAATTTGGGACAATGCAAACACTTTATCGCTACCTTATAAAACAATGTCATACATTTTTTGGTTTGGGTTTTTACAATTTGCTTGAATATGGTAAGTCTTATCGAAATGGGACTAGAGAGAATCTTTTAGCTGTGGAAATTTTCTACATGATTGGGTTTAGTAATTTTTTCCTAGGTTGTACCATTTTCGAGACATACAAGTTTAAGTTGGGAAATTGCAGTCATGACATTTTTTATAAAGAGGCGATACAGTCAATGCATTGTCCCAATTTGAACTTCTACATCTCAATAACGGTAAAACCTACGAAATTATTATAAAGGTCAATCATGTAGAGAATTTTTTATAGCTATTACATTTTCTTTTGTCCTATTTCGATAGAACTAGCGGTTTCCAAGCAAAGTCGTGAAAACCTAAAACACCCCTAAAGACGTCAACTTGAATCGCGATTTATTCAAAAAGCTGTCCGGCGATTTTTTTTCTTTTTTGATTGTTCTCCTCTATGAACATTGTAGTTTCACAACTTCCCAGGTGTAAGTACCTTCCATTTAAAGTTGCTTCAAGAGCACCGTGACAACCATTAAAAGGCAAGGGAGACTTCTTCCACATTAATGATTGCAGCCAGATTATTTAGCTCAATTATATGGGATCTCTCCGAAGATGAGCAATAACGGTCCACTCCATCAGATACCTCCCCACAAAAATTCAAAACTTTTCGTTAAAATGGTTAGCACGATAACCCTTGAAGGAAATAACCGACTTAGTCGAACCTTTCGTTCTCGTCATATTTTGTCCAAGCTCAAAAATTGGTGATATCCGTCCACTCTTTAAGGTACCCCTCACAAAATGTCAACATTTTTATTTTAATATACTTGAAAATCCATGCCCATAGTTCAGAAGTTCTAAATTATACGGTGACCAACTGAAATGACTGCTGGGCGCAATATTTATTGGTAGTAATGACTCCCAAAATAAGATGGTAAAACAAGAAATGATCATATTGTGATAGACGTAAAACCCTCTTCTAGTGCGGTAGATTCGGACCATTTTCTTGTAGCAAACAATGTACACACTCGTCTTAATGTTGCGGGAACAGTGCGATCTAACACAGCACGATGGGGTCAATGGCAGGTTTTTGAGGCAAAAAGTCATTTTTCAAGTCAGTGATTGAAATCAAATAATAACGGAATTATATTCTTAACACTTTCAAACCTCCAAAACCAAAAAATTACAATCTGACAACGGTCCGCGGTGACAATGCCAAGCTGCCAAAGATGTCATAATTTGCATTCCGTTTATTTCTGACATTCAGTCATAATTAAACAACTTAAGTATTTTGGCGCCAAAACCTGATCTGTTGATATTAAATATTTTTTCAAAATACGGGTAATAGTATGTATGTAAATTAAGATTATTATTAAAAATGTAAATGTAATATTAGATGTGGTCAATAATTTGTGGTGTCAGTAAGTGATGTTTTTTGATGTAGTCTGTGGTATCGTCCATGTGTTCTTTGGAGTAGAACTTTCGGTATCGGGGTGTATTCTCGTAAAAATATGTATCTGGTGAAAGGTGACAATGCCGGCTAACAGATTTTGAAAAGAAATTTTGCGTATACTTGCGAATTTCCAGATTTCATAAAACTTAAAAATTGTCAAAAGACAACTTCGTGACGGGAGTTAAAAAATAAGTTTATAACATTTGTGCACGCCTTAACCAAAAATGGATAAAAATTGGAGGTCAAAAAATCGTGTATTACAATTCGAAAGCTCATGGTTAGCTAGCGACACAGATTTACGCTAGAACAAGGTAATGATACAAAGAAGAGAGGGCACCCTAATGTGGATTATAGTGAAGGAAGAAAACTCGCTTCGGAAGTCTCCTATGAACACGGCCACAATACCAAACACTTGATTCATGCCGCATCTGTTTCGGCCAATTTGTCAAAAGAAAAGTATGTAAACTATGTTCTGACGGAAGTTCGGTATCAACCAAATAAAATGAGAAAACAATTAACTTCGACAGAGAAAATTTATGAACGATATATCAAAATCTGAACCGATTTCAATATGATGTCTCAATAATGTTTTCTAGATTCCGTCAGACACTTTAAATTTCATCACAATTGGACATATATAGCGTGATTGCTGCACGAAATAACTAAAATCGGATGAAAATATATATGGAAGGTATATCCAAATCTGAACCTATTTCGATATAATTTGGCATACTTTTTTCTACACCTCATTCCGTCGCACATTTTAAATTTCATCGAAATTGGACAGAATTTGGGTGTTTGTTGCACCAAATACCTCAAATCGGGCGAAAATATATATGGGAGCTATATCCAAATCTGAACCGATTTTAATATAATTTGGCAAACATATTTCTAGACCGAATCCTGTCAAACGTTTCAAATTTCATCGAAATTGGACAGAAATTGCGTGTTTGTTGCACCATATACCTCAAATCGGGCGAAAATATATATGGGAGATATATCCAAATCTGAACCGATTTCAAAGTAACTTGGCAAACTTATTTCCAGTCCTAATTCCGCCGCATATTCCAAATATCATCATAATTGGACAGAATTTTCGTATTTGGTCCATCAATTACTCGAAATCGGGCGAACATATATATGAGAGCTATATCTATATATAAACCGATATCAACCAAATTTGGCAGATTGGTTTCTAGGCCGATTATAAACATCTGCCCGAAATTTTGAAGGTCTAGCTTGCCCCTGTGATTTTTTGCCTCAAAAACCTGTCATCGGCCCCATCGTGCACAGGAGGGAGGCTGGCCTACATGCTGTAAGGCACTCCTTGTAACGAAAATGTGGAAGCGCAGTGACAAAGAATAGCCCACTTTCTTCAAAGAGCCGCATAATCTATACTTGGGTAGCAAAAACCACCACCTAAAAATCCTTGGTACGATAAGGAGTGGTGTAAGGCTACTGAAGAGAGGAACGCGGCATACAGAGCAATCCTGCATTCAGTAGGAACATGAAGCGTCAAGGAAAAATTTCGGAAAGAGAGGAAAATCCTATTTTCAGTAAAAAGATGAAAGAGCAAGAAAAACGTGACCGTGAGAAACTCGAAATGTTCAGGAGTCCGAATAAAGTCCGAACATTTTAGCAGAGTGTAAAAAACCAGACTGAAGGATATGGTGCAGGCACTTTCTCCTCCGTCATATAAACTAATGTGCGATATTACGTATACGCAAACGTATGGTCAATAAAATAATTAGGTTATACCAATACGATTTTAGACTGGGCAAATCAAAACTTCACACTGCGCCAAGTACTAGAAAAGACCCACGAAAAACAGATCGACATTTACAACTATAAGACGGCCTTCGACATCCCATCAACATAAGTAAGATTATGCAGGATGACATTGGCTGACACAAGATCAGCAGTCAAAATAGGAAAGAACCTCTCCAAGCCTTTAAATACAAAACAAACTTTCAGACAAGGTGACAGTCCACCGTGTAACCTATTTAACATCCTATTGGAAAAGGTCATACGATATGTGAATGCATATACGGCAGAGATAACAAATAAAAAAGTATCAGTCAGTTGTGCCGACAGAGATATACCCTCAGCCTCGGGCATAAAGAAAAGAACCAAACACAATACTTCTGACGGAGTATTTTGAATTTTTGTGTCACTTTCTGAGAAAGTATGAACTGGTCCCGGCAAAAAATAGTACGGCATACACCACATGTTGCCACAAATTTAAAACGATCCCAGACGATTCCTTTATCTGCACTCTTTCCAAACTTTGTGTTGATGTTACACGAAAGGGAGATGAACTGTTAAACGCCATTTTTTTTCCAAAATTTGAAATAATATGAAGTGCAAAGTTTGGACCAACTACAAACTCCCTGCGAGAGCTACCTTGCGGATTTGCCAATTTAGTTGGTGCCTTCAAGGTTTCATGGAGCTTTTGGGCCATTATCTCAGGAAGTATGAGCAAGTAAGACTTGCCCCCGAAAAAATGTACCATCATAAAGGAGGGCGTAATACAAAATTTTCAAAACGATCCGAGAGTAGCTCTTAAACTTCATCTTTTCCTATTTTTTTTTTTTTTGTGAGGTAACCGAAGGAGTGGACCAATATTTCTTCTTTTAACAATATATCCAAAACAAGTGAGCCAAGGCTATAGTCGGGTCGGGGCCGACTATGTGATACCCTACACCACTACCCCTGTTCATAAGCTTTTGACTAATAAAATTCAAAATATTAAAATTGGGATAGCTTAGCGCCTTTGCTCTGAATAAAACGCATTTAAGTGCATCGACAGTACAACCCAAATAAAAAATGGAAAAGTGGGATGTATGCCAACCATCAATAGGCTTCTTTCTGTGTTAGACCCCCATCAACCCCCAAAATTTCGTGAGGATCCGATGAAAATTTCGTAGTGTAATTGCACAAAAATGGAAAAAGGGATGCATTACCGACTATTGCGAAATCTCTGTTGTTTGACCACCTATGACAACCTACTTCACATCGTTGTAAAGGTGATATTTTCTACTTTCCTTGCCAGGTTTTGCTTTCGATATACCTCCTACAGAAGGGAGATATTAACTTTGAAATAAAACGTTGGCCTTTTTCCAAATATTTTTGTTTGTCACATTCCGACCCCTGAATAATATCCGACCATTATCAAAAATCAAAAGGTTTTTTCCTCTGTTGGACCCCCAATAATACCCAAAATTTCGTGACGATCCAATTAAAATTGCGACCTGTAGCGTGATTTCCAAAAAAGTGGAAAAATGGGATGTATTGCCGACTATTGTGATATCTCCGTTATTAGGATACCTACGCCAACCTGCTTTACATCATTGTAATGATGGGATTTTTTACTTTCATTGTCAGACTTTGCTTTTGGAAGGTCCGGAACCAAAGCTGTGATATTCGTCATTATTATTAAAATCGCAAAAAGGAAAAGTTGTGTTCTATTAGCGGCTTTTGCGATATCATCGTTGTTTGACCACCTACGACAACCTACGTAACATCGTTGCAAAGGTGATATTTTCTACTTTCACCAGCAGGTATAGAAGCTGAGATATTCGCTTTGGAAAAAAACGTTGTCTTTTTCTCCAAATAAGTTTTTTGCCCATTACGACCCCTAAATATTATCCGACCATCACCAAAATCAATAGGCTTCTTTCTCTGTTGGATCCCCATTAGCCCCCAAAATTTCGTGACGATCCGATTAAAATTGCGACCTGTAGCGTGATTACAAAAAAATGTAAAAATGGGATGTATTGCCGACTATTGTGATATCTGCGTTATGTGGCCACCTACGCCAACCTACTTTGCATCACTGTAAAGATGGGATTTTCTACTTTCACAGCCAGGCTTTGCTTTTGGAAGATCCTCAACCGAAGCTGTGATATTCGTCATTATTATTAAAATCGCAAAAATAAAAAGTTGGGTTCTATTAGCGGCTATTGCGATATATTCGTTGTTTGATCATCTACGAGAACTGACTTTACATCATTAGAAAGGCGATATTTTCTACTTTCATGTCCAGGTTCTGCTTTTGGTATACCCCATATTGAAGCTGAGATATTCGCTTTGGAAAAAAACGTTGTCTTTTTCTCCAAATAAGTTTTTTGCCCATTACGACCCCTAAATATTATCCGACAATCACCAAAATCAATAGGCTTCTTCATCTGTGTGACCCTCATTAACCCTCAAAATTTCGTGACGATCTGATCAAAATTGAGACCTGTAGCGTGATTTCCAAAAAAGTGGAAAAATGGGATGTATTACCTACTATTGCGATATGTCCGTTATTTGGTCACCTACGCCGACCTAGTTTACATCATTGTAAAGGTGGGATCTCCTACTTTCACATTCAGGCTTTGCTTTTGGAAAGTCCCCAACCAAAGCTGTGATATTCGTCATTATAATTAAAATTGCAAAAATGAAAATTTGGGTTTTATTTGCGACTATTGTGATATCTTCGTTGTTTGATCACCTACGAGAACCTACTTTATATCATTAGAAAGGCGATATTTTCTACTTTTACTGTCAGGTTTTGGTTTTGGTATACCCCGTATAGAAGCTGAGATATTCGCTTTGGAAAAAAACGTTGTCTTTTTATCCACATAAGTTTTTTGCCCATTCCGACCCCTAAATATTATCCGACCATCACCAAAATCAACAGGCTTCTTCCCCTCCGGGGCCCCCATCAACATCCAAAATTTCGTGACGATCCGATCAAAATTGCGACCTGTAGCGTGATTACAAGGTTTAGATGGACAGACGGACGGACTGACGGACGGACACACATAGCCAGATCGACTCAGCTCGTCGAGACATTCATTTTGGTATATATAAGTATGGGTCTACGACCATTATTTCGATGCGTTACAAACTTTTTGGCCAAAACCAACTTATAATACCCTCCCCACATAGTGGTGTAGTGTATAAAAATTAAGGATTTCGGGAGATCTTGACCCTGTATGGAATCATGTTAAATTAACAGTTCAAAATTTAAAGTTTTTAAACATTATTAATAGATAAATTGTGTATTTATCGATGTAATTTTACTTTCCAAACTTGGACAGCTTTCATTTAACCGTGAACAAAAAATCATATGGTATTATGTTTTTTCTAAGTGTGTACAAATATTTTACTGTAAATAACTTGTGATAACGACCAAATTTATTAAATTTATTAAAAGTGTTGCCCATGGGGCGCCTTCGGTGGGGCAGCATCGCCACCTCATTTTTCTTGTCATTAATATTTTTAAGAAAATTATTGGTATAAAAATATCACTATATACAATAAAGAAATAATGTTACTGGCCTACGCAGAAGACACAGACATAATTGCTCGATTAAACCGAGCCGTACAAGTCACCTTTAGAAGAATTGAAAAAAGAGTCCGCCAAAGTGGGTCTGGCAGTCAACAGTGATAAGACGAAGCTAATGGTATCAACACGAGAGACGTCCAGTGGACTCGGGTCAACTGTGGATTGCTTTGGCTGGGTCATGTCAGTAGGATGTATAAAGATGCCACCGCCATTTGACGGTATACGTCCCAAGGGAAAGCAAAAACTCCGATGGAAAGATCAAGTTGAAGCTGATATATCAAAAACAATGGCATATAAAAATGGAGGAGTAGAGTAGAAGATCAAAATGTTTGAAAATCTATTCTTAGTTCAGCTTGTGGAACATAATGTTCTATTGAGAATATAAAGACATCAAAATTCGGAATTTTTGCTAATAAATTTGATTTTAATGAAAGAGCAAAAGTATTGAACTTTTGGAGAGGTGGTACCTGATGGATTGGAGCCGACATAGTCTATCTTGGAAGTGGATCTAATTTTGGTAGCCATTTCTTCTGATAGTTTTCACGCCAACCAGCAATTTTGTAGAGCTTTTGGGCCATTATCTGAGCAAGTAAGAACTTCCAAAAAAATCTACCGTCGTAATGGGGACTTTAAAACGATCGGACAAATGTCCCAATTTACACTTTTGGGAACAATTTTGAAAATTTTTGTGGAAGTAACCAAAGGTCTTGGTAGATATAGTCCATGTTCGAATCTGATCTATGCCTCGAAGAAATATAAGGATGTGCAAAGTTTTGGCACAATCAGTTACTCCCTTCAAAAATTATCGCGCGAACCATTTTATTAATATTTATTTTGTTATGGTTTACATCTTACTGTACTCTTTGAGAATAGCACCAAAAAAGAAACATTTTAACAGGTTGGATTTCGAGGTGAATTTAGTGCAAGAGTTAAGTGAAAGTAAAATATTATTATCAAACAAAATGAACTATATATTGACCAAACTTAATTCGAATAAAATATGCATTGAAAAAAACAATGTATTAACTTAACTTTTATGCAGTTTTGTGTTTGTTAATTTTTCATTAATACGTGTGTTGACTGAAGGACTTTTGTAATTTCATTTCTTCAGTATAACTACATTTCATGTAAAGTTTTAGATATGTTCCCCCTATTTCCCCCCAACGAAATCAGTAGTAGTCCAAAGATTATATTGTCAAACTATCAGCTGCATCTTTCCGCATCTTTGGAACTGGTTCCCAAAATACTAAAGGTACCTTTCAGGGCGTTTTTGTCATTTTTCAAATGTGCAGGTGATACATTTCTGCTTTTTAAATATATAGAAGAGACGATGTGCTGTTCAGTTACATATGTACATATATGAAGGATACATCAAAATGTGGTCCTCAATGTCAAATTTGGAAATGCAGTTATTTTGATTGATTATTACCGCTAGAACCCTAAAAATACCGAATATTGGGCGGTACCGATTTATGGGGACAAAATCAAAGGGTGGACCTACATTAAGCGACAATTGTCTGGCTGTAGCCTACCTCCAGGAAAGATTACGTGGCACTTCGGCCATTTCGAATTTATAACTTATAGGAAACCTTTAAAATTCCAAAAATCGGGCGGTACCATTATATGGGGACCCTATCAAAACGTGGACCCAATTCAAAACATGTTTGCAAATAGGGTTTTTAACACTAGGGAATACCGATAGCCTCCAAAATGCCAGAAATCAGGGGGTACCGTTCTATGGGGGCTTTACCTAAAGTTGGACCTATGTTGAATTATTTTTGCTTCTTTTTATTTGTGTTGCTATACTAGTCTTTACAGAAATTTTCGTATTGATATCTGCTCAGGAAGTATTTTTGACCGCTCTTCCCATACAAGTTCGACCACAGTGCCATCCCAGCAAAATTTGAAGGAAGGGGTTCCATGCGATGGCGTGATTTCATGGCATCGTTTGCATTGGTTCAAACGAAGTCGTGAAGAATCCGATCTTTTCATTAGGATTTGAACCAATGCACAGGAAGTCGTGAAAGATCCGATCTTTTCTTCAGCATTTGAACCCATGCAAAGGAAGTCGTGAAAGAACCGATCTTTTCATCAGCACTTGAACCCATTCCATAGATCCAATTGAGGTGAATTTTGTGTTTTTATTTATACACATTTTTCTAAATATATAAGATTAATTATTTACAATAGGCTTGATGATGTCGGAGACTCGAAATCACAACCAACGTTGTTAAAACTCTCGACGTAATGATAATGTCATTGCAAAGGGTTGGTGAAAATTGCATGTCAAGGCATTGGTGAAAATGACATTCCAAATCATTGGTGAAAATGACATGTCAAAGATTTGGTGTTAATTACATGCTTTGGATCCAAAAATGAATAGCATCCTTTGGGATCGCTCATATAAAATTCATCGATGAAGATGCTAAAAAGATGACATGCCAGATCACTTGCACCCATGATTAAATGGCATCTTTGGCATCGAACATTTTGCTGGGATGAGGTTGTGAACAAATTGTTCAACTATTGACTCTAATGAACGTATGGAGCCTACTAAAGATATATAGAAGCATAAATTAGAAATTTTCTAGGCACCGACCAAATTTCAAACAAATAATCCATTTCGGCAAATGAAAGCGATTTCTTTCCATTCATAACTCATTGTGGCTTTGCGAATTTGAAAGCATTCTGACTTATTTCGGATACCACAAAAGCTATAGCAGCACCATTCACCATGGTGACGAGACAACGAATAGAATGTGAAAATGTAAAGCAATAACAACAACAGTATGAAACTCATTGCAAATTATGCCCATTTTTATACAAACCAAGCCAAAAAAAAGGACAGAAACAAACGAACAAACAAAACAGACTTAACATTGACAACACTTCAAACGCATTTTTCACCCACAGATGAACAGACGACGACACCCTGGCAAACAATCGAAGTCCTTGTAGCCTTGCATTTTACTTTGTCAGTGTTTGTGAATGTGTGTGTCTTTGTGCGAGTGTGTGCGTGTGAAAATATAAATTGAACGCAATATGCCTTAAAATGATAACAAACCAAAAGAACCGTTCGCTATTCGTTCATTCACAAAGCTTTACAACAATAACAACAACGAACAAAAACGAGAAACATTTATCTGAATGCATTTGCAGCTGGGCATCAATGACAAATGTATTCAGAGCCCTTGGCATATTGAAATTATATCCATTCATTGTGTTTGCTGGCTGCCCAAGGAGTGTAGCGGCGAGGCTGCATTCAAACGACCACTGAAGCAAAATAAATGCTGCTAAATGAAAAACTCAAATGGTTTTTTTGTTGTTGTAAAATTTCGAATTATCCATGAGTCCATGAGGACGTAAAAGATATATCTGAATTACAATTGAATTATGCACTCAGAATGAATGGCGACCGATGCTTTATTGTTCCATTATTTTTCGCCACCTCAATATTTGTTATTTTTTACGCAAGAGATTCAATTGTCAGCCTATACCTCGGCAATTCAAATGTTGCGTGGTACAGTCGCAATCTCAGTAGGCACTTGTCCATGTGTACACAATATTAATAATAATTTCCTGTCCATGTTATTTGTTGTGTTGTCCTTAAAAATCGCCATAACAGACACCTCATTTGTTTGTTGAAATTTGTTGAGCACGGTGCTCTTGAACCAAATTTAACTTGGAGGTGCTTACACTTAATTTGAACTTTTATATCGCAATAACGGAAAAACTACGAAGATATTATAAAAGTCAATCTGGTAGAGAATTTTCATAGCTGCAACATTTTCTTTTGTCGTGAAAACCTAAAAAACCCTTAAAAATGTCAACTTGAATCGCGATTTATATAAAAAGCGCTCAGGCATTTTTTGTTTTTTTTTTCTCATCTATGAACATTGTAGTTTTAGAATCCGCAAAAACTTCCCAGGTGTAAGCACCTTCCATTTATATTTGTTTCAAGAGCACCGCGTGAGTTTAAGTAATTCCTGATTTTGCGTTCAATTTTGATTTTGGTAAGTGAAACTGATTAAAGGATTCACTCGTGGAGTCGATCTTTATACACTCAACCTGGTTTTAAACCCCAAGTATGTTTGGACGAAATCCTTTTGTACGCACGATAACTCCCGATTTGGCTCAACATTTTGCGTATTGTAATATTTTGTCCAAACTTAGTTTAAGTTATATAGTCCATATTGGTCCACTCCACAGTGCCTAAATTTCCAAAAAACCTGACCAAAAATCGATAGACAATTATATCAATTTACACTAAATAGTGTCAAATATTGTTTACAGGATCCCACTTGTTCAGTAAGCGGGCATAAAAGCAGGTCAAAGTGTCCCTATTTGGAAAAAAAATTTTCTCATAATTTAAGTTGTTTTTTAAAATATTATAATATCCAAAATAAACGACGGGTTTAAAATATTTTGTTTGTAATTGTAATAAAAAGTATGTTAAATAAATTTAAAATGTTCAGTGTCGCCAACGAAGTCCGCGTTTTTTTAATAATTGATGTCCGTACTTGTTGATTTTTTAAGGTAAATTTTCACAATAAATGCTGAAAATAGTTGTGAGTAATATCGAGTTGGGCTATGTACCTTATTATTTGATAAAAAATAAGACTTTTTTTACAAATTTCCATCGATACATCCTGCACATATTTGCACTTTTCGTTTTTATGTGATATTTTGTCTTCCTGATATATGTATACACATTTTCTTTAATTCAGAATGTCAGGGTAACTTCCTGACGTTTCAGTAAAATTTAGAGTTTTGATGTGTTCTAGGACCTATAGTAAAATTTTATGGCGAAAAAATTTCTATAATATTTTGATACGATACGATCACATTTTATAGGAGATTTTAAAGACTTGTTGAAAAAGGGACCAAAAAGACCCCTTTTATGACTTACACGAGGGTTAGTTTCTTAAAGAAAAATATTCCTCGCATTCTTGGCAGTAAAGTTGCCAAAGCCACTATGTACCTAAAGTGCAAGGATACCAAGTAATCTTAACTCAAATATTTCCAGAACTGTAGAAATGGCAGAAGCATGCAACCCTATTCTAGTTTCTTGCTTTTTTGGCAAAATTGATACCGAGATTTCCTTGGTATGTAATGCAAATAGAGATTTCATTTCTTTGGTGGCTTATAATAAAATTTAGCGGAGAACATTTTTGTCTTTGACGCCATTTTTTTTAAATGACAATTTTGCCAAAACTCACATGAAGTACGACCTTAACCCTAAAATTTTTTCTTAATTTTGTATATTTGTGGAGTCTAAGACCTATAGCAAAAATTGATGGCGAACAAATTTATAGAATATTTTGATCTGATACGATCACATTTTATAGGAGAAGTTAGTAAAGAGGCCCCTTTAATGATGAAATGAAAATGAAAAATATGAAAAATGAAACCAGCGACCCGAAAAACATAAGAACCCAAAGTTAGTTTAAGTCCATTCATTTCTAGAGTTTTGTCCAGGTTTTTTCGTGCACTCCTCCAAAAGTTCAAAAATGTTCCCTAAAATGGTGCGCACGATAAATCTTGAAGGGAGTGACCGGATTGTTCATAACCTGGCATATTGTAATGGTACTTAAAGACATAGGTCAGGATTAAAAATGGACTAAATCTGTATACTCCTTTGTGTAATTACCACACAAAATTTGAAATAGTACAGATTAACAGCTTGGCTCGGATAGTTTTGAAATTGTTTGAAACAAGTTCTTTTTGTGGACGCTTTTACGACAACACAATTCTTTTCGGTGGTACGTCCATATTTCCTGGGATCGTTTTTAAATTTCAGCCTATTTCAGCGGCCTTAGTTACGACGGTACAATTATTTATAACCTCAGCCTTTAGGCTAACGAGGGTGTATACACTTTGATACGACCAAAAATGTGCCTCATAGAAATAATGATTTTAGACCCTAAGTCTGTTTGGACGATATCTGTTACAAACAAATTGGAGACTATTTAGCCATGTCCGTCTGTCTGGCTGGTGCGCACAAATTTCAAAATTTGGCTCTCCTAATATTTGGTCCAAACCTAGATCAAGTTCGAAGATGGGTCATATCGGTCAACTCCCTCGGGTATTTCCCCCAGAAAAGTTCAAAATTTTTCGGAAATATTATGCGCACGATAACTCTCGAAGACACTAACCGATTTTGTCCATATTTTGCACATCGTAGTTTTTCTACCAGACACAAAGTTCAAATATGGACTATAACAGTTCACTCCACGGTCCACATTTTTGTTGCCGATCTGTCTATACATTAAAGTTTAAGTTTACATAGGTTGAGGATATATCTCTGTTAGCAAAGCCGAACACACGTATGTATGTACTTACTTACAGAACATATGTCCTATAAGCCGAACTAAGAAAAGATTCCTCTCAATTTGTTGCATTACTTTTCCAATGTGGAATATTCTTATTCGATCTAGTCTTCCGCTTGTTTACTTCTTTGAAGCCTTGGCCATCCAGTTCTGTGTGCACCCCCGTATTTTAACGCCTTTTTGGAGGGTTCATCATCGCTAATTTTTATGACATGGCCTAGTTAACACAATTAACTACCTCTAAGTTATAGGTGCCAATTTGTCGCAGTCTACTACTTATCAGCACGGCGCCTTCGGGTTTGAACAGCTCAGCCGGTAAGCCATTGGCTCCTGTTGCTTTATTATTCATCAGACGATTCTTTACATTATTTTGGCCGAGCGTTATATACTAAACTTAACACCATCCTCTGGAATTGGATCTGCGGTATCTTCTTCTCTTGTATTGGCTATCAACATTTTGGAAAAATGCCCTGATCCTGTCCTGATCACATTATATGTATCTTTTACCAGATTGCTTCGCTCATCTCTACAGGAGGATGTGCCTATAAGAATCTAAAAGGATGTTGGAGTTAAAATCCCGAACAACAACTACGTCGCCGTAACCTAGTGTTACTTTTCCTGAACATTGTAGATAAGTTCCTAGTCGATTGTATTTTGCAACCAACTACTAGTTTTTTAGCATTTGGCACAAGTTCAATGAATATGTATATCGACACCTCCAAATAATAGTATGCTAAGTCTAAAAAGTGAGTTTTGCAGGAGAAGCTCTCAAAGTTTGGTAATTTTTTTTGAACTTCAGTACTATGCTAAGTCAATATTTGTTTATAACTTCTGTTCGGATTGACCGATCATTACCAAAATTAGACAGAATTTAAGTTAAAGGACGTTCGACTCTTCCATATAATAATTTTGCTAATTCTGAAAAGCGAGTTTTGCAGGACAAGCTCTAAAAGTTTGGAAATTTCTTTGACCTTCAGTACTATGCTAAGTAAATATTTGTTTATAACTTCTGTTCCGATTGTCCGATCATTACCAAAATTTGACAGAATTTAAGTTAAAGGACGTTAAATATAAAAATGTATAGAACTTGAAAACATGCTAAGTCGACTTAGCATACTATTGTTTGGAGGCGTCGCTATATTCGATTTGTTCACCCAAGGCAGAATTTAATCTAACTTTTAGATTATTTTTTTTTTACAAATATTGCCACCACGCCTCCACGGCGTTCGCTATCAAATCTGAAGACAGTATATTCACACAGATTTACTAAGCTATCTGGTATACCACAATTTAGCCAAGTTTCTGAAAGGCAAACTATATCTCTACAATTGAGTAAGTTGGCCTGAAGTGGACTGTATCGAGAAGTGGATGCGGTTTAGGGTGGCAACTCCCTCAGTTGCAAACATTAGCGGGAGTGCGGGAAAAATAAAAGATTTTTTTGTTAAGGTGTTGTTGTAGCGGCAGAGTTTTATTGCTCCTTGTTGTGTTGGAGGTCTTGGTACAAGTGAAGTACAATATATTTGATGCAGACATTTGCAGTCATTTTTGTTCTTTGTTTTTAAATAGGAATGAAATGGAAGTGGTAACCTTTTATACGTAGAGTGAAAGCTCTTTGTATAAAAGGTTACCGGACTAAAAATTAACATATGTTTAAGATAAATATGGAATAAACTATTATAACTCAAGTTTGTTGAACTCGTTTCAACAATATCCATGCCGGAATACTCAAATATACACGTTATATCTAGTTGAAGGAGAGGAATTGTTAGTTATATTTTTGTGGACATGTAAAGTATATAGTAGCCGAAATTTTCAGTAACTAAAATTTTTCTCATATGCGTTAACGGTACCTTTTACTCGTTTTATGAAAATATATGAACTAGGGTTATGACTTTTTTACAACCTCGTAGCTCTGTATGATATTTTGATGAGTTTTTACCAAGATTAAATAAAATCTTAATTATAAAGTGATTCCACCAAAAAAAGCTTCCACAAAAAAAGCTTTTAAAGTTTTTCTGTTTCAAAAATTTTGACAATTTTTTGAAGTCACCCAAAACACAACATAACCAAAATAACATAACCGTTTGTTTCTCATTAATATTATCATCGTATTATTATTATTATATATATATATATATATATATATATATATATATATATATATATATATATATATCATTTTGTGGTATATATAACATTATTTCATATCTATCTATTATACATATATTTGAGTTTGGTGATAAGTGACAGACTGACTGACTGACTCATCATCAACGCCCAGCTAAAACGGCTAAAGCTAGGAGCTTGAAATTTTACCAGTAGGTGGTCACTGTTGGTGCAAATGTGCGAGATAAGGCCGGGCTTTGCAAAATTCGTCCTGGAACCACAAAAAATAACAATAACAAAAATCCTTATTATTCACTGTTATTACTTACTTATGTACTTAGTTGGCAACACATTTGTCAAATTAAATGCTATAATTTCTTAATACCGTAAAATATCACAAACATTTTCAAATTTTGTAGTTTACTTCTAGGCGCATTTATTTTATCGTAAACCAATATATATATTGGAAAGACAATGAAGGTTGTTATTTTCCATTGCAACAGATGTCGCAGTTGGTGATAATGGTATAAACTTCATTCTGACTTACGAATGATTTACGTCTCTTTAATAATTTTGTTTTCACATAACAGGTGTCACACAAAAGATTTTCTTTCTTTAAAATCCAGTTAGACAAAAAATGACTAAAAACTATGAATTTGTAAAAATTTTGATTTTCAATTTCAAATTAAACCAAAAATTCTCTCAATAATGTTTGGTTTGTTGAACATATGAGATGCTGTTGAAGACAAAATTAGGGTACTAAATTCAGAAATCGGTCAGAAATAACAAAAAAAAAATTCTATTAAAAAAATAGTTTTAATGTTGAGATTTTCTTTATAATTGTGTCACTTCCGCTAACGAAGTAGCGGGCACATGCTAGTATCATATAAACATTAAAAGTGGTTTGTGCGGGACCTTTTTCAATATTTAAGTGGAACAAGAGTTATTTTAGTCATTAATAGGCAAAAGGTCATTCTTTCGGGGAAATAATTTTTTAAGACAAAATTTTTTCACTTCATAGAATTTTTTCAAAAAAAAAAAAAAAAATTGTTTGTGCGGAACCTATTTTTGTAATAAAATTGAATGAATGTTATTGTAGGCATTAATAGGCAAAATATCATTAATTCTCACTACAGGAAATCGTTTTTAAGAAAAAGAATCAAAAAGTCATAACCCTAATATGAACATTTTAGTCTTTTTACATGGTTCACCAGAATAGAACAATGTTAAAAATTTACGCAAATCGATTGTTGGTTGCGGTAAAAACTTCGGACTTCTTTCTGTCCCTGTAGCTCTCGGCCTTTTTTCACACTGTTTTTCCAAAAAAAAAAAAAACGTTTCGATATCAAAATCCGATCCGATATTCACACATTTTAGAATAATTCGTTTTTACAGTGTTTTATTTAACTTGCTTTGGTGGCTGTTTAGTTCAAATTTAGTAACTCATTTTTCACACAGTTGCAGTTGACCAATCCACTATGGTTTCAAATCGATTTTTTTGTGTTTTATTTTTAGATTAGATAATTAAAAAAATTTTAATTCTATTCGTAGAGTAGCACTATAAAATTATTATTATGTTAGGTTATATACACTCCCGCTAATCTGATTAGGATGGATTTTTTTCATTTTACATGTTCAGGCCTCCTTAGTTGTATTTGGATTACAGGTCCATACTATATTGTTTTTGAGAGTCCTATAATATGCCAACATTCATAAGAAAATATATATCGGACTTGCTATATTTGCTGGCAATATACCTATTGCAATAAAAATTTACAAAAATTTGCATTTTTTGGGTCCTCAAAAAATTGGTTTGGTCAATAGGTTTTAATCAAATAAAATTGAAAAAAATTATATTGTTATCATTCTCATAACCATATGTATCATAAATGCTCGAAAATTTTTCTGAAAAAATACTTCTTCGATGACAAATAACGTAGAAAATTGTTATTTTAATTTAACACATCTTTTATACTGCTGTAGCCCCATAAAGGCTTGAGATTGCTTCCTTAAGCACTACTGACAAATCAGCTTGAACTTTTATCGATACTGCTCGAACTAATAAATTTTAGTCATTTTGTTGGGACATCCTTAAATTTGTGTTTGCCTTATCTTCCTGCTTTCTGATTTTTCGCAGAACGGAATTTGTAAGCGTCCACTTGATTGTTTACCGTTATTTATTTCATTTACTTGTCTAGAGTGAGAGTTTTGGGGTTCTGTCGATTCTACGTTCATTTTGAAATTTAATTTAAGCCAGTAGGAACATTTTCATCGAAAAAGCTCCACTTTCTGTTAAATTTTTCCAATTTCGACACAACTTTCTATAAACTATGCGATATATTGTACTTCATAGGCGAGTGTCTGTGGAGAAACCGTTGGATCCTATTTTATCTCTTAAATTTTTAGAAAAATTTCCTTACAGAATATCATCTGTTTATTCTTCCAGCCAAAAGTCACAAATTTGTGAATTTAGTAAACTATAAAAATATATATCTCGTAAAGAGAACAAAAGAGCACCCTGTCCTTTTAAATTCATTAACTACTGACTTCAAAGTAATTCAAATTTTTTGAGAGGTGTCACCAGTTAACAAAATTATTTGGGACTAGAGCCAAAATTTAAATTAAACAAATTAATTAAAATTTAATAAGCTATCATGCCCGTAATTTCTAGCCCTAGGTAACAGCGTAGGTAGCTACCTATTAGTTATCTTTACCTACGCGTTTGGTAATTTCTACGTGTCATTTATCGAGGCGTGTAAATTTTGAAAACATGTGGTAACATTGGTGATTTTCATTCATGATTTGGTAAAAACATTGCCACATATAAGTGATTTACAATTTTTAACACATTGGCAACGATCAACCAGGCAAAATCCTTGGTGTAAGTTACACGGCCGTTTTCGACCCGGTAACGTTACCTATGGATTGAAATTATGAAATTTTGCTTACACGGGGGATATCTATGAACTCATATGTAGATAACTACGCGTAGAAATTACGAGTATCAAAACAGCATTTATGAAATACAATTTGTGAATAATTTTTATTAATTTTTTTTTTTGAATGAAACCTCACACTCTAAACCGTATTTTATTAAAAAAAAATATTTTTGTTTTCGCGATATTTTGAAACAGAAACTATAAAGAACACTGCGCACGTGACTTTGATATGAACTGGGTAAACTAATATTAATTCTGACAACGTATATTTATAACGGTAAATAAAAATTTCTAAAAAACAAACTTTATTGTCACTGTTTTAGAGTGTTTACTTTCATAGGACAACGAAAAAAACAATAAAAGGAAATGTCAAAAAAAATCACTTTTGGCCAAAAAATTCGAATTTGAAACCTTAGTGCAATCGAACTAAAACTTTGCACACTTTTCATATTTGGGTGACAATACATGAATATGAAACCAAAACCAATATGGATCAAGTTTTTCCTATACTCGATTTCAGGTATTTTGAGAATTTTATCTTCATTTTTAGCCCGATTTTGCATTTAGCTGTAATTTTGCATTTGGGGTTCCAATGCTACAGAAGCTTCCCCACCATAAATTGTGGACATAGGTCCAGGTTTTGGTATAGCCCTTATATAGGGGCACCACCCGATTTCAAGTATTTTGAGGATTTTATCTTAAGTTTTAGCCCGAATTGGATGTAACTTGGAATTTGGAGTTCGCAGTTGTACAGGAGCTTCCCCACCAAAAATTTTAGACATAGGTCCACGTTTTGGTTTAGACCCCATACAGCGGTATCACCCTATTTCAAATACTTTGAGGAATTTATCTTAATTTTCAGCCCGAATTGGCTGTAACTTGGCATTTGGAGTTCCCAATGGTAAAGAAACTTCTCCACCAAATATTGTAAACATAGATCTACGTTTTGGTATAGCCCCATATAGCGGTGCCACCTCCATTTCAGGTATTTTGAAGTTTTTATCTACATTTTCGGCCTAAGTTGGCTGTAATTTGGTTATGCGGTTTCGTTGAAGGTGGAAGGGGCAAGTTGAGACGGGAAAGTTCGGAGGAGGTTGTTCGGAAGTTCGTGGAGGTTGTTCGGTGGATGTTGTTTAGAATAGTAAAATCTTTTTACTAAAAAATTAAAAATAAAAAATAATTAAAAAATTAAGTTACAGTATTTTATTTATAAATGCGCTAAAAACAAGAAAACTATTTTTCTCTTAACCTCAATAAGTATATTCTTCCTCATTATGGGTTCTCTCAAATAAAACGCTTGCTTATTTCTTTCGTAATATTTATAATTTTTTACATACAAATGACAACACACTAGAAATTATATTTTTTATGAATATCAGTGGGTTTGAAAAGTTCATCTGACATACATTTTTAATTTAATTTTGGACAAAACAAGAAATCAGAAAGCAGGAAAATGTGAAAATTGAAATATTGCAGCCGTACTCCTTTTGAAAGTTCTTAAATATTCCAAGTGATTTACATTTCCATGGCTTTAGTTGGCAGGTTTAGTTGTACGGCCTGCCATTTCAATTTGGACCTTCAAGTCAACCCAACTCAATAACCAAATACAGAGGCCATTAAAATTAAAATGAAATTTGAATGCATGTTACCGAAAAGGTGAACATAGAAATGTTAAGGAATCGAGTGGGAGAGTGGAGGTGAGGTAGACGATGGCCAAATGTTTAGGTAAGCAACCGTTCATCTATGCCCACAATGTAGAATTGTATGGTCGTAAAGGTGTACCCCATTAAACATACATATGTACATACGCTCAACATACGACCCATGGACCTACCCACAATTCAAGTGGCGAATACATCTTCTCACAAGTACATAAATAGACATACGACACTCTTTTCACATGGACATAAAGAAACACACACACACACATTTGCATGGACATTATTTAAAAGTCAAAAATGACTCGATGTTTTTGGCCCGTGCTCACCACCTCACCCTCGTTCTGCATAACATACATATAACAGACACTTTTATGAAATTTCCTGGTCTTGGGGTTTGGGAGAGATTTTTGGTTGGTTGGTTATTCGGCTGTTCGTTCAGTTGGTACACAAGATTGCCAAAAGAGGTGAAGGCTATTTCAATTTGGTTAAATTAACATTTAAAATGTCTCGAGGGTGCACATGGCCATTCAAACGAACGAACTGTTACGGAAAGTCATGACACAAATACCACGACGACGGCCTGCTGCTGTGTATGTATGTACATTTCTATGAAGCTGTGTAATTCATTCATAAGCACCTCTGTTCAAGAGGAAATCTACATAAATGAAAGGAAGTGAATAATCACAAGAAGAACATTTTTCTAACTTATTTGATATGGGTTAGCTTTGTTAAAATTTTGAATGTAAATTTTGTATAAATTTCATACTTGTCTATCATTAGTCAGTGGTGTGTACTACTCACACCATGGATGCGATTTGCATCGCATGTTTTATTTTATTCTTGAAATGTTTTTCTAGAGACGAAATTATTTGATTCAAAAGCTCCTTCAATTATTACAAACTATGTCGAATTTGCAGATGAATATCTATATATCTACACGGAGAAACAAATGCAGTAAACAAAAAATATATGTTTGGGTCCAAACATATATTTGTTTGCACCCAAATATATATTTGTTTGCAACAGTCCCTAACATAACATATGTTTGGATGCAAATGTATATTTGTTTGATGCATTTTTTCTCCGTGTATATAAAAATAAAATAAATAAAATAAAATAAAAACTGTATCTTATGCAGGTCTATTGTCACCGTGATGCAATGGTTAGCACAGCCGCCTTGCACACTGACTGCCAATCAATCAGACGTAGCAAGGGCAACTCCCCCCTCAGAAATGGTATTTTTTAGACATTTTTTGTATCGGATTTAAATGCTTTGCATTAGACCTGTTCTTCTGGCTGATGATAATTCGAGAAAGTATTATCCGATTTTGTCTAAACTTTGCCTCTCGTATTATTTCGTCCAAACTAAGATTAGGTTCGAAGATGGGCTACATGGGTCTACTGCTGCTACTACTGCCCACAAAAGTTTAAAATTTTTCGATAAAATGGTGAACAAGATAACTCTCAAAGGGAGAAACCGATTTGGTCCAATTTTGACCATAAAAAGTTTCCGCACCAAATGCATTGATGTTCAGTTATGCATTTTTATACCCTCCACCATAGTATGGAGGGTATATTAAGTTTGTTTTTCCGTTTGTAACGCATTGAAATACTCATTTGCTACCCTATAAAGTATATATATTCTTGATCAGGGTAAAATTCTAAGTCGATCTGAGCACGTCCGTCCGTCCGTCTGTGGTAATCACTCTAGCATCCACAAAAATAGAGATAGGACGCTGAAATTTTGGGAAAATGCGTCTTTTGTTTGCAGGCAGGTCAAGTTCGATGATGGGCTATATCGGTCCACGTTTTGGTATAGCCCCCATATAACGGTACCCCCCGATTTACGGTATTTTGACGTTTTTAGCTGCATTTTCAGACCGATTTGGCTTTAGGGTTCTTAAGTGTCAACAAACATATATAAAAAAACTTGTGGACATAGGTCCACGTTTTGGTATAGCCCCCATATAACGGTACCCCCCGATTTGCGGTATTTCGACGTTTTTAGCTACATTTTTAAACCGATTTAGCTATAATTTGAAATTTAGGGTTCTTAAGTGTCAGCAAACATATATAACAAAAGTTGTGGACATAGGTCCACGTTTTGGTATAGCCCCCATATAACGGTACCCCCCGATATACTGTATTTTGACGTTTTTAGCTACATTATCAGACCGAAGTATCTATAATTTAACATTTAGGGTTCTTAAGTGTTAATAAACTTAAAAATTAGAAGTTGTGGACATAGGTCCACGTTTTGGTATAGCCCCCATATAACGGTACCCCCCGATTTGCGGTATTTTGACGATTTTAGCTACATTTTCAGACCGATGTAGCTATAATTTGACATTTGGGGTTCTTAAAAGTCAATAAACTTATATAACAAAAGTTGTGGACCTAGGTCCAAGTTTTGGTATAGCCCCCATATAACGGTACCCCCGATTTACGGCATTTTGACGTTTTTATCTACATTTTCAGACCGATTAAGCTATCAATTGACATTTAGGGTTCTTAAATGTCAATAAACTTATATAACTAGTGGACATAGGTCCATGTTTTGGAATAGCCCCCATATAACGTTACCGCCCGATTTCAGGTATTTTGAGAATTTTACCAACAAGTTTTAACCGAATTATCTATAATTTGAACATTTGACATTCGAAATTCTTAGTGGTCACCACACCTCTCCACCAAAAATTGTCAAGAAAGCCCCCATATAACGGTACTTCCCGATTTTCAGTAATTTGATGATTTTAGCTACAATATTAAACCGAACAAGCAGTAATTTGACATTTGAAGTTCTTAGTGGTCACAACACCTCTCCATCAAAAATTGTCAACATAGGTCCATGTTCGGATATAGCTCCCATGTAACGGTACCTCCCAATTTTCAGTAATTTGGCAATTTTAGCTACAATTTTTAACAGAACTAACTGTAATTTGACATTTGAAGGTTGTAGTGGTCACCACACATCTGCATCAACAATTTTCAACATAGCCCCAATATAACGATACTTCCCTATTTTCGGTACTTTGAGGATTTTACTTAAAATGTTTAACCGATCGTAGGTCCATGTTTTTGTATAGCCCCAAAACAAACCTCCCGATTTTCCGTACCTTAGCTTTATTTTTTGGACGAACTTTCTGTAATTTGAAATGTAATAGCCTAGATACCTCCGAACTAGCTGTTAATGACATTGGATTTCCCACGTTATGTACCGATTTTCGATATTTTGAGGATTCTAGCTAAATTTTTTAACCGAATTAGGAGTTATTTGACATTAAAGGCTCCCATCAAAAACTGTCAACATAGGCCCATGTTTTATTATAACCCCTATATAACAGTACCTCCCAATTTCTAGCCCACCAAAAATTGTCAACAGTTAGATATAGGCACCATAAAAAAGGGCCTCCCGAATGAAGCATTTTATGTACATTATCTGACATTTTAACGTACTCACTTAAAGTTGGGGACAGGAATGAATATTTTATGGTGGAGGGTATGAAAAGTTCGGCCCGGCCGAACTTAATGCTTTTTTACTTGTTAAATTTTATTTGTTATAATGACATATACGCTTTTTATTAAAATTTGTGTTATTTTTAATCTAATTCAAAATCCATATCAAACCATCCTGGACGAATTTGTTATCAAATCGCGGCATTTCAGAGCATGTTAGAAACTTTTGACACTATAGCAATTTTGTTTTTTTTTTATAAACTCGCGAATTTTATGTTTATATTTATTGTACCTATCGGACAAGAGAATATGGTGTCATTTGCAACGAATTCGCGAAAGTTACAGGCTTTTTTGTTGACTTTGCTTGTGAGAATCGTATTTGTTTTCTATAAATATTTATTCAAACAAAGCAAATTTAAAATTTTAAGTAGAAAAAATATCAAAAGGGTTTTAGTAATCACAGTTGTGCGGAAACTTTTTTCACCGAATCGAACGCGTTTTCATTATTAGGACAAAATTCTCCACATGGTACTGGTCGTGCAAATATTTGTTATTTTTTATACCCTCCTCCATAGTATGGAGGGTATATAAAGTTTGTTTTTCTGTTTGTAACACATCGAACTAATCATGTGCGACCCTATAAAGTATATATATTCTTGACCAGAATAAAATTCTAAGACGATCTAGGCATGTCCGCTAAATTTTTGCACCCGAGTGTCTTTTTTGCATAGAAAGGTAAAGTTCGAAGATGGGCTATATCAGTCCACGTTTTGGTATAGCCCCCATGTAATGGTTCGACTCTATTTCAGGTACCTTGAAGTTTTTTTGTACTTTTTATACCCTACACCACTATGTGGGGAGGGTATTATAAGATGGTTTTGCCCAAAAAGTTTGTAACGCATCGAAATAATGGTCGTAGACCCATACTTATATATACCAAAATGATTGTCTCGACGAGCTGAATTGATCTGGCTTGTGTGTCCGTCTGTCCATCTAAACCTTGTAATCACGCTACAGGTCGCAATTTTGATCGGATCGGATCGTCGAAATTTTGGGCATTGTTGGGGGTCCTACAGAGGAAGAAGCCTATTGATTTTGGTGATGGTCGGATAATATTTAGGGGTCGGAATGGACAAAAAACTTATTTGGAGAAAAAGTCAAACAACGAAGATATAATTTTTGCAATTTTATTAATAATGACGAATATCACATCTTTGGTTGGGGACCTTCCAAACGCAAAGTCTAACTATGAAAGTAGAAAATCCCATATTTACAAAGATGTAAAGCAGGTTGGCGTAGGTGGGCAAATAACGGAGATATCGCAGTAGTCGGTAATACATCCCATTTTTTAATTTTTTCGCAATTTTGATTGGATCGTGACGAAATTTTGGTTGTTAATGGGGGTCCCACAGAGGAAAAAACCTATTGATTTTGGTAATTGTCGGATATTATTCAGGGGCCGGAATTTGAAAAAAACTTATTTGGAGAAAAGGCCAAAGTTTTATTTCAAAGCGAATATCTCTCTTTTGTAAGAGGTATATCGAAAGCGAAACCTGGCAAGGAAAGTAGAAAATATCACCTTTACAAAGATGTGAAATAGGTAGTCATAGGTGGTCAAATACAAGAGATATGGCAATAGTCGGTAATGCATCTCCGACTACAGGTCGGAGTTTTGATCGGATCCTCACGAAATTTTGGGGGTTGATGGGGGTCTCACAGAGAAAGAAGCCTATTGATGGTTGGCGTACATCCCACTTTTTCATTTTTATATCCTACACCACTATGTGGGGAGGGTATTATAAGTTGGTTTTGCCCAAAAAGTTTGTAACGCATCGAAATAATGGTCGTAGACCCATACTTATGTATACCAAAATGAATGTCTCGACGAGCTGAGTCGATCTGGCTATGTGTGTCCGTCCGTCCGTCTGTCCGTCTGTCCATCTAAACCTTGTAATCACGCTACAGGTCGCAATTTTGATCGGATCGTCACGAAATTTTGGGTGTTGATGGGCGTCCCGGAGGGGAAGAAGCCTATTGATTGAGGTGATGGTCGGATAATATTCAGGGTTCGGAATGGACAAAAAACTTATGTGGATAAAAAGACAACGTTTTTTTCCAAAGCGAATATCTCAGCTTCTATATGGGTTATACCAAAAGCAAGACCTGATAATAAAATTAGAAAATATCACCTTTCTAATGATGTAAAGTAAGTTCTCGTAGGTGATCAAACAACGAAGATATTACAATAGTCGCAAATAAAACAAAAATTTTCATTCTTTCGATTTTAATTATAATGACGAATATCACAGCTTTGGTTGGGGACTTTCCAAAAGCAAAGCCTGACTATAAAAGTAGAAGATCCCATCTTTACAATGATGTAACCAAGTCGGCGTACGTGACCAACTAACGGAGATATCGCAATAGTCGGTAATACATACAATTTTTCCATTTTTTTGGAAATCACGCTACAGGTCGCAATTTTGATCGGATCGTCACGAAATTTTGGGTGTTGATGGGGGTCCCGTATGGGAAGAAGCCCATTGATTTTGGTGATGGTCGGATAATAATTAGGGGTCGGAATGAACCAAAAAGTAATTGGGAGAAAAAGTCTACATTTTATTCCAAAGCAAATATCTCAGCGTCTATATGGGGTATATAAAAAGCAAAACTCGGGAAATGAAAGTAGAAAATATCACATTTGAAACGATGTAACGTAGGTTGTCGTAGGTGATCACACAACGAAGATATCGCAATATTCGCTAATAGAACCCAACTTTTAATTTTTGCGATTTTAATAATAATGATGGATATCACACCTTTAGTTGGGACCCTCTAAAAGCAAAGCCTGAAAGCCAAATTAGGTTGGCGTAGGTGGTCACATAATA
This sequence comes from Musca autumnalis, assembly GCF_047663935.1. NCBI lineage: Eukaryota > Metazoa > Arthropoda > Insecta > Diptera > Muscidae > Musca > Musca autumnalis. The sequence continues at coordinate 116,577,379 of NW_027411644.1, forward strand.
GAGATATCGCAATAGTCGGTAAAGCATCCCCTTTTTCCACTTTTTCTGCAATCACATACAGGTTGGTATTTTGATCGGATCATCACGAAATTTTCTCACAGAGATAGAAGCCTATTGATGTTGGTGATGTCGAGAGTAGTCAAATATAAAACTAAATATTAATTATTTTGGTTCAGTTCGCCTTAAGTCATCTTGTATAAAAGCCAGATAGGTGAAAATTTTTGTATCTCCGTAAAAGAAATGTTTTCGAGTGAAAAGATTATGCACAGGGGTAGTGGTGTAGGGTATCACATAGTCGGCCCCGTACCGAATATAGCCTTTTCTCTTTGGTTTTTATTTGAGTTGTACTGACGATGTACTTAAATGCGTTTCAGCAAAATTGACCTGTATTAATAAAGACATTCAGAGCAAATGCGGTAAGCTATCCCAATATTAATATTTTGAATTTTACCAGTCAAAAGCTTATGCACAGGTGTAGTGGTGTAGGATATCAAATAGTCGGCCCCGACTCGACTATAGCCTTGGCTCACTTGTTTAGCTAATTTTCCTACTTTCAGTGACCATAAAATAACTAGTTATTCTAGTGGTCTTAGAATAACTAGTTAGTCACTGTTACATGCCCTTGTGAAACAATTGGGTTAGTAGGGGGATTTGTAAGCACTTACGACTACCAATGAGTACAAAAAACCCATTATTTAGTAAGGATTTTTTGCTGGGATATTTTCTCCCCTTAAATCATATTCGAATGGGGACAGAAATTAAATATTTTTCGCAAACATGCCGTATTGGGACATGTCCAGGCCGTCCTTCCGGCTCATATTACGAAAGTATAATTTTTTTATCGGTGGTCGATAGGGCTATTTGTTCCAATCTTTGTTCTTCTAAATTTAAGTCGAAATTCGTAGATGAACTATATCGGTCGACTTCATCTGATTACGGACTACTACCTCTTGACTTGTTTAGATAATTTTTATGAAGAAGCAATGTCCTAAATGTCTCCATCGATCCTTATTCAGGCCTTATTCAGAGACGGCTGAAGTAAGAGTTGTAGATTTAAACATTTTCTACAACGAGTCACCCCCCGGAATCTAAGTGTTAAATTATAGCCGAGTAAAAACATTATTGGCGAGCCGGTTAAAATAAGCACACCATGTGATCGGCATTTCCCTAAGCTTTAGACGATACCCACTTTGTAGTAATCGGTCCAACCCGATGTAATCGGATAAAACCCAGATAACCGGATCCACCCCCATAAAATGATATCGTAGAGACTTAAATAAGTTAGTCTGCAATAAAATGATCCGATCCGATTAAAAAAAAAATTGTAGGATTCGGGTTTTAGCCGCAACAATGAACTGGTAAATTTTTTCATCGATTGGACCATCTGGCCTTTAGAGAATTTTCGTGAAAATTACAAATTATTATGGAAACAAAGATCGCGCAGGTGGCACTGGCTATCGTTAATCGATCGCCAAACATTTATATGGATACAATGGAAAAAATGGGGGCAGGCCCTCAAAAAAAAAAAAAAAAAAAAAAAAAATAGCAGCTCTAATATACATACATTACATACAAAATACATATGTATATGTTACTATTGTCAAACTTTGCTTTAATAAGGATATTAGCATCCACCGGAATCTGGAGACGATGTCCTTACTACCAGCCGATTATTTCAAAAGAGTATACGTGCGGTATAAACGGTTTTTTGTTTTATTTATACCATAATTTGGAGGGTATAATTTAATTTGTCATACAGTTTCTTACACATCGAAATATTCATCGAAGACCCTACAAAAATTTCCGTCCGTCCGCCCGTCCCTCTGTTGAAATCAATCAATAATTTAGTATAGAAGTTTCTATTAGTCCTAGGATGTTTGGTATTGCAAATGGGCTATATCGATCCACGTTTTGATATAGTCCCCATAGAAGGGCACCTCCCGATTTCCGGTATTTTGAAGGTTTTAGCTTCATTATAACACCGAAATGGCTGAAATTTGGTACTTAATCTTCGTTCGGGGTATAAAACTTTCCCCCAGAATTTTATCGGTATAGGCCCACGCCTTCATAGAGTTACCATAGAACGGTACCTTCCGATTTCCGTTTTTTACAAGGTTGTGGCCTCAATATTCCACCGAAATGACTGAAATTTGGTATTTGGTCTTCATTCAACTTTCCATATGAAATTTTTCGGTATAGGTCCACGACTTCATATAGCCCCCATAGAACGGTACCTCTCGATTTTCGGTATTTTGAAGGCTGTGGCATCAATATTCCTCCAAAATGGCGAAAATTTTGTATTTAGTCTTCGTTGGGGGTACAAATATTTCCACCAGAAATTTGTAGGTACAGGCCCACGCCTTAATAAAGCTCCCATAGAACAGTACATCCCAATTTTCGGTATTTTGTAAGTTGTGGCCTCAATATTCCACCGAAATGGCTGAAATTTTGTATTTAGTCTTCGCTGGGGGTGCAAAACCTTAAACCTGAAATTTATTGGTATAGGTCCACGCATTTATATTGGTCTCATTGAACGGTACCTCCTGATTTTCTGTATTTTGCAGGTGGTGGCTTCAATAATATTCCACCGAAATGGCTGAATTTTGGTATTTAGTCTTTGATACCACCAACAAACTTTTCCCCAGATATTTGTCCGTACCGGTCTATATGGGGCTATATGAAGGCCCCATTTCCGTCCGAAACTTGTCGGTATACGCCTACGTTTCGATATAGCCCCCTTAGAGCAGTACCTCACGATTTTCGTAATTCTGAAGGTTGTGACCTCAATATCCCACCGAAATTAATGAAATTTGTTATTTAGTCTTCCATGAGGTTATAAAATATTTCAGAACAGAATTATCCGTATAGATCCACGTCTTCCTATATCACCCATAGGAGCGCACCTCTTGATGTTTGGAACATTCTCTTACCGAAATATCGGAAATTTGGTATTTAGTCTTTTTTGAGTCTACATTTTTGTCGGTATAGATCGAGATTTGTCTGTATAGATCGTCGGTTTAATATAGCCCCCATAGAACAGTACGTCCCGAATTTCAGTATTTTGAAGGGTAACCACATTGTTTTACCGAAATCGCTGAAATTTGGTTTTCAGTCTTCTTCATACACGCAAGGAAACTAATTGTTCCATTTTACTTCAATAGAACTCGTGGTGGAGGGTATAACAAGTTCGGCCCGGCCGAACGCAACTCAACGCCCATATTTTCTTCTCCAAAGTTCATTGATCTCTGATGGTGGTTTCATACAATAGTTTTAGATTACACAATTTCTTAGTCATTATCATGTTTTTATATGTTCAGCAAAATATTCAATTTTACTCCTGACTTGGCAAATAAATGACCTGACAAACATTAAATCACATGACCTGACCAAATCACAAATCATTTGGGACAAAAGCCAAATTGACAAATTGCAAACGATTAAATGGCAATTGTGTATTTTAATTTACCCTCAAGCTGTTTTTGTTCATTTAGGGTTTTCCACGTTGTTTTGTAGTTTTATGAATTTCCTAATTACTTTGCATTCATTGTTGCTGTCTGTCTGTAGGTGATTTTGCTGAAAATTAACTAAATATTTGAATGGCTAAATTGTGTCCATCCGTTTGTTATGCCAGCAGCATACACTGGCTATTATCAAGAGTCACCCAAATTCTGCGCTACAATGCAATGCAGACATTCCCCTATTGACAAATTGATTGACCTAAAAAGTACTCAATGGTAGGTGAAATTGTCTTCCACCACTAGATTATTGTGAGATAGCAATTGTTCTATGTATGTATGCTATTTTTTGTTCTATTATTTGCATTATGCTTGCTGTCTTTTTCTTTTTTTAGTATAACGATTTGATACGGACCAAAGAGTTGGTTGATATTGGGTGATGGCGATCGGGGTTATAACCTCGATCATTTTGTAATAAAACAATATTTTAGAAAATTTTGCATTTGGGTCTTTTGCGTTAAGGGTATAAACAGTATATGTAACTTGTTCTTTACATTGGTCAGTCAAGTCAGTATTGTTGCATGTACGTTCCAATTAGAACATGGAACTAATGGAAACCTAAAATATAAAAGGTGCAAACAAAACTAACTGCAATCTTTTTTTACATAAAATTTTCAAAACAATTATTTATTTGAAGTAAAGAGAAAACTATTCGAACTAGCAACATGTTTCTAATTGTCACTTTTCTTCCGCTTTCGCTTTATGGGTATGGCATGTTGTCGCAAATTCATTGAAACAAAACATCATTTTAAGTGCTGTCATTTTGATTTATTTAGCGATTTGTCAGAACATTTTGTGCAGATTAAAATAAAACGAGCGCCGGAAATGGCTCAAATATGGAATTTTCCTCTGATAGGAGGAACAATTGTCTCCAGCCATGCAAAGCAGCAGCAACTCTTCTATTCCAATTTACATACATACTAACATACATACATATATACATACTATGTATTTATATTTCGAAATATGTATATGTATATAAATTCATACAAATCAAATGCATGTTCATACACGCCATGCATCTATATAGCTGAATGGCAATGCCGTTTTGGCGAAAAATATCAACAACACAACAAATTGGCAAATGACAGCAATAAAAAAGCGAGTTAAATGTTTTCTGGATGACAATGACAATAAAAATATAAATTATTTCGTTTTATGAAATTTTAATATCCGGTTGCACACAAGAATTATTGGTATGGCGGTTAGGGGTGGTTGGAAAGGGGTGAATAGAATCAGAAGGCATGCTGTTGCGGAGCCATATTCAAATTATACCATGACAAATGACAATCTAAATAACATTTGATTTGTGGCAACATTCTGGCAAAAAAACTATTCAAGGGACAATGAATGAATTCACGTGAAATTAGCCAAGCCATTAGCCCGTGGCCATGAAAATAAATTTCATTTTGAATGTGACAGCAGTTTTTTTTAATCGTGTCAAATAACGATGGAGTGAATTTATTGTAAAATCGATTAATTGCAAATACTTGTGTGTATGTAAATATAAATATGTACATATATGTATGTTGGTGTGTATGAATTTCATTTGATTTTGTCAATGTAAATATGCTGCTAACCATTTACATTGCTAACCTTTAACCATTTCGGTTTGACATTCTGGTTAGTTGTGTTGCTAATTGTTTAGGATGTACAACAAATTAGTTGCCGACAAATTGGTAAGAAGTCATATTTAGTTACATATAACATTTTGCTTTTTCTTCTCTCATTTGAAGTAGTCATTAATATAAACAATCACAATTTTGGATGCGACAGATGTAATATATCCGAAGCCCCATTACTTACTTACTTAGCTGGCCTTTTACAGAACATTTGTTCCATAAGCCGAACTAAGAAAAAATCTCCAATCCTCTCTGTTTGCTGCTGTATTTTCCCAATCTGGGATATGTAGCTTTGTGATATCTCGTTTCACTTGTTCGCTCCAACGAAGCTTTGGCCTTCCAGATCTGCGAGAACCTCCATGCGGCCCGTATTTATACGCCTTTTTAGCGGGTTCATCATCACTCATTCTTATAACATGGCCTAGCCATCGCAATCGTTGTATCTCGATTCGTTCAACTATATTGATGTCATTGTATAGTTGATACAGCTCGATGTTCATACGACGCCGATATTCGCCGTCAACACAGATTGGCCCATAGATCTTTCGTAGAATTTTTCTCTCAAACACACAAAGCACTGCCTTATCTGCTTGAGCAAGTACCCATGCTTCGGAACCATACATTAGCACGGGTAGTATCAGTGTTTTGTACAGTGTTATTTTTGTTTGACGAGAGGTGGCTTTATTCCTAAACTGCTTACTCAGCCCAAAGTAGCATCTGTTAGCCAACACTATTCTTCTTCGTATTTCACAACTGATGTTATTTGTTGTGTTTATGGCGGTGCCGAGGTAGACGAAGTCCTTTACTACCTCAAAATTATAGGTACCAACATTCACAGGTGGTGCGGTGTTTATGGACATATTACGCGTCGATACCATCAACTTGGTTTTTACGCCGTTTACTGCCAGACCAACTTTAGCAGATTCTCTTTCGACTTTTGCAAAGGTATCAGTTACTGCCTTTACCGATCGACCCATGATGTCAATGTCGTCGGCATAAGCCAGTAACATGTGGCTGTTCGTGTATATTGTTCCATTTCTTTTGACCTTCGCGTCTCGTATGACCTTTTCCAGTAGGATGTTAAATAGATCACACGACAGGCCGTCTCCTTGTCTGAAACCTCTTTTGGTAGTAAACTCTTCGGAGAGGTTCTTTCCAATTTTAACTGAGGATCTCGTCTCAGTTAATGTCATTCTACAAAGTCGAATGAGCTTTGCAGGAATACCAAAATCAGACATGGCTTGGAACACCTTTGAACGTATAGGGCTGTCGAATGCTGCTTTATAATCGACGAAAAGATGGAAGGTGTCGATCTGCATTTCTTGGGTCTTTTCCAGGATTTGTCTCAAGGTAAATATCTGGTCAATGGTGGATTTGCCAGGTCTAAAGCCGCACTGATAGAGTCCAATAATTTCATTGACCATAGGCTTTAGTCTCTCACACAATATGCCAGATACTATCTTATATGCAATAGGGAGCAGACTTATGCCCCTATAATTGGAGCACACAGTCTTATCACCCTTCTTGTGGACTGGACATAGGATGCTCACGTTCCAATCGTCGGGTACGCGTTCTTCCTGCCAGATGGTGCTAACTAGCTGATGCATACACCTTATCAGCGTGTCGCCTCCGGTTTTGAACAGCTCGGCTGGTAGGCCATCTGCACCTGCCGCCTTATTATTCTTCAGCCGGTTTATTGCTGTCCTTACCTCATCTTGGCTGGGCGGTATACATTCAATACCATCATCTGGGATTGGATCTGTGGTATCTTCGCCGTCTTCACTGCTATCGGATACCAACAGTTTGGAAAAATGTTCTTTCCATATCCTGAGCACACTATCTGTATCAGTTACCAAATTACCTTGTTGATCTCTACAGGAGGATATTCCTGTACCAAAGCCATCAGTTTGATGCTTCACTCTTTGGTAGAATTTTCGGACTTCGTTCTGTCTCCTGTACATCTCCATTTGTTCACACTCCCTCTTTTCCATTTCTCTCTTTTTCCTGCGGAAAAGACGTTTCTCCTCTCTCCTTTTCTCCCGATACCTCTCTCGTGCGCTACGCGTTGCTACTGATTGTAAAGTAGCCCTATATGCCGCATTTTTTCTTCGGTAGCAGCACGGCACTCCTGGTCATACCACGGATTCTTTGGTGGAGGTCTCTGGTATCCAAGTACTGATTTTGCGGCTGTTTGCATGGAGTGGGCAATATTTTGCCATTGTGCTGATATGTTATCGGGACGAGAAGCGCTATCATTAAGCAATTGGGTCAGTTGAGTGGAATATGCTGTGGCTATCTGTTGTGTTTGCAGCTTGGCGATGTCCAACTTTCGTGTTGTGTCTGTCCGTGCTTTATTTGCAACGTTTAGACGGGTACGTACCTTTGCTGCAACGAGGTAATGGTCCGAATCTATGTTTGCTCCTCGGAACGATCGTACATCCAACACGCTCGATGAGTGTCTTCCATCTATCACAACGTGATCAATTTGATTTATTGTTCTTTGGTCTGGAGACAGCCAAGTGCCCTTATGAATATCGAGATGCTTAAATCTGGTACTGCTAACTACCATGTTTTTTGCCGCTGCGAAGTCTATCAGCCTCATTCCATTGTCTGATGTTTCACTATGTAGACTGAATTTCCCAACTGTTTGTCCAAAGATATTCTCCTTTCCAATTTTGGCATTAAAATCGCCTAGAACAATTTTAATGTCATGGGCAGGACAACGGTCATATGTTTCTTCTAAGCTCTCGTAGAATATATCTTTGGTCTGTTCGTCCTTGTCTTCGGTTGGGGCATGAGCGCAGATAAAGCTGATGTTGAAGAATTTTGCTTTAAATCGAATTGTAGCAAGTCTTTCATTCACTGGGGTGAAGCTGGATACCAGATGTTATAACCTCCGACCAACTACAAAACCGCAACCAAACTCATGCTTTGTGTCATGGCAGCTATAATACAGTGCGTCACCATTAGGTGTTGTTGTGACATCTTTCCCAGTCCATCGTATTTCCTGTATGGCAGTAATATCGGCTTTGTACTTTCCAAGTACGTCTGCCAATGCGAAGACTGCACCTTCTCTATAAAGAGTGCGAACATTCCAGGTGCAGATTCGCAGATCATGGTCCTTAAAACGTTTGCGGGGGACCCCATAACATTCTAAAAACAACCTCGACATGGCCAGAGGATAACCCAAATATGAATGGGAGGAAATAGCGTCACTCAGATGTAAACGGCAACGCGAAATAGAAGGCTCATTGGCATCAAGGCTTGAACAACTCGGACAGCAAATGGCATCGTATAAGATCGACAAGCAAAATGAGGTGGAGTAAAAGTGACAAACTTCCCACAGATAACGGAAACTATGTACTATACAGTGAAAAAGAAAAGTTATGGTGAATGCGGAGCTAGGATCATAATGTCGCAGAACTCTAAGAATTCGTTTCCAAAGTGGCATCGTGTGATAATGCCACGATTCAAGATTAATGTAAGATACGTCACCATACTACAGTGCCATGCGACTACAGAAGATGCTTGAGAAACTGTGAACGATGAATTCAACTCATACTTAACATGACATGAGCCGAATAATCCATTACAAAGTAGTGTTAACAAGCCATATCTGCATTACCAGTAGGCTGAAAAATAATTTTATTTCAAATTTACTTACAGTCCGACTACAAAACCGAGAGTTGTGAGTTCAACGCTCACCTCACCTATAAATCAGAAGTTCGTGTGTTTAATTCCGGCATAGAGTAAAAAAGTGTGTATTGATGGGAGTTAAACGCAATAATGGTGAGCGACTGAGCGAAATATTCCAGCTGGTCACACTGTGCAACAGCCAATCTGGACTGTGGAAAATTCCAAGTAAATAAGAATATAGTATGCGGTTAGTAGATCAAAACCCCAAAGAATATAGGGTTCTCTGGCCAAACTTTTTTTGGAATCCATTATAAATGCATGTAGATAACCTTAAAATGCGATATAGGTGCACCTTTTGATAAGCCCTCATATATAGGTACCCCCTGATTTTATCTATTTCGAGGGCCTTGGCAATAACACTCGAAGGGAGCAATCGATGTTTGTTGCATGTATTGTATGTATGTTTGGACCAACATTGCACATCGTCAAAGACCTACTAGACATAGATGAGGTTCCAATATGGACTTTAACGGTCCCCTCCTTCAAGTACCTTCTACACAAAATTCCGGAAAAGTGCATTTTTAGACCTCCTCTCGAATACCTTTGATTTGCAACAACTTGTATTCGCTGTACCCATTACAACGGTACAATTTTTTTCGGGGCGTACAAAATATAGTACCCTTTGTATTAGGCAAACGGGAAGAGCTAGAATTCTGAAATTTGAAATGAGGGTCACTGATGGAGAGATCGAAAGGTGTAGCAAAGGGGTTTTGGAAATTCTAAATAGAAGTGTACGAAAAGTACTACAAATTACTAAATTTGGTACCAATTGTATATTTTGAACGGATATAGTTAGAATCTTGGAATTTGGTATGGGAAGTGGTGCTTCTAAAATAAAATGGCTTGGAAATCCGTACTCATGTGTTCGAAAAGTGCTAAATGGTACTAAATTTAGTACAATTTGGATTTGGTTGAACGGATAGAGCTGAAAACCTGAAAATTTTAATTAAGATTACTGTTGAAGTGTAGGATGGAGATATGGGAAGATTTGGAAATTCGTACTTATGTGTACGAAAAGTACTGAATTCGTAGTTATGGGTTAATTACTTCCGACCATAACTGAAGTGTATCTATTATCGTGAGCAGCAAATCTACTGTCCTTAGTTGAAACATAACCCGGCCTTAAATCATTTTAAAATAAACTTGTGTTTTTTGTTTATTGCTATACTTTTATGATTTTTTTTTTTTGAAAATCGAACTAAAGTGGCACGAATAGTACCTTCTTAAAATTGGTGTTATTTTCAGTGTTCCTGGCGAACACATATTCAATATTAGGTCTGTCTGGTTACTTTCCCAGCAAGAATTGTCCAGCAAGAGTTTTTAATCTTGGCTTGCCAAAACAGAACAATTTGTCCGCCAATACAGGAACCAAAAATGTATTTTATTTGAAATAAAAAAGAAAATGAACCAAAAAAAGGAATTTTTCAACTTTGCAACTTTGTTCTCTGGAAAAAAAAACAATACAATTAGGCTTGCTATTTCCACAATATTTTTTTTTTTATTTTCAAAAACATAAATCACCGAACAATTAAAAACAGCTGATGGTTTTCAGGAAGAAAAAGAAGAGTTTGCTAGTGATTGCTAAAAGAAATTTGTCCAGCAAGAATTTGCAAACTTCAACTAAAAGAACTTTCAAAATGTCTCTCTCGATTCGCTATCTTTTGCTGGTTTTTTGTGTTAACAGACGACTTCCAGCAACAATTGGTACAAATTTTTACAAGTTTTAGCGTAAGCAGACAGACCTTTCGTTTATTTATGTTTTTATGTCCTTTCCGCATACGAAGTAGCGGGCATTTTGCTAGTATATACACTGTAAAAAATGAATTCTATCCATTGTGACAGAAAACATTGATGACGTGCGTGAACTAATAATGCGAGATCTTCATGTGACATACCGTTAGATAGAGGCATGCTAGGGCATTTCTCCCATTAGCATACATTCGATATTTCGTGAACACCTGTCGATAAAAAGGCTTGTTCTCGCTAGATCCAGCCAAATTTGACAATCGCTCAAAAAAAGTTTGTGTCGATTGGTGCAAAGAAATTTTGAATAAATACGATCGCGGTGCCTCAAGCGACATTTATCAGATCGTCACAGGGGACGTATCATGGATCTGTGCGTATGAGCCTTAAACAAAACAGCAATCGACCGTATGGATCTTCGAAGACGAGACAAATCTAACGAAATTTGTTCATGGAAAAATCGCTTGGAAGCAAATAATCGCATATTTCTTCGTCTAAACTGACCATGTGGCAACTGTACAACTTGAGGAACGTGGGACGGTTAATTTTGAGAGGTATACCTCAATTTGTTTGCCTGAATTCTTTAGACAATTTCGCAAAACGAATAAGAGAAGACAAATCATTGTGCACCATGACAATTCCAGCTCTCACACATCGATTCAAACTAGCGCCGACCGGACAAAACGTGGTGGGTCATATGCCGTACAGCCCCCACTTGGCACCCAATAACTTCTTTTTATTCCCACACATCAAGAAAAGTCGTGATTTTCTTCTCCAAAAGATGCTGTTGAAGCGTTCAAAAACCATGTTTTGGAGGTGTCTCAATCGGAGTGGGAAAAAGTGCTTCGACAATTGGTTTGCATGCAAAAGTATATAATCCTGATGAAAATACTTTGAAAAACAATAAAATCATTTTTGATGATTAATATTCGCGTTCTCATTATTAGGCCAGAAACCTTTGAGGCACCGCGATCATATTTATTCATAAAACAAACGCATCAGGATCATATGGAGACTATTCTAGCCCAAAACCAGGAATTCATACATAAGCCGATTTAACGTTGTACGGTGCTTGATAAGAATCTTCAAGGATTACGAAATCGATGTCAGTCGAGCAACACCTGGCGGCGAACAGAACTATAACAAAATTTTCTCTGAACCCTCCGCTCCCAAAAGACTATTAGAAAAAAATATCCGGTGAAAGATCTACTTACTTTGTTGGCCCTTTACATAACATTTGTCTTAAAAGCCAAACCAATTTGCAATACCAAACATCCTAGGAGTAATAGAAACTTCTATAGCAAATTACAAAGCTCTATCTTCAAAATTGCGAGCTGTATCTTGATTTCAACTGACGGACTTACAGACGGACGGACATGGCTACATTGACTTAGAATTTTACCCTGATCAAGAATATATATATCGGCCTTTTTGTAGAAAATTTACTTATGTTGAAACTGAAGTATGGGGTATTGTAACTCGCGAATTGTTGTAATATACCATTACTTTTGAACGCATTTAGGTAAAATAAACTGTTTTAGCACGATTCACCGATGGATTTCTTCAAATTATAATTTGAGCGGATGCTGTGGTCATATTAATGAAAAAAATAGGAAAAAATCGTTGAGGGAAACAAGTTTTTTTAAGTAAATTTTCAATTAGTGGCTTTACAATACAATGTAGAGTATAATGTTCAAAGAAGAAGTTAAAGAATACACTTCAGAGATTAAGTTTCTAATGTATGATTTTTTAATATAACCACTGCATCAATCTCAAACGGATGCTGACATTTTGAAGACTGGAAAATTGAGTTTTTGTATTTTTGCTCTAATCGGGACGCGCAACTGTACTCGTTTAAAAACTGATTATGGGATTGTGGTTCTCGCGATTACGCATTTTTTGATGTATAACTCGGGCGTGTAGCCTTCAAAGGTTCACAACAATCTCAGCTTAAAGTCGAAATTTTTGTGAGTAAATTTTTATAAAAAACCTGTTTTTTTGATTCAAAATTTGCAACTGCCATTAAATTGTCGGTGAAACCCGCGTGAACTTAGTTTTTTTACGATCTGAATCTAATAAGCCATGATACGTCCAAATCCGTCCACTAGATCGGCAGATATGATACCCCTCAAATTTCTAAAATCCGCAAAAAATGTTTTTGAAAATTGCGCGCATTGAAACGCGTTTTAGAAGTGTAATTTTTACTGAAATAAATAGAGCTATATGCCTGTTTAAAATGTGCGAAAAAATATATTTCAAAACTATCGCTAATCCGGATTTTTCTAAAACCGATTTTTTCTAAAAATTGAGTGTGATGCTACATCCACGGTTCTTGATGCATCGCAATTAAACGATATCAAATGATGCATATTTTAAAGGTTATCATCGAAATCGGATGCGCATAAAATGTAAATGAACTTCGTGGAAATTATGACCATTTTACTGTATTTTGCGCCCTTATATGCAACAGATGCTACATCGTGGCCGCCAAATAGAATTTCACAAACTGTACATCAAATAAAAGGGATTGATTCACTGTGTTGGAAAATCGGATGCGCATCATGTCATTTTCACTATTACGCGGTTTATATGCGTTTCAAATGTTGTAATATTCTATATAAGATTATTTTAATTTTATGCCACAATTGGTATTCCTTGTGATTTAATATAATGTTCTAAAAATATTCGCCAATAGGAAAACTATAAGCGAAAAATTTGTTGCAACGGAATATCTTCATTATTGCGTGAAATTTGGACGAAAATGACGGAGAACACAAACATTTTTTCTTTAACTTTTCCTATAAAACCATAAAAAATAAAATAAGAATAATATGATTTTTATTTTGTTCGTCATATTTTCTTCGTATTTTTGCAAATAACATGAATACTATAGCTCCAACCTTCAACTGAGGTTTAATTTTATTCTTCACAATGTCAGGATGCAGTTGTACATTTTTTATATATTTCTTGTATGTATAAGCGCGATTGTTTCAAAAATATGTTTGTAAATACGTGAAATAATTTAACAAATTTGATTTTTCGCGAATCCATTGAGGCTTTTCAAATGTATTTTTGCATCATCGCAAAGGGTACGAGTTCAGTTAACGATAATAGGATATAACAGCTTACTATATTAAGCCGCGATTTTTTTTAGAATTTTTTCTAATTAGCATAATTAAAACGGTCATATCTTTTGCGCGCAACGATCAAAGTTGGTAACGAAAACAGATTTGGAATGACGATTTTTTTCTTAATCTATGTACCAAAAATCATTGATGTAGTATCAAATTTTTTTTTAATTTTTTTGAAATGGAAAAGTCGATTTTAGAAATTTTTGCTGATATACCTTATAGGGTCTCTGACGAATATTTCAGTGTGTTAAAAAAAGCTATAATTTATATGGGAAACGGTATAGAAAAAAACACAATTTTTACCCATGTAATTTCAAAAAAAATTAAAAAGTGTTAAACGGACATTTCGGAACATGTACAAAAGTATATGTGGGCTGAAAGAGGGCACTCTCGGGCATCATACTGTAAAAACGCAACTTTGTTCTTAGTTCTATCCCACTAAAATTGCAATTTTACTAAAATTTAGAACCGGCGGAAAAATAAAATATCTCACTTCGTGTAACGCTACGGTAATTTATTGAAGCGGTTCTTAAAGACAACAATCCTACCTACCTAATAAAAACAATGAACACAATATCCGTTATAGTTTCTGAGAAATAGCTATTTTTCCTCCAGAAATTTGCAAATATTACGTATTTTCCAAAATTGCGAAGAAATGGTCGTCTTTAGGAGCACGCCACACCCACACATTCCAATATTTTGACGTAATTTTTTTGGTTTCCTTAGTTTTAATATGTTTACCATCGTAAGGCGGGAATATATGTAGCGATCAAGTTACCATCCCCTCTAATTGCTCTTATACGGCTATTCCGATAGCCGTAGTCGCTAGTGCTTTTAGCTATAAGTTTATTATAATTTTTAATTGTAATAAATATTTAAATAAATAAATAAATACTTATTCTTAGTTAGAACAATAATGATATTTATAATTAATTTATTTATTATTTTAACATTTATCGCCACTATATTTCACAGACTATTTTTGTATTCGAAATTGATTACAAATCAAATTCAATTTGGTGTACGTGTAAATGATACTAATATTTCCTTATCATTTTCTTCTCTTTACAGTAAAGGCTAATTAACAAATTAGGGAGACGCATCATCATTAAACTTCGCCAGCATCATCATCAGCTATAACATCAACATCGGCAAAAACAAAACGACGCGCAGCTAAAACATGGGAACCGGTCATTTTTTCTGGGTGATATTTTACTTTGCCAGTTTATGTAGTGCATCTCTGTAAGTACTTTTGAAACCACAACTTTGTCTTTTGTCACTTTTGATCTTCTTATATCAAAGCGAAAAAAAGAAAATGTACAGACTTGTATTTATATTTAAATATTTCCATGAGAAAACAATACTATTTTGCACAGGATAACTGTTGTCAACACCGCTGTAAATAAATGAAACGTCTTTTTGAAATTCTACAAAATGTTAAAAAGCTTCATTTTCTAATTTTTATAAAACTAAATTTAGTTAATTTTTTTAATTTTTGTCGGATTAGACATTTTGGAATTATTGCAAATTTTTATTCAAATGAAATACTCAAAATTAAGCATATCTTTGATTACACTTAAAAAACAACACGAACAACAAAAAAGCATCACAAGCTTAATCCTGGACACAAAGAACTGACACATTATACAATCACATTAATACACAAAATATGTAGCGGACACAATTCACTTTTCACTTCATCACTCTTAAGCTTTTTAGTATCTTTCACACACATACACACTAGCCGCAACACTGACTCAGCATGAAAATACGTTGTCACTCACTAAGCCACACACACTTATCACTACTTTAGACAACTGAAACATAACTACGGACCGACGCCACCGACCTGTATATTCTTACAGCAGGAGTTACACAGAAGAAGATATGCTTAAATTTTTTTATGATATGTGCGGCTGTATAATATTCCAATAATAACATACTTTTCCACATCACTGTTATAATTGGATTGTCTGTTTTTTAGCTTTTTGTTTAAATTCGCAATTTTACAAAATTGTTAAATTTTTTCATTTTTCAAAGTGGTTTATTCAGTTTGCATAAAATGCCTTAGCTGTATATGGGATGTTTTTAATAGTTGCCCAGGAATGAGAGAAATAATGAAATAATTAAAAAAAATAAACAAAGTTCGGCAGTTGAGTTTGTGTTCCCTTGGCCAATCAACGCGGTTTTGCCAGTACATATATCTTTCGAAGAATTTTTTCTCAAACGCATCCCGTGCTGGTCGACCCATGATGCCAATATCAAAGGCATATCATGAGGCAATTTTAGTATATTGTGCAATATCCTTTAAATTTTAAAGGATATTAAATGATATTTTAAAGGATATTATATGAAAACTCTTTTGGCACTAAAGAGGTTCTTTCCTATTTTATTTGAGGTATCACTTAATGTAATCTTCCGAATGAAATTTAAGGGAATGCTTAATTAATGACTTGTAATACCTTTGAATGTATGAGGTTTTCGAACTCTGTTTACAATCGACAAAAATATGGTAGGTCTCGATCGGCATCATTTTAAGGGATTTGCCGTATTCTATTCTATCTCTCTTATCTATTTTTATCTCTCTCCACTTTTCTAAAGGATGATCACAATGGACCATAAGGTCTCCGAGTGGCGCAGTCACATTTAGTGGCTGCACATCCTCTAACCTAACATCCTCTAACCTAAGGATTTACCGTAAGGTAAATATCTGGTCAGTGATGCATTAACCAGTTTTAAAGCCGAACTGATATTGCCCAATTATTTCATATAAATACGATTTGTCGTTCACATATATATTATTCAGGACACTGGCAATAGGGAATAGACTTATGCATCTATCTCCTTTCATAGCTAATTAGTTCACGCCCCACCTTATCGGCTCTACTGGAAACTATCGGCTACTGCGATGTTATTATTGTTTAGTTTGTTTATGTTGATCTAGCAACGCAAATATATTTGTTCGTATATCTATTCTGTTATCTGGTTGTGGTTCCTCTGTGTACAGATTCAAAAATTCTCCAACCAGATGACAGACATATGAGTAGGTTTTGCTGGGCAATTGAACAAATGCAGAGTGTGAGGCGGTACCAATCCAAATGAAGGGCATTTGTTGGGTACCGTACCATTGATTATGGCCCAATAACAATTGAGGCGGCTACATCGTCCGGATCTTAACTGGGTTAAAACCACTCGTGTTTGACTTGGCAATTGACTTGCGCAGGCAGGCAGTGAATCATTGGGAATACACATCGTATACACTATAACGTGGTGGGACAACACCTTCTTGTGCTGATGCACCGGTAAAATCCTCTCATGTAGATGGTCCACTGGTGTCTTGTGGAGGCACCCTGGAAGGTTTGAATATTCTTCTACTGCGAAGGGCTAACATTTTATGTCTTTTCGCGGATGACAAATATCTTGGCTGGTCGGAACCATCGACCCACTATGTTTAGAGGGATTCCCATTTCAGGCATCAAGGTGGTGAACAGTGGGGCAGTAGATTGATTTAGTGGCGGATATTTTCATATTCCTCAGATGGAAGAATTGCACTAATTAAATAATGCACACTAAACTGACCCAAAAAAAATTGAAACTCCTACTTCCATTTGATCCAAAAACCTTATGTATGAAATTTTATGGCGATCGGTTAACGTTAACCCGTGCCACCCGGGCGATCTTTGTTTCCATAGTAACTTGTATGGGGCCAAAGGTGCATTTTCACGAAAATTCGCTAAAAGCCGCATTTGTGGCACAATCGATTAAATTTTTTATCAGTTCATTATTGAGGCGAAAAAACGAATCCCTCAAAAAATTGTTAAAAGTCGGATCGGATTTTGATATAGCTCCGATAGGCCAATTTTAGGTATTTTAGGCCGAAATCCGATCCGATTTTCCTACATTAAACCTATCACATTTGTCATCGCAGAAATGTCCCGGAATGTTTGTGTTCAGACGGTTTATTGCTGCCTTTATCTCAACCTGGCCGGACAGTACACAATCAATACCATTTTCTGCGATAGGATCTGTGTTATCTTCGTCATCCTCGTTAGTATTGGGCACAAACAGTTTGGAAAAACGTGTTTCAATGCCGCATTTTTCTATTCGACAGTAGCACGAAGTCCTGGTTATACCATGGGTGTCTGTATGGATGCCTCGGATACCAAAGTAAGGATTTTGCGGCGGTTCACCTGGAGTGGGTAATACCACTTTACTGATATGTTATCAGAACGAGGAGTGATTTCATTAAGCAATTGACCAAAGTTGAAAGGAACATTCAGCGCTTATCTGTTGCGATTGGAACTTTCTCATGTCTAGCTTCCGTCTGTTCGTACTTTATTTAAATATACATATATCACGCTCGATAAATGTCTTCCATTTCTCAAAAAGAGATGAAAATGATTTCTTGTTTTAACATCCTCAACCTTTAGGCTGAAGAATGGTTTCAGTTTCAGACAATTGGGAGTCGATTTAACCGTGTCCGTCCGTCTCTCTGGCTGGCAGGAGCGCACGATAAATTGTCGAATGGATTAACCGATTTGGTCCCAAACTTAGCTTAAATTCGAAAGGTTAAGCCTTTGTACTTCGTATATAGTTTGAATATAGACCATATCGAACATCGTCGAACGTAGCCCCTGCGATTCCGATTCCGATCTTTTTGTGGGAATGTTTATGTTTCCGTCCAAAAGTTCTCCAATTTCCTGCGGTTTGTATTTTGAAGAATTTAGCTAAATTTTTTTACCTAACTAATTGCAATTTAAAATTTGAGGTTTCCAGTGGTCACAAAACTTCTCGACTAAAAATTGTTTTAGCCCAGAATATTTTATGATGGACGCTATAGAAGTTCGTCTCAGAATATTTTATGATGGACATTTCGTTTCGCTGTTTGATATCTCTAAAAAAAAAGAATCCACATACTTATTCCCATTTAAATTTCCCATTTCTCTACCAGCCAAGGCCTACCTCATGCAAATTGAATATTAACAATGCTAAATTTCATTTCAATTTCCATTCCAAAAAAAATTGTTATTCTTCACTAAATTTTTTACTCACTCAAAATTAAAAAAAAAACACTTATTATACGTTCGTACCTATCATAATTTCAGAGCTAATAATGCCAAAATAAATTTCCGAGAAAAGGAGAAAAAAGTCTTAGATCAAATTTTAGGTGCAGGCAAATACGATGCAAGAATACGACCTTCTGGTATCAATGGAACGGGTAAGAACAAGCTTTTTCCTCAACCGATTTAATTATATTACAATTATTTCTTTTTACAAAGAATATTTTTTTGTTTGTTTTTTAAATACACAAAACAAAACTAATATAAGATTCAACAGCAAAAACAACTCAGGGAAATATTTTTTTATGTTTTGTTTTTAATATAGATTTTGTTGTTTATTATTTTAGATAAAATTATATATATTAAAAAGAAGCAAATATTGGTTGTAAGTTTTAGTTGAAAACCAGAATTTAGGACAAGATCAGGATTATTTAACACACATAAAGCACTTCTAAAACTCAAATTGCCGTATGCCACTAAATAATGTTTATATATTTTGTTTTCAAGGGATTTATGATTTTTTTTTATCATTTAAACTTTTTTCTTTTGCATAATGACATACAAACAAATAATATTTTCTTAGATATTATTATTTTTATAATAATTATTATTATCAATATTGCCAAAAACAAGTCATCTATCTTATAAACATATCTATTTATTGAGTATTGTATTACAATTATCCCAAAATTAAAATCAGTAAAAACAAATCAATTCAAACCAACCAACCTAGTTAAACCTTTCTACTAATCCAATAATTTCTCTCTATATTACTTACTTACCCACTTATTTTGTATTGACGATCAATCAAAAATTGTTATTTGAATAAAACAAAAAAAAATCCACAAAAACATTGTATCCATACTCTACCTCTACTACCTTACAAAATCAACCAAACCAACCAAAAAACGTCATACTGTACTGTTGTAAATCAAAAACAAAAAAAAAACTTGTGAATCTGTCAAACTGATCAAAATGCAATGCAAAAAATGCTAAATGAAAATGCAAAATCCAATATATACATGCAACAACAATGTATATATGTGTGTACAACTATTAAAATCTAACATACAGATGGTCCCGCCATAGTCAGAATCAATCTGTTTGTTCGAAGTATTATGACGATTAGTGACATTAAAATGGTAAGTCCTCACCAACAACCTGGCAAAACAACAACAACAAAAAAGACACAGAGAATTGTTTTGTTTCAACAACAAACAATTTGTGTGTATTTTTTAATTATTCGAAATGCGAAAGTATCCCCCGCCCCCCGTCCAACCAAACCAACTAAAAATAATCTAAAAAATTGTTATTGTGCCCTTGACCAATAAGCAACAACAACAGCAACAACCAAAATAGTTAATTTTCCCCTAAAAGTAACAAAATAAGAAATCTCAAATGCTAACTCCCTTCCATTTGAAAAGTAATCAACATAGTTTCTCACTGCTCCTATGCCTCCAAAAAAATATAAAATTTGTGAATGTCTAACCTTGCCACCTATCTTACCTACTACTAACTACCATCCACCACGTACATAAGTAAAAGTATAGAACAATTGCAAGATGTATTCAAAAAAAATTCACTTATTTCATATTAATTAAAGTTTCGAAATTTTCCAAAGCAAACACATTAAGCATACGATTATATAAAAAACTCTGTCTCTCTCTCCCTCTCCCTATGTCTCGCTCTCTCTCTTGTTAAGAATTAGTTGCAATTTCAAAATTATTTGTAACGAATTTCGCCTACCCATCAGAAATCAAATCAAAATCAGAAAATGTTGATTCAATATAATCGATATCTAAAGTAACCACCCAACCATTCTGAGACATCTGTCCAAAACTGTCTACACCATATTCACATGTACATAATTTGAAATTCGAAATATTCAAAATATTTCGCTGGGAACTAGAAGAAATTCTTAGGAATATATTTTTTATTCGAAATCCAATTTAAATTTCCTATACGCAAAGAAGTAATAATGTAGGAGCAATCGTATTCAAAGAACAAAATAGTGTATTCTAAAAATCTGAAAATATATATTGTTGGTGCAACAATATATATTTTTCAATTTCTGCAACAAAAAAACTTATTTGGCTGGCCTTCTATGGAAAATTTGTGCTGCAAGCAGAAATTAGAATAGATTTCCACTCCTCTCTTTTTTTGTTTCTTTCCCAATTTGGAATATCGTGATTTTGATTATGTATTCCACTTGTATACTCCATCGGAGCCTTGGCCTTCCAATCCTGCGTCTACCGCCATGCTGCCCATATATAAGCATGCCTTTTTATGGATCATTTTGATGACATGACCTACCCTACGTAATCGTTGGTAACTCGATACGTTTAACTATAAAAATGTCATTCATTGTGCTGTCGGTACAGGTCGTTTATACAACGTCAATATTCACCGCCAACGGAGATTGGCCAGCAGATCTTCATTGAACCAGTTGAAGCAGATAAGCACTTTGTAAAGTGTGACTAAATGTGACTTTGTTTTTAAATACGAGGGTCACTCGAAAACCTTCTGGCATAGGTAACACGCAGTTTCGCCAGGTGTCATTTGTAATTTTTTTGGAAAGTTTAACAGTTTTTAGCCTAGGCGTACTCAGTATAGTTTGACATACTACCATGTGTTGGGTTGTTTACATTGGCTTGATTGTGACACCTCCGAAACATGGTTTTTGAACGCTTTTGCAGCATCTTCTGGCGATTGCTGCTATTTTTCGGGTTCGTACGCATAATTCCGTGATTCGTCACCTGTATCCATCTTATAAATGTCTTTCAAAGCACCGCGATCGTATTTTTTCGAAATTTCTAGGACCGATCAGCACGTGATCCAACGAGAAAAAAGCCTATTTTTGCCGCCAAGTGTTCATGCAATATCAAATGTTAGTTGCTAGAATAAATGCCCAAGGATGTCTCTATCTCACGGTATTGGACATGGCGATCTTGGATTATCGGTTCACACACGACCTATTTTTTTCTGGCACAACGGCCGTTTTTGGATGACCCTCACGACCTTTGTTTTTTAGCGAGTGTCCGCCACGATTGAATTCATTGAACCAGTTTTTCATAGTCCTATAGGATGGTCCTTTATCGGCATACAAAGTTTTAGTTTGATCGATTCACTCTTGCCGTGGTTAGCCACGTCGAAAGTTATGAAAAATTGTCGGATAAAAATTTTCACAAGTAAATTCCATTTTTTTTTTGCAAAGTGATTTTTTCAAGTCACTGTAAAGAACCCAACACATGGTCATATGTCAAACTGACATGAGTACGCATAGACTACAACTGCCAACTTTTCAAAAAATTTCAAATGACTCCTGATGACACTGCAAATTGCCTAGGCCAGAAGGTTTTCGAATGACCCTCGTAGTTCTAAGATGTTGATATTCACCGTCAACGCAGATTGACCCCCAGATCTTTCGAAGAATATTTCTCTCAACTACACTAAGCACTGCTTTATGTCAGTATCTAGGCTTCGGAACCAACCTCCATAGATTGTCCAGGTTCTGTGGACGTAATACGCATCGATACTATCTAATTGTTCTTATAGTCGTTTACTGTCAAACCCACTTTAGCAGATTCTCGTTTGACTTTTTAAAGGTATCTGTTACTTCTTTTATAATTCGAACCATGATGTCACTGTCGTCGGCATAAGTAAGAAACATTTGTGTATATTTGTGTTTTCTTTTAACAATTGCATCTCTAATAACCTATTCAGCAAAATAAGGAAGATATAGCACTAAAGGCTGTACCCTTTTCTTTAACCTCCTTAGCTACTAAACTATTCGGAGGGGTTCTTTTAACTGAACATCGGGTATCAGTTAATTTCATCTTACAAAGCCGAATGAGCTTTGCGGGATTTCTAACTGGAATTCCTTTTAACTCATAGGGCTGTCGAAGGCCATCACGCTCAACGAATGTCTTTCATCTAACATTTGGTTGATCATTTGGTTTCTTGCTTTTTGATATGGTGTCTGCCGTGCTCACGTGTCATGCAGCAGCAAAGATGTTGTTGCGACTTTATACCCAAACCATCGTATTTCCTGTATGACAGTATTATCGCCTCTGTAATTTGAAAGTAGATCCAACAGTGCATGAACTGTCCCTTCTCTATGAAGAGTCCGAATATTCCTGGTGCAGATTCGCAGGTTATGGTCCCTAAATCGTTTGCGTGGTTCGTCATCTTTAGGAGGTGTTTTGTTCTTATACCCTCCACCAGGGTAATATGCACGTCCTTCCATCCGTACGTCTGTAGTACTCACTCCAGCATCCAAAAATTGAGATTGGACGCTAAATATTTGCATAGATGCGTCTTTTGTCCGCAGACAGGTCAAGTTCGTAGATGGGCTATATCGGCCCACGTTTTTGAATTTGGAGTTTTTAGCAACATCTTCTGAACGAATTAGCTATAATTTTGTACTTAGGGTTCCCAGTGGTCACAAAACTTTTCCAGTAAAATTTGTGGACATGGGTCTACGTTTTGGAATAGCATATATATGACGGTACATCCCGATTTTAGGTTACTTACAGTTTTTAGTTCCGATCGCATAGTCTATAAGTTAGCATTTAGGGTTCTTAGTGGTCAGACAATTTCTTTATCCAAAGTACCATATAATGGTACCGCTCGATTTCAGGTATTTTGAAAATTTTTTGGGATTTTCGGCACTGATTGGATGTTTGTTGGCACTTAAGTTCAATGTTCAATCTAGTGGAGAAGTCTACCACTAGAAATTGTGAATTCGTGTACACGTTTAGGATTAGCCACCATAAAACGGTACCCACCGATATTTGGTTTTTATCGACATTTTCTGCCCAAATTGGATGTAGTTTTGTAATTGGGGTTCAACATGTTGTCATAGGTCCATGTTTTGGAATAGCCCCCATATAACAGCACAACCCGATTTGATGTATTTTGAAGTTTTTATCTGCTTTTTGTTGTAATATAGTACTTTGGTTCAAGGTGGCTAAATGACTTCTCTAAAAAAATTTTAGGTTTGGATCCACCTTTTGGAATAGTCCCTCATATAATGCTATCCTCCGATTTCAGATTTTTTAGATTTTTATTGACATTTTCTGTCCAAATTGGATTTAGGATGTTGGGTTCAAAATGATCAATAACTTCTCCACCAAAATTTTTTTGACATAGGTCCACGTTTTGTAATAGCCCCAATATAACAGTACCACCCGATTTCAGATATTTTAAAGTTTTTATCGGCATTTTCAGCTCAAATTAGATGTTATTTGGCATTTAGGGTTCCCAGCGTTCAGAAAACTTCTCAACCAAAAATTGTGGATGTAGGTCCATGTTTTGGTATAGCTTCTAAATCACCATATTTCAGGTTATTTTGAAGTTTTTATCTAAATTTTTGGTCTAAATTTGCTGCAATTTGGCAATTAGAAAGCGGTCAGGTCATACATAGGTACAGAAAGAATACTAATTATTATATTTAAGTTCAGACTATTTCATGGTGGAGGGTATAAAAAGGCCCGGCCGAACCTAAAGCTTTTTTCCTTGCTTTTTACATTAGGATGTTTCCATAGGGGTGGGTTAATAACCCGACGCCCAACCCATGTCTTTATCGCTGTTATGGATGAACGCGCGGTACATGTTAGCTCACTATCTCTAACGGGCGTTAAAGGCAAATCCCCAAGTGACACCATGGTGTGATCAGCGCCTCTCAGCCAAGGAGGTACCACAACAATTTTCGATGAGCGATGTGCGATGTCAACCGAAACGCGAAATCATCCAAAGCTTTAGGGCCTCACAGAATATCAATGATAAAGCTTAAGCAACTGAATGAATCCGGAGTTGAGTATTCGACCAGTATTCTTAATTTGTCGTTAGCTACTATTATTGCTCCAGGCGGATCTGTCGGTATATGCCTAGGACTGAACCAGAACAGGCCGTGCGACTGAGCAGTCATGATGGCTCTTGAACAATTGAAGGTCTTCGATATCATATAACTATTCGGGGAAACGTTGGATAATCAAGTAGTTTTGTGGACTTCAGTCATTTGTAAAATTCAGAAATAAAAAAAGTCATTCAAAGCCAAACTCATAACTTCCCAAGGCTGGGCTAAAAAGCGTTTGTCGTGGAAGCCTTGCAGGTTGAGTGGGAAAAAAAAGTTTATCACTGTAAAAAACACATTGCATTTGATAAATGAAAATTTCGAAGACAGAGAAGCCACTCCACAGCAGATATGCCTGATGAGTTTCAAAACTAACAGCGAAACCGGTCACATAATTTGGTGGTTGTGTGGGCTCGAATCTTCGGCTTTCATTTTTCACTTGCAAAAAATCTTCTATCATTATCAACTCCAAAGATAAATTAATAAGAACCGAATATAGCATAGTAAAACAGGGAGTTCAGGGGGGTTATGTCTTCGGAACGGTTTAACATCTACATTTCTGAAATCCCACACCTTCCGAACTTAGAAATGGGCACTATCGTCAATGGCATAAATATGTGTGGTTAAATGCTTACACATTTGAATTTAGTGCAGTTCTTCCATTTGATGGAAATGTGAAAATATTCCTATTGCCTATCGGGAAAATTTGAATAGCATTCACACTTATGCCGTAATACAGGCAACCTCCTCCCCATTCATCGCAGCAGAAGGACGTCAAGTGCCAAGGCAAACGCGGAACAACTAAAATCTAAATGTTGCATCCGCCTCAATCCGTATAGGACTCGAATTGATAGATCCGTTGCTAACGCAAGCATGGGAACAGGGACCACACGATACGTTGATAACTAAAATGATGATTCTTGGCATCAGCTATAGATTTTGCGGCAGTCTGCAGAGAGCGGGCTTGCTTTCGCGCATCCATATTGTCGGGACATGTCTCTGTAAGGAGTGATTCTCCTTCTATGTGTACCATTTGCTTATATTACTCGTGATAGCCTTAAGTATATCGTATCCATTCTAAATTAGGTCTTTATTAACCGAAGAATATTTTAATTTTCAAATGGTTCTCTTTTAAATTCCCAACACAAATGTTTTGAATTTCAGATGAATATTCAAATTGCATGTGAAAGTGGTGTAATTTCCATCCTATTTCTTTTAAAATCAATAAAATGAACGAAAGCAAAAAACCAAAACCTAACACTGAAAAAAAAAAAACAAAAACAAATCAATTCCAACCAAAAATGTTATTTAATTACTTTTAATGTAGTTTTATTTTTATAGAGTTTTTCTTGCATACGTCTTATTATTTTGAAATGCATTACAAAAAACCAAAAAGAAAATAAATTTTAAAATATAACAAAGTAACTGAAAAAAAACTTTCCATTCAAAAATCCACCTGAAAACTAAATTTAAAACTAAAGTTCTTTAAATAAAGAGTTGATATAAAATAAAAATTGATGTTATATGTACTTGTAAATTGACACACAGATATACATACATGAGGAAAATAAAGCACGACTGGTGAGAGAATTGGAGCAAGAAATGAGAGCAATATGTAGACATACACTCTCTTCCTTAAAGGCCTTGACTTGGTACTTGATATATGGTATTTTGTAAAACGCAAGGCAGAACTCGAATGCTGCGCCACGATCGTTGTGTTCAACGCTGTGATTTAGCAAAAAATACCACCCCAACCCCATTAGTTGTCCCTATCGGGGATCGTTAACTATTTACTATGATTAGTTAACATTCTCCAGACTTGCAATTGACCCTTGTTTCCTTGTTTTGCAAATCACAGCGTTTGAATACAAAATAACGAGTTCTCAAAGTTCTCGTTAATGCCTACATTCACTCTTGCAATGTTCATGTAGTCATTCGATTTGGCTATTTTGTTTTATTACCACCAACAACAAAATGGCCACAACTTATTTGAAAAGTGCTGCTTTGCATTTTACAGAATATTTGCTTTTCACAATTTTTAACGGACTTAGGTTAGATATATGTATTAGTTTACGAAAATACTTTGTTCCAGCACGAATCTTAGAAGAAAATAAACCAATTTTCCCCGCCTTTGTATTGTAAATGCACCACCAATTGCCAATGCCCGTATAAAAATCCCCGTAGATTTATAAGCATCTAATAAATAGAGTTCGAAAGCCTTACTGACCGGACATTTCATACGATTTAGACACAGTTTGCCAAGAAGAATAAAGCAAAAGCTTCATTGATTGAACATGATCAAAAAAGTTTTAGATTTATAACAGCCCACACAATGCCTAAAATGTTTTTTTTTTTTTTGTGAAAATAGGAAACAATTTTTGTCGAAGCGAATCACTTTCTCAGAAGAGTGTGGAAAACGGAAGTAAGAACAGAGACATGTTAAACGTAAACCGAAGAAATATATCTTATTATCCTTCTTATGACGCTACATAACCCCAAATTAAGATGGCTTGCAATTGGTTTCCTTATACGACACTCCTCGTGATACGGGGTTCCTTGACGGAGTTCTCTGGTAACCAGGGCGGAATTAGCACGATGTAGATATTTTGCCACTGCGCTAATAGTATTATCGGAGCGATCGGGTAAGTTTAGCGGAGCATGAAGTATCATTGGTTAGCCATGTGTAAATCATCCACCGAGGAGACGATATAATCCCTATTTGGCGATAAGATTTTTGTACTGTGTAACTTGCCTTGCTTGTTGATTCATTCGATATTCTGAACATATTGTTATGACCTCTATAACCGCAGCTATATTGACATTAGATATATGTTTCCATTCTCTCGTTTCAGTGGCGCCCGGCATTGACAATTCTGGAGAGAAAAAAAACAAAAGTTTTTGGATCGTTTAAAGAGGTCGAACGATTCCCCGTACTAGAAAATGTTATCATTTATCTGGTTTAGTCCAGAGACCTTGTTATTAATAGTCCTCTATAACCGCAGCTATATCGACATTAGGTATATGTTTCCATTCCCTTGTTTCAGTGAACATATTGTTATGATCTCTACAACCGCAGATATATTGACATTAGATATATGTTTCCATTATCTTGTTTCAGTGGCGCCCGACGTTGACAATTGTGTTTTTATTAGTTTTTTGGGCGTTTTAGAGAGGTCGGTCGAGTCCCCGTACTAGAATGTTTAATCATTTATCTGGTTTAGTCAATAGACCTTGTTATTTACAGTCGAAGCTTCCTAGTCTAAGTTTCCAAATCTAAATCTAAATAGACCCCTACAACCGCAGCTATACCGACATTGACAATTCTGGAGAGAATAGAAAACACATTCTGAACATATTGCTGTGACCTCTACAACCGCAGCTATATTGACATTAGATATATGTTTCCCTTCTATTGTTTCAGTGGCGCCCGACGTTGAAAATTCAGGAGAGAAAAGAAAACATAAGTTTTTGGGGCGTTTTATAGAGGTCGGACGATTCCTTATTCATTTATCTGGTTTAGTCCAGAGACCTTGTTATTAACAGTCCTCTGTTTCCATTCTCAGTGGCGCCCGACATTGACAATTCTGGAGAGAAAAGAAAACACATTCTAAAAATATTGCTGTGACCTCTACAACCGCAGCTATATTGACATTAGATATATGTTTCCATTCTCTTGTTACGGTGGCGCCCGACGTTGAAAATTCAGAAGAGAAAAGAAAACATAAGTTTTTGGGGCGTTTTATAGAGGTCGGACGATTCCTTATTCATTTATCTGGTTTAGTCCAGAGACCTTAGCTTCGTTCCCGTACTTTTTAATAGTAATACCCGTAAAAGAGAGAACTACAAAAAATTTGTTCTCACACACAAGTTTTTTTAAATAGTTAGGGAACGGAAAAATGGAAAATACGTCAAAAAAACTGGAACAAATGTCAAAGTCAGCGTATCAGCCAATCAGACGCCGGCAACCATGTTACTATTTTTTTACTCGCCCAAATTTGTCGTGTAAAAAGTTTTTAAAGAGAGCGTCATTCAGCGCCATTTTTGTTTAAAGAGAAGTGAACATTTTACAACTTTTTTGTGTACGTGAACGCTTTTTCGAGTAAACTGTGTAAAAGTCGTAAAAATTGTAAAAACTTTTTAGTTTTGGAACACAGCTCTTGTTATTAACAGTCCTCTGTTTCTCTTGTTTCAGTGGCGCCCGACATTGACAATTCTGGAGAGAAAAGAAAACACATTCTGAACATATTGCTATGACCTCTACAACCGCAGCTATATTGACATTAAATATATGTTTCCATTGTGTTTTCATAAGTTGTTGGAGCGTTTTATAGAGGTCGGACGAGTCCCCGTACTGGAAAATTTAATCATTTATCTGGTTTAGTCCATAGACCTTATTATTTACAGTCCAAGTTTACTAGATAGTTACCCTGTCATTCCGATGGATGTCATATGTCCTCCAGTAAGGGGGCTTCTTGGGAGTTGCTGATCGCCAAATCTTGCTCTGCGTATTTTTAAATAGACGACATTGAAGACGTGATACTCCCTTAGTCTTTGTCTGGCTGGCCAGTGAGAGATCATCAAGTCCCACAACAAGAAAACAATCCCACGGCAGCGGGTTCTTTCGTACCGGATTGACCCGAAACCATAGTGTTTCGGCCAGCGGCTGCCAACCCAGCATCAAACCTGTGCTTCAGCTAGGTTTCTATGCTGCTACAACAACAACCACAAGGAGAGTACAATCCCCTTTCAATCGATTGAAAATTGTAGTTAAAATCTTCAAAATGCCTCAAGTTTATCGATCGGATGCACTTTGCCTTGGAAACTATTACCCTAGACAGACGGCAGCGTTAATTTGCATTAACTACCTTCTTCTTCTTTATTTGCCGATCCGTATTCGGATTTTGGCGATCATACAATTACAAATTGAATATTTTAGATGTATATATAATATCTACTGTGTACATTTATTCTGCAATGGTGAGTTCTCTATTCCTCGCAGCATTTATAAAGTTGTTCTCATCTGGCGTATTTGTCCGATCTAGAATATTTTTTATCCATGATATTTCTCTTCTCCCTCTTGGCCTTTTCCCTCAATTTGGTATTTTATTATGTTCTGGATGATTGAGTATTTTTCGTTTCTGATTATGTGTCCCAAATAAGATGTTTTCCTATTTTTTATGGTGTCAAGAAGCTGTCGTTCGGTGTGCATTCTTTTTAGCACTTCTTCATTTACACGATCTGCCCATGGATTTTCAGAGTTCTGCGATAAATCCATATTTCAAACGCGTTCAATTTATTTTCGTCCGTTGATTTTATTGTCCATGTTTCGGCAGCATAAAGTAAAGTGGATTAACTACCTTAATTCAAATTAACAACAACACATCCTTAATACACAAAATCGAACTGAA
Organism: Musca autumnalis; assembly: GCF_047663935.1. Lineage (NCBI taxonomy): Eukaryota > Metazoa > Arthropoda > Insecta > Diptera > Muscidae > Musca > Musca autumnalis. The sequence continues at coordinate 116,607,408 of NW_027411644.1, forward strand.
TTTAAAAGGCATTTAGGTATTTCAATATGGCAATACCGTAAAAGAGATCCTATATTCATATGAGGGACAGGGAACATTCATGCTCTGAGACACAAGGAAAACTAAAAATTACAGTGCAAACAACAACAAAACAGTAATCAGCTGTTTCGTAAATGCAGAAACTGTCGTATGTCAGGGTGAAATTAAATACAGTTCTTAATGCAAATTAAGACTGCCGTCTGTCTAGGCTATATGACTACCCACTTTGCACAGGAATTGACACCATCAGATATAGTCGCACAGTACGGAATCATATTAAAATCTTTTACTCCATATCTCCCTCTCACTGATCATTATTGTATCGATCGGGATTACGAACTTCTGTGCAAGATCAAGCATGATTTGAAGTGTTTTAGTGCTTCATAAACTCAAAAACTGTTTTATTGAATTATGCCAAGCACGTAGTAAACAAGCTCTATCGCGATGAGTTTTAGAGATATCACATACAAATTTGACGCAAGATAAAGTAAAAGTTGTAGAACAAATAGAAATCGCTCACTCAGAAAACGCGTTTTTTTAGTTATGTCACTCTTTGAGTAAATGAGCGACATGTATCCACTTCTTGGATTGTGACCTTCATGTCGACGGGAAGAATGTGTTCCTTTAAACCTCGCTGAAGATTCCGTTGATCCTTAATGAATATTACATAAATATTACTTTCATAAATAGAGTATACTGGAATTACACTCTGTACTTGTCAAGATCCTTCAATTAATCTCCCACTCGTTTGCTAAAGAACGAATCTTTCATCAATCTTTCAAGAACGAATCATTCAATGGAATTATCGTTAGGAAATTTGCACATTTCGGCAAGACTTCCATGTGGTTTGAAACTAGAGTTGTTTAGTTCACGAACAACTAGTTCAATTGAATGATATAGTTCATTATAGTTCACTGAACAATCAAGAAACGAACGATTAACGAAAGAACGATTGTCAGTCTAGTTCAGCACGTCGTTCATGTAAGCATAAAACTAGCGTTGTATAGTTCACGAAAGAACTAGTTCAATATAACGATTCATTGAAAAGAGCTTACGTACTAGATTAGTCGATATAGTTTATTATAGTTTACTGAACTAAGATGAGCGAACGATCAAGGAACGAACGATTGCCAGTCTAGTTCAACATGTCTTTCTTGCAAGCGTAAAGTGACGCCGCACAGTGGTTCAGAAATAGATTTTCCTGGCCAAAAGCCCCATTTTTGTTGCCACCTATTCTTAATTTCTACATGGGATTAGATAGTGAACATATTGAAACTAAGGAAAGCAAAAAATTGGAATTAAATATTGGAAGGTTCGGCGTGGCGTGTAGGGATACGCAAGTCGATTTTCGAGTAATCGATTCCTCGATTTTTTGATTTGAAGAATCTGAAAATCGAAGTCGATTTTTTACTTCATAGAAAATCAAAAGATCGATTTTCTATTATGATTCTTAGATTTTTTGCAGTGGAAATCGAAAGATCAATTATGTTTTGACTTTTTGATGTACTAAGAAAACGAAATATACAGATTACATTGGTAAGAGCAAGACAACAATATTATATTATTTGTTGTATTGATGAACAAAGTTAATCTAACGGTACTATGAACACACCATTTCTTTATAAGACCTGTCAATTTGGTTAATAAAAGAAGTAAAACACCGCTGATTGTCACGTACACCTTATTTATAACACTATGCATGTAATGCAATGTAAAAAATGTTGAAAATAAAATCGAATGATCGAAAAATAGATTACTCCGTTTTGAGTAAAGATCGAAAGGTCGATTTTTGAGTTCTAGGTAAAAATCAAAAGATAGTTTTTTTGATTTCAAAGTAAGAACCAAAGATCGATTTTTGACGTCTAAATAAAAATCAAAGGATCGAAAGATCGATTTTTAAGTTTTAACCAAAAATCAAAAGATCAAAAAGATCGATTTTTGCTTGGTAATACGTATCCCTAGTGGCGTGCTCCTAAAGACGAAAAATGTTTCCCAATTTTGGAAAATACGTAATTTTTGCAAGTTTCTGGAGAAAGAAACAGCTATTTCTCAGCTATTTCATTGTTTCTGTTAGGTAGGTAGGACTGTTGCCTTTAAGAATCGTTTTAATAAATTTCCGTAGCGTTTACTCGAAGTAAGCTATTTTATTTTTCCTCAGTTATTAAATTTTTGTGAAATTCCAAGTTCAGTGGACTAGAACTTTTAGGGAACAGCTTGGAACAAAGTTCCGTTTTCACAGAATGATGCCCTCTTTCAGCCCATACATGTATACTTTTGTACACATTACGTTCGGCCTGTTTAACACTTATTTAAATTTTTTTAAATTATATGGGTAAAAATGGGTATTTTTCTGTACCGTTTCCCATATAAATTATAGCTTTTTCACACAAATGGACATTTTTTTATGAAAACCCAAATAGTATTTTTCCAATTTTGGAAAAAAATTTAAATTTGTGTTCTTGGGTTGGTTTGTATTTTTTGGGTTGTTTACTGGGGTTTGACCTTTATTAAATATTCAGGACATATGAAAAACTCAAAACCACTCATAGGAACTTTGTGTTCCTTTTAAAATTTAAACTGCGCCCGAGAGTATGCTGCACCAAAAGCAAGAAAAAATTGGCAGCAAAATCAAATCAACCAATCAGATTTGAGAAAATTTGAGGTATACAGATTTTTTGCTCGATATTGCCATATTTTTACAAAATATAACATTTAGTTTAAATGGAAGATGTAATAACAAATCCCTTGTAATGCGAACTTTATTCCTTACTTTTCTTAAAGTAAGGTATAACAAAAATGGACTTTATAGACAAGATGTAAGAACGGGCCATATTTTATTTTGACCTTAAATTCCTCGGCACCCGGAATGCTGAAAGTGTTATCTGTCGAACAAAAAAAGTATTATATCTCTATCCGTTACAGAGTTTTGACCAGGAAAAAACGATTCTGAACCACTGTGCCCCGTCATCTGTGTTTTGTGCTGCATTTGTAAATTTAATGAGTTTTGTTTACGTTTTCGGTAAAAAATTATTTAGAAGTATAGGAAACATTTTAAACATACTCGCTCAAAGCTTTTATTCTTCGTAATGTTCGTTAATGAAATTCACTTGATTGACAGATGATTTTTACACAGTGCAATTTACAGTTGAAATTCACTAGATTTCGTAAATCTAAGCATGCTTTAACCTCTGTCCGTTAGCTGTCTTTTCGTAAGGCTTGATATTGTTTCTCAGATGGCTTCCTGCTATTGAAGAATCGTACATTTGTGCACGATCATCTGCAAAATTTGACGATTCTAACTTGCAGCCCTTTCTGTTTGGCGATATATCAGTAGATTTGTTAGATAGCAAACTTCGTATCGATCGAACTAGCTCTTTCCAATGAACTACATTTTAACAACTCTTTATATCACCTTTGGCAGTTGTGACAGGGGGTGTGGTTCAGAGAGAGGTGTATTTTGAAATTAACATGAGAGTGTAATCGATTAAATTCTATTCTGAATAACATTGTGTGGGCATTAAGAAAGAAAAAACACATTTAGTCAACTCATTTTTACACTCTTACTGTGGTAATATAGGCTACTCAATATAGACTTAAAGGTAGACATTAGACAACAAAAAGTACATATAACATCATTTTACATATTGTTTATTTAAACAAATACATAGTTGCATTTCGAAATGTGCCTTATTTAGAGGACTTAAGATATTTCCGTATTGGTTATTCATCATGTCGTCTTAGATATCTCAAACCATAAAACCAAACCAAAGAATTCACTTACCTTAGATGAAGAAACCAAACAAAATACAAATATTTTTTATATTTATTCTGTTGATGAATTACAATGAAATGTTATTTACTATTAATGTTATTTCTTATAAACAAAATGCCTATCAAGTGAATTAAATTAAAAAAAAGACAATATTTAATTATTTATTTAATTTCATAAATTTATTTTATTATAATTATAATTATTGTTTTTTTACAATAGTTAACTTTATATTTAATAAATAATTTCCAGTATTACTACCTCTTTACTTTGCCAGTTTCATTCATTTTTCAACTTCGAATACCAACCAAAAGTTAAAAATAAAAAAAACTAGTTAAATCCAGTCCAAACAAAAGTAATTTAAATCCTAGAGCAGTTAAACTTTTTGAACTTAATAGTGAAAGATATTTTTAATTTTATTTATATTTATTTTGCCGTAGATTTTGTTTTAGTTTCTTTTTGTTAATATTTTCATAACTTTTTTTAATTCCTAAGTATATTTTTTAGGTTCATATTTCATTGCGACATTACCATTTAAGAAGAATGAAAGAAAGAATTTCCAGTGAAATTCTTCCACAACAAAATTAGGAGTAATTTAAAATAAACGTTGTTGAAGAAGAATTGTTATAATTCCAGTAAATTCCTATAACAATTTTGTTGTTATCACAGAATATTGTTATTTACTTCTTGAACATTGAAATTTCTATATCTTTTTCAACAAAACCACACTGCTCCCTCCAACTCCAAACAGGCAATGGAACGCATTTTTCTTTTATAGCAAAACAATTTCAGAGAAAATATTTAAAGATAACTTAAAAGAGAATGTTTAAAATTAATTTTTTGTTAAATTATTTATTTTTATATTTTTTGTGGTTTGTGTTTCTCTATAAGTTTTGGGTTTTTAATATTCTCAAAATCACTATTCCTATATAACATTATTCTAAACAATTGTTGGACAATTTCTGAAATTGATCGAAACGTAGCTTTTAGTAATAAGTTTTCGGGTCATGCCTTATAGAGAGAATATTTTTATGGATGATATGACCTGTGAGTGCTCGCGTACATGTGGGTTTATCTCAATTTTCGTTGAAATCAATTGAAAATTGATTATTAATTTATTCCTTATCATGAAATTTAAAACCCCGGCAAGAATAATAACTCGTGGCTAACTTACTGCCGTGACCTGAGACAGAACATTAGTTCCACGAACTTAGAATTGGCTTCCAAATGTTCCGATTTTTGCCACTATATCCATAACAAATTAATAAAACATAATAACTGTCGGGACAGTGAATAAGGAGCAGTCAGCTCTGCAGCTTGCGAACAGCAACCTATTTATGTATGAAGGTGCCCTCGACAAGGTCTGTGATGGTGTGGAGCGCCAGTAGAAAATGGATTTCGTAACTGAGTTGGTATTAACTTCTAGACTGGCGTTCGTGCCGTTGTTAAGACCGTAATTCACCAGCGAACGTTTGTGAGGTGGTACATTCGCATAAGTATTCGAGGGACTGTCCGACTTGCATTCCATCATCATCCTAGCAAGTGCATGTAGATCCTCAGAATATCGAAATTTGTTCATATTTGTCTTTTGTTAATTAGATTCAATCGACTTCGTTCAGTCGTTTCAGCCACACAATCCTTTGGTCCACAATTCACAGAAGTGCGGGACGATGATTGGCGATGTGGTCTTGCAATGACCTGTTTGGAATCTTCCTGCTTGATCAGTGCTCCTTAACATTTACCTCTTCGCCTTTCTCTACGGCCTTTATGCATTGTCTGGCATTTGGTATCTGTACCTTTGGCTTCTCCGACTTGAAAATGATAGCCTCCATAGTAGTTGTCTGAAGTATTGTCGTCAGAGTCAAGTTTCTCAAAACTGTAACAGACACGACTGGTTCCCTCCGAGAGTTCAAGCTGCTCCAAACCAACAGTTTTGGTCTTTTTCCAGAACCATTATATTAATGCACAGTCCTTCTTTAGGCGTGTGTATCCTTTCTTCCTTTCTTACATTTTCGTCGCTGGGGATATAGAGAAGTGGTTCATTTTCTCTTCCATAGCCACATCCACTAAAGTATCCTGTCTGGATAGATGGAGTCTATCGACATGAGCTGATTATTTACCCTCTAAGGGAATTGCAATTTGGCTGCATGGAGCCACAATGGAGGACACCTCGTTCGTCAACTGAAACGCAATTGGTATCAATATCATTGTCAGACAGTTGTTCCCGAAAGAATGTTCCCAAATCAGCCTCCTTTACAAAGTCGAGCAACTTTCTGCTCTTTGCCACAAACACGAGTGGTGACCGAAATTGGTTCAAGCCATCGCTTCTTAGTCTATTTCGAGAACCACTAAAGTATCCTGACTGGATAGATAGAGCCTGTCGACATCAGCTGATTATTTACTCTCTAAGGGAATTGCAATTTGGCTGTTTGAAGCCACCACGGAGGACACCTCGTTCTTCAACTGAAATGCAATTGGTATCCATATCATTGTCAGACAGTTGTTGCCGAAAGAATGTTCCCAAATCAGCCTGCTTTACAAGGTCGAGCAACTTGCTGCTCTTTGCCACAAACACGAGTGGTGACCGAAAGGGGTTCAAGCCATCGCTTCTTAGTCTATTTCGAGAACAACTAAAGTATCCTGACTGGATAGATAGAGCCTATCGACATGAGCTGATTATTTACTCTCTAAGGGAATTGCAATTTGGCTGCATGGAGCCACCACGGAGGACACCTCGTTCTTCAACTGAAATGCAATTGGTATCCACACCATTGTCAGACAGTTGTTCCCGACAGAATGTTCTCAAATCACCCTCCTTTACAAGGTCGAGCAACTTCCTGCTCTTTGCCACAAACACGAGTGGTGGCCGAAAGGGGTTCAAGCCATCGATTTTTAGTCTCTTTCAAGAACCGGTGTGGTCAAATCATACTTAGAGTTGGTGGCCCCAACCGGAGCAGATGTTGAAACTCATTTGATGGGGAGGAAACATGTCGGAACGTATTTCCTATCAAATCGCCTCGCGAACCAGAGTTTCAGCAAAATCTGTCGAAATTTCTTTTTCGAAACCTCGTCTTGGGTACTGTCAATAAACTCCCATTGACAACTTGGTACACTTGTTCATGGCCACATTTGTGGTTGTTTTTGTATTCAGTACTGCATGGTGCGAAATCCTTGCTGATTTCATGTTTATTGTGAACTCCGTATGTTAAGACAACACTTGTAACAAAGTTGTACATGGTAGAAATAGTCTGGAAATGAGTATTCCATTGCACCACTATGGCACCCTTGCCACCCTATTACAATCGTACAAATACTGATGGGTATATGTTCGCTTAACATCCCGTCATTAGGCGATCCACAGCGCGAACCACTGATGGTACGTGTCTAACAGATCTACAAGACATATGTTAGACTTGTACCGATCTGTTTTATAGACGTTTGTTTCTTTCTTAATTTCTGTAACACTTCGCAATGTCCATTGCCTTATGTTGATTTCATCAGCATAGTTAAGTAGCATGTGCTTTTTTGTGTAGTGTGACATTCTTATTTACATCTTGTATGATCTTTTCCAGTAGCTTGTTAACATGGCACTGAAAGAAAAAACCGTGTGTCAGTTAAAGTTGTCCGATTTGCGGAATATCAAGCTCAGATTGTTTAGAACGAATACAAAGCAGCCCTTTCTTTAGTACTACAATTCGTACCATAAATTCTCAAGTGGTGGTCTTTGAAAACATAGGTAGTGGGTTAGATGCCCCGGCCATGCAACATCAAATTTTTAACGGTGGCAAAATACCCCCTCAGTAATGTTGGTGACATTTTCTGAATATTTCAACCATGTAAAACATTTCCCTACAAGTGGTGTCCTAGGATTCGCCGTTGGGACTCGGCGATAAACTGTAGGTAGGCTAATATGAATCGGAGTGCACTCATTGATATGAGAGAAGTCTCCCTTGTCCCTTCTGGGATGTTTGTGGAATAACTATATTATAGTTGTTGGACAACTAAATTTTTGAAGCGATATTCCCTCCTGAAATTGATGGAACTTCTAACCTACTGAAAGATTACAACATAAAAACTTTTGTATATTGAAATACTTAAATCTTGTACTGCTCTCTGCCATATTTTTCGCAGATGGGACTGAAGTGGAAATGATAGCGCTCACAAGCACTTTAAACATAAGGTTAAAAAACTGTGGAAATTCCTACACTTTCGATCATTACTTTAATTTCAGACTTGTCCAACAAATTGTACAACACATTATTTCTTTTACTTGGATACTTTAGTTATTTATTTGCAACTCTACAGTAGACGTTAACGAGGAGATAAAAAACAGAATGCATCAAATGTTAAAGTTTAAATCAGTTTGACATTTACGTGTATACACATTGCAGTACAATTTTGTTTCTGTTTTCAATTTATTATTAAATTTTATCATTTCTGTTTAAATAAAAATATGTCAATTGTTGAAGAAGCCAAGCTAAAAGTCAATTAAGGGAAACAAGAATAACAACACGACACACATATTTTGACTTGTCCTTCACGAAATTTATGTACATATATATCATCATCTACCCTACTTTTATTGTACTCTACTCTAAACACAGATGGTCCGGCTGTTGTGAGCGTCAACATTTTCGTAAGAAGTATTTCAAAAATCGATGATGTTACCATGGTAAGTGCGCGTTGGATAATGTATCGCTTTTTTAGAGAAAACGAAGAAGAAGAAGAGCAAACAAAATCAATGTCCCCCATTAGATAAATTTATAAAGATGATACATTATCTAGGAACATTATTCTGAATGTCATGTGTGTAATAGGAATAGGATGCGTAGTGGTCGTCGCCGTCGTTCACCTATCCCCAACAGCACTTTTCCCCATAAAAATGCAAACTTTTTCCATACAAGAAGGTTTCTCTTTTACTCCAAATGAAGCAACAACTCGTAACTTCTTGTGCTAATACACTCCAGGGTAATTCAATGATTTGTAATCAAGTCGACACGCAGTCGATCTTTAAGAAATACAAAAGAATCCCAAATGAAAGAACCAAATCTTTTCAACCTCCTTCAAGATATGTACATTCCAATCAATCCCAAGTGCTAGTCAGTACCAATCCAAAAAAAAACAAAGCAAAAACAATTTTATTACTCTCTGTACATATTCGTTTTTTTCTCTCCTTTGAAATTATTTCTTCTCGTTAATGCCAACATCAAGTTAACGATTTGAGTTACAGCGTCTGTGAATGCAGTGATCGATCCCCTTTTTACTAGAAACATCAACTAATAAATAAATTATATGAAATTAATTACTAACTTTTTATATAATTACAATGGAACTACTTTTTCCTTTTCATTTCACTTTATTTTCAATATTCAAAACTAATTTGATAGAAACAAAACGTGCAAGGAAAGTTTAATACAATTTAATTATGAAAACGTATTCTTTGAATTTTGAAAACAAAACACAAACTAAAAAAACTGTAACATAAATTCATTCGATTATTAGCAATGTTCTGAAAATTTATATAAATTTTAACATTTTCCGCATTGGATGAATTTATGAGAATATACTATAGCTCTAAATATTTTTTTTTTAAGATTTTTCAATTACATTTGACTTTGAAACTCTATATTTGCAAAAAAAAATATGACAGATGTGTAAATGGTATGGATATGAATTAGAGCGAAAGTGCTATTATTGGTTAATATTATTCTTCTTATTTATAACCCCCTGATAAATGGAAAATCATTAACTAACTCAAAAACTAATTTTTCTATTCTTTCTTTCTCAATTTGCAAACGGTGGCAGTCACAGCTTGCAATCGTCGATGCACTGTATCGCTAGCGAACCCCAACATATGTATCAATTTGACTGGAAAAAATTTAATACAAAATAAAATAAAAACTAACCATCGCTGATACATATTTAATATTTGTCTGAAAGAAATTTTCTCAAGCAATTAAAATATTTTCTTCCATTCAAAAATTGTAACTTCTTTCATTACGGTAAGCGAAACAGTTGATAGATCCTGAAAGCATAAATATGAACAGGTCTAATACTAAGCTTATAGGGAAGCGACATATTTCGTTTCAGTCGATAAGTATTTATTATGAAACCAGGGGCTCAATTCTGTTTCGATGAAAATGAATGGTTTGTTCCAGTACTGCAAGAATCTAAAAATTTTTATTATTTTTTTCGATAACATAAAGGACGAAATGTTATCGTAGTAAAAATTAGTAGGTTCTTGCAGGTTCTGAAACAGAGCAGATAACTTTTATAAAGGAAAAAACTGTCAAATGAAAAAATATAAAGGAAACATTTTTCATTTCAACCCCAGGTAACGAACGCTCTATTTCTTTTTTTAGCTTTTTATCAGGTTTTCTTGCGTGACAATTAAACTTTAACAATTTATTGAAGTTTGATCCAAGATATTTAAAAGAGTTTTCAAATTAAATTTCGTAACTTTTTATCTAATTCAAATGTTTATCGTATGCTTTTATTTTAGAGGCATTGATGTTAATTTTTATAATTTTTCAATCTGCAAAGTGTGATATTTCCTGTCGGAGATTCTTGTCTCTTGTTCTTGAATCACTACATTCGTGAGGAAAAATCAAGTATAAAAATATTAAATAAGGGGGAGAATTTTTTTTCAAGAATTCTTTTAGTTGCAAAATTTTGAAATGTTGTTTATACCAGAAGATTTTTTGTTTAGAAAATGTACCATGTCTCTAACTTCACTTTGGGATGCTAACATGGAACTAACAAGTCCGTTTGCATGGTAACACTATCATTAAATGTTGCAATTGAATTATTGATATAAATATAAATGAACTAGCTGAAGAACAGAAACTTAGATTTCTGCACTATAGAAGTGCGATTGCGTTGGCTAATATAAGAATGAGCGATGATGAACCCGCTAAAAATGGGTAGAAATGCGAGCCATATGGCGGTATACGCAGAGCTGGCAGGCCAAGGCTTCGGTGGAGCAAACAAGTGAAAGAAGAGATGGAAAGACGCCGTATTCCAAAAGGCAAAGCAACAAACAGAGAGGAATGGAAATCTTTTCTTAGTTCGGCTTATAGGCCAACTAAGTAAAAAGTGTGATTAAACCAACCTATAATGTTTTAAATTTCATTGTATGTTAATTGACCAGGTTTAATTTTAGCAAGAAGCTTACTAAATGGTTAAGCTTGATCAATATATATTTTCTCTTTTATGACTACCATGATAAGTTCAATTTATAAAAAATAAGGGTACTAAAATTAATATTTTTTTCAGTTGTTCTGTAACCAAATTTTAATTTAATCAGATGATACAATTTCATCAGAGTGACAGGATGATACTAAATTTACTAACATCTCGAATTTTTCTTCATAATAATTCACATAAATGCAAATTTTGATGTCTCGGAAATATAGCCAATTATTTACTCTATAAAGCCGAAATAAGAATAAATTTCGACTTCTTTCTATACGAGCATGTTTGCCAATTACAATTCCAAATTGTAATACCGTGTTTTTTCATCTCGTCTACCACTTGTTTACTTCATCTAAGCCCTGGCTATGCTAATGTCGTTATATTGCCGATACAGTCCGTGGTTCATACAAATAATTTTTCTCTCAAACATACCAAGCACTGCCTTATCTGTTTACCAAGTACCCAGTGGTAGCATGGGTAGTATCTATGTTATGTAAAGTGTTATTTCGGTTTGACAAGATGTCGCTTCGTTTTTAAACTGCTTACTTGGTCCAAAGTAGCATCTGTTGGTCCATACGTTTCTTCTTGTTTTTCAACTGATGTTGTTTGTTGCGTTTATGGCGGTGCCGAGGTAGACAAAGTCTTTAACTATCTCAAAATTGTAGGAACCAATTTCCACGGTTGATCTGAGTTCGAGTTGGGACGCGTTTCGCGTCGATACCATCAACTTGGTCTTGTTGCCATTTGCTTCCAGGCACACTTGAGCAGATTCTCTTTGGAAAGGTATAAGTTATTTCTTTTTCTGATCGACCCATGAAGTCAATATCGTCGGCATAAGTGAGTAACTTGTGGCTATTTGTGAACATTTCGTAATTTCTTTTAATATTTACATCTCGTATAATCTTTTCCAGCAGGATGTCGAAGAGATCACAAGGAAGTCTGTATCCTTGTCAGAACTCTCTTTTGTGACTAAACAGTTCGAAGAGGTTCTTTCCCATTTCCACTGAGGACCGGATATCAATTAATGTTATCATGCAAATCCTATTGAGATTTGCGAGAACACCAAATCCAAATATCGCTTGGAATACATTTAAACGTATAGGCTGCTTTATAATCGACAAAAAGATAAGTACCATAAGTATTAATCTGCATTTGCCGTAGGATAATCATCTGGTCAGTGATGAATTTGCCAGATCTGAAGCAGCAGAGATATGGTCCAATTATCTCATTGGCCATAGGGTTAAGTCATTTGCACAATACCCACACACTACCTTATATGCAATAGAGAGCAGACCTTTGGCCCTATAATATGAGCATTGAGTTGTGTCTCATTTCTTGTGGACGGGACTAGGATGCTCACGTTCCAATCATCCGATACGTTTTCCTCTTGCCCTATGGTGCTAACCAGCTGCATAGACCTTTTTTCACTCTCCCGCTTTTCATTTTTTCCCTTTTTCCTGCGGAATAGACGTTTTCCCCTCTCTCTCTCTCCTTTACAACCGATACGACTTTCGTGTGCTACTAATTGTAGAGCAGCTATATATGGTCGCATCCTTCTCTTCGGTAGCTGCACGACACTTCCGGTCATACCTTGGGTTCTTTGGTGGAGGCCTCTGGTATGCAAGTATGAATTTTGCAGCTGTTTGCATGGCGGGGACAATTCTTTGCTATTTTGCTGACATGTTATCGGAACGTGGATTGCTTTCGTTGCAATTAGTACAGTTGAGTGAAATATGCTGTAGCTGTACAATGTAGTGATCAGAGTCAATGTTTGCTCCTTCGAACGATAGTACAACCAACATGCCCAATTAAAGACTTTCATGTATCACAACGTGATCAGTTTGGTTTCTTGTTTTTAGACCAGGTGACAGCCAAGTCCGATTATTAGATTCGCAGATCATGATTCTTAAAACAAGTACACTACTATACTACAAATCTTTTAGTATTATTATTCTTCAGCCGATTGTTTATCATTTGTGTTTGTTCACGTACATAGATATTTACACCCCCCTCCTCCACCAATTATTTGGCATAGAGCAATTGTTTTGCCGCAGGGGCGTAATTTGATCGTAGTCGGTTTTGACCATCTGTCGTGGCTAGCTCTATCCAGCTGGCTATGTGTGTTTAGATTTCCAACTATCTATCTAAGCCTCGGTTTTGACCATCTGTCATGACTAGCTATATCGAGCTGGCTCTGTGCGTTTAGATTTCCAACTATCTATCTAAGCCTTGTAATAACGCTACAGGTAGCAATTTTGGTCGGATCGTCATGAAATTTCCATATACCCATATTTCCCATATTTGGGATTTTAATTATAATTATTACAAATACTGCAGATATAGAAAAAGATAATTCCAAATCGTGCAACTTTTCCATGCTTCTACTGAGCGCATTTCAAGGGAAATGAAAGTAGACCGCCTGAGCTTTAAATCAATACCAAATGCCGGTGTTGATATAGTTATTGCAAAAGGCGCTAAACTATCCCAATCACAACATCAAAAACATAACCTGCGCTTTAAATTAGCACCAAGTAGGTTTTCGGTCAAATATAAAACATATAATAAAAGGCTCCAAACTATCCCAATACTCTACTTGTTGGATTTTATTTAAATCGCCCTTATATAGACAATTTAAAAAAAATTAGACGTTGCTCATTGCACGGTCTATATAATAATTACGGGTTTTCTACAGGACATAGCTTTAAAGTATGTTAATTTATAAAAAATACCTTGACTTCGATAGTCATTTAATATTATAGGTCAAGTACACTACTATACTACAAAAAACTTCAGTACCTCCCTAAAATAAATGTTGATCCATAGAAAGCTAGAGATAGTCCGCCCGTCCCAACTATGGATTTTATTTCCTTGGTTCTTACTACCATAATAACGTCGTGGCCAGTAAGTGGTTAGTCATATGGTATATCTCTAGACCCTCGTAGAATATGCAAATTTGGTCCATATGCCTTTGTATTTGATCTGAGCATAGGCACAAATGAGTCACATGCAAAAGAACTTTTACATGGATTGTGACAAACTGGAGACACCTCTGATCCCTTCCCATGTTACACTTCCTGTAAAGAAACTATTTATATGATCGTGCTTTGTGCGATTATTCTTTTGGTTCCTTCAGAACTTATTAATTCTAAATATTGATAATTTTCTTTTTAATTTTGTTTTTTCAAAATAGTCTGGCTTAATCCCATTGTTGTTGTTTTAATATTTTAAAACAACTATTTTATTAGTGGAAAAGATTTGGCATTGTTCGCCAAGCGGTAAGGCAGGGAATACTATAGTTTCGATCCACGCCACCGGATCTCATCAGTTTCCTTGTATATATATATATAAATATCTTTATACAATATAATATAATTGTTCCACAAACACCCCAGAAGGGCCAAGGGAGACTTCTCTAATATCAATGAGTACACCCAGCTTCAAATTAACTCAATTATATTGGACCTACTGTTTATCGCCGAGTTCGAACGGCGTGTATTAAGCCACCATTTGTAGAGAAGTTTTACATGGATGAAATACTCAGTAAATGTCGCCAATATTACACTGAGGGGTATTTTGCCACCGTTTAAAATTAGATGGTGCCTGACCTGGGAATCAAACCCGGGCATTCAGCGTGCAAGGCGGGTGTGCATACCATTGGACCACGGTGGCACCCCACATTTATACAATACTATTTTCTATGTCATTCGAATTCAATGAGGAATTCTTGAAAAAACCACACTTGCAGAACTGAATATCGAGGCGGTTTATAATTTCTGTACCAATAATATTAGATTGTCCATACCATTCTGTCTGTCATATCTACGTACATAAAATATCCGACAGAAAATACACAACATTTTTCTTATTCATTGTATAAAAAATATATTTTTTTAAATAAATTTTAAATTAGTTTCAATAATATATACATAAAATAACCAAACAAAATTTTAATATTTTTTCTCCGAAAGAATGATAATGTAAGATAAATTTATTTCAATATCAATATAATACTAATAATATTATTGATATGTTCAGTTAATTTTTCCATTAAAATGTCGTTTGGATCTCTTAAATCTTGTTTCACTCTATATTTTAATTCTAACTGTCTGTCTACATAACTCTGTTTCTCTATATATCTTTTTACCTCTCTCTCTCACTAGTCCTATTTTCCTCTATATATAACTCTGTCTGTCTATTGATATACTCAAATTGTGTTAATTTAATTATTTCACATATAAGCTACATATTATTTTATATTATTATTAATAATAAAGCAAAATATTTAAATCTTAAAAATATATGAAAAAAAAAATAATATTATTCCGCCATAGAGTATGCAAATAATGAAATGAAATGTGATTTGATGTTATCACCGATCCAACAAAGACAAACAAAACAAAAATAACAAAAAACATTTAATAATTTTACAAAGCAGAGTAAATTTATTTATAAATTTTAGTTCACTATTCTTTTGGTAACATTATTCGGAACAAAAGTTAAAATTTCACATAAAAGTTATTGTGTTTTATTTATTTTATTTTAAATATGGAAACTCTATGAACAAATAAATGTGCTTTAGTCGTAAATTAGTTAAATACAATTTAATGGGATTTTTGTTGTTTTAAATTATTAACAAAATCTGTTATAATTTAATTCATTATTCATTTTTTTAGAATATTTTTATGATTTTTTAATGAAGAAAAAAAAACATTCGTAACTTTACCATGAGAACCCAAAAATAACTAATTGTGTTTTTGCTTTCCATTGCATATATGGAGAACAAGAAGAGTTTAGAAGTGAAAACCTAGCAGAACCTCTCCAACTCCGAATGAAAATGTTGTGTGGCATGCATTTTTTTCAATTTTCAATGACAAATCCCTCAAAATTATTAATTATATAATTATTTTGTTTTTTTTTTTATTTTCTTATTTAATGAGATCCATACAGACATTTTTATTTAATTTATTACGAAAAAAAGAAAACATAACAAATTTCTGTTAATACTTTATTTAAAAATTAAATCTTTATCAATTGTCATTAATTTTGTTCATTTTGTCATCTCAGCAACGGCAACATAGAATAGCCATAATATCTACGGTACACTCTAGGCAGATCGTATTATTAGTGGAGGAGTTTGAGATTGCGCCCGTTTTAGTATTAAGTTTAGTTCTAGTTGTTAAGCCACTCATTCGCTACCTATAATATTTATTTTATTATTATAAGTTTTTAGGTTTCCTATTAATTTCCATTTCGTATTATTATTCACAACTCACCGATGGAAGTCTACACTTTATATAGAAAAACAAAAACAAAACAAAATGTTGGTCCAAACACTTCTGCCAAGGAGTCATCATAATATATCATCTTTCTAATTTTATATTTTATTGTTTTTTTTTTTCTTTCACGATTCAAAACTAAACGAAAAACAAATGAAAACCACGCCACTATTGTAGAAAACTTACCCACCTATGTCTATGTCAACATGTTCCTACGGTCAATTTCAAAAATCGACGATTACAAAATGGTGAGTGGGTTTCGAATTCGAACCAAAACAACAACAAAATTTTTACAAATCCCTACCTTCTTTCTTAACAAAATAAAAACAAATTATCACTGCTACTACTAACTAAATAATACTTTGTTAATAACACTTTGTTCAAGTGTTGTGTCGTCTCCGAGACAAAGTTGTGTCTTCCCTGATGCAAAATTCCTTCACATGTATCTCCGCCTAATACATACAAACAATAATGCAATAATAACACTTATTTACGCTGTGATTATTCTGCTTTTTGACGTTACAATTTCAACGTTGAGTTTCAATGTCTGTTACTAACCGAGGAATAACACCACCACCACCCGCCTACCGCCTTTTATTTCTAACACAATTATTGCGGCGGCCATGGGTCGGTCACAAGTTCTGTATTACAACATTCAATCCTTTCTTACTACTCTGTCAGCTATGTATTTTCTTGGGGTAAAATAAACTTTTTTTAAATGAAATCAGTGTAAAATACGCTAAAGCGAGCTTTGTATCCTTTGTACTTCCAATTTATGTTTCCTTCCTATCCTCCTTAATGTTTATCGTTTGTTTTTTATTATTATTCAAATTAATATTCCTCAACATGTCTTGGAATAAATCGAAAATCGTTTACCTTGTGAATTTTTAAAAATAGCAACTATTTCAATGGTTTTGAGCACTAAGCTTTGCTTTTGTTAGTGAATGAGTGCATCTCGATTCTATATTTACCTCAGTTATATGAGAACTGTTTGTTATTACCATTGTGTTAACGACACCACTTGTAGAGAAATTATACATGGCTAAAAATATTCGGAAAATGTATGCCAATATTACGCTGAGTGGTTTTCGTCAAGTTGAAAAAAAATGTTTTTGTTTTCCAACCTGAAAATCGAACTCTGGTATTCTACAGATTTTATTAAACAGCTAAATACCTATAAAATAACGATATTTTTGTCGATCATTGTAATCGATTTTGGAATTTCATTGCTTTCTTTTTTTGAGATCGCGTCCGCACAAAGGCAGTGTTAATCAAATACTACCAATACATGCGCTTTATTTGTATTGTTCACAGACACGAGTTTTAATCTCATTCTCTTGCTAAACTTGTTGCTGTTGGAAAACGAACGAACTAATCGGTGGTGAAATTTATAGTTGTGTAGGTCCGTAACGAACGAATTCATCCCAACAGGGAACTGTTGGAACTATAGTCCCATTGGTTTCTTAGTCCACTTTGTTCATACAGTTCGTTTCGTTCCTCATCTCGGAACTATTTAGAACGAAAGAACTACATTGCGGAACTAGTTCATTTTGAGAAAAGAAAAAAGAAAGTCCGATCTGCTCCGTGAACTAAATTGCCAAACACTACTGCAATTCAACACAAAATTGAGATTGTGTGTACCAAGCAAAAATTCATTATGTAACCTATTACAAAGTAATGTAGACGAGCTACTTTCTCCATTATCAGTAAGCTGAAAAACTGGGTTATTTATATATTACTCCTTACTAAGTAATGAGTATGGTGGCACAGAACGAGTGTGTCCGACTACAACTCCGAGGGTTGTGTGTTTAACGCTCTTCGTCGGCACGTGAGTTTTTGGTTTACGAAATAAACAACAGTTGGTGGTGCACATGTAAACGTACGTTTAAACAACCCTTAATGTTCGTACGCGTGACACAGTTTATAGTGTGTTTGGATACAAATCAGAAGTTCGAATGATTAAATCCAGCAGAGAGCAAAGTAAAATAAAACAAGTAAGAAAGTATCAGTCAGCTGAGCCGACAGAGATATACCCTCAGCCACGTACCCAAAGAAAAAAAGTTAACACAATACTTCTGTAGGTTTTTTAGCTGTTGGGAAAATTTTCCAGGATGGAAAGGACCGCAAAAAACTACATGTTGCAGCAAAATTCAGAATGATCCAAGACGAGTGCATTTTTTCCAAACTTTGGGTAGGGTGTAACCATAGGAGTGATCCGATGTAGTACATATTCGGACCTAATACAAATCTGTAGAAAATATTTTTTTTTTCTTTATTAGTCTATGGATATTTTTCTTACAGACTATATAATTAAATATGTTGTACTTAATTTTCTGAATTTAAATATATTACAATTTTACTTTTCAATTTACAAAGTTTGAGCTTAATCGATTTCTCTCTTAAAGGGTTATTTTACACATTAGCCAGTTTAGGTGGTGCCGGTAGGATTTTCTGGACCTTTTTGGGTCATTATCTCAGGAAGTATGGACTTTCCCACGAAAAAAAAAAATACAACGTCGTAACAGGGGCCACAAGTGCAACCTCCTGCTTCACAAATTAATAAGATCAGAGAGGAGTTGTTAAACTATACTTTTTCCAAATTTTGTGTGGGAGGTACTCAAATGAGTGGACCGATATAGTCCATATTAGAACTCGATCTATGCCTGAAAGTAATATTACCAATAGCGAAGTTTGGCTCAATTCGGTTATTCCCTCCTAGAGTTATCATGCCCACAATCTTGGCGAAAAAGTTTGAACCTTTGTGGGGGAGGTACCGGAAGGAGTGGACCGATAGGGTCTATCTTCGAATTTAAACTAAGTTTGGACAAAATATTAAAAAAACCCAAAATTTTAACCAAATATGTTGGTCCGTTCGAGAGTTATCGTGCACTCCAACTACGACACATGGTATTATATGGGTTGTTTGCAGTTTTCGTGCTGATTTCTGAGGAGATATGGACTTGCTCCTTAAAAACATTATATCGTCGTAATGGGGGTAGTGAATACAAGTGGCTGCAACAAAAATCAAAGCGATTCGGGAGCAGGCCTTAAACTGCACTTAAGCAAAATTTTGTGTGGGAGGTACCCGAAAGAGTGAACCAATGGGTCCATATTGGAACCTCATCTATGTCTGGTAGAAATGTCACGATGTGCAAAGTATGGACTAATTCGGTTACTCCCTTCAAGAGTTATCGTGCGCACACTTTTTCCGAACATTTTTGAACTTTTGTGGGGGAGGTACCTGAAGGAGTGGACCGATATTGCCCATCTTCGAACTTAAATCAAATCTGGACAAAATATTTCGATACCCAAAATTTGAACCGAATCGATTAATACGTTCGAGAGTTATCGTGCGCACCAGCCAGCCAGACAGACAGACAGACAGACGGACGGACATTGCTAGATCGACTCAAAATTGTCTGAAACGGATATCGTACAAACATACTTGGGGTCTAAAACCATTATTTCGATGAGGCACATTTTTGGCCGTATCAAAGTGTAAATACCCTCTATAGCCTAAAGGCTGAGGGTATAATAAAACTATGAAGTATGTTGAAATGATAACAAATTCCACCTCAACTGTTCTAAAAATAGAACATACGTTCTTTAGCTTATTATAACTTCCACCAAAATATGGAGGGTATAATTAAATTTGTCATTCCGTTTGTAATACATCGAAATATTCATCGGAGACCTTATAAAGTGTGTATATACATATATTCTTGATAAGGTAAAATTATAAGTCGATATAACCATGTCTGTCTGTCCGTCTGCTGAAATCAAGATACAGCTCGCAATTTTTTAAATAGAGCTTTGTAATTTGGTATAGAAGTTACTACTACTCCTAAGATGTTTGGCATCGGTCCACGTTTTGATATACCCCCAATAGAACGGTACCACCCGATTTTCGGAATTTTGAAAGTTTAAGCTTAATTATCACACCAAAATGGCTTATTCGTTCCCCCAGGAATTTGTCGGCATATGTCCACGCCTTCGTATAGTCCCCACAGAACAGTACTTCCCGATTTTCGGTATTTTGAAGGTTGTGGTCACAATAATTCACCGAAATGGCTAAAATTTGATCCTTCTTGGGGGTATTAAACGTTCCATATGAAATTTTTCGGTATAGGTCCACGCCTTCATATAGCCCCCATAGAACGTACCTCCCGATTTTCGGTGTTATGAAGGTTGTGGCTCAATATTCCTCAGAAATGGCTAAAATTTGGTATTTGTCTTCATTTGGGGTAATAAACGTTCCATATGAACATTTTCGGTATAGGTCCACGCCCTCATATAGCCCCAATAGAACGGTAACACCCGATTTTCGGTATTTTAAAGATTTTAGCCTCATTATCACACCGAAATGGCTGAAATTTCGTTGGGGGTTAAAAACTTTCTCCCAGAAATTTGTCGGGATAGGTCCACGTCTACATGTTGGGACCATATCGATTTACTAATGTCTCTCTGCCTGGCAGTTCTGCACGAAAGCCATTGAAGATTATATTAAGAATGCAAAAATAAAATATCACCATAGAGTCTGCCACCGTTGTGCACACTGCAACGCGTCTTGCACACTGAATGCACGGAATCGATTCACAGGCCAGAGAACATCACATTTTCAACGGTGGCAAAAATATCCCTCAGCGTAAAGGGAAGCGACATTTCCTGAGTATTTCAGCTACGTAAAACTTTTCAACAAGTGTTGTCTTAAGACTCTCCGTACGAACACGGCGATGAAAAGTAGGTCCCATATTCTTGAGCTGCTATGAATCGTGGTACACTCATTGCTTTAAGAGTCTCTCTTGTCCCTTCTGGGATGTTTGTGAGAACATATGTATGTAGTTTCCGAATTATTTGTTTGTCACCCTAAAATGTATGAGGAAATAACTGTGTTTGTCTGCTTCCCAGATGAGTTTCTTCAGTGAATTCGAATCAGTAATTCCTTAAATGTTCTTTTCGTCCTTTCTTTTCAGAACCGTAATATAATAACCATAAATGAGATATTCTGACATCTAAATAATCTATAAAACTTTAGTCGAGACTATTTTCCGTGGGGTAATCGCAGGCAAGAAAACGATATTATCATGTTTTTATTATCCTTTTTCACCTTAATACGATTCTTGTTCAGAAAAACGTATGCATACGATTATGTAGAAAACTGATGTGCCTCAGCAACTATTACGATAAAAATAACTTGAAGGGCAAATCCGGTAATCTGGAAATTGTTAGGCCCATATTTCAATATTAAAACCGGTTCTTGTTATTAACTTGATATGTATTTCATTAGAAACCTAAAAAAATTGCCAAACATGAAATTAATTCGCCGATTCAAATGTTTTCATTTCCATTCTCAAACAAATAAAACCTTCTTCGTGAACTATTTTTTAATAAAAAATAAAAGTGGAAAATTCCTTCTATAAGGTATTGTATTCCGAACAGCGTACGTAAAAATACTTTAAATAACATTTCCAATCGTTTCGTTTCGTATTTTCCATAGGAACAATACAAAACGAAACATAACCCACGTTGGTCGATCTCGCTGTTTAGTTTTGTTTTGATTACATTCGTGAGTGCAAACAAAACGAAAAGCGAAAAGTACTCCACTCCACAAGAGCAGATAGAAAACGGAATAGTACTAAACACATGTGAATAAATCAAAAACGTTTGGTGGTTGATAAAATTCACTGTGGTATGCTGATGCTAACTTATAGGGTTGTTAAGCAATCACATGTGCGTGGGAACGCACGGGAAACGTTTCCCAAAAATACTTTTTGTTTCGGTGGTGAATGAAACAACTCGGCAAAGCATAGCCGAAGTTACAATTCAGCAATCGTACGGTTTCTATCTTTTTACATTGAAAAGTTTGTGTTTTGGTTTTGGTTGTGAGAATGAAACGATTCAGAGAAGCTGAAAAGTTTGTGGCTTTGTGTGATTGGTACGGGAATCGTTTTGTTTGTTTCCGTTCATTGATTCCGAATGAAAAAACGCAATCAGTTCAAAGCTTAACTTTCTATAATCACTCATCAACAAGATGCTCACCGGTTTTTGGATATTCCATAAGTGGAAGTAGGAAATCTCAGCTTATTATTATATTGTGAGCTCGCACTTTCCCAACTAGTTCTAAGTAAAGATTATACGAAATGAACTACCGGAACTGTACTTGACCGTTTCGTTTACCTAGTCAATTTATCTAGTTGATTTCGCTCAATCGCAATTATTTCGTAACTGCTTCCATATTTTTTAGAGTAATGGATAATTGAAATTTTTAGAGACTCTTTTCCGATATACATGCGTTGAAAATTACAGAAATAAAAATGGCTATATAATAAGAAATCGAAGTGGACCTTTTTAACTGTTTGATCGAAAACGTTAAAATTCGAAGTAAAGTTAGTTTAATAGTGAACTTATAAGAGAGATTAACACAAATATTGAAAACTTTAAAACGATAATCGAATAATCGACGATTTTCACAATTCTACGATTTTCCAAAACATGTTGTGTGTGTATGTAATGTCTAACACAATCCTTCGTTTTTATTTCACTTTTTCACAATCAGTATTACAAACTGATTATTGATTGTGTTTTCCCCATTATCTTCAAATTAAATCACAAAGAACATCATATACACATTTATTATTATAAATGTTATAATTCTACGGTGTAATTTGATTACTCTTTTGTTTTTGTATACATACTTACCATACAATATTATCATATAAATATTGTCTATATACTCTATATTTTATAAACAAAAACTATGTAAATCTGTTTTCAAATCTAATCAACATTTTAAATAATTGGATGATGCTGATAAAGAAAAATATCAAACGAATGAATTGATGGAAATAATAAATTTATTTTTATATTCAGTAATTGAATAAAATTTGAAATACGGCATAAAAACTGTAAATAATGTTATCCAACATGAAAATTTCTTGTAATGGAAGTTATAAAAATAAGTTTATTATGTCAACAATTCAATTTCATTTCTGTGTAACACTTAAAGAATTTGTCAAGACATTTCAAACACAAATTTATTCGTTTTTTTATAATCCCAAAAAGAAGAAGTTAACAAAATGTCTTTTCAAATTTCAAACCATATCTAAACGTCTATATGCTAGTGTACCTCTATTCTATTCAACTATTCTATATGTCTGTCTATATGGATCGCTTATCCAATATAAATTCAGTGTTTCATATAAATTATTATTTTGTGTTTTTCCTTTGTCCCTCCCACTTCCCTCCGAAAATCCTAACAACTAATTCTCGCTCTCTTTCTCTCTCTCTCTATCTCTTTCTCTTTAACCCACCCAAACCCACACACTATATCTCTGTCGGTATCTGTCTCTAATATTTGAATTTTCGTTAACTGTCTATAAAAAACTGTTTGGCTCGTTTGAATATCTAAACAACAATAACATTTATTTGAATAATCGTTTCGACTTCCGTTTCCTTTCCATTTTCGATTTCCTTATTCACATTTATGTTAATCATTGAAATTCGTCAAACTTTTCAGTATTGTTTCTTTTTTTTGAAATTTCGTTTCACTTCAACTTATATTTTCACTGGCTTTTGCTTTTGTCACCACCACACGCCCACTTATTTGTGTTGTCCATTCGTAAATGTACAGATCATGGGTAATTTATCATTATATTGTTATTATTAGCAGATATCAAGTGCCTCATGCGTTTGTATGTTCCACCTGAGGCAGCATACACCCCAAATTCAAATGGAAACGTTTGTGTGAAACATAGAGACCTCCAAGTCACCATGCTTCAGTTGCAACATATAAACGTAGTAAATCTTTTATATTTTGTTGCATTTTCATGTCATTTTTTCTTTCATATAAATTATTTCTGTTTTCTTTCTATTCGATAAGTTGAGATTTGCCAATTGGGTTGTCCTTTTTTTTGCGTATCGAATAAGTTAGATTAAGAAAATATAGTTTGTGTCCTAGGAACAAGTTGTTTGGTTAAGATTTTTGATGCATGTAACAGAAACAGATGCGTCGTGATACCTTGATCCAACGCGCACTTTTTTGCAAGACGTCCGCCATCACTGAAGTGATGAAGTTTTCGTATTTTACAAAAAATATTATATTACTATTTTCTATGTTTTATGTGTATTAAAAAAAGAACAATTTAAGAAAGGGCCGTTTTTTTAATAACAAAGTATTTTTGTTGTTGTCACAGCTTAAGCGTACTTTACACAATAAAATCTATACAAACCGATATGAAATTTAATTGAAAATATTTTTGAACCTTAACCTTTAGGGCGCATATATTTGTATTGACTCTAGGTAATATACGGTCAGTGAATATGTAAAAGTTTAGTAAAAATTGCTAATTATGAACAAGCGATTTTTAAATGTGTTAATAGTGTAACTATTGTAGAAAAACTTGTAGTTTACAATCTCAAAATGTCAAACTTTTAAGTGAAGGATGTAATTTGTTAAGCAGTTTTCTCATCTTATATCCGTGTCTTAACAAAATGTTGTTCCATGATGTCTATGACATCTTTCTTGGATGGTGATCAGAATAAATATAGAAAAACACACATTATAGAATGTGCGAAATAGTCCCAAAATTCACCAAGCTATCGAATCCATTTATAGAATTAATTTGTGGCTTAACTTTTAAACATGTACAGTGTTTACTAGGCTGGTTTTAAGGGAAAATCTATGTCGATTTTTTATGCAGCACACCCCTAAAGTGTTAAGTTTTGTTAGATTTTACGATTTCCAGTACAATCGGAATATGTTAACACGAGCCACTGGGGCCAAAGGTGAATTTTCACGGAATTGCTTTAAAAGTCAGGTTTCATTTTCTTCATAGCCGCTACCGCGCACTTGCGTTCCATTTCCTCACTGTCTAATTCGCGTTGAAGATCCTCCACTTGTCGTTGAAAAGGCTTTACCACTTTATTGTTGTGGCTAAAAACAATATCTACAAAAATGTATGACGATCGGTTAACGATAACCGGTGCCACCTGACCGATCTTTATTTCCATAGTACTTTGTCGAATTTTCAGGATTTTCAAAATTTTTTTAGAATTTCATAAATTTTTGTAAAATTCGTTTTTTTAGCCACAACAATGATTTGGTAAATTTCTTTCATCGAAGATAATTTTGGCCTGTAGAGCGATTTCCCGAAAATTCGCCCCGCCACAGAAATTAGCTGGCAAAATTTGCTCATCGATTGGAAAATAAATTTAGGGCAATTTCGTGAATTCACCTTTGGCCTCGCACAAATTACTATGGCCCCAGTGGCACGTGTTATCATATTCCAATTGTGCTCAAACTTTGACAATCTTAAAGTCTATCAAAACCAAACGCTTTAGGGGCGTGCCGCATAAAAAAATCCGACATCGATGTTATAAAACCAACCTAGTGTTTAAGTGCGAGTATATACAGCAGATATCGTTTATAGTGGTGGGGGTAGTCATTATAAACATATATTAATAAAATGGCAAGAAGACACCACTTGTAGAGAAGTTTTACATGGCTGGATATATTAAAAATATATTTTCTTGTGTGTCTCTTCTCTACACCAGAAAACCCTCGCCAAGGTGTTTAGAAATTACAATAAAAGAACATACAACATGTTCGAAAATTGGGCCGGACAATGCAAATTATCGCTCACAACCTAATGAACACATCCTATCCCACACATGAGCCGAATAAGCCATTACAAAATAATGTAAACAAGCTACAGTTTGCATTACCACAGTTTGATATATGTCTTTAAAATTAACCGGCATAAACCTACTTTTTTAACTAAGTAATGAGTACGGTGGCACAGAGTTTGTGTGTCCGACTACAAAGCCCAGAATTGTGAGTTCAACGCTCACCGTTGGCCCCTTTGTGTAGGGTGTTTAGCTACAAATCAGCTCAACAGTTCTAAAAAAACATATGTTCTCTCTCCTTATTTGTTGACCTTTTTGTAGCCATCAAGTAACTACTTACTTCGAGTGACAAGCCCTTGTAAAATAATGAGTTAGTAGGTCGGTTTGTAAGTAGCTACGGCTACCAAAAAGTATTATATGAACCCGTTATTTGGTAATGAGTGATTTTGCTGGAATGTTCACTTAGCCATCAGGGCTATAGATGCTACATGTTGTTCTGGAACATATCATAGACTTTAAAGCGCCTAATTTTTCTGCGTTCCTCCAACTTGAAACACAAAATTTAAGAACGTTCCATCCTAATATACAGAGTATATAATGTACTGTGAGACCAACCATTGCGTCTGAAGAAGTACTACTCCCAAGATAGACAAAAGTGGTATTTGCGCAACTGCGCTCTGGATTGCGTAGTATTCTTACTGAGTTAGAATTGATAATAGAGTTATAATTGATAATACAGTGTGTGCAAACGGGATACAACGTACGCTATTCTCATCTAACCGCCAGGTATCTATGGACGCACCTAGTTGAGGTTAGATACATCCTGACCTTGGAAAAATGGAACTGCAGCAACAACAAGTACTATATCGGGTACTTTCGAAAGTAGCCATTCCTACGAGCGATATACGAAGGCTGCTCGATAACTTACTAGCTTAGACAACACTGTGCTTTGCCAGACGCCATTTGACATTTCCATTGTAAAATTTGACATTTTGTAGGATAAATGTACTCAGAACCGTTTGGCATACGACCATGTGTTGTGTTGTTTACAGTG
This sequence comes from Musca autumnalis, assembly GCF_047663935.1. NCBI lineage: Eukaryota > Metazoa > Arthropoda > Insecta > Diptera > Muscidae > Musca > Musca autumnalis. The sequence continues at coordinate 116,634,343 of NW_027411644.1, forward strand.
ACTTAAAAAAATCACTTTGCAAAAAAAAATGCATTTACTTGTGGACATTTTCGTTCAATAATTTTTCACAACATTCGACGTGGATAATCACGACAAAAGTTCATCGATCAAACTAAATCTTTGTATGTCGATAAAGGACCGTCCTATAGCACTATGAAAAACTGGTTTAATGAATTCAATCGTGGCCGATCCTCGTTAAAAAACGAAGGTCTTGTTGGTCGTCTAAAAACGGCCAGAATAAAATAAAGCCGTGCGTGAACGGATAATTCAAGATCGCCATGTTATACACTGTGAGACAGAGGTATCCTTGGGCATTTCTTCCACTACCAGATAATATTGCATACACACCTGGCCCCAAAAATGGGATTTTCTCGATAGATCCAGCACAATTTGACTAACGCTCAAAAGAAGCTCTTGTCGATTGGTGCAAAGAAATTGTGAATAAATACGATCGCGGTGCTTCATATTACGTTTATAAGATCGTCACAGACGAATTTTGGTTCTGTACGTATGAACCCGAAATAAAAAAGCAATCGACTGTGTGGGTTTTCGCAGGCAAACCAAATCCAACGAAAGTTGTTCATGGCAGAAACACCTCGAAGCAAATGGTTGCCTGTTTCTTCGGTAAAACTGAAAATGTCGCGCCTACACGGCTTGAGGAACGAAGGACAGTTAATTCTGAGTGGTACACCGCAATTTGTTTGCCTGAAGTCTCCTGAGAAATTCGAAAAACGAATAACGCAATGACTTCATTTGACTCCCGCACATCAAGAAAAAAGGCGTGGAACATGCTGTATAAGCGTTGAAAAACCATGTTTTAGAGGTACCTCAATCGGAGTGGAAAATGTGCTTCAACAATTGGTTTGTGCGCATGAAAAAGTGTATAAATCATGCTGAAGACTACTTCAGAAAACAATAAAACTATTGTTGATGGTAAATATGCACATTTTCATTGTTGGGCCAGAAAGTTATCGAGCAACGCTCGTAACAACACGTACCAAATAGTTTTTTTGGCGATTCTCCTTGTAGTTTGGAACTGTTTTCTCAGTTCAAATTAGCATCAGTTTAGTAAAATTGTTCCTCGTTTTAGGCTAATTGCCGGACGATAAAATCAGGCTATTTACTCTATGTTTCGAACTTGTCAGTTATTGTTCATAAAGGTCGTCTCACGAGGTCTTCAGCACAGCATTTGCATAACGTATAATCTTTTCCAGCGAGCATTGAACAGCGTTATATTGTGTCTATGTCGGAAACTTTATTTGCAACAAAACTGTCTAAAGAAGTTTTTTCCCCATATTCACAATGGCTTGAGAATTTCTAAGGGACATCAAAATTAGAACATCGGCCGCATAGTGCACTCGGCATGAAATCCAAAGTACCAATCTGCTTCAATCTTCTATAGTAAAGTGAATATTTGGTCGATTGTAACTAGGCCTAGAACTTGGCATCGCAAGTAATTATTTTTCTTCGAACTGTCTATTATTTTTTGCAAGAAACAACACCTTAAGACTTCGAATGCGGCAGTGCTACAATGCATGACCACTTTGCACATTGGGAGTCTGTGGTTCAATCCCTTCGAAGAACATTCGGTGGTGACAAAACTCACTACATTTCTGATATCACCATCGTTGTTATTTCTTATATGCAGTTTGGATGTCAAATCTGGATCAATATGAATAATAAATAAATCTACAATAATGGAAAAAGTGGCAGAACTCATATTTGTTAGTACAGCATAAATTGGAAGAATTTCTGAGCGATTTTGATCGCCAATACAATATAAACACTATATTCGATAGATCAGGTCCATATTGTTGAACTGAAAATAGAATTGGAACCTAAAATTCTAGGTTGTTCATGTGAAATCGACAAATTATAAAAATGACTCTATCGCTTAAAATCTCACAAGTAACTTCTCACTATATAATGTACAAAAGGTTTACTTAAGGTTCAAAGATAATAGTGTGCTATATCTCCCATGACAGAACTCTAACGAGAACTTGTCATTTATAATTTCCATCGTCGCCTTCGAAATTACAAATTTCTTTCCCTATAGAGTTGTTTAGTTCACGAACCAACTTGGTCAATGCAACTAGTTCAGTTCATATACATATTTCAGTTTAGTTCACTGTAGTGCGATCAACGAACCGCATTTTATTCATGTATATAATTTTTCCAAGATCTAAATGATAAAATCGCTAAAGCAATATGGAAATTATAATGAGAAGAAGAAATAACGGTCGATTTTCTCTTTAAAAAACTTCCCTGTAACGAATACTTCTCTATAATGAAGTTGTTTTTATGACAAAATTGGAAATTCTCACACAAAATCATCTCTTTATAACGTAGTAATTTGTCGGCCCCAAGTGCTACGATATATAGAAGTTTTACTGTATAAGTGAAACTGGAAGGGCACGTGATCTAGCGCATCGTGTGCATTGACTATATTAACGAACTACTACATTCAAAAAAGCCGAACAAGAGCTCTTTCAATTAGTTCGAGACTTTCCTGAAGTGAATATGTTGCGGAAGTCTCTCACATGTCAGAGATGTTGTCGTTAGCTGAGACACAATGCTTGACCCTCTACAAAGCTTGTTATAAAATGTTTTTTGGTGTAATTCACGACTTAAGCCATAGTTACTGATTCACATTGAATTCACCATTCACGTTGGAAGGCGGACCAGCATGGACATTTTATATATACCTATACATAGGGAAGTCGATTTATGCTGTGGCTAAGACCTACAGTCAGAGTCTAAAGAAAGTTAACACCCTAGCAAAACGTTAGCATTTTTTTTATATTTCTTTAACTTGGTATGCCTTTCATTGGGCATTAAAACTTATTTTCATCACATTCGAGTGTCCAAACAATAACTCCACAAGTGCTTTGGTGAAATCCGGTGATAATTACCCATGGGACCCGTAGTACCGGGCAATCCTGGTGTAAAATTTACCTCTATTTAACTTTCTGTAATTTTTATTCTGTAAGTACATAATGGATTTGAGATCTATACACTATAATTTGCGATCCTTTATATATCGGAGTAAAATATAGCAACATGTTATTCATAAATATGGGCGAGTGCATCAAAAAAATTCGTATGGTTTGCTAGGGTGTTAACTTTCTTTTGACTCGTAAAATTGTGGGCTATTTTGTTACTCATTTATTCTATAATGAAACTTTTGAAAGTCTTAATATTTATTGGATGTTAATTCAACACTAAACACCAAAAAAAATCCATTTATATTTTATATGTATCATATCCTTATATCAGTGAAATAATAATATAATAATAAAATTTAAATTAAAATGTTAGGTGTTAACTTTCTTTTGACTCTGACTGTACATATGTAGGAATGATATAAAGAATCCATATCACGGTGCTTAGGCAAAATTTTCTTTCTTTTGTTTTACACTTAATGCAGGTGTTAAAGGCCTTTCCATATTAGTAATATTACAAATGACATTTGGTAGGTAGGTAGCACCTTTCCAGTTTTCCAAAACCAATATTTACCGTTAGAATATGAAACTCATGTGAATTTTTGTATGTACATTTTGTTTTCATTAAAGTCTCATGGAATTCAATGCAACAACAACTAGCAGCTGTAAAAATCCAAAAAAAAAAAATGCAATAAGTTTCACACAACACACTAACTAACGCGTTGTAAGTCACAAATCATTCTTCATTGATGTTCAGTTTATTTTGGTACAAAATCAAATCTAAAAAATTGAACTTTTATTTATGTTTGTCCAAGTATTTTGTTGATGTTTTGTTAATATTTGTAAAAAAAAAATAATTTAAATATTTGACCATAAAACAAAATGCTTACCACACAGGCCAACAAAAACAAAAAACCGACATAGCCAGCTAAATCCCCGAAAACCAACAAAGGTCAACCAAACAGCCAACCAACAATTCCAAAACAGCGAACATAACAACAAAAGAAAACTTTGGTTGCGATTTTAATTTTCTAATTAAACCAAGACAAGAGCCAATGCATTTTTTTCTTTACAATACTCGTAAATTAACATGAAGACGCAAAATAAAAACTTGTAATAAAGAACAAATTTTTACACCAGCAATTTTTTATACAAACAACAAAGAAAATGTAAATTTAAGCTTTATTCGTAAGTTTTTTGAATAATAAAAAATTATAAGCAGAAATACCACCAACAACAGCAACATACAAAACAAATCAGCTTAGGAGCACCAGAATCATCCACTTTATTTAAGTTCAACTTTTTTGTCTTTGTTATATTATTTTGTGTTTTCTTGTCTTTTTGCTTTTGTTTAAATTAATTGTTTTAGGATTTTTTTTTTAATTTTTGTGTGTCTAATTAATGTGTTTGGTTAAATTTTAATTTCATTAAAAGAAAAAAAAAAAACAAACAAGAATATTCTATGGAAGAAAAACTTAACAATACATGCCACTCAAATAAAATGAAGACTTTTTTTCAATTTTAATAAAGTTCACAAGTAATAAAAAACTGAAAATAAAAATTGAGCGAACAATGCCATGAAACGGTTCACTCTCATGACTTCAATGCCAACTTTCTCTTATTCAGTTTCAATATCATGGAACTGCAAGGTTCAATACACATTGTTCCGCATCTAACCATGATTTCTTTACATAGTTTTAAGTTCTTGATTTAATTACATATATTATATATTTTCTTAATTTAAACATAATTTTGTTGCTTCTGTTTTTTTTTAATGTTTAGGGATTTTTATTTGGAATACTCGATGATGGGTATTCCCAATTATGGTTTGTGTTTTTTGTCCCCCTTTTCCTTTCTTTGGCTTTATTTGAGTTTTTCTGATTTTGATTTATTGAGCATGATTTTTAATTTTCTCTCTCATTTTTTGGCTTGTTCCTCCAATGACAATGATAAAATAATGATTGGTGTCAAATGCATGTTATATCAACGTTGCTCCTCAAGAAGAACGTTTTTTATGTAATTTACACATATTTCATATTACAGATAAGATATTTTGTTCATTTAATATACATATTTAAATATTGAACAGTACATGAATTTAATTTATTTTTTCCAGGTCTATATTTCGCTTTCAGTGTAAAGGATTTACACTACGTTTCGATCCGTTATAATATTCCATTTATATTATGTTCTTTAAAAATATTCTTGTAATTTTTTTCGATTTCAGTTGTCGTTGATTCGTCATATGGTCCTTGGTATTCGTTCATATGTGGTTGCAACGGCATATTTGTCCGTGAGACGAGCTCATATTGTCTCACCACTTTGGTACACCCTATTTTGATACACCATCTTCTTCTTGCTCATTTTATCTGAGCTTTGATGTAAACTGGCTCATTTGTTGCTCTCGACATCCACCTCGATATCTGTAGCATATTTGGTGCTGTTATCCGATTAACAATATGTTTCCACGGTTCCATTATATCTGATGGAATTACTTCATCTCAGCCTAATTGGATTATCCAATTATCATTGGGGTATCCAATTATCACCCAGCGGATCAAAAATTCTTGCAATTATTGACGATATTTTTCTTTTAGTGATTTTTGATTTTTCTTCAAACTTGATTCGATTCTTAAAGAAAGTAATGATGAAGTTAAGCCAATGGAGGAATACTCCAGACTTAAACAATCATATGATTGAATCATCACCAATAACAAAGCAAACCAAAAACAGCGAAGGCACGCGCAAAAGGTAATTTTTAAATTCCAAAAACATACTCAGAGGTAACTGTGTTGATGTTATTTCAACTTACAGAAATCGATGATTTCTTAGTTGAATCGCGCTGTCAGCTGGCAAATATTTTGTTCTGCTGTTTTTTGGGAAAGCCGAAAAGTGAGCATCATTCTCATTAACATGAGAATGCTCGATGGTTAAAGAATTCAGGTTTTCACTAGAAAAATCATCATTTCAAAAACTGAAAAGCCAATTGATAATTCCCTTCGCCGGGATGAAATCATGATATTGGTAGCGATCAGTAAATTTTGCAAGCTGTCAGTGCGTTTTGTAAACATTACTCTCTGTAAAGGAAGTAATGATGAAGTAAAGCCAATGGGGGAATACTCCAGAATCAAACAATCATATGATTGAATCTTCAACAAAACAAACATTTAAATTTATCTTTAAGCGGATCCCATAAACCGAGTAAAGCGTTTTTTATGGACTCGTCATTTTCAATCTTCAGCACATCATTATTTCGTTTGAAAGTTACGAAATTCAGGTTTTTTCATTCATTAGAAAACCATTTTCTCAGGTTGAAATGATTGGTCCACAAATGACTTAATTAATTTATATTGATGAATCCGCTAATTGTCATTCTCTCTACATAAGATGTACTGATACTCCTGATCAGCTAAATGTACCTTTATTTGACTATGCATATTTTCTACGGACGAAATCAAGCCCAGTTTCGTTTTCTGTGCAAAGGGTCCTCTTTAATTTTGCTTTCCTTCTACCATGATTTCAGAATAAAGATCGCCTCCGATTATCAAATCCACTCCTTCAGGAAGGATCTGCTAAAATATATAGTTATGTATAAGTGGCAGCATTAGAGCTTTTTTGCTAAAGAAGGTTTTGATCAAAATTCGAGGTTCAATCTCTAATTTATCCTTATATTTGCAGAGGTTCTTTCCTTTATTAAAATAGGGGAGTGTGAATGAGCTTTGCGGAAATATTCCCAGACCCTATCTAATTAGCAATAGGGAGCAGACCTATACTCCTACAATTTTAACGCACAGTCTTATCTTATTTTATTGTGAACGGAACATTGGATCTCAATCTTCGGGTACGCGTTTATTCTGTCATACGGTGCTAACTAGCTTATGTCTACACCTTATCAGAGTATCGTCTCCAGTCTTGGTAGGTAATCTGCTTCTGTGGCCTTATTATTCTTCAGCTGGTTTTTGTTGCCTAAACGGATAGTATACACGAAATATCATCTTCTTGTATTGGATCTGTGGTATGAAATTTGGAGGAGATGTTTATACCCTACACCACTACATGAGGAGGGTATTATATGTTGGTTTTGGCCAAAAAAATTGTAGCACATCGAAATAATGGTCGTAGGCCTATACTTATATATACCAAAATTCATGTCAGAACGAGCTGAATCGATCGATCTGTGTTTCCGTCCTGTCTATCTAAACCTATTAATCACGCTACAGGTCGCGAGACAAAAGTTAGCGTTTTATTCCAAAACGAATATCTCTGCTTCAATAAGGTGTATATTAAAAGCAAAACCTGGCAATGACAGTGGAACATATCAACTTTCAAAAACTAATGTGGAGAAAAATTGAACGTGAAGTTCTTATCGAAATATCTCCGCTTCTGAAAGCAAAGCCTGTCAATGGAAGAATAAAAATGCACATTTACAATGATGTAAAGTAGGTTGTTGTACCATTTTTACTTGAATTGTAATGAGAATATCCCAGATTTCATGGGTACATTTCAACCAAAAGTGACCTATAATAATCAAGACATTCTGAGCTTTAAATTGATCTCAATTGCGTTACCAAAAGTGGCCAAATACTTGAGATATAGAAAAAGACGCTCAGATATACCAATTTGTGGAATTTTATTTTCAATGCGGATATCTCGTTGACCACGCTTTTTCTGCGAAAATCAAATGAAGTCGTTGGATTCCAAGTCAGGGCAGTACGGCGTATGACCCATCAATTCCACGTTTTGTCCGGTCAAAAAAGCACTGGTATGAATCGGTGCGTGAGAGCTCACATTGTCATGGTGCAGATTGATTCGTCTTCTCTTGTTCTTTTTCGAATTTCTCAGGAGATTGCCCGTCATCCGTTTCTCAACCGTATATAGCCACATGACCAGTTTAAGCGAAGAAACATTTCCTTCGATGTGCTTCTTCCACGAACAATTTTCGTTAAATTTGGTTCGCCTTCGAAGAATCTCACGGTCGATTGATGTTTTGTGTCGGGCTCATACGGATAGAACCAAGATTCGTCTGTGACGATCTTATAAACGCCGTTTGAAGCACCGCGATCATATTGTATAGCGATCTAGAAACGCATAATGTCATGAAATTTTTTCAATGAAATCGCTCTAGTGTAGACCTGGACTTAGCTAGCATGTTTTCTATCCCTTCATGTACAATTGCTGGGAATTTTTGAAAGAACCATTTTAATATTTTTGTCACAAAATATTGAATTGGGACACACTGTGCTATCTCTACATGAGGATGTGCCACTCTGATGTTTTATCATTGGTAGAATTTTCTGACTTCGTTCATTCCTCTCTTTTGCCGGCGGAAAACACGTTTCTTCTTCTTACCTTTCTCGTGAGTTTCGCTTTGTTACTGCTTGTATAATAGCCCTATATGCCGCATTCTTCTCTTAGGTAGCAGCACGATACTTCTGGTCATATCATGAGGATCCATGGTGGAGGTATCTAGTATTCAACTATGGATTTTGCATAGAATGGATAACATTTTTCCCTGCGCTGATGTTTTCGGAACGAGGAGTGCTTTCCTTAAGCAATTGGACAAGTTGAGTGGAATATGCTGTGGCTATATGCGAGTCAATGTTTGCCAGTCGAATCTATCGTACATCCAGCAGTCTCGAAGAATGTCCTTCATGACAACATGATTAATTTGATTTTTTATTTTTGTTCTGATGGCAGCTACGTGCCCAATATGAGTGTCAAGATGCTTAACTGCTGAAGTCTGTCAGTCTCAATCCTTTGTAAGTTTTTTCAAAGTGCAAACTGAAATTCCTGACTATTGGTCCGACGGTATTCTCCTTTCCAATTTTGGCATTAAGATCGCTTAGGATAATTTTAATTTCATAGACACGATATCAGTCATACGTTTTTTTAAGCGCTCGTAATGTATATACTCTTATGTACTTTTTTCAACTCGTCCTTGTCTTCGGTGGAGGCATGGACGCCGATAAGACTGATGTTGAAGTATTTAGCTATCATCCGAATAGTAGCCAGTCTTTCATCCACCGAGGTGAAACCAGCTGGCTTTATTACGTCATCTTATAACTGCCAGAGTTCTGCAATCTAATTCCCACAGCAGATCGATCCTTCTAATTCCTTTTCCCAAAAGGGCAATTGACATGAACAAATTGATTTACGTTTACAATGTGGTAGCATCTGAATAACGATAGAAGCGAAAGAAAAAGATTTTGGAGTGATAGTGGAATTAAAGGAGATTAACTATACGAATGCACGACATGAACTATAAAAATTAAAGGAACTATTTGAAAGCAAGAGCTGGATAGTTCTTTGGAACTAGTTCATTCCGGTACTGCACAACTCTTATATGGAACTAGTTTAATGGGGACGTTCACAGAAATGTAGTTCATTTCACCAGCAGAACGAACGATTGCCAACATTACATAAATATATAAAATGCTGCAACATGAAAGTTAAGTGGACCTCTAGCCAGCGTTGTTATTGGTCGGAAATCGTCAAAAAAAATCAACATCAACAAAATTAGGAAAATCTTCAAAATCGTCCAAAACTAGGTTTGATTACCGTTTAATGCGATTGTTTCGCTGATAGTTTTGTCAATGAGACTTTGTCAAAGTATACAACCCACAGCAATAAATCTAAACCAATCCCACTTAAATGCCGCTATAAAAACAGCTTTCAGATGATGTGGTTATCGAGTTTGCAGAAATGCAGCAAAGGTAAAGCTGCCCAGCAAAAAGTTTGCCTCCAAAGAGGCAGTTAAATGATATGTACAAGTGATCTGGAAGTGCATCAAATTATGCATTTTCACTCATGATTTTTACAAGAGCGTGACTACTGAAAGAGGCACTCCATTGCACTGCATTTTAACTGACCCTCTGGCACTGCATTTTAACTGACCATTTGGCACTGCATTTTAACTGACCCTTTGGCATTGCATTTTAACTAACCCTTTGGGGTAGAATAGGAGGCAGTCCAAAGCACGTGTTTTGATACAGGCCAGAACAAATAAAATGCATTTATTATTTGTGTAAAACAAAAATATTAAGAACTTTATTACATTAACACAAATTATGAAAACTCTCCATTGAATTCAATCGCAAACATGCGTGTTTCCTCCACTCTCTATTTAATTCAAGCTGAATTGTTTATGCTTCATCTGCTATTTGGGTTTGATATTGTCTCCAACAGCACTCCATTGGGAAATTTTCTTCTCGTGAGTTACCGGAAAAATGTTCACAAATTAAATATTTTGTAGTTTGTATTAGCAAATTTTTGGAAATTTTAACACGCTTATTTCTTTTTATAAAATGTATGCCGCTGAGTAGAGATGTATACACTGATTTATGAACGTGTAGGGATCTCTAACAACTGCTAATAAAATGTAGCGAACGGAGTGCCTTTTTCACGACTCCGTTTGGACTGCATCCGGATGCTGTTAAATTGTGAGGAATTGGAGTGCCTTTTTCACGACTCCGTTGAACTGCATCCGGATGTTGTTAAAATGTGACAATTGGATGTGATTCTTTGGATTGCATCCAAATGCGGTTAAAATGTGAGGACTGGAGTGCCTTTTTCACGACTCCGTTTGAACTGCATCAAAACATGCCGTGAAGAACTAGTCCACATTGCACTACTTCCAATTTATTTTGCTGGGTGGGTACACATTGTCAGTTTTGAATGACAGATTAGCTCGCTTGATTGATACTGTGATCGTCTATGTTTGTCGGTACACGTATGTACATTTAGTTTGATGAGTAGTCGCAAATCGACGAAAACTGTCATTAAAGAAGGCATCGGTAGGAAGTATTTTATCTAGAAAACTTTCAAGGAAGATTTTCATCCATTAACAATCCTATATGAAAATTTTCAGCTGATGTAAATCGAAGATGAGACAATAGCTATGAAAATACCTGTACTCCATATATACATATGTCTAAATATATCCAATCCGTCTGGATCTGCTGATCAAAGTATAGCTATCGTCTTTTATTTCACGCAATTCTGGATTACGTGAAAAATCGTCATTTTGGACAATAAAGTCGTCAAATCGTCATTTTTCAATTTCGGAACAAAAAATCGTCAAAATGACGATAAATCGTTAAATTTGGATAGCACCTATTAATCTGAAACAAAATACTCATATTATAACAATTTTTCGTCAGTTTTTTTTTTTGTACGTGATCTGTCAAACTAACAAATGACTTGGAGCTGGTGATTTTTTTCGTCAAAATATAATGTCACTTCCAAACCATACGATGTGATATATCTATCTGAAGCGCTTTTCTAAAGAAACTAAAATGTACAACACTGGTTTGGATTTTCATGTATTTCATGAAGATGGCGTTTTTGTTTTTAAACATCCTTAAGTTTCGTTTCTTGTCGGAAGTATTGATAGAAATACATACATATTGAAAATTAAAGGATTTTGATAGTGAACTAATGAATCTCCAGTTTTGATTTTCATATTAATAATGAAGTTGTTTTGTATATTCTACAGAGTCTCAGCTGCAATTGATTGGAATTGATGGAAATAAGAATTTCATTACCATTTCCGTTTCAAATATTGAATCTATTACCAAATGTTCATGTTACTGTTCAATATAAGTACCTATTCATTTAATTAAAATTTATTTAATACATTTTTTTATTTATTTAATAATTTTTTTTTTCTATTTATTCATTTAATTAAAATTTATTTAATATATTTTTCTATTTATTTCATAAATAATTTTATTATTACTTTATTGTGGTCTTTTTGTTTAACCACAATTTTATAATTAAAATGAAAAATACGATTACATTAAATAAAACTTAAAACAATGAACATTTTTAATATGCATACATAAATATACATATTAAATATTTATTTATTTGCAATTATTGCTTGTAATACAAACAAAACCGTTATAATGACAATAAAATAAAATTTAATAACTATTAATTAAAACTCCAACAACAACCACAAACAAATGTAAATTACCATAATAAGGACATTTATGAAATTATGATGTATCTTTGTGTGAATTGCTAAATACTTTGTTGATATCGTTTGCAAATTCATGTCGAGATAGATCATATCATAAATTTCCTTATTAAAAAAATGAAATAAAACTTGTTTGATTTTATAATAACAATTAAAATTAATTCTATTGAAGCATGTAAAGTTAAGAATACAGTTGTTTTTATATATAAATCTTAAAAACAAAATATTTTAGCTGTAGTTATGCTTACTATTTTATAAGTTTTTATTATATGTATGTATGTAAATCATATATATTTAAATTGTGTGTGTTGTTATATATTTTGTGAATGCCAGTGATGTTTGTTATGTACTTTTTTTAAACACGCTTTATGCTGCAAGCCACAGTAAGATATTTGTAATTGTTTTTAAATGCCTGCCGCCTGTCTGACTGCTTTGCTTTTTTAAAACTCTTTTCTTTAACTTTCTTTCAACTCTATTCTTTGTTTCTATGACTTCTTAAATAATTCTGTTGCTTCTTGCTTCTATTTTGTTTCGAATTAAAATGAAATGCCTTAAAACTTGAAATAAAAAATACCTGAAAATATATTACGAAGTATTTAAACCAAAACTATCCAAAAACCCATTAAACAAGTTGTTGCCATGCGCTTTGGAATGCTCGATAACATATCAGTAAACCAACCAAGAAACCCCAAATCAGAATCAGATCAAATTCGAATCAGACATAAACTCAAAATCCTCCTCGTCACGTAAATCACAAAATTCTCAAATTCGAAATCATTGCTAGAATTGCCATGAATGATACCAACCAAAAAACAATGCAACCCCTTCTCTCCACATTGGGCCTTAACTGCATAAACTAATCGGTACTGAAACATTTTAAGAAATTAGCATCTCACGACCCAAAATTGCTTATTATGAAATGAAATTCGTTTCCCCCGCTAAAAATCAAATCAAAACTGAAATCAGAAACCACCCATTCGTATGAGATCACCACTGTATTAACAAGCAAATGATGAAAATCAAAAATTGACACCTCTTATTAGCTCCCGCCCCCCTTAATACTAATAGAAAACGCATCTAACCTCTTATGATATATTTTTAATAGATTTATTTTGTTGAAAATAAAATATTTATAATCGCAAAATATTAATGATAACTTATGTATTTTTTGTATCCATCCCCCATTGTCCTTCCAAAAAAAAAAAAAAAACTCAACTCAAATTCAAATTCAAATCGCCCGTCCATCGCCATTACTATTCACCAAAATAAATAAATCAAAAAAATAATCACCAACGTTCACACCACCACCAACCAAAACAACTACCAAAAAAATCCACAACCTTCACCAACAACAACGCCATACAGGAATACAGTGTACAGCTAACATTCCGTGAACAATGGACAGATGAACGTTTAAAATTTGATGATATACAAGGTTTGTATTAATTTAAGACAAGTTTACACTATGCGATTGAATCGTACGGTTTTCCAGTGATCAACTGAAATCACTTGAAATGTCTCTCACACCCCCCCAAATAACATTAACCACAAAGCCACGCCTATACACCACGCTCTCACTTAGAAGACACACCCGGGGCACACACGAAAAAACCACCTACATACATAGATGTCTATACTATAAATGTACAATATCCGAGCTACCACAGCCTGTTTTCGTGAATCTCTTAAGCTTACACTTTTTTATGTAAATACCTATTGGATGTATGTAATTGTGAACAAAAATTAAGATTTTGTGTTTTTTTTCCAATTTCCTCGCAGTGAAAATAACAATAGGGACCGTGTACAATAAAATGTTCAATATGTGTTGTCCTTAAAATTATACCTTCGTATCTATTTTAAAATTTCTATATTCACTTTTCTCTCAATGTACATACCTAATATACATATACAAAATTATCTGCTTGTAAATAACAGAGGGAAACATTATGTACTCGTATGTAATGTAATACATACATAAGTAAAATTGTAATAATTCGTTTAATTTCAAATTCAATTAATTATACGTACAAAGCATAGTTAAAAATCTTATTGCGAAAGCAAAACGTTTAATACAATGCCGCGTATACTAGTGCTTCTTTATCGTCATAAATAAGAGTATGCTTAAATCGGGATAGAATAGTTTATCATCATAATAAGTACTAGGGTGAATGACGTTTTAAGATAAATCAGTTAAGCCGAAAACACAATCAATGTTTTAGTAAAGTTTTGCGTCAATTCTAAATAAAGAAAAATTCGAACTGTGTTGTCCTTGGTTTTTTTATTCTTTTACCTGAAATGACGCAAAACTTTACTCAAACGTTGATTTTGCTCTCGGCTTTATGGTGATATTGAGATGTAACATTACGTTTAGATTTACTAAATAAATTAAATTTTAAATATTACTTCAATAACCTATACGTCAAATTAAATACACTGGATGACGTGGATTTATTTAACGTATACCCAATAAAATTGACATTTTGAAATCCAGTGGATTTAGTAAATCTAAACGTACTATAAGTGTTTGCTCATATGATATATAACTTTACCTATGTGTTGTCACTTTTTGTATACATTGTGCATAAAATACGTGACAAGTCATATGTAAAATGGCATATCGTGTAAACAACTCCTACTGAATCCTAAGCGCTTAAGTCATTTTTCTGAAAGGTTGAAACACACTCAACGCGGTAGCATTCTCCATTTGTTCGCATATGTGCAAACCTTTGTTGTTAAATCGTCAATAAATTAGTAAGTTTGCATATGACATTGAACCAATACACTAGAAATTGAAAACATTGTCGTAAATGTCGGTATAAACTTGTATGTACATTTCATTAAAGCTCGGTACGATAACATCCACAGCACGTGGCTATATTTTTGGCCGTCCCATTGTCGTAAAACATTTTCATATTTCATATCCATTTACAGAGAGGCATGATTTTTAAACATATCGTCTGATTCAGTCGCATAGTTTAAACAAACCTTTATTCCTTTCAAAGGCTAGTTTACACGATACTATTGAATTGTACGATTTTGTGAAGAAATCCCCCCACATAATAAATTTATTCAAAGAATTACAATTTATATGGGAAACCTTAAACATAAAAAAGCTAAAAAAAAAACATTTTATTTTGTGAAATATTTGTAAATTTAGTCTTATTTTTAAAATATTCCTAATAGGATACTAACCTTAATACGTTTTATTCTTGGATAGTTTTTATATATATTTTACGTCAAATTGGGTAGTTTATTAATGAAAAGCGTTTCGATCATTACTTACTAGGTGCGATTACCTGAAATTAACAAACGGACCATATACAGCTAATTCGTTTACATGGTTCATCTATTAATATAAATCGTTCTTTTAGTTCAATCGATTGTCTTAATCAGCGAGATTGCCCAACACTAGTTGTCAAAGTAGTGTTATATTAGCAAATAACAGGGCTGCGGTTTTTGATTTTGGTATTACACTGTTCAACATTTTAAGACAATTATTTGAGCACAAACGACATTCTGTATTCAATTGTGGGTAAAATTTGCGCAAAAAGCATAGTAGCAGATTTTCTTCCAGCATGTTTTATGATCTTTCTGCTTGTTCATAATTAGAACTTTGCTGAAGATAGCAAAATGTTCGGAATCTTTATATAGAATATGTTGTTTATGCACTGGCGGATGCACTTGCAAAGAACAAAGCTGATATTACTGGCATACATGAAGTACGATAGATTGGAAAAGATGTCATAATAAAAAAATGAAGAAAACTCACTCACTCACAATATATAAATCATGAGTTGCGGATTTGTAGTTATATAGAGGTTAAAACATCTGGTTTCAAACGTAAAATAAAGTTTCCAGATTTAGGCATCTCGACAAAAATAAGGGCACGTGGCTGTCACCAGATAGAAAAACAAAGCAAATTCATTACGCTACGATAGATGGATGACATTCTGAATGTACGATCGACCCGAGGAGCAAACATTGAATCGGATCACAGCAAAGGTACGTTCTCAATCAAACGCAGCAAATAAAGTACGAACAGACGTAACGTGGAAATTTCTAGAGTTGTACCAAAGGAACTATATGGAACTATCTCGTTCACTTCGCAGTTCCAATGGCCCACACTTTTTCCTTGAACAAACTGCGTATACTTAACAGCACACGTTACATTTCATGATGTTACCCATACGTTTTGGAACTAGTACAAGGAACTAGGAACTAGATTGCCCAACTCTAGAAATTTCACATCGGCAAGCTCAAATCACAAGAGATAGCCACACAATAATCTACTCAATTTGCCCAATGGCTAAATAGGGAGAACCCCTCGCTTCGAAAACATATCAGCGCAGTGGTAAGGTACGGCCAACTTCATACACACAGGCGCAAAATCCGTACTTGGATACCACAGGCCTCCACCAAGAAAACCATGTTATGACCAGGAAGGTCGTGCTGCTAACGAAGAGAAAAAAAGAAAAAAGTATCAGTCGGCTTTTCCAAAGTGTTGCGGAGGAGGTACTTAAAGAAATGGACCAACAAGTCCATTTTGGAAGTGGATCTAAGTTTGGGAGTCATATCTTCTCGATAGATATCGCGTCCACTAGTCATTTCAGTTTGGACCAGTATGACAGGAAGCATGTATACACTTCCAAAGGATCTTCGACCTGATCCTAAACTGGGGGGAAAATAAGTTTGGACAAAATATGACCAAAGGCCAAATTTTGGTCCAGTTTTCGTGCTCCCCAGCCACTACATATGGTGACATAGGGGGTTTCTACACCTTTCGGGCTGTTTTCTCAAGAAGTATGGACTTGCCCCTGAAAAAACTTTTACCGTCGTATTTGAAGCAGCGAATGCATGTTTCTTCAGAAAAACAAGTAAAAAAGTATCAGTCGGCTTTTTGCCGACAGAGATATACCCTCAGCCTGTGTGGATCGAAATACTTTTTTCCAAAAAAAAAAACCTATGTATTTAGGGGGGTTTTCAAAATTTTGGGCGTATGGAGCGACAAAAGTATGGATAGGATTTGCGGGGATATCGATAGATAGAGCTTTTCTATCACAGTAGCCTAGGAAAAACATAACATTGCTGTAAACAGGGCCACTAGGAAAACCTTCGGTAAAAATGTCCAAAGGATCCTCGAACAGACCCTGAACCACACAAACATTTTGAACATTTGTGTGGGTGGTACCACAAGGATTGGACAGATAGGGCTCAAATATGAACATAAACTAAGTTTCAAAAATATTTAGACATCAAAAGTTTGGACCAAATCGGTCACTCCCATCAAGAGTTATCCTGCGCGTTTTCTCAGGAAGTATGTACTTGCCCCTGATAAAACTTATACCGCCGTATGGGGGACAGTGAATACAAGTTGCTAAATCAAAGCGATTCGAGAGCAGGTCCTAAACTGAACTTTTCCAAAATTTTGTGTGGGAGGTACCCGAAGGAATGGACCGATTGAGTCCATATTGGAACACCATCTAAGTCTGGAAGAAATTTCACGATGTGCAAAGTATGGACCAAATCGGTTAATTCCTTCAAGAGTTATAGTGCGCACAAATTTTCCGAACATTTCGGAATTTTGTGGGGAAGGTACCGGAAGGAGTTGACCGATATAACCCAACATCGAACTTAAACTAAACTTGAATAAAATATTTCGAAAGCCAAATTTTAGGCCGAATCGGTTGATCCGTCTGAGAGTTATCGTGCGCTCCAGCCAGCCCGACAGACGGGCAGACATGGCTTAATCAATTCCAAATTGTCGGAAACACATTTCGTCCAAACATACTTGGGGTCTAAAACCATCATTTCGAGGAGGCACATTTTGCCTGTATGAATGTGTATATACCGGGTATATATTATACCCTCGTTAGAATAAATGCTGAGGTTATAATTAAAGTGATCCGACAGCAGGTCCTAAACTGAACTTTTCCGAAATTTTGTGTGGGAGGTACCCGAAGGAGTGGACCGATTGAGTCCATATTGGAACCTCATCTAAGTCTGGTAGAAATTTCACTATGTGCAAAGTATAGATCAAATCGGTTACTCCCTTCTAGAGTTATCGTGTGCACAAATTTTCCGAACATTTTCGAACTTTTGTGGGGGAGGTACCTAAAGGAGTGGACCGATGTGGCCCGTCTTCGAACTTAAACTAAGTTTGGACAAAATATTACGTAGGCCAAATTTTGGACTAAATCGGTTCATCCGTTCGAGAGTTATAGTGCGCACCAGCCAGAAAGACAAACGGACAGACGGACAGACGGACATTGCTAATTAGACTTCAAATTGTATGAAACGGATTTCGTCCAAACATACTTTTGGTCTAAAACCATTATTTCGATGAGGCACATTTTGCCCGTATGAAAGTGTAAATACCCTCGTTAGCATAAATGCTGAGGGTATAAAAACAACATACATATAGGATTAATTTGCAACCAGTAGCAAATGCGCAGCGCACAAGACAGAGGGAAAACTTTTTTCGCGAGAACAAGTAAGAAGGTATCAGTCAACTGTGCCGACAGAGATATACCCTCAGCCTCGGACCTAAAGAAAAGAAACAAAGGAGTAACAATACTTCTGACGTCTATAGGGTTTTTTGAGTTTTTGGGCCAATTTCTCAGGAATTTGTACCGCGTTAACTAGGGCCGCGCATACACAACATGTTACCAAAAATTTAAAAATTATCGGAGACTACATCTTCTTTTCAAATTAATAACGACGTGCTCATTTCGACCACAAAGGGTATCGATATATTAGTTGTGTCCCTTTACTTACCTGAGGTAACCATTTTTTAACCCGCAAAGCAATTTTTAAGAGAAAAAGAACAAAAATGGTTTTCTCTTCTACCACAGGCTATCAGACAAATTTCTTCGGGTAAAAAAATGTTGAAATGAGGAAAAAAATTAACAAAATTAAAAGAAAATAGTGAACGCTGACAAAACAAAATTAAAAACAGTGAAATAAAAGAAGAAAATTGAATTTTTATGCTTCTTTTTGACATTGTTACCAGAACTGTCATTTGTCCGTTCCTTCACTTTACTGGTAAAACTGGACGTGAGAGAGCAATTTTGACAGTTTTCTCTTTTACCACTTTTACCATTAAAAAAAAATAAAGGTAAAAAGCTATTATTGACAACGGATGTTGTCAGTTTGTCCACGTATGGTCTATTTAAATTACAATATGCAACACTGAAAATGCAAACAACTTCTAGTATGCATTTTTTGAAAGTACATATTTAGACTATTAAAACCCTAGTAGGGTTTTGTTCTGTCAGATCCAGTTCGGATTTTATGGCCTTATCTAAACCGGGCTAAATCTACACTTTTTTGCATTTATCAGGCCTTTATCTCAGAAACGAATAGGAATTTGGCCTTGCTGTCTTTAGCAATATTGTAGCCATAAACTAGTAGAACTTATCTTTTGAAAAAACCACATAAGAAAAACTCCATCTAGGGCATCAAAATCTATGAAGTATAGAACATTTTACATAATTTCTGAAATTCTGGTCAGTATCGGCTAAACTATTGGGATTTGAACCAAGTAACCTTTTGCAAAAATCTTCCAAATAAAGTTCTCAACAATTCCTTAGAATATTCTGAAACTCTAAAATGCTTACTTCATGTTGTTTCAGCGGTATTTTTCATCATATGTTTTACAACACGTATTTCAAACACAGTTCACACCAACAGTTTTTTCTCGCATTTCGGATTTCACTACATTATTGACATTTTTATTAAATCGTCATTGAAAAATGTACTAAAATCAACGGCATAGAGGCATTTTACAACAATGACATGTTCTGAAGAGTTGTGTATTACATTCCAGGGAATATTTTTCCAGAAGAAAATGTTCAGAAAAAAATAACGGTTTTGGAGATACGGTGCGAAATTTATAAAAATTGTGTAATTTTTGCATATATTTTAAAATTTGAGGAAATAAATGTAGTTTTTGGAGTTCATAAATTCTCCAAATATGTTATTCTTGTCCTTATCTACGAATTTGCTTCAGAGGTCAGAAGAAGATTCGCATTGGTTTCAGAGATATAGCCCCGAATTTCTTTAAAAACTCAATATTTAACCAAATAAAGTTCTCAACAATTCCTTAGAATATTCTGAAACTCTAAAATGCTTACTTCGTGTTGTTTCAGCGGTATTTTGCATCATATGTTTTACAACACGTATTTCAAACACACAAAAACTCAATATTTAACCATGTTTAGATGGGGCCATAAAATCCGAGCTGGATCTGACACAACAAAACCAAACTAGGGTTTCTTGTGGTTTGGGTCTGTACTTTCAAAAAATCCTCAGTTCGAATTGTTTGCACAAGATCACCTTAAAAATGTTGCACAGTGTTAGTACAAAATTATCTTGCGGGATGTTGAAAAATTACACTGTCTGTCAGAAACCGCAAACGGACGACGTATCTGGTGTAGCTAGGAACCTTTGACTGTACATCTCGCTTTTCAAATCTGCTTTTCATTTTCTTTTTTTCTTTGCGGAAAAGACTTTTTCCTTTCTTATTTCCTCCCGAGACAAATTTTGGAACCATTATGACAAGATGTCTTTTGCTATTGTTTGAATTTTTAAAGGGAAAATAAACACTTTCGGAGGCTTAAAAATTTGAATTTCACATTATAATTTACACGTAGGAACTTCCTCCTATTAATTAATTGACCACTTTTAACATAACCAGGAGGCTGGTAATCTTTCCGTAAAATATAAGCAATTATCTATTAGTACTAATAAGGTACGAAAGAGATTAGGGATTTCATCAAGTAATTGCTGGTGTGCAGCTATTTGGAAGCTTCATTTTTGTGTTAAATTCTTAATTCTAAAGAACTATGTTTACCTTAATAGGTCAACAGAATTAAAAACAAAACTAAACATTTTCTTTCACATGAAATCCTTATAAGTTACGTTCATTACGCACAGTACTGCGAATTTGGTTTCCCATATACATTTGCAATCTCAATCTTATAAATGTTCAATTTATACACATATAATACATTTACTACGTGCGGGCGTGTAACAAATATACGGATATGCAACAACGTGTCTATGTTTGTAAATATATTTTTTTCTTTACAAAACCATCGAGTGAAGATGAGAGCGAACAAGAGACATAATACAAGTCTTAAGACTCGATTAGTAAAAACGTATCCTGGTACATTAAGTACACCCCTCACCACATGCAATATATAAATCGATATATTTCGACTAATCGAGCCTTCCGAGACTAAATGCACTACACTGTCCAGCACTGTGACTGTGACTGCATTGTAGAGTACATCGCCTAACGTCTTTGTTTTTGTATTTGTGAATACAGATCGTACGACTGGCATCGTGTAAACTAGCCTTTATTGTATGTAAAGGTTATCTATATATTATACAAATCAGCTATGTTTGCGTTTTGTTTACATCAATTAAATGAAATCATCTGATTCAAACGCATTGTGTAAACTAATCTTATACTCTAAGTGAAAATCAAAATCAACCTCTAATTTTCATTTTTTTGTGTTCTTTTTTTCGTAGAAATATTAATTACATCATTTTCCATAGAAAATGTGATTTGTATTGTAGTTGAAATTTTTGTTTTGGTTTACCTTTAGTACTTAATTCATCATAAGTTATTTGTTCGTTTTGAGTTTTCGTTCTTGTAGATTAGCGAATATCTATCTATTAATTAAATACAACAAATATATATTTTCATTTCATTTATATATATTTATCTAATATCTATCTATCTCTCTCTGTGTGTGTGTATGTGTATACCAATGAATTGTTTAATGAAATATATTAATCCATAAACTTTTAACAATTTTATAGGTCGTTTAAAATATTTGACCCTAACAGAAGCAAATCGTGTCTGGATGCCTGATTTGTTCTTTTCAAATGAAAAAGAGGGTCATTTCCATAATATCATTATGCCTAATGTTTATATCCGTATATTTCCAAACGGTTCTGTTTTATATAGTATTCGTATCTCATTAACATTGGCTTGCCCTATGAATTTGAAATTATATCCCTTGGATCGACAAATTTGTTCACTACGTATGGCCAGTTGTAAGTATAAGTTGCTCAAGTCTCTATCACATTATTTCTGTTCTGTTCTTGTTTCTGTCTTTCTTTCGATCTTGAAGGCTTTTCCACACTACGATTATTGTCGTTGGAGATATTCATTTTCACACACACAAACAATTCTTGCAATGTGTTGCATCCAATCGAATTAAATATATTAATATGTGGTTTCTCTCTTTTCTTTCTCTTCGTTTCTTTGTTCTCTATAAATGTAACTTGATCTTTTCATCTATAACCTATAAATCACTTCACCCATTCAACACGCTGATCTGATATTTAGATGGCTGGACAACAAATGATCTTGTCTTCCTGTGGAAAGAAGGCGATCCCGTGCAAGTGGTAAAGAACTTACACCTACCTCGCTTTACACTCGAAAAATTCTTGACTGATTATTGCAACAGTAAAACCAACACGGGTATGTTTAAATTTGTTCGTTTCATTGTTTTCTTTGTAATTGTTTTTCAAAAAGAAAATGTTTTTGCTTAAAAAATAAAACATAACATAATATCAGTTGGATTTGTTTGAAACCTAAAGATTACAAATTTAAATAAACAACATTCAGTTAATTTAAAATTTTAACATAATTTCCTATTCATTCATTGCGAAATTATTTGCCAATATTTCTTATGTTCTGTTTTTCGTTTTTGATTTTTGGAATAATGTTTTCTGGCTCAATAATTGCCTTTTCATATATAAAATATAAATATTTAAAACATATCTATCTATTCTTTATCAACTTTGTTCAATGTTAGTTCTTTCCTTTTACCTTCAAAAATCAGTTCACTTGAGTTTAAGTTTTTTATTACCTTGAAGATTCTCTCTATTTCTCTTTTCGAATTTAATTTCCACATTTTGCTTGTTTCTTTCGTTACTGTAATTCTACTTTGTGTTAAATGAAAGAAAAAGAAAATATTAAAATAATAAAATTCTTAAACCAGCAGCTACTCTTAATCTCTAACCAGTGCCCATGAAAGAAAAGTTGTTTGTTACAATTTTCACATACACCGTTACTCAGATTAACTCACATTTCAAACACACTCACACATTTACTCTTGCATATGTACACAGTGCTAGGACTCAGAAGAATTTGCCAAGTATTGATGTTATATGTAAGTGAAAAATTATGTCACAACAACTAAAACAAAAGGGGTCAAGCACTTTCAGACAGGGTTGTCAGATCTTGTTCTAACTAAATCGCCAAATCAAGTGTCAGAAATCGCCAAACCGACAATTATACTGCATTTAGCTTTTTATACCCTCAGCATTTATGCTAACCAGGGTAAATAACACTTTCATATGGGAAAATGTACCTCATCGAAATAATGGTTTTAGACCCCAAGCATGTTTGGACGAAATCCGTTTGAGACAATTTGGAGTTGATTTAGTCATTTCTGTAGGTCTGTCCGTCTGGCTGGCTGGAACGCACGATAACTCTCGAACGGATCTACCGAATCGGTCCACAATTTGGCTTTCGTAATACTTTGTCCAAACTTAATTTAAGTTCGATGATAGGTTATATTGGTCCACTCCTTCCGGTACCTCCCTCACAAAAGTTCGAAAATGTTCGAAACATTTGTGCGCACGACAACTCATGAAGGGAGTAACCGATGTGGTCCACACTGTGCACATAGTGAAATTTCTACCAGACTTAGATGAGGTTACAATGTGGACTAAATCGGTGCACTCCTTCGGGTACCTCCCACTCAAAATTTCGGAAAAGTTCAGTTTAGGACCTGCTCTGGAATCGCTTTGATTTTTGTTGTAACAACTTGTATTTGCCGCCCCCATACGACGGCACACGTTTCATTTGGGGCAAGTAATACTTCCTGAAAGGCTGAAAGGTGAAAAAACCCCTATGACACCTTGTGTAGTGGTTGGAGCGCAAGATAACTTTCCGACGGATCTGCCGATTCCGTCCAAAATTTGGCCTTCGTAATATTTTGTTCAAACTTAGTTTAAGTTCGAAGATAAGCCATATCGGTCCACTCTTTTAGGTAGCTCGCCCATAAAAGTTCAAAAATATTCGGAAAATTTTTACGCACGATAACTCTTGAAAGGAGTGACCGATTTGGCCCATACTTTACACATCCTAATATATCTACAAGATGTATGTCAGGTTTAAATTTGGACCTTCGGATACCTCCCACACAAAATTTCGGATAAGGTAACTTTAAGACCTGCTCTCGAATCACTTTGATTTCTCTTGAAGCAACTTGCATTCGCTGCTTCAATTAAGACGGACCAGATTTTCAGGGGTAAGTTCATACTTCTTGAGAAAACAGTCGAACTGATCAACCGATTTGGTCCAAAATTCATAGTTTGTCCAAACTTAGTTTCACTTCGAAGATGGGCAACAACTTCCGGTACTTCCCCTAATATTAAAAACGTCACTAAAATGCTATGCGCGATATATCTTGAACGGTGCAACCAATTTGGCCCAAACTTTGGATATCCTAATTTATTTTTGCATTAGAACGCTTGAATATTTTTCTGTTCAGCTTTTGTAACACAGTGTCATTTATCGATATTTTCCGCAAAATGTGCACTTTCTCGAGGCCAAAACTGCCTGAAGGAGCATTCCAATGCTTTTCGATGTACTAGAAAGTTCTTAATTATTGTCTTGGCTACAATTATTGTCTTAGTGTTGGATGGAAAATCTCAATAGTTTACTGTTATATGCCAAAATATCAAAAAAAACGTGAATAAAAAACTTCAAGTCAAAATCGGGAGGCTCGATTTTCTCCGTAGACATATGGTCCAGTGGACTTTTTTGCTCAGTCCTAATCCCAGGAGCCAGAATCGCGACACGCCCTTTAAGGTTTTTTCCTTCCATACAAATCGCCCCGCCCTAGTATATAGCCTTAAGGCTGTACACTTTCATATGGCCAAAATTTGCCTAACCGAAATAACGGTTTTACCCCAAGTATGTTTGGACATAATCCGTTTCAACCTGTCGGTTTGTCCGGCTGGCTGGAGCCCACAATATATTTAGAACGGATCAACCGATAGGGTCCTAAATTTGGCCTTCGTAATATTTTGTCCAAACTTAGATTAAGTTAAAATATGGGTCACATCGGTCCAAGTGAAGTTTAAGAGCTCCTCTCGGATAGCTTTGAAATATTTCAGTACTAAAATGACTATTGTGCAAGATAACTCTAAAACTTTTTCAAAAAAGGTATTCAAAACTTAGTTTAACGTAATTTAATATTTCGAGTTCATTATGAAGAAGTCTGATTGCTGAAAATTGTTGGTATATGTCAATGATTTGGTATAGCCCCACATTACGGTACCTACATATTTTAAAGCAAACTCCTGATACAAAATCAATATATTTTACGTACGGCATAATTATGTATTTGGTTTGGTTTTGTGTTTTTTTTTTGTCAGTTGCTGAGGATTTATCTCCGTCAGCTCACCGATACTTTCTTACTTGTTTTCTTAAAATATAGATCATGATTGAGTATGGGCTATATTAGCCCACTCCTTCAGGTACCTTCCAGAAAAATTTTCTTTTATGACGGTACAGTTTTTTTTCGGGAATAAGTCCATACATCATGATATAAACCAATCAATTGAATCAGTGATGAGCACGATAACTTACGATATGAATATTCGATTTAACCGAAACTTTGCACATCGTAAAATTTCGTCTTCCTCACAGAGGTTCTATATCGGACAACATCTTCGGATATCTTCCTCACAAAAGTTCCATATTAAGTGCAGTTAAGGTCTGTCTAAAGATCGTTTTGAAATTTTTACCGAAGGTACTCCAGTCGATATTGTTTTCAACGATATTACGTGGACAACCCCATGCTTCCAGACATAATGCTCCAATAGCTCTAAATTCTGCGGTGACCAACTGAAATTGATGATGGGTGCGATAAGTAAGAAGAGAATAAATGTCAGAATTAGATCAACTTTCAAAATGGACTATGTTGGTTCAGCACTTTTGCCCTTTTATCCAAATCAAATTTAATAGCAAAAGCTAGCTTTAGGCGTTTAGAATACTTTTATTTTTACCGGCAAGTTCACAAGCCCAAACAAGGCCACAAAACATATAATTGTTGTTGAAAAGGATATAGGTTGTGTAGCTGGTATTCGATTTGTCCATAGATGTCTGTCTGCCTGTCGGCAAAATCGACTGATACTTTTTTCCTTCTTTTAGCTTATTGGTCGAATTTTAGTGTCCACAGAATAACTACTTACTTTGTGACATACCCTTGTTTAAAATAATAGTTAGTAGGTTGATTTGTAAGTAGTTACGGCTACTAATAAATACAATATACAGCCGCTATTTAGTAATGGGAAAGAATCTAAATTTACTTTGCAACTGAGGCCAAAACGTCGACCAGGAAAACGCTATTTTATAGGAAAACGAAAGTGGAACCGTGGAAACCCAAATGGAAATACCATACCCAGGAAATTGCTAACAAAGCTCACATACATATAGTGGTCAACCTATACAAGGACTATAGGCCCAGAACAGGGCTTCCATACTAGATTTACACATTGGCTATTTAAAAGAATATTAATTGTAACATACGCAGCTATAGTAAATAACCATTGTACCAACTAGGCACTACAATCAATTGTTTTTGTTCATCTCATAGAAATTCGGGTAATGTATGAAGAAACGAATGAACTTTTGGATATTAACGACTGAAATAACGTTAAATATTAAATTGTTAGTCATTATGTAACCCATTACAAAGTAAAGTAAACAAAAATAACTATTTATATTACTCTTACCTAAGTTATGAGTACGGTGGCACGGACCCGAAGGTTGTGTGTTCAACGCTCACCGTCGGTCGGGTACTTTTTGTTTAAGAAACATAGAACAAGTGGTGGTGCGCATGTAAGCGTTTAAACAACCCTTAATGTTCATACGCTAGGCTTAGTGTGTAGTGAGTTCGGCTACTGGTCAGAAGTTAGAATGATCAAATCCAGCAGACAGAGAAATAAAATAAAATAAAATAAAATAAAATAAAATAAAATAAAATAAAATAAAATAAAATAAAATAAAATAAAATAAAATAAAATAAAATAAAATAAAATAAAATAAAATAAAATAAAATAAAATAAAATAAAATAAAATAAAAATATGAAGTGTGATGAAATTGTACACAAATTCCTCCTCAAATGTTCTAAAAATAAAACATACGTTAATACCCTCAGCCTTTAGGCTAATACGGTATATAAACTTTGATACGACCAAAAATGTGCCTCACCGAAATAATGGTATGTATGTTTGGACGAAATTCGTTTCAGACAATTTGGAGTCGATTTAGCCATGTCCGTCCGTCTGTTTGTCGGTCTGTCCGTCTGTATGGCTGCGAACGGATAAACCGATTCGAACCAAATTTTGCACTTCGTAATATTTTGACCAAACTTATTTTAAGTTCGAAGGTGGGTCATATCGGTCCACTCCTTCTTGTACCTAACTCCCACACAAAAGTTCAATTTTTTATTTTGTAAAATGGTGTGAACCATAACTCTCGAAGGGAGCAATCGATTTGGACCAAGCTTTGCACATCGTATTATCCCCTTCAAATATAGATCGGGTTCGAATATAGGCTACGTCGGTCCACTACTTCGGGTACCTCCCACACAAAATTCAGAATAAGTTAAGTTTAGGAGCTCCTATCCGATGCTTTTAAATTTGTTTTCACCATGTTGTCCTTGCTGTCCCCTTTACGAGGGTATAATTTTTTTCGATGGCAATTTCATACTTCCTGAGATAATGGCCTAAAAGCTCCAAGAAACCCTGACGACTCCAACTAAAAAAAATCGCAAGGGAGTTTCTGATTGGTCCATGCTTTGCACATCGTAATAGTTCATCCAAGCATGTATCAGGTTGGAATATGGACTAAATCCCGTCCCGTCCTTGGAGCACCTCCCACACAAAATTTGGGAAAAGTGCTGTTTGAGGACTCGTCTTGGATCTAGTTGAAAGAAGATTGTTTTCACGGTCCCTAATACAACGGTACAATTTTTTACCGGAGTAAGTTTATACTTTTTGAGGAAATGGCACAAAGTCTCCAAAAAACCCTAACGACGCGTACTAAAGTGGCTACACTGCAAACTTTTTCAAAAATTTCTTTCAAAACTTTGTTTAAAATAATTTAATATTTCTCTTTTAATAAGATTACTTACTAAAAATGTTTGGCTTATGTGAATAATTTGGTATAGCCCCACATTACGTCACCTACAGATTCCAAACTAGTAATACAAAATCAATATACGGCATAACAATATTTACGGCACACAGTAATTATGTGTTTGCTTCGTTTTTGGTCAGATGCTGAGGGTATATCTTCGTCAGCACAGCTGACTGACACTTTCTTACTTATTTTTCATCTTCTAGTGGCCATGGAATAACTAGTTATTCAGTGCGACATGCATTGTTAAAATAATTGATTAGTAAGGAGTTTTGTAAGTAGTTACGAATATCAATAAGTAATATAAGAACCCACTATTTAGGGGTAATCCCGGCAGACATAAAGTGAGGATTACCAGCCACTTTACTTGATGGCTGTAGGTTTTGTAGAGCTTCAGTGTCATTATCTCAGATAGATATCTTATATGGATAATATGATCGTTTTGTAATAAGAACCATAAGAACTCCAGTCGTAATAATTTAAAATTTGTGCAACTGCAAAAGGATATGACAGATGTAGTACATTTTCAAAGTTATCGTAACTTTGGAATACATATTTGCCTGCACAAAGTGTGGACCAAATCGGCTGCCCGTTTGAGAGTTATCGTGCGAAACGACCAGAAGTGACGTGCTTATATCGACTCATAACATATAAGGGGTTTAAAAAATTGATGCACAAAAACAGGGCTGGAATAACAACTACAGTCTGCTGTCTTTCATTTTATTTTTCGTGTTTTTCGAATATGAAGTAAAGTAAGTAAAAGTAAAAACAATGTTTAACTCAATCTTGGCAATTTCTTAAAAATTTGTTAAACTTAAAAGTAACACAAATACACACAAACACTTTCAAATGAACACATTTTGAGCAAAATATCATTTTTATTTCAAACACCTAAAGTTATTTTTGTCTAAATCGATACTCAAAATAGAAATTAGTTTTGCATGATGTTGATTTTTGTACGACCGGAATACATTTAGACATATTTTTATAAAATTTAGAAATGTTTTAATATTAAATAATGTGTTGTTATTATTATTATTTCAATAAGAATGAAAGCGATTTACTATATCAATAATGTTGACTATGTACTTATAATGAAAACTAATACATTTAATTAAAGTACCACATGGATATGGATGGTTAATTTCCTCGCTTCGGGCACTCATATTATGGTGACTCACAAAAATATGTTTTCAACAACAATAGTTCAAATACTTATTATGTTCTCAAAGTCTATTCTCGTTTTCTCAAAGAGTTTAAGTTGGTACTTACACTGTGCTACATGATAATTATGCAGAGGTTCTGACGAACCAATTCGGCCAATTCGGGGTTTTTTAAGTCCATGAAGGCGAAATTGCCTTTGGTTTCATTTGGGTGAATTTTAATTAATTTTTTTATTTTGTGTCGGCAAATGTAGAGATTTTCCTCTTTTTGCAACACCGATTTCTATCATTTTTCTTTTCTTTAAAAGAGTCGAATATTATCTATCAAACAAGTGGATAAGTTATGACGGTTTACTTGTAAAAAAACAATTAAGAAACAAAAAAATGTTGCTCGAGCTCAAAGCTGCTTAGAACATACCAAAAAATATAAGTATTTACTAACAGAAAAAGTAAGCTTTCGAAGAAGGAAAAAACAACAAAATCGTTGTTTAATATTTTGTATTTATTTTTTAACCTTAGAACATCCATGCGTTTAATTCATATTATAATGTTTCCATTTAATATGAATTATACGCATGGTTGTTCGAAAGTACAAAAAAAAAACAAAATATTACACAAAAACCAATGAGTTAATAATAATCTGTAGTTTTGGAAACTTCCCAAGTTATTTGCGGGTCTTTGACTTGATATTTGAAATGGCTGTATAGATGTTATGATGTTTAGAATGGCTCACATGGTAACACCAAACCAGGGGCTCAATTCTTGTTTCATGAAAATGTGAAAACGAAAACGTATGTATTATTATGCCAAAGGAGGGGAACAATCATTGCTTCATCATCCAATGGAGTCATTAGCCTATTCGTGACGACTATGTCATTCGGACTTAGTGATAAAAATGAGGTCTCGTAACACTGACCTAAAAAAGAATCATTGATATGAGAGAAGTCTCTCTTTGTCTTGTCGAAAATTTTCCCAGGTAGCTTAATATAATACACACAGTCCATTTTCCAAACCTCGGAACGAGGAAGGTAGCTACGGCTTGTTGGGTATTCGACTCCTGACTGAGCTGTTTGGGTATAACCATAATTTAGTTTTACCATTATTGCAGTTGCTAAATGTGGCTAAGTAACCATTGCTAAAAATGTGTTACTTTTGCGGCTCCAACTTTGCCGTACTTTAGATGATGTAGCCACTTTTTCCGTTTGCGATCACCGAATTATCTGCTGACTTCCAGTGGCAGAACCCTGACTCTTGGAGTCAATAGGGTTGTTTCGGTGAAGCAAATCACCATCAATTTCTAGTCTCGCTGCCTATGCTATAACATTTGACCTTTATTCGAGTATTCAACCCGCAGGTATGTATATAGCGAGCATCTGAGGCAGTACTGTTGTCCTGAAAAATCCGTTCCGCTATATATAGAATGATTGATTAATAATTACCAATCTGTTGGCTTTTTATGCCAATTTAGTAATGAGAATGGTAGAATAATTGGTTCCCTATCGTTTTCATAAATTCTGACGTAATTTTGACGTGATCGTAATTAGTGTCCCTTTTTAGGCAAATGACTATATCTAGAGTACGTTAAAACAATTTAATGATATATGGAAAGTCCTGTATCGGCCAGGTTTGCCCCATATTAGTATAGTCTTTAACGGCATTACCCTAATAGAGGAAAAAATCAGGGAATAGAACAAAAGTTTTTGCACTTTTCTTTGAAAATAGTTTTTAGAAAAATTAGATTTGTCCTCGTACTTACTAAATGTTGCTGAAACATTTTTTTCAGCAACTTTTCAACTGTCAAAATCTGCAACATTAGTAATAATTATTACTAATTATCACGTAAAAAGACACATCTATTATTACAAACAAAGAATAGAAGAAATAAGACCTGACAAAATGCATGCAACAAAAAATTTTTATGAAACAATGTATAGAAACATTACCCTTAACAGAAACAATGCAATGGGAGGAATATTTCATGTAATAGTATCAGAAACGAAGTTTATGAATTCAAGGATCTATTCCAGAAGAATTCCATGTCAATTGGATCGTTAAATTCGGTTAAATACGTACATTTTCCTACTTGGTTGCGATTTTAAATTACGTGCAACCTGCATTGTTTCTGTTAAGGGTAATGTTTCTATACATTGTTTCTTAAATTTTTTTGTTGCATGCATTTTGTCTATTCTTATTTATTCTATGTCTATGTAATCACTTCGTAAGGAGTATTAATATTAGACAACGGAATCCTATGCAAATGCATATATGGTTAGGATGGTCGTAGAGAAAATCTGATTCGACAGAAACTCGTTTTATTACAAAATAAAACGAATTAGGCCCAGAAATTTTTGCATATTTTGCATATTCTGCATATCGTGCATATTTTGACATATTTGTACATATCTGCATAAAATGAGCATATGCAAAACCATATGCAAAAATATATTCAAGGATTTGTGGTCTAAATATCCCACCGAAATGGCTGAAATTTGGTATTAAGTCTTCGTTAGGGGTATGCAACTTTACAACTGAAATCTGTCCGCATAGGTCCACGTCTTCATATAGCCCCCATAGAACGGTACCTACCGATATTCGGTATTCTGAAAGTTGTAGCCTCAATATCCCACCGAAATGACTGAAAATTGGTATTTTGTCTTCGTTGGGGGTATAAAACACTCCACCTGAAATTTGTCGGCATAGGTCCACGTCTTCATATAGCCCCCATAGAACGGTACCTCCCAATTTCCGAAATTTTGAAGGTTGTGGCCTCAATATCCCACCGAAATGACTGAAATTTGGTATTTAGTGTTCGTTGGGGGTAAAAAAACTTCCCACCTGAAATTCCTCGGTATAGGTTCACGTCTTCATATAGCCCCCATAGAACGGTACCTCCGGATTTCTGGTATTTTGAAGGTTGTGGCCTCACTATTTCTCCGAAATGGCTGAAATTTGGTATTAAGTCTTCCTTGGAGGTATAAAACTTTCCACCTGAAATTTCTCGATATAAGTCCACGTCTTCATATAGCCCGCATAGAATGGTACCTCCCGATTTTCGGTATTTCGAAGGTTGTGGCCTCAATATCCCACCGAAATGACTGAAATTTGGGTGGGTATAAAACTTTACAACTGAAATTTGTCGGTATAGGTCCACGTCTTCATATAGAACGGTACCTACGGATTTCAGGTATTTTTAAGGTTGAGCCATCAATATCCCTCCGAAATGGCTGAAATTTGGTATTAAGTCTTCCTTGGGGGTAAAAAACTTCCCACCTAAAATTTGTTCATTTAGGTTCAGGCCTTCATATAGCCCCCATAGAGCGATACCTCCCGATTTTCGGTATTTTGAAGGTTGTGGCTGTGGTTTTACATTTCTCTATTTTATTGACTTGTCTGAAG
The DNA here is from genome assembly GCF_047663935.1 of Musca autumnalis. Lineage (NCBI taxonomy): Eukaryota > Metazoa > Arthropoda > Insecta > Diptera > Muscidae > Musca > Musca autumnalis. The sequence continues at coordinate 116,667,062 of NW_027411644.1, forward strand.
AGAATTTTAAACAGAAAAATTGTACACACAAACATTTTTGTGCCTATTATTGAAATATTTGTTGCATAAGAAAATATGTAAAATGCATACATTTTGCATATGCAAAAATTTATGCATTTTGCATAATTTTGCATATGCCATATGTTTCGATTGCAATGTAATCAGAAGCCAAAAATATGCCCAGCCTCAAAATTTGATATGAATTGGACCAAAACTAGGGGTTGCATAAAATTCCGCTGTCTAATTATTATTTGGGCTTGACGGCAACAAAATGTATTGAATTTTTGTTTTATAAAAGTCACGACATTGTTACCAATGTTTCTATAAACTATTTTCAAAGATAAGTGCACAAAAACTGTCTATGCCCTGTTTTTTCATCTATTAGGGCAATGCCGTTAAAGACTATACTAATATGGGCAAGCCTGGCTGATACAGGACTTTCCATAAACCCAAGGCCTGTAGAAGGTCGGCCATTCAGAGTTCTGTTAACAACTTTTGACAACAAACACAATAGATTTTGTATTATTGTGATTTGAGTTTCTCTGTATTTTAAATCACAATAATGTTTTTGACAACAAACATAACAATCAGGTGGGCTTAGTGCCCAACTGTATAAACTGTGCATATATCATTAAATTATTTGTACGTACTGCACGGTGCACTTGAAGCAACTTTAAATGGAAGGTGCTTACACCTGGGAAGTTTTTGCGGATTCTGAAACTACAATATTCATAGATGAGAAAAATAAAAAAAAAAAAAAAAAAAATTGCCGAAGCGCTTTTTAAATAAATCGCGATTCAAGTTGAAATTTTTAGGGGTTTTTTAGGTTTTCACGACTTATCTGAGCATATCGGAAATGATAAAAAATAACAGACCTTGTTGCAGATTGGGTTCGATCAAATACATGTTGTGAAGATTACTCAGACGTAATGTATTTCATGCACCATATATACATATACAGTAGAAATCGCTTATAATGTCGTCGTTTATAACGTCATATCGCTTATAACGACGAAATCCAAAACTCTCGAATTTTGGCCCTTTATATTCCACACAAATAAATATCGCTTATAACGTCATATCGGTTGTAACGTCGTTTTTTGTGAAATATTTGAATTTTGCTATCAGTGAATTTTGCTATCAATGTGGTTTGTGCGTGACCTTTTTTAATAATTAATATGGAATGAACGTTATTTTTTATATGGAATGAACGATAACACTGTGCTACAGTGAAAATTTGCAGGGGTTCTAATGCATAAATTCGGGTTTGTGGGAGTCCATAGAAGACGAAAATACCTTTGGTTTCTTTGGGTCACTTCGGGTTTTGATTTTATAACGGTAAATGTAGTGAAAAATGGGCTTTCTTGGGTTTTCAACTTTAAACGGACATTACTTCTTTTTTCCACAACCGATTTGCACACACTGTTTTTCATTATAAGGGGAGAGTAATGCCTTTCGAATAAGCCATAGATTTTTAAAATTGGTTAACAAAGTGGTTTAAGTGTGACAAAAACGCATTAAAAAACAGTAAAATGTTTTTCCTTGTGCTCTAGGCTGCGTAAATGATACCTAACAGTACAATTATTTACAGTTAGCAAGTAGGAAATTTAGTTGGCTTTCCAAAATGGGAAAAAGCAACAAAATCCGTTGAAAAATTAATGCATTATGGCATTTTTTGTGTTTCAACTTTTTGGTTTTTTTTCATATTTCCTTTATAAAAGATGGGTACATTAATACCTTGTGCGTAATTGTTAAGCAGGATAATCACAATTAGAATCATACATGCTAAGATACCCATCTTTTATAAAGGAAAATATGAAAAAAACCAAAAAGTTGAAACATAAAAAATGCCATAACGCATTCATTTTCCAACCGATTTCGTTAGTTTTTCCCATTTTGAAAAGCCAACTAAATTTCCTACTTGCTAACTGTAAATAATAGTACTGTTAGGTATCATTTACGCAGCCTAGAGTACAAGGAAAAACATTTTACTGTTTTTTAATGCGTTTTTGTCACACTTAAACCACTATTTGTTAGCCATTTGTTAACCGATTTTAAAAACCTATGGCTTGTTCGAAAGGCATTACTCTCCCCTTTATAATGAAAAACAGTGTGCGCAAATAGGTTGTGGAAAAAAGAAGTAATGTCCGTTTAAATTTGAAAATCCAAGAAAGCCCATTTTTCACTACATTTACCGTTATAAAATCAAAACCCGAAGTGACCCAAAGAAACCAAAGGTATTTTCGTCTTCTATGGACTCCCACAAAACCGAATTTGTGCATCAGAAAGCCTGCAAAAAATTTTTGTCCACTTTTGTATCACAGTGTAATAGGCAAAAGTTCATTCAATCTCGCTACAGGAAATCATTTTTGAGAAAAAAGGTCAAAAAGTCATATCCCTTGACCGAAGTTATAAGCGATTTCGACTATATATACGAATTATAATGCTGGATCCAGGGAAGAATGTCTAAAGAATATCATAATAACGCACAAAAATCTTGAATTTTATTGGGATTTAGGAAATAAAAAATAATAACAACAACAGTTAAATTAAATGCATGTGATTATTTTGAATTTTCAGTAGCGAGTTTTTGTCATTAGTTTAGAAAATTGTATTTACTTTGATTTTTAATTAGTTTTAGTTTGTCATTTTTGATTTTTGAAAAAGCAATTGTTGAAGATCACCCTAGGCTATGTTTTTTTCTAGAAAATGTTTTTGTGATCTTTTTTTTTGTAAAAAAAATAATTTAAAACACTACTGGGTCGCTCTACAATGATAAGTCTTGGCTGATGACCTTTTTGTCAAACTGTTCATTCCTTTTTGTTTTATTTGTTCAAACGAGTAACTACAACAACAATAATAACAACGATACACTTAAACAACAATTCATAGAAACAACAAAAACACCAAAAAACAAAACTCAAACTCTCAGAACGAGAAACTTCGACAGAAACATCTAAATCACAATGCAACTACAACAAATAACTCCAAACAACAACAACAGTAACAGCAATCGATCATTTGAATTGTTTTTTTGAAGGTTGGAATTTGGAAGGATTTGCCAGATGCATTGATGAGATAAATTCTACGAACCTCCCACAATAGAAAATGTTGCTATTTTTTAAAAAACAAGCAAAAATGGAAGACTCGAAATAAAAGCATAAAAATATGAGAATATGAATACCCAAAAAATGAAATGCAAAGTTCAAATCACATAATGTTTCTTAACAGCAGCAACAACAAATAACTTAATATAAAAACAACAACAACTTTGTCTTGAAGAGTATGGAACGCCCTGGCAACAAGTTAACGGAAATGAACGGAATTTAATTTCCATTTCTGAATTCTTTCATTTCCGTTAAATTTTTGTTGTCACAAACACATGAAATTGCCATGGATGTGTTGATTCTACTTGCCTATGAATGAAAAACAAACCAAAAAAAGAAAATGTAAAAATATTTATCTAAGTTGTTTTTAGTTTTTATTTTTTGTTATTAACAAAATTTCATTTTGATGATTTCCGCAAATTTGATATGTTTAGTTAAAAACAATTTGAAATGTTCATTTTTAATTTTCATTTCCGTTTTCTTTATTTATTACTTTTTTAAGTTTTTTTTTTAAATTATTTATTTTAAGTTGTACAAATCTTACTAACTGCCAACAAACAAACAAACAACCAACAACCACTACCCTTTTACCCGAAGTATTTTACGTTTTATCATTTGTTTCCGTATGTTTTTTTCGTACCTTGTATACTTCATAGGTGAATACAGTTGCCTCAAAGTCGATCTACTATTCAAGCGAGAATTCTCATATTACTTAATTCAAATTTATATCCCATGCTGTATGCTGGTAATTGTCTCATGGGTGTCATTCTGGCTAGATCAAGGTGCTGTACCAGCTCGTGTTTCCTTGGGTAAGTTGTAACAAACAAGCTTTTGCCATCAGCGCTTGGCAATGTTAAGCCGAGTTTCAAACTACAATTTTGTTGAGCGCTGTTACACAATCACACAAAACAATTGTAACTGAAACTACTTTGACCACTTTTTATAATCGCTTTAAACGTTCGATTCTTCGGTTTCTTCGATTTGGTTTAAATTTATTGAGAACAAAAATTAATCATTTGTAAGCGTAGTGCAGCGTAAGTAGGTCGTTAAGTCCACTGCGCAAAATGTTAGAAAAACAATGCTAATTTATGTTCTCTCCCATTTTATATACTAATGATTAGAAGAAGAAGAAGAAGTTGCGTTGTAATTTATTTTATATCTTTTCCAGCTCAACATTTTAAATTCCTAGAAGAATCAAAGTGGCTCTAGCATGTACATTATTTGATGCTCTTGTATGTATTATGTTTATTTTGTGAGATGTTTTTACTGCTATCCTATGCATAGCGACTTACAAATATTTTAATTAAAAATTCCATGTTATGACATTAAAACAAAATTTAAAAATGTTCTCCAACGATAAACTATCGATATTATAACTATCGTTCTTCCATAATGACTATGGATAGTATACCCGCTATTATTGTACAGATGGGCCCTATTCCACGAAACAACTTATCGCCTTTTCACTTTGCACTTATCAAAAAGTAGCTATTTTGAAAAGTGACATTTTTTTTGTTCAACAAAATTCATTGATGTCAACGCCTGCACGTTGTCGTAACAACAAAAAATAACGAATTCAAATGAGAGCTATGTCAGCCATTGTTTAACAAAGGGACATTACTCTCCCATCAATTCTCTCTCATTTATTTTGGACATCAACTACAAAATTGCTTATCTTTGTACTTAGCAAATTTGACAATCACTGTTCTCTTTCGCAAAGTGCTTGTGCTCTCTTGCTTAATTTTTCCGCCATCTTTCTAAGTCAATGGTGCACAAGAAGAGAATGCTATTTTGTGTTTTTGTATGGGAAAGAGAGTTGTAGTTAACTTTTTCGTAAAGACGCGTGCATGGCTGTTCTAAGTCTCTCCGTTCTCTTGCAAAGTGTGGATGCTATTTGTTCCAAGGAACATTTTATCATCTTTGCATTATTTTCTACTTGCCAGTGATAAGTAGATAAGTAGTGAAAAAAAAAAATAAAATGAAAATAAAATAAAAACAAGTAAAAAAGTGTCAGTCGGCTTTGCCGACAGGTATATACCCTCAGCCAATATGAAGTGAAACGTTCACCTACGGACAGATTGAATGTATTTAAGGTCTCTTCAGAATTTTGTGGCCCTTTTGGACATTTGACTGCACTAAGACACAAATGTTGAACTTTTGTGGGGCAGGTACCCTTAGGGAGGACCGATATGGGCCTCAAATATTAGGAGATCCAAAGTTTGGACCAAATTAATTGCCACATTCAAGTGATATCGTCCTAGCATTTTAGTGAAATTTTGTAAATATTGGGGAGAAGTACCGGAAGTTGTGGACCGATATTACCCCATGAAATTAAGTTTGGATATAATATAACGAAGACCAAATGTTGGACCAAATCGGTTGAACAGTTCGAGAGTTTTCTCCGACCGCCACATATGGTGACATAGCGGTTTTTTACACCTTTCGGGCTGTTTTCCCAAGAAATATGGACTTGCCCATGAAAAAACTTTTACCATCATAATGGAAGTAGCGAATGCAAATCGCTTCAACAAAAATCAAAGTGATTCTAGAGCAGGTCTTAAAGTGAACTTATCCGAAATTTTGTGTGAGAGGTACCAGAAGGAGTAGACAACTATAGTCCATATTCGAACCTGATCTATATCTGGTAGATATATTAGGAAGTGCAAAATATTTCATTTTTGAACTTTTGTGGGGGAGGTACCTGAAGGAGTGGACCGATATGGCTTATCTTCGAATATAAACTATGTTTGGACAGAATATTACGAAGGCCAAATTTGTACCGAATCGACAGATACGTTCGAGAGTTATCTTGCGCTCCAACCACCACACACGGTGTCATAGGGGCTTTTTGCATCTTTCAGGCTATTTTCTCAGGAAGTATGGAGTTGCCCCTGATGCAACTTGTACCGTCGTATGGGGGGCAGTGAATACAAATTTCTACAACAACAAGTAAAAAAGTATCAGTCGGCTTTGCCGACAGAGATATACCCTCAGCCTGTGTATATTGAAACAATTTTTTCCCAAAATACGTATGTATTTAGGGGGTTTTAAAAATGTTGCGCGTTTGAACAGACAAAAATGTTGATTAGGATTAAAGATTAAAAGTTTTGCGGAGGAGATACTAAAAGGAATGGATCGACATTGACCGTTATGGAAGTGGATCTCCAGCCGCAACATATGGTGCCATAGGGGGTTTCTACACTCTTCGTCCTGTTTGCTCAAGAAATATGGACTTGCCCCTAAAAAAACTTTTACCATCGTAAATGAGGCAGCGAATGCAAGTTGCTTCAACAAAAATCAAAGTGATTCGATATCAGGTCTTAAAGTGAACTTATCCAAAATTTTGTGTGGGAGATACCGGATGGAGTTGACAAATATAGTCCATATTTGAACCTGATCTATATCTGGTAGATATATTAGGATGTGTAAAGTATAGACCAATTCGGCCATCCATTCAAGAGTTACCGTACGAACAATTTTTCCGAACATTTTTGAACTTTTGTGGGGGAGGTACCTTAAGGAGTGGACCGATATGGCTTATCTTCAAACTTAAACTATGTTTGGACAAAATATTACTAAGACCATATTTTGGACCGAATCAGCAGATCCGTTCGAGAGTTATCTTGCGCTCCAACCACCTTACCAGTGTCATAGGGGTTTTTTGCAACTTTCATGCTATTTTCTTAGGAAGTATGGACGTGCCCCTGATGAAACTTGTACCGTCGTATGGAGGGCAGTGAATACAACTTGCTAAAACAAAAATCAAAGCGATTCGAGAGATGGCCCTAAACTGAGTTTTTTCCGAAATTTTGTGTGGGAGGTACACGAAGGAGTGGACCTATTGAGACCATATTGGAACTACTTTCTACTCTGGTAGAAAGTTTACACTATACAAAGTATGGACCAAATCGGTCACTCCCTTCAAGAGTTATCGTGCGCACAAACTTTCCGAACATTTTCGAACTTTTCTGGGGGAGGTACCGGAAGGAGTGGACCGATGTAGCTCATCTTCGAACTTAAACTAAGTTTGGGCAAAATATTACGAAAGCCAAAATTTGAACCGAATCGGTTCATCCGTTCGAGAGTTATCGTGCGCTCCAGCCAGCAGGACAGACAGACAGACGGACGGACATGGCTAGATCGACTCCAAATTGCCTGAAACACATTTCGTCCAAACATACTTGGGGTCTAAAACCATTATTTCGATGAGGCACATTTTCATCGTATCAAAGTGTATATACCCTCCTTAGCCTAAAGGCTGAGGGTATAAAAATCAAAGCGATTCGTGAACAGGTCCTAAACTGAATTTTTCCGAAATTTTGTGTGGGAGGTACTCGAAGGAGTGGACCGATTGAGTCCATATTGGAACCTCATCTAAGTCTGGTAGAAATTTCACTATGTGTAAAGTATGGCCTAAATCGGTTACTCCCTTCAAGAGTTATTGTGCGCACAATTTTTCCGAACATTTTCGTAACGTTTTAAAACTTTACTTTTTTAACAATGTACATTGGCAAAGAGAACCCCCGCAAATATTAGGCAAACTTACCAAAATTTGGTCTACAAAAATAAAATGCAAAGTTTTCTGTGGAACAAAAGCGCACAATTTTTTACAAAACCTTAGCAAAATACACTTTGCAGTTACAACTTTTCACTTAGCAGAAGAGGACGTTTGTGGAACAGAAATAAAAAAGAGAGCAAACGTGGAACGAAAAAATTTACGAATTGTCAAAAATATTGCTAAGTGCAAAATGAAAAGTTGATAAGTTGTTTCGTGGAATAGGGCCCTGCCGCCGTTCTTTACACTACCAACAATTTTATAAAATTTCGGTAATTAACGACATTTGTCGGTAAGTTAGTGACAAAAATAAAGTTTTACCGACAGTGTTGTAAATTTTTAGTTTATAATTAATATAAGTCGATATAACCATGATAATTTGGTATAGAAGTTTCTATTACACCAAGGATGTTTGGCATTGAAAATGGGCTATATGTGTCCACGCCTTCGTATAGCCCCCATGGTACCTCCCGATTTTTGGTATTTTGTAGGCTGTGGCCTCCATATCCCGCCGAAATATCTAAAATTTGGTATTTAGTTCTCGTTGGGGTATAAAACTTTCTTTATAAGGCCCCCATAGAACGGTACCTCCCGATTTTCGATATTTTGAAGGTTGCGGCCTTTATGACTCATCGAAATGGATGAAATTTGGTATTTAGTCTTTATTGGGAGTATACAACTTTTCACGTGAATTTTGTCGGTATAAGTTCCCGTCTTCATATAGGCCCAATAGAACGGGTGTATAAAATAGGTGTATAAAACTTTCAACTTGAAATTTGTTGGTATAGGTACACATCTTCATATAGCCCCCATGGAACAGTACCTCCCGATTTTCGATATTTTGAAGGTTGCGGCCTTAATGACACATCGAAATGGATGAAATTTGGTATTTAGTCTTCGTTGGGAGTATACAACTTACCAGCTGAAATTTGTTGGTATAGGCCCACGTTTTCATATAGCGCCCATAGATGAGTACCTTCCGATTTCCGGTTATGGCCTCAATATCACACCGAACTGTCTGAAATTTGGTGTTTAGTCTTCTTTAAGGGTATATACTATCTGCTACTGCATGGAATAAATGGAAGAGCTTAGTACTTCATAAACGAAAAGAAACTAATTTTCCTATTTACTTCAATATGCACTCCACGTCAGTAGAATAGAACACCTAAACTTCTTTTAATGTTAGCTTATTTATCCCGAAGCGAATGAATCTACGTTTTTAGTCTTGTAGGGATTTAAAGCCTATGATGTTCCGTATCAAACACAGAAAAAATTATGTTTCTAGCTCTTCGCGAAATGATTTTCTGATCATTTTTCCGATAGTACTATGAAAAATAGGCATTTATTTGCGGTCATCAGGATAGAACAGTCATTTTATTTTCGCGAATTGCGGAGATATTAACGCCGAATTTTCTTTCAGTCGATAAAGCGGGGCTTTCTTATCATTTTTCACCAATAAAACCATACAAATAATTCCGCGGACGCCGAAATAACAGCGTAAACGGTTTTAAATTGACAGATAATTGAAACATTTTGGAATATCAATAAGAGTCGCGCAGTTATGTCATATTTCTTCACAATAAGATAGAATATGACACAGACAACCTCGACGGATACGTTCGAGTGCTGCGGATGCTGATAACATGGAACATTTTCAAAATAAGTATGAAAAACGTCAATATTTCTTATAAAAACCTTGATGTTTTGTTCAATAAAATGATTTTTCCGCGAACAAGTCTGCCGTTTAAAGGTTTGGAAATATGCTCCACATTTAGAGGAAGATAATCTGATATTGAAACAACCGCTATTTTAATACACTGAGCGAAATTTTAGTACTTTTTAAAAGCAACTTAACCAACCTAAATCCTTAATTTTCATGAACACAGTCATTCCCGCGAAAACGGGGCTTTTACATGCGAGTTCAGTTAAAAAAACGACTAATTCGTAAAATCCGGTATGGAGAGCATAACCTGGTCCATTATTATTGGAACATAACACTATTGAGAACAGTCGCGGACGCCGAAATAAGAACACATATAAAATGCAAAGTCCAAAGGGTGTGTTCAATTTGAAAAATGTGCTAATATTTCCCTCAGTGTATTAAAATAGCGGATGTTTTCATATCAGATTATCTTCCTCTAAATGTGGAGCACATGTCCATACCTTTAAACGGCAGATTTGTTCGCGGAAAAATCATTTTATTGAAGAAAAAAATCAAGGTTTTTATATGAAATTTTGACGTTTTTCATACTTATTTTGAAAATGTTCCATGTTATGAGCATCCGCAGCACTCGAACGTATCCGTCGAGGTTGTCTGTGTCATATTCTATCGTATTGTGAAGAAATATGACATAACTGCGCGACTCTTATTGATATTCCGAGATGTTTCAATTATCTGTCAAGTTAAACCCGTTTACGCTGTTATTTCGGCGTCCGCGGAATTATGTATGTGGTTTTATTGGTGAAAAATGATTAGAAAGCCCCGCTTTATAGACTGAAAGAAAATTCGGTGTTAATATCTCCACAATTCGCGATAATAAAATGACTGTTCTATCCCGATGGCCGAAAATAAATGCCTATTTTTCATAGTACTATCGGAAAAATGATCAGAAAATCATTTCGCTAAAAGCTAGAAACATAATTCTTTCTGTGATTGATACGGAACATCATAGGCTATAAATCCCTACAATATTAAAATCGTAGATTTATTCGTTTTTGGATTAATACGCTAACATTAACAAAAATTTAGGTGTTCTATTCTACTGACGTGGAGTGTAGTTCGTGGTGGAAGGTATAAAAAGTTCGTCCCGGCCGAACTTAATGCTTTTCGTACTAGTTTGTGAATTGTTTTCCATTGCTGCTCTTCCTCCGGTTGTATTCAGCTCGGTGCTTCTTGTGGAATATCTGAAACTTTTTATGTATCTTTCCAGGATTAGTTTTGAAAGGGCTTGACGGACTTCTACTGTGTTGAAACGCTTGTTTGGCTGGAGAAACATACTTTTTGTTCTACACCGAACAGACTTCTTTTCGATCGTTTTCCAATTCCTTCTGTAATCGGCAATTAAGTCAAGTAGCTCGCGTTGTTTAGAGACTGCGTTTTGGTCATCTCTACCGATCTTGAATTGCTTCTTGATTGCCACTCTCATTTTTCGGAGCACATCGTGTAATTTAGCCAATGCTTCCTCTTGCGATGGTCTCATTTGGTGTATGTAGTTGGAGAGTGGAGTTTCTTCATTGTTTTGTATGGTATCTTATGCTTCTAATGCTATTGCCGATGATTTGACTGATGAGATGAAAGCCCTTGGTGAGTATATTTAAAACCCAAAAAAGAAATTTTCGCCATAGGAAATGTTCCTGAGTTATGGTGTGATGAATTTTTATATTGTCACCCTATTATGCTTGAGAAAGGAACTTTATATCTCAGTTTGGCGTTATTCTAGCTTGACTTTTAGATGGCATGTCTTCAGTCGAATCAAGTGGAGATTCTTTTTGTAGAAAATTTCGTCCTTGTAATTCAATTTCTTGCATATCCTTTTCGTCCTTATTTTATTGAGCTGTACGCAAGATGAGATTTTTTAACATCCAAATATTCTACAAAAGTATTGATCAGAAGATTTTAGGTACGATTCTCAAGGATAACTAATCAATATTTTCACGTCTTTATTGTTCTTTTTGACTTTCTGAAATAATCTTTAAAAGTATTGGTTTTGTGTTTTGTAGAAGAACCGCAACAACCAATCATCGAATTTATTTCATGTGATTGTCAATTCTATAAGCTTTCTTATGATATACATATATGTTCAATCGGTTACTTAAAACCGATTCCAAACCCGGTTTTGTTTTCAAAATATCCGGTTCGAAAATGTAGATAACCGGATTTTTCATCCAAGAAAATTTGTTATTAGTGTTTTCAACACAACGACATCTATTAGTGCTAAATATTTAAGATGTACATAACCAATACTTTTAAAGTCTATTTCAGAACAAGGTAAAAGTCAAAAAGGACAATGAAAACGTGAAAATATCGATTAGTTGTCTTTGATAACCGTACCTAAAATCTTCTGATCAACATTTTTGTAGAATATTTGGAGTTTAAAAAGCTCATCTTGCGTACTTTTACTACGGTTCAATAAAATAAGGATGAAAAGGACATGCAAGGAATCTAGTTACAAGGGCGAAATGTTCTACAAAAAGAATCTGAAGACATGCCATCTCAAAACCAAGCTGGAATAACCCCAAACAGAGATATAAAGCTATTTTCTCAAGCATAATAGGGCAAAAATAAAAAATTCATCACCCCATAACTCAGAAACTTGACCTACCGCAAAAATTTCCTTTTGGGTTTTCAATATACTCCCCAAAAGCTTTCAGCTCCAAAAGGAATTTTCCACCGCACAAAAACCTTGTTGTACAGTGTTATTATCGATTATATCCGGGTTTCGGTTACTAATGAAAAATCGAAAGTCGACTTTTGGAACACTCTTAAAGTGGGGTACACACGATAAGTTTGACTGCAGATTTTTCTGAAATATCGACAAATGACAAACTTTCCAGTAACCACAAAATATTTTGTGGTTGCCTGATGACTGAAAAAATGAACGGCCACACTGGCAAGCAACCGATTATTTGAGCAAAACTGACAGTCAAAACTGACCGTGTGTACCCCACTTAAGTTTTAGACGAAAACCGAAAAACCGATTATTGAATTTATTGGTTCTTTTTCTACTCTTACTTCAAAATAGCCTTTTAAAATTCATGTTTTCAGAAATATCGTCCTTTATACGTTCATTAGACCACAGGTCTTAGAAAAATTGTCATTTTAAAGTCAGCGTTTGTTAGACTGCATGTTGTTGAAAAATGCTATTTAAAAATACAAAAAAATTGGACTTCTGATCCTTGAAAAAAGTCTTCTAATCTCAGGGTTGCTTGGCTGCTGACCCTTAAAATGTAATGGAAATGTAAAACGTTTATTAGAACTCTGGATCCCTTAAAAATCCAAATTACTACTTTGTAACTCCCTGAAAACATATTTTTATGTTGTTGTTTAGCATGCTTGACATAAAGAAAAAATCCTTGTCTTTTGAAAAAATCCCATGCGTAAAATAATATTGTTAAAAATGTAATTTTCTTTGGAGCTAATTAAGCCTGAGATTAGCAAAGAACCTTTCCTATCATATAAGGTTACAAAGTATTATCAATATAATTTTTTTGGGCTTAGGTGGTCCTCCTAGGTCATAACAGCTCAACTCGAAAAAGAATTATTTCGACCAATGAGGTCGATATTGTCGGCGCCATCGTGTAACATGTGTTGCTTTGTGTATAGTGCAACAATTCCATTCACATTCGAGTCTCGTTTGAGGCAGTGTTTTTCCATTTTACCTGAAAATTTCAATTCTAAAAAATATTCGGCTAAGTGCTTTAAGGTTTTAGATCTGTAAGTAATCTTATCATAACAAGTGAAATTGAATTGTTTAAACTTGACACATTAAAGAAAATCTTAGCATAGCTACACCTACTTCTGAAATACCAAAACAAAAAACATAATAAGTCAAATCGTTATATGAACCTCTGGCTTCTTAGAACTAGTTGCCATCTTTGTCCATTGTTTGTAATTTCATTCTTTGCAGGTGCCAAAGTCATAACTTGTAATATTTTACCCACATCCTAAGAGTTGGTACTTTAAATGGTCCCATTTCGAGACATAGTTCCATTGCCTGCATTGGATTTCTCCTTATTGGAGAATTGTCTCCACTCTTAATAAAACCAGAACGGTACCACCCAGCCATAGCAACCTATCCTGACCAATGTCCAAGGTAAGTTACCACCCATTGAAAGGACTTTTGTTTTTTATTGCAAAAAGAAAAGAGGTTCATTGCATTGTGGTGATTTTCTTAACTTTTGTTTTCCCCCTCAAAAATAATCCCGCTTACAATATGGGTATTACACACCCATAACATCAGTATTTGTATTGTGCACAGGAGATTTTTTTCCTTCAATTTATCCATTTTCTGTTTGGTTGATTGATTTTATTTTTTGTCTCAATTTCTGTTCACCCGGCGAGATGGGCAATTCTTGTGTTGGTTGCTATCTGCAGAGGCATGGTGTAGCTATGGCGGAGACCAAACGATGTTGGCTTCTGTCTCAAAGTTTGAGGCATGAAGCTCGTCTTCAGTGGAGATGTTTGACATCTCACAAAAGTTAGTTTTTCGTTTCTTTTGATTTTCTTGAAGAGGAGGATTTGGAGTAAAGAATTGTATTCTCGTTTGAGTTTGCTTCAATTAGAATATTCACCACATTAGGCAACGAAACAAAGGTAAGTTATATGACGGAGAACGGAGGATGTAGATGTCCCTTTTTTTAGATCTCATTCCCAATTAGAATGAAAAAACAAAAAACATAGATATATGTACATATGTATAAAAAAATTGTAGTCGATTTTGGAATTATTCATTAAATTGTTCCAATGTGATGACATCTGTTTCACAAAACCTACACACGCAAACATGTAGCCACTTTTGATCTTCTAGGAATTGTACACTTGAACTTCACAAAAACCATTTTACCATCCATCAACAAGAAAAACCGTTGGTTCTCACATTGTTCCACTGTCATTTTCTAGGTGTCACCACACTGCTCACCATGGCAACGCAGACATCCGGTATCAATGCATCACTGCCACCGGTCTCCTACACCAAAGCCATTGACGTCTGGACTGGTGTGTGTCTAACGTTTGTATTCGGCGCCCTGCTCGAGTTTGCCCTGGTGAACTATGCGTCCCGCTCAGGTTCGAATAAAGCTAGTAATTGAGATTTTATATGCTTCTTATTAACTGTATTTAATTAATTAATGGTGTTTTCTATTATTATTTTTTTCTTATGTACGTACAACTACTTACCACCACAAACACATTAAAAAATAATAATATTTGTTCTATACATACATACATGTGTATATATTATACATACAATATAAATATGTTTTAACAAGTTTTTTTTTGTAATTCAATCTAACACAAACCACTAACCACCCACCCACCATCATTATTTTCATGATTTCACATTTGCCATCACTGCCACAAACATTCAAATATACATACACACATACTTATGTACATCATTATTCGCACACAACCCATGACCGACCGACTAATCTCAACTTGTAACCAAATCATGGAGCTTAACTCTGCCTGGGGTAGGGTGATTTATTTATTTTGGCAATACCCTGGGAAAATCGGCAAAAATGACAGATGATGACAAATTACATGAAATTCGATTAATATGAAAATCCATGTCATTCGACGAGAGTTGACATTGTTTTTCGTCCAAATTCCATGATGAGATAACCCGAAATCGGATTCAATCGACACAGACACATGTCGTTTCAAATTCATTCAAATATCATTCGAACCAACCAATCAACCAACTAACATCAACCCCAAGCACCATCAATGTAATCAGAGCAAATGAAATGTCCAAAAAGAAGAGGAAAGAGAAATTATAGTTTCTTGTTCTCTTTAGAGGAAAATCAGAGTTTATTCACCATCAGAGTTTGTGATATTATTCAAACCTGAAAAAGGAATAGTAATAGTAGTATAACAAAATGTAATATATATTGAAAGTAATTCGCACAAATGTCGGTTATATGATCAGGAACTAGGGTGTTGAATTAACCGGAATTTGTGAACAAAATATTATCGGTAATTTATTGTTATTGTGTGTCCAAAAATTGCATGCCTGAAAAGTTGGTATTGGATACTGCGAATCGAATCTGGATAATATAAATCATCATTAAAAGTAGAACCTACAATCGACTAGTCTAATGGTTGTTAACTTTGAGTTGTCTCAGAAAGCTAACAATTTTGATGTTTTAAAGTCTTGGAAACTTCTGGCAATGTAAGTGAAAACTGAAATTTCCCTTGATTTAAGCCGAATTCAGAAAATTTAATGTGTATTAGATGGATTTGAATTGTCTAACTTTTTCTGATAACCACATTAACCAAAATGTCCGGTTTAAACATGAAATTCTATGAATATCGGACGTCGATATCGATTCTGTAGACAAACAACAGACTTTTCAGTTTTGGTCTCCAAAGTGTTAAAGTTCCTGTTAAGTTTAGGCCCGTAAAGGGTTCCACGTTGTCCGATTTTTCATACCGAGGCTTTTAAGGTTGGTATAGATAGAGACAACAAATTTGATTATTTTAGTATTTTGGGTTCTCGGCAAATTTGAAAGGATACTGGGATCTATGTGTGATAGAAAGGTGAGCGTATCTACATATATCGTAACTACCCAGTAGCCGGTGTGTTCTTGTGTCCCACAAAGGACACCTGCAAAGTAGATGATCCACCGACTATATGTCTTTACGTAATAAGTCCAACAGTGATCCTCATCCAACTAATCGACTGGATGTTCTGTATGCAGGTTCCAGATCTCACGAAAATTGCGAATGTAGTCGCACATTGGTGGTCTAATCGATCCATCAATTGGCAAATCGTTCACCTTACAGTCAATCCGAGCAATTTTATCACCCTGTCCTGCAACCCAACAAAGTTCAACGCTATATCGTTCATCATACATAGCTTTTCTCCAATCATCCATGACTTGAGAGCCTTAAAGGTCGCCTGACTATCGATGTAGCCATAGGCCCTGTAAGACTGGTTTCAAGTCCCTTAAACAAATCAGCAGCTTTCCTGACGACAAGAATATCTGCTTGAAAAACGACACATCTGTAATTAAGCTTATGTGACACCGGTGCCAATGGCTTATCCATCTTGGATCCATCTGTATATGTTGCCATATCGTCTGCCCAAACGTCTCTGCTTGAAAAAAGTACGGAATGTGAGCCAAGCCTGAAAGAGATGGACATATAATCGCTTATACGATTCCTGTGCCCGGATTCAAACTGTTCAAATTGTGAAACTCATCACGTTCCTGAATTTCGGAGTCTAAAAGCCGTCCTCCTGGAAACTGGACTAAGATATCCCGAGGTTAGAGATGCAGGATCATGTTTAGAGCACCCTGAAAGGTTCTTTTGATTACTCCGCTGATCATAATTGGTACAGCTAATTGAAGGTTAAGATGGGCGGAGCCACGGTTACATACAGACAGTGTATGACATTAGATGTGAATCCCCAACTTTTACCAATGGAGTTCTTGCAGGAGTAGAATACAATAAGACCTTTCTTTTTTCTCTTCTCAGTATTCCATTTCCAACCATCCATCCAAAACTGGTGGCAGAAATAGGGAAGTAGCGCTTCCCGGTGAATAATAGCAGTTACGTTTTCTCCGGGTTCATTCCAAGATTGTTATCATGGGTCGAGGTTGAAAGTTGTAACAGAACACCTTGCATAGGGTCTAACGAAGTCTTAAAAGCGTACAGCCTGCGGTGTACCTCTGTTAAGAGTTTTCCTCACGAAACGCTCTCCTATGCGCGAATTGGTGATTTTTAGCATCCAGCTGGATTGTATAAACAACTGTGTTACTGAGAGTGTTATGGATGGATTCTCCATATTCTTCTCAACGTACCTAACCACCTCATGTAAGGCAGTTTATATTGACTTGATCTAGATGTAAGCGTTCCAGCTCCAGTAACCTTCCTATCGTCTTTAATAAATAGGCAAAAGGCAGTTTCTATTGACTTAACTTAAGCGTTCAAGATCCAACAAACTTCCTATCTTCTTTAACAGATAGGAAGAAAGAGAATAAATCAATTAATAGTCTTTACGTAGTGTGTGACTTTGCTTCCCGCATTGGGGACCGAGTATGAACGAGAAGCGTTCCTCTACATTCTAATCCATAGATAGTTCTATAGCATACGGTCCCGTCGACGTGTAAGTTTTATCGACTTGAGGACTACTTAATCCATTATCCCTAATAGCTGTTCTCCTTCTTTAGTGCGGAATTGATAATGGCTAGCGGTAGACAGTGCACAATCAAGGTCCGAGCAACTGGGGGAGTGAATTCCTCGGAATACTCGTATGCCCGCTTAATTTACACCCTCTATATACTCACAAAAGCTGATCCAAAACATCCGTTTAGCTTTCTTAATTTCAGTCTTGTACTTATTGAAATTAACCTTGAAGCCATCCTCAACGGATAGGTAATCGGGCAGGAGACCTCATAGGAAGTCAGCAGAGTTTTGGTTAAGACATCCGCAGCTCTCTCGACTTCCTCCGCTGTGTATATACTATTGCTTCCATACAATTTTGAAACGGTCAAGGATCTGAATTTACCCCAATCCATTATCCTTGGGTTTCTAGAGGGACTCTGTTTGAATCCACGTACAGAAATTTGAAAGAATATAAATATCATCCTGTGATCCGAGAAGGAACACTTTTCAGATACCTTTCAACTCTTGATCTCAGAGTCGTCTCAGAGTTTGACCAATGACATCGTAAACATAATTGAATAACAATTGTTCTTTTTAGTAACGTTCTCATTTGGAGGTTGAGGTTTTTTGAGTTTTTGAGCCAATTTCTCAGGAAGTACGGATTCGCCCCGAAAAAATTTGTACCGTTTTAACTAGGGCCGCATATAAAACATGTTGTCAAAAATTTAAAAACAATCCCAGACGAGTTCTTAAGCTGCACTCTTTGTAAACTTTGTGTGAGAGGTACCCGAAGGACTGGTCCGATGTAGTCGATATTCGGACATAATTTGAGGTTGTAAGGAATAAAACGATGTAGAACGTTTGAACCAAATCGGTTTCTCACTTCGAGAGCTATCTTACATACTATCCAGTTTAATTGGCGCCGGCAGCCTTTTTTGGAGATTTTGGGCCATTATCCCAAGAAGTGTGGACTTACCCCCGAAAAATGTGCCTTAAAGAAGAACTTTTAGAAAAAAAATCAAAACGATCCGAGAGGATATCTTAAACTTCACTTTTTCTGAATTTTGTATGGGAGGTACCCGAAGGAGTGGACCGAAATACTTCATATTCGATATAGTCCATAATTCGGCTATTCCCTTCGATGGTTATCGTGCTCACCATTTTAGCGAACAATTTTGAATTTTGGACCCGTTTGGCTGCTTCGTTCGAGAGTTATCGTGCACACCAGCCAGCCAGACAGACGGACGGACATTGGTCAATCGACTCCAAATTGTCTGAAAAAGATTTCGTCCAAACATACTTGGGGTCTAAACCCGTTCTTTCGATGAGGCACATTTTTGGTCGTATCAAAGTACACAGCCTAAAGGCTGAGGGTATAAAAGCTACGGCCATCTCTCCAGAGTTCGACCAAAGTTAAAGGTCTGGCCGATAGCGTAGGTTCAAATCTTCGATGATATGGCAAAATTATTTAATTGTCTTCAGTCCTCGATATAGTACAAGGGATACAATTCCATATCTGATAGGAACTTGATTTACCTCTATGAATTTTAAACATGTCTTAAGTCCATAGAATACATAGGTTCCAATCATCTACTACATATGTGTTACTATTGTCAGACGGTAACAAACAGCGACGACATCCTGCAACCCTTCTGCAGCTACTGTTATACTGTTGTTGGATTACTGCTACTTTCTGGCTAGGCAGAATATATTCAATGCCAAACTCGAGGTTTGGATCTTTGCCATCTTTTCTATTACTGAATGCCAACAGTATCAACTATCTAAGCCCGCTGTCTGTTCCCAGATTTTAACTCTTGCCTAAAATTTTGACTTCTTTCTCACTCTCGATTTTTTCACTCTCTCATTTTACTACCTACCATATGCAATTTTCTGATACCAAAATACCGTCCTCGATACCTTTTTACGCCAAACAAATATATATATATATATATATATATTCAAAATGACTTCCTTATTCCACACTTTCCAAAATGGTACTATATACCATGACACCATCTGTGGCAATTGCAATAATCAATTTCCAAATATTCTTCTAAATAAATGAAATTAATAAATTCTTAAAAATAAATTATTTGAAATATTTTTCATCTGTATGAACTATTTTGGATACAATTTTAGAAACATCGAAAATGGTATTTTTGGCATCAACATTTAAGTAAACTAAACAATTTTCATTGGCAAGTTTTTCGAAACAGGTGATTTTTTAACTTCTTTCTCCCTGTATGGGGTACATCTTTGGATTTACCAAAGACAAAACTTCATTCCATGACCTAACACGCCCCTATTCCGGCATCAGTACGTTTACTGAAAACCAGCGCTACAATATTTAGTACAAATGTATATCGGTGAACGGCACTCGGCGAATATCCATAAATCTTTGCTAACTATGTCATAGAAAAACAAACTCTGATTTTCCCCTCACGAATAAATAAAACACTTCAGTTCAACAAACTTTCAACAAAAATTTCCTCATACATCATTTGTTTGAATTTCATGAATGTAGAATTGTAGAAATTTCCAATATTTTATGAACTAACACAGTTTCTTTTATTTCCTTTCTTATTATGCCACGTTCTGTGTGTCTACCCATTCACACCGATGTTTTGTACATAACAACAACAACGAACAACAATAACTACAATCAAACCATCGAATCTCAACGATGATTATTTGCAAAACCTTTACGACGATGATGACGACTTTAATGAATGAATGAATGAAACTACAATCCACACAATCTCGGACCCTGATTATATATAATCACGCTGTAAACAAAAAAACATGAAAATGTGACAACACTTTTGCACACCACTGCTATACAAAAATATATATAAAATTTATATGGATTGACACTTTACACAAATTTCTGACATATAACAACTCATTGCTCACATCAAATTTGTTTTAATTTTGGAATTTTCGTTTAAACCTTTTGTTTTGTTTGTTTCGGCTTCTAATTGTGTCAATTTATGACTTATTTGCAAATGAAAATAACTGTGTGGATTGCATTTTATATAAATTTATACATGTATTAAACAAATAATAAACAAACATACAAACATTTATGAATTAATCCTTGTTTGGCGTTTTTTGTTTCAATAACTAACAAAAAAAAAAACACATATGTTTAAAACATGAAAATAAAATGCTTTTGAATGCATCAAAAATATCTACTAATAACAAAAACAATTATTATATTAAAATAAATCGTATATCTATTATTATTTTAATTTGAAATTCTTTGCGTTGTGGCACAATTATTTATTCTTTATTTGTCTTTTATTTTCATTTTCGTTTCATGTACATCATTCCCCATATGTGGGGTCCCTCTTGAATAATTACCAACATATCAACCCAACAACAACAACAACAATCATGAAAAATCAAATTTCAAATTTAATTTCTTTTAATTGTAATTTATTTCTCTCTGTGTATCATTGTATGTGGATGTAATACTCGGTGTGTGTGTAAATATTAAACACGTAACGTAACGCTGCGCATCAATCACTTAACGCGACGATCATTGCGACTGTGTTGTGTTGTTCTTCCGTTTGTTTACTTCTTGATTTTCCGTTTTGTTTATTTTTATTTACGTAACCATTGTCGTCACTACCACCATCTACAACTGTTAACAATATCTCTACTACCATTTATTGCAACTATGTTACTACTAACCTCAACAAACAACTACTCTACTACTACTACTACCACAATTATTTTGAACCACTTGTATATGTGTGTGTGTGTGTTTTGCAACAATGTTGTATTAATTTTCGAAAAACAAACAACAACAAATCTGCCAAAACCATGTCACCATGTCGCCGAACAAATAAATTCTTGTGCAAATTTTCTTATCACCCCATGCAACATATACGGATCGGGCCGCAGACATGCACAAGGAGAATATGAAAAAGAAACGTCGTGATTTGGAGCAGGCGAGTATAGATGCTGCTTCAGATCTATTGGATACAGATAGCAATGCAACATTTGCCATGGTACATATAAATATTTGAGTTCCTTCTTTATTGTTGTTTGTTTTGAAATATACATATATTTATTGTTTAGTTTGTTATAATAATTGTTATAATTTTTTTTAATTGCATTCATTGATCATAAGATGCTGTTTCATTTGATATTTTTTGGAGTTCAAAAACTATTGCATAATTTTAGGTGTTAAAAAAGTTATTGCCAAGCAAATTGGTGCTAGTCAAAAGCTGTCAAACTCTTCCTCTGTCTTCCTTTTTCGCTTTAGAATTATTGTTGGGAACAAACATATAGACCAGCTTTGAGATTCAAAACAAAATTGCGAGTGTTTGTACTCTCACCAAGCGCCCGTGGTCACATGGTAGTTACCGCTATTCCATTATACATACATATATTCAAATTATTGGTACATATTAAATATTATTCCTTAAAGTTTGAACGTATCTGTGGAACGGCAAAAAGGACAGATTTGCCCTTAAATAGAGATTTTCTCTGTCCACACCAGAGAAGACACCATATTTTCTCTACATACTTTAAAGAGCTATAATTGTGTGAGTACATGACCATAGACAAATAAAAGAATAGTATAGTTTCTGGTAAAAGCCAATATGTTGGGGAATCTTAGCCGCATCTACATCCTTATATAAAATATTCAACAAATTATTTCAATTTACCCCAAAACATTGTGCAATTGAGTGAAAACGGTGGCACTTTTCGAAAGGGCGACACCTAGAAAAAACAAACACATTACAATTTCTCTGTCTATACATTTATCAGTCTATGACAGCGTCAGGCAAGAGAGCGCCCGCGTGCTCTCAGTGTACGTTTCTCTCTCCACACAAAAGTCAACCAATTGATAAAGTATGCACTCACACAATGACACCCCCGAAAGTATGCAATATAAAAGTAATGTGCCTATCGCTGTTCTATGACAAGCTGAGCGAAATCGAGAGAGAGCATTCCTTTTACTCGCAAGCAATCAAAGAGAGTTTCTCCCTCCACTCACACAATTCAACCCATTGAAAAACCTTGTACCCACAAAGTAGGCAATAGAAATATATTATGCCGATATCTGTTTTAGATCGGCGATAGGCCCGATATTTTCATTTGCGTACTTTAGGGAGCTATAATTGTGTGAGCTATAAGTGTGTGTGTGTGGAGAGAGAAACGTTCACTGAGGGCCCATGGTCTCTCTCTTGCATATGGGTGTTTTAGACCAGTGTTCACCAGCAACAACAAATTCAACCGCTGCGTTTGTGTTGGGCACACACACGAGATTATCTATCCCTCTCTAGATAAACATCGTGTGCGTTAATTCATTGCTAAAACAAAGAAGATGATCGGTGGTGAGAGTAACGTTCAAACTCACCACAATTGAGATTGTGTGTGTTCACACAGACACGGCTCGCGAGCCCAGTGGTGATTAACACTGTTTTAGACAAATTGAATTATGAGCTCTTCTAGTTTGCGTGTGCCGCCATGTGACCGTACTTAACGCCCTTTTAAAGGGTTAATCGTTGCTCATTTTTCGCCATAGTCTAGCCCAGCATCCGGCAAAAAGGGGCACACGTGAGAATAACATCAGAAGCCAATGAAAAAGGTTCTGCTGTCGCTTCTTTCAATGATTTTTAATTTTAGCAATGCATTAACGCACACGCTGTTTGTGGAGAGAGAGTCGTATGCGTGAGGCCGCAAACAATGCGTTTGTGTTAGTGCCGATACCTGGTCTAGCCAATGCAACCGATGTACGCCTGTCCGTTTAACTATACTGATGTCGTTGTATAGCCGATACAGTTCGTGGTTCACATGACGTCGACATTCACCGTCGAACGCACCATGTACTGCCTTATTTGCTTGTGCAAATACCCGCGCTTCGGAACCATACATTAGCAAGGATCGTGTCAACGTTTTGTAAAGTGTGATTTTAGTTTATGTTTTTAAACCAGAGCTCCGATTTACTCGCGTGCCTTTTTTTTGGTGGGGATGGGGCAAGATTATTTGCGGGTGGGGTAAGTGTTTGTTTGGGGCACATTACTTAAGTTGTCCCCACAACTTGCTCGAGAAGAGGTGCACAAGAGAGTGAAATTCGAGTATTTGGAGCTATGTTTTAAACTGTTCTTTTTTTAATTTAAGTCGCCAACTTTGTCCACATAACCATCTGTTGTTAAACACTATTCTTCTTATTTCACAATTGATGTTGTTTGTTGTGGTTATGGCGGTGCGGAGAGAGATTAAGTCCTTAACTATGTTAAAATTATATGTACCAACTTTCACAGTTGGTCGAGTTCTGTGGACGCATTGCGCGTCGAAACCATCATCTCGTTCTTGCCGCCGTTTAATGTCAAGATAGGAAGAGTCGTTCTGCACATCTTGGGTCTTCTCCAGGCCGCAAGATTTTCTAGGTATAAAGCAATGATATGATGTAATTGGTTCATAGTCGTTCACACAATACGAATGTCCCATCACACAATAAGAGAGTTTGAGCAACCAGTCTTAACTTTTTTCTTGTGGACAGGATGCTCATCGGGTACGCGTTCTTCCTTCCAGATTGTGCTGACTTGCTAATATACCTTATCCCTTCACCTCTAGTCTTAAACAGCTCGTCTGGTAAACCTTTAGGTCCCGCAACCTTATTATTCCTTAGCTCAACCTGGTTGCCCGGAAAACATGTAATACCATCTTCTGTGAATGGATCTGTGGTATGTTCGTCGTATTCGCTAGTATTGGATACCAACAGTTTGAAAAAATACTCTTTCTATATCCTGAGCACAGTATCTTTACCCGTATTTGGTCGTCTTTACAGGAGGATCTGTCTGTACTAAAGCCATCAGTTTGATAATTCACTCTTTGGTAGAATTTTCGAATTTCATTCTGGCTCCTGTATATCTTGTTTTTTTTTCGCATTCCCGCTTTTCCATTTCTCTCTCTTTTTCCTACGGAAAATGCGTTCCTCTTCTCTTCTTTTGCAACGATATCTTTTCCTTTACTGAGTAGAACTATATGCCGTATTCTTTTCTTCGGTAGCAGCATAACACTCCTGGTAATAACATTTGTTCCTTGGTGTATTTTGCAGCAGTTTATATATAATGGACAGTACTTTGCCACTGTTATGAAAGTTTATCGCGACTAGGAATGCTTTCATTAAGCAATTGGGTTAGTTGTGTGTAATATGCTGTGGCTATCTGTTGTGATTGCAGCTTACCGGGGTCCAACTTCCGTGTTGTGTCTTGTCGTATTTTATATAATACGTTTAATCGTGTACCTACCTTCCGAGTCCATGTTTGCTCCTTGGAACGATTGTACATCCAACACCCTCGATGAATGTCTTCCATCTATCACAACGTAATCAATTTTGTTTCATGTTTTTTGGTCAGGTGACAGACAGGTGCGCTTGTCATAATCCGCCTCCGGTGGGCCAAAGATATTCTCATTTTCCAATTTTGGAAAAAACTTCTGCGGAGGTCGTCAAGTTTAGAGGTGTTTTTATACCCCCCACCATACGATGGAGGGTACATTAAGTTTGTCATTTCGTTCGTTTACTCCTCGAAATAATCATTCTATAACCCACAGAAGAATATATATCTTGATCAGAGTGCAATTCTACATCGATGTAGCCATGTCCGGCCGTCTGTCTGTCCGTCAGTCTGTGGAAATCACGAACGGATTGAAGTAGGAGGACAAAATTTTGATGAAATCATTTGTAGTTCCGTATAACTTTTGTTATCGAAAATGGGCTATATAGGCCCACGTTTTGGAAAAGCCCCCATACAAAGTCACGCGTGATGCGTCGACGTTTTAGCCCGCATATAAAGCGACGCGACATTTTAAGCAGTTTTGAAGGTATTAGTCCCATTTGACCACCGAATCGGTTGTAATTTGGTGTTTTGTATTTCCAGAAGCTTAAAAAGAGTTATACTAACAATTTTTTATATACGTCCACGTTTTGGCATAGCCCCCATGGAACGGTACCTTCCGACTTTCGGTATTTTCAAAGATTTAGCAGCATTACCTAACCGAAATGACTGAAAGCGACGCGTCATTTTAAGGAATTTTTAAGGTATTAGTCCCACTTGACATCCGAATCGGTTGTAATTTTGTGTTTTGTGTTTCCAGAGACTTAAAAAGAATTCCACCAAAAATTGTTTATATAGGTCCAGGTTTTGGCGTAGCCCCATGGAACGGTATCTCCCAATTTTCGGTATTTTCATGGTTTTACCAACATTATCTCACCTAAATGACTGAAATTTGGTATTTAGTCTTCGTTGTGGGTACAAAACGCATCCACTTAGAATGGTCGGTACAGATACAGTTTTTTTATACAGCCCACATAGAACGTGCCTGCCAATTGTCCGTATTTTGATGATTTTAAACAAATTATCCTACCGAGATGACTGAAATGTGGTATTTAGTACTAGATATTTTATACCCATATCGAGTACTAAATACCACATTTCAGTCATCTCGGTAGGATAATTTGGTTAAAACCATACCTACTAAGAATTGTGGTTATAAATGTACTTTGTAGTGTAGTCCCATAGAAGAGTTACGCGCCATTTACGACATTTTTGGTATTGAAATTATTTTTTTATTATTTTAACCACATTTACTAATTGAATTAGATCTAATTTCACATTGAAGGCTCCCACATATTGCTATTTTGGGGATTTTAGCAATTGTTTCGCGGAATAATATCGTCACTTCTAAAAGGTCAAAAAACTTTTGGTATAACACCATATCACGATACCTCCTACATACCTACTTCTTTACTTTAGCTATATGTTCCATAAAAACAAACTCTAAAATGCAATTTAGGGTTGCTAGTGGTTAAAAAATGTATCCATAAAAATTGTAGATATGCATAGGCCCACATTTTGGTATAATCCCCTTAAACGGTTCCTTCCGAACGAATTTTCTGTAATTTGGTATTGGACGGTACAACGATAACGCTCGATCGTTATCATTTTTCTGAGACTGACATAATAATAAGAAGGCAGCATAGGCCTTAGGTTCAAATACTCCATAAAATATCAAATTGATGAAACATAACATGCTTGTTTTTTAGATAGATTTTTATTTCTCACCCTCCGCTCATAAATGTTCATCTAATACTTCTTAACAATGAACATTGCTCATTTGTTTGGGTTTCTAATCAAAATAAAAAATATTGGCGAAAAAAAATATTTCTTACTAAAACATAATCACCTTTTCTTTGTATCTTTAACCTACTTGTTTTCTTGCCTACATCTTCATGCTATTATGTGTATATCTCAATCATCACATGCTCGTTCCAATGACATACCCAAACCATCAAACTTTCATTGTGCATCCAATCAACAATGACAAAAAACCATGGAAAACAAACAAAATTTCAAAATAAAAAACACTGTAAAATAAAACAAAACGAAAATCGCTCATGCTGTTAATTGGAAAATGATTGGTAACAATATTTCATCTAAATCACAACAACAAAACTCTCACAATCAACCTAGAAACCTTTGGTACGTCATCCGGGTGATCCATTGGCACTGGAAAAGTTGAGACAATGCGAAGTCCATATGCAGGCGCCTAAACGTCCCAATTGCTGCAAGACATGGCTGTCAAAGTTCCCCACAAGGTAATCCAGAAATGTTGTCCAATTCATTGTTATCGTAATCGTAATTTAGTATATCGTTCATTGTTATTTATTAAATGTGAATGCCAATAATTTTTGTTTGCTTTCGCTTTAACTTCCATTCTACTAAATATTCTTTATCACTTTTAGATTTTCTTTTTTTGATGTTGAGATTTGTTCTGCTTAATGATGATAATGATTTTAACAAGAGTTCAATATTTTTTATCCCGCCTAATGCCTGTGTAAAGTATTTAAATATTGTGTTTTTTTTCTAATCTATTTTAATGCTATCTCTATTTTGCTCTATATTTGTTTGCTGTGAATTTTAATGCTTTAAAAATTGTTATATTGAAAAGTATATTAAATATATTACGTATTATCCTTTTAAAAATTGTGTAAATGCTTAATGCTTTTCTCCCTCCAACAAATATTTGTTTGTTTTAATCCAATTAAAAAATAAGTAATTTCTATGCTAAAAAGATATTCTACACCATATACAGAAATACATACAATCCAGCTAGCATTGCAGTAACTGAAAAAATTGGGGTATTAAAACAATTGTACCAAGCCAAATAACTTATTTTATTCCCTATAACGTAATAGGTGTGGATTACTGGAACACATAGTTGTAAGTTAGAATCTTAGCGTCGAAAAACAAACCAGAAAATAAATAAATAAATAAAATACATATATATAAAATAAATAAAAGTTCATATTCGTTATTCGTTCCACATTTTTTATGAAAATATGAAGCAATTAGTGGTAATTGCAATAACGAAGAAAAATTTCAAAATAACAAAACAAATTTTTAATTTATTCCATCACAATATGGGTCCAATGACAGGTTTCTGAGGCAAAAAGTCTATTTTTCAAGTCCATTTTTGAAAAAAATAGTAACGGGATTAAATTCTTGACGCTTTGGACCACTTAATAAGAAAAACATTTCAACCTGGCAACGCTTCATACCGGGCTGTCAATGACAGTACATCCTACATTGTAAAATGTTATAAAATTCAATCACAAGAAGGACAAAATTGTTTCGCTCAACAATCATACGCCGTTAACATAATTAACTTTTTTTAAAATGGAAAATACGTGGAAGGGTATGCAAATTAATATTTTAATTAGGAAATAAAAAATTAGATGTGTTAAAGAATTGTTGGCGTAGACATGTGATGAGTTTTTTTGTGTAGTTATTATTGTGGTTTATATGTTTTTTGGAATAGAACTATCGGTATCTCGATGTATCGCGAAACTATATACAGTTAGGCAACAAATGTATTGCAAAAACCAAAATTGTAGAAAATTTCATATTAATTGTTCGTTTATGGCAACAAATTATGTAAAAACTATACGGTTTTTTGTGCAAATCTCTTGCTATTGGTGTATAAAACAATGTTCCATCAAAATATTCAAAGGTTATTTGCGATTTATAAAAACACGGTCAAAAATAAGAATTAACTACTATTTGGGGGTGACAATAAAAGTATTGCAAAAATTACCAATTCGAGAATTACCAAAGGTGTGTTCCTTAATTAATTGTCTATCCACTTTGGACATTCATTGGAGCATTACGAGTAATGAGCTTAGTTAAACCAAAAATTAATGCACGGTATGTTTCACTCTAAGGATACTGGTTCCCCAATTTATGGAAAATCGTGTTCCTTCGTTAGAGGATGTTTTTGGAGTTTTTTGTCAAATTGGACCCAACAATTTTATGAGGGTTGATATCAGGATGTTGGTCCGACGTATTTAAGAGTTTTGTGTTCCCAGCAAACCATTCGTACCGATATCGTAACGAAATCGGAACAAATTTCGGACGTTACGTCCGATATCTGATCCGAAATCGTAACGATATCTTAACGAAAGTTGTATGAAGTGGTTGACATAATTTCGGAACGAAATGTCGGAGCGAAATCGGATCGATTTCGGTCAGAATTCGCAATGAAATCGGAAGAAAATCCTTGGGAAATTCGGATTTCGAATTTCTTCCTCCGAATTTTCGTACAGATTTCTGAACGATTTCGGAATAATGTCGTATTAAAAAGCTGTGGTACCTTCCGAACTTTCGTAAAGGTTTCTGAACAATTTTGGAATAATTTCGTATGATTATCGAAGGAAAAAATTTTTCTCTGATGCCTCTTTTTTATTGATAATTTTTTTATTGTAAGATTATAATTTCAAAGATATCTAATGATTTTCACTGTTCTTATCATTTTGTAGTTATAGTAGAACAATGTAAACTTTGTGTACGAATATGTTGAATCTATCAGCACTAGCTTGAATTATTATATGTTGCATTTATATCTTCTTCTAATATATAAAAGGCAATGTGTGTATGTTAGTATGTTTGTTTGTTTGTATGTTCCGAATAGACTCAAAAACAGCTGAATAGATTTTCTTGAATATTTCAGATAATGTACTGGGAACACCGGTGGTGAAAATAGGCTATATTTTTTTTTTTTTGAATGGTCGTCGCGGAAGTGAAATATCGCGGTCATCCCAAATTATTCAAAAATCTATTATTTCAGATAATATACCTAATTTTAGTAAGCTTGACTACAAAACCGCTAAAACACTGGCTTCAATATGTGAGATAACGCGGTCAACGCCATATTTTGGAATACAGTAAAATCCCTATGACTTGAGATGTCACTATATAGAAATTCTGAAAAATCGATTGGGAAATCTTATGAAATTTTGTATGTGGAGTTTTTAGGTCTGAGAATAGGTCGTAATCTATTTTTTTATCTCGCTAAGTGTAGTGACCGGTGGTCCTCCCCACAATTTTTTTAAGAAAACCGCGAAATTCAAGATACTTTTTAATATATTGTTTACAAATTGTTTGCAATGCTATGGTAATTACAGTCTTGACCCTGAATGGTCGTCGCGGAAGTGAAAATCGCGGTCATCCCAAAATTTTCAAAAATGTATTATTTCAATTAATTAGAACTGTCGTAAGCTGTTTTTATAGTGACCGATGGTCCTCCCCCACAATGTTTTTAAGAAAATCTGAAATCTTTGATATTTGATTGTTTTCCCTGAATGATCGCCGTCATCATAAAGTTTTCAAAAATGTATTATTTCAATTAATATACATAATTTTAGTAAGCGTGACCCAAAAATGATATGTGATATAAACACTAGCTTGAACAAGTGGGATAGCGCGGTCGTGAACTATTTTAATACGGCTAAGTGTAGTGACCGGAGGTTCTCCTTCAAAATTTTTTTTTTTTTTTTTTAAATCTGAAGTCCATGATATTTTTGAACGTATTGTTTACAGATTGTTTGCAATACTACTGTAATTACTGTCTTGACCCTGAAGGGTCTTCGCGGAAGTGAAATATCGCGAAAAGTGAAATATCGCGGTCATCACAAAATTTGCAAACATTTATTATTTCAGATAATATACATAATTTTGTAAGCATGCCTAAAAACGCTATAAACGCTGAACACTAAACAATAAGTGGGACAGCGCGATCAACTCCACATTTTGGAATACAATAAAATCCGGATAACTTGAGATGTCACAAGATCGAAATTCCAGAAAGATCCATTGGAAATCAGACAAAGTTAATGATATACAATACAATATCATCATTGGAATCAGAATACCGCGATCGTGTTCGATTTTTGAAAATATTATAATTACGGATAAAATCTCAAAATGTGGGAAGTGAAACTTCATGAGCATTGATTTCAGTCCTTGGAATAGCTAGGTAAAGATACATTTCTTAAATACAGTAAAATCTCGATAATAACAACTACAATTTATAGAAGTATTTTTTTTTATGAATTATATAAATGTTGCCATACATATCCCGAAGGAACATACATTTCGCTGAGGGGTATTTTGCATATAGAGCGCGAAGAAAAAAAGCGTCACGTTCGATCGGCCTGAATGAGGTTAAATCCACCAAAAATAGCGAAAATCAGGCGCCACCGTTCTATGGGAGCTTTATCAAAACGAGGACGTATACTGAACAGTGGCTATATCTCTGAACTATCGAAAATCGGGAGGTACTGTTTTATGGGAGCTATATCAAAACGTGAACCTATTACTGTTACATACCGAGCGCAAATAAAAAGGCGTGTCTTTCGGTCGATACGAATATTCATGCTCTTCTCTTTAAAATATATTAAAACCAGATTTCAGCCATTTCGGTGTGATAATGATGTTAAATCCTCAAAATAGCGAAAATCAGCCGGTACCGTTCTATGGGAGCTATATCAAAACGTGGACCTATACCAACAATTCTTTGCAGTAATAATTACGACCCCAACCGAGACCAAGAATCCAATATATAGCAATGTCAATTGACGTGCACCGACCATTATATGTGGGTCACAAAGTGCTTTAAACTGTCGATTTATGGTGAAGGGTATAATAAAATAGATTTTATATCTTAAATTTGGGGGATACCATTATAAGGAATTTATGTCAAAACATTGATTTATATTATGAAGTTTCTAGAGGGATGCCTAATTATGGGTGTATCTATACTGGATAGATAACTAAAGTTTACACGGAGAACCCAAACAACGGGCCAGCAACGCGGACCGGGTCAGCTAGTTTAAAATATTTAAAAAATGTATATGCGAATTTTATAACCAACCATTTTGTTTTTCGACAACAAACTAAAATGTTACTTGTTTCATATATACAAAAGGTAGTTGTTTCCGACATATCGATCCGAATTCGTAACGAAATCGGAAGAAAAACATTAGCAAATTCGAAGGGAAATTTACTTCCGACATTTTCTCCGAAATCGGAACGAAATCTGAACAAATTCCCCTACGAAAAATCGTATAGAAATCGATACGAAATCTGAACGATTTTGCTTCCGAAATTGTTTCGATATGTCGGACATCCGACATTTGGTTTGCTGGGTTGTTATATTACATCGGCAATTTACACAAATAAGATTAACATGCCATGATCTTGACTTTGAAATGGTGGTAGTTGACTTTGTTTGAGCTTTCGGGATCGATTTTTCTGACTTTCAGACTAATGACTATTAAATATTTCTTAATAATGTCAGTGGGGATGTCTTCCCAATTATTATTATATCCGTGAACCCAATTTCGCATACCGTTTTCCATGGTAAAGAATATAGTACCCAAATATTCGGTATTCCTGCTTCTCCAGTAGCGGTTTAATTTCCATATTTGATGGGTTTTATTGAATTTGGCGCAATTTTTTGGATTTATTATGATAGCAGAGGATAATATCTATCCACTTAGTAAAAATTAAATCATATTAATACCATTGAGAGAAGAAATAGTGCTCCGTCGTAGGTCGTTTCAAAATACTACACTGGTGTCAATTTTTTCCATATACTTTCCAGAGGTATTTCGATGTTCTCAAAGCCAAAATTGGACTATTTTGCATTGTTCCATAATCCTATAATACATATTGAGTCAAAAATTCATTCTTTGCAAACTTGCCTGTGGCCGATTCGTCATTGTCTATTGTTAATATAGTCCCATGCGTTTTTACCTGTCTAAAGACCCTCCATTACGGCTTTTATTATCACAGAACTTTATCGCATTCAATACTGTTAGTCCATTATTAGCCGCAAAAGTCATAAAAATGCATAATGACCGCAAAAATTTGCAAAAAAATGTATAGTTTTATAGTACTGATTTACCCGTGGCAATACTTTTATTGTCACCCCCAAGTAGTAGTTAATTCTTATTTTTGACCGTATTTTTTATAAATCGCAAATAACCTTTGAATATTTTGATGGAACATTGTTTTAGACACCTATAGCAAGAGATTTGCACAAAAAACCGTATAGTTTTTACATAATTTGTTGCCATAAACGAACAATTAATATGAAATTTTCTACAATTTTGATTTTTGCAATACATTTGTTGCCTAACTGTATATGTGGTAGAAGGTAATAGGGAGTACTACATGTGTAAAAAAAATTATCCGCGTATGGCCACGAAAGCTTATGTAAACCTATTAATAGATAGCGTGCCACTTAAAAATTTGGATATTTGTATGCATTGGGCTGGCCTGGGAGTGGGACTTGTCTGTATGGCACATCTTGCAAATTTGATAGCAATCTTATCCGAGTTATATCAAGGATTTAAATCATCAATATTCTATATCTTTAACTTTAGTAACTGGGACTACAAACACCTACTAAGTTTCGAGATCTTAACCTGTAATTATAAAGTTTTCAAAGTCGGACGCGATCGCGTTATTCTACTTCCAAAACATAAATTATTGATAGAGTTCACATTTACTATTGTTTTGTATACCAATACGTCTAATAATCTCTAAGATTTTGCGGTTGGATAAAAACACGTTGTGGGGGAGGCCCCCGCCCCCTCCATTTTTCGGTATAAAAACTACCTTGCGATATATTCTCAGTCCTACAAACAAAATTTTATCAAATTCGGTCCAGCCATTTCAGAGGATTTATAATTCGAACATCATGGCATACCTGAAGAATTTTCTACATATATATAGATATATATGTATATATCTGAACAGTTCAGAACCGAACTTTCCGGACATGATTCTAAATTGAACTGGATTTACCATATCAAACTTTAAAGCCATCGGATGCAAATTGTGACCTTTGTGCGGCATAAATAAAAATCGGATAACATCGAATGAAACATATTAATGAAAGATATATCTATATCTGAACCGATTCCTACCAAATATTGCAGATGTATTTTTATGCAAATTATAAACATCGGAACGTAATTTGAAATCTCCAGCTGCTCCCAGTGACTTGTTGCCTCAAAAACCTGTCATTGGGCTCATAGCTCATCATTTAGGTTTATAGGCATCTGTGTGGGTGGCAAAGTTCGTATTCGTACACCTAAGGGCACTATATATCTGTAGTATTTAAGAATTTTTTAAGCAAAATATTACCATTTTTTCTTTTCTTCTTTTGGAATGCCTCTGCTGTGGATGATTAACTATGGCAATTTATTCTCGATTTTTTGAAGAAAATAGCTAATAGCAGTCCTTCTGCAACAATATTCGAGGTCTCATCTATATAAATAAAAATCATATGACGTTGGAAAATTCATGTTTTAAAATGTTCGTCATAACCCAACTTAGGTTTTTGACCCACATTTTAAAATTTTAAATTTTAATCTTTTCTACAAAAACTACTGAACTGATTTTCCTGAAAATGTCAGGGAATATACAAATTAAGTTTCGAAGGAGGCGGTGCACTTCCCCTATACTTTTTAAAATTGCCATATATAAAATAATTACGAATGTATCGGTTTGGAAATTAATTTGCGAGACAATTTTAGTTGTCTCCAACCTTATATACTTTTTTAGGGCAAACTTGACCACTTTTTAAAGTATGTTACATCTACAAAACTACTGAACCGATTTTCCTGAAATTTTCAGGGAATGTACAGGGATGGCCTCCGTTGGAAATAGGATGCATCTTTTTTTTTTGAATTTCAAAGGGCGTGGGGTACTTCCCTTTGCCATATTTAAAAAAACGCCATATCTTTATGAATAAAAATCAAATCATAACCCAACCTAGGTTTTTATGGAAAGAAAATTTTACCGCGCCCACTTTTTTCAATTTTCATTTCAATTTAAAGTTTTCCTGCAAAAGCTACTGAATCGATTTTCCTAAAATTGTCAGGGAATGTACAGGGATGGCCTCCGAAAACAAGCTACATATTTTATTGAATTCCAGAAGGGACGGGGTACTTCCCTTCCCTTACTTTCCATAAGTCTCAATAAGCTGTAGAATTCGACTTAACCATTTTTTTAACTTTTATAATTAGATCGCTTTAGGAAAAAGACAGGGACATAGACGATAATAAATCCTAAACAGCATCAATGGGCAAAAAATCCGACAGTCCGTAAAAGAATAGAAAGGTTACAGACAAAATCTGTTGGTAAATTTAAAATCCTCCTCGGTTTGACAATGGACAGAAGAAGTGAGGTAGTAAATACCTATTTTTGAATTGTCAAGTTCTCAAAAAGTTGTCATTAGAACTCATTACGACGGGCCAGTAACGCGGACCGGGGTCTGCTTGTATGAAAATAAATGTTGCCAGCGTGCGGAAATGCACCGAACGTAATCCGGGGTAAGGTAACAAAAACACATTTTTCTTCGCGGTAAAAATCGAAAGTTTGTTTTATATTTGAGCTACAATGTATAGAAGTTTAAAAATACGGTTACAAAAATCATTTTATGTCGAAAACTATGAGAAATTATGAGGAACAATTAATTTATACAAGTCTTCATACAGTCTGCGTACGACTGAAATTCTTCGCTTACTATATACGGTTGATAAAATTTCAAAAATAATGGATTTTACTTTTAGAAAATTTTATGTCTTCACCGAACAGTACATAAATGTAAAGGGAATTAAGTAAATTGAAGAAATGCATTATTTCCCGCGAAATTTTCGCCTCTATTAAACTATTATTCTTCATAATTTCCAATATGTCTTGACATAACATGTTTTTTAAAACTGTATTCCAAAAAAATACAATAAGTAGAACGACATTTTTGATTTTTGCGACGTAGAAACCAAACTTTCTTTACTTTTCCTTTCCATATGAGACCTCGAATATTGCTGCAAAAGGACTGCTATAATCTATCTTCGTCCAAAATTCGGGAATAAATTGCGATAGTTAATCATATCTATCACATTTTTCTTAAGTTCCTCCGATTTTTATTCATATGCATTCAAAATTGTTGATAATAATCCTTATTATTAAATTTTTCTAAAGCACAGGTCTTCCAGAAGCAAAAAAGATCAAAAATGAATGGTATTTTGCTTAAAAAATGCTCAAATAGCACTAATATTTAGAGTACTAATACGAAGTTTGCCACCCGAACAGGCGCCATCTATACCTAAATGACGGAATAAATATTTGTTATCTTTAAATCTTTCTTTGTCATAGTAATTCCCATCAACTGATTCATGTTTGCATATAAAATATGGAATTAATAACGATTTTATTCATAATCGTATGATCTTTGCATACTGTACTGTATGCAAAATTGCAGATAGTTTGGGTACAAAATGTAGCTAAAATCTTCAAAATACCAAAAATCGAGAGGTATGGGTACTATACCAAAACATGGACCTATATAGACAACTTTTGGTGTAGACATGTTGTGACCCCTAAGAATCTCAAATGTCAAATTGCAGCCAGTTTGGTTAAAAATCGCACCTAAATTCCTCCAAATACCGAAAATCGGGAGGTAACGTTATATTGGCGCTATGCCAAAACGTGGACCGATGTTGCCCATTTTTGATCTCGCACTCGGGTGCAAACATGCAACGGAATATATGTGCTTAAAAGGATCGCAAATGAATTTTTCAATGTGTTACAAACGAAAAAACAAACTTAATATAACCTGCATACTAGGGTTGGTGCAGGGTATAAAAAAATGCGATCGTAGGGGAAATCGTTAAAAATAGATTACTGCTGTTCAAAGAAGGAAGGAATTTTCGACAAATTATACCATCGCGTGAACCCATCATAATCAAGGTTGGTTATTTTCCGAAAAAGAAACACATTTATTCTTTCAAGCTACCAATGCTGGACGATGTTATTTCGGAACTCTCTGTTGCGGCAAAGTATCTCGGTACAATTCGATTAACGGGGAGAAATGTCGAGGAACGAGCCAAAAGAAGTCTGATAGCACTAATAGTTGGGGATGAAGTGTGATGTCAATTCATCCATAGGATATTGATAATTATAGAAATTCATATTCCTACCTCTATGTTTAACCGGGTACCTACCCTTGCGGCAACAAGTTTGTGATACAGGTCGATGTTTGCTTTGCTATGAAAGTTCAAACAAAAATTTCCCTCACTACTGCTATCGGCAGAGCATAGCGACTATTATATTTTGATCACAACGCACCGAAAAATTCGTTAATTACCAATATAATGGCACTTTAATTTTACCCGCCTTTTGTCGTGATAATGACTGAACGTGCGGCACTTGTTAGCTCACTGCCATTAACGAATGTTAAAGGCAGTTAGCTCATCCTGGATATAAGATAACCAGATTTTGTGAGACTGGTTAAAGTCCTCAAACCAACTTTGCTTCAAAAACGCTGCAGTTATCGTTAAGCTTATCTGAATGTTCGATTAATGGATTTTCAGAGTAGACACCGGCGCAGTTGTCATCCTTCATCTTAGATCCCTCTGTATATATTGCCAGACCGTGCAGAGAATTGCCTGCAGCACAAATGTATCTGCTTGGAATAAATGCTGAGGGTGACTCAAACCAAAAAGAGGTGGGCATAGAAGATTACATAGATCCATTACTGATGTCAGATTTAACTTAACTATCAATTAAATTTTAGTTTAGTAATTTGTTACCCGAACCCGGCGATTCGTAAGGCCGAAAGCTGGTAATCGCTCATTGAAGTCTTGATCTTGCTGATCGCCGCCAACATCCATGAAATTAACCTCTTATAATAGAACCAGAGCTGTGGCGACCAAAATCATAAAAGAGATTATTTAAGAGAGGACTAATATTAAACTGTTCTTGATATTGGATTATTTATTTTTAAGATCTTTTAAACCAGAGCTGAGGAAAATGGAGAGAGGGAAATTTAAGGGAGAATTAATATTTAATTTTTCTTGATGTTTCATTACTTATTTCAACATTTTTTAAACATTAATGCTGTCTAAAATCGTCCACAATGCAAATTATTAAAAAATATAAATAAAA
This sequence comes from Musca autumnalis, assembly GCF_047663935.1. Taxonomy (NCBI): domain Eukaryota; kingdom Metazoa; phylum Arthropoda; class Insecta; order Diptera; family Muscidae; genus Musca; species Musca autumnalis. Next base: position 116,704,874 of record NW_027411644.1, read on the forward strand.
AAACTGCATAAATGTTTAATTACTCATGGTTCACAAAAATTAAGAGTACGTTTTCAAAATTTGCTCACCCCTATTTTAAACAGAAATAATGTTTAAACCACTTAGCTCCGATTTTTTTTTTGTTTTTTGAGAGAAATCTTAAAGTTTTTTATGAAAATGATATTTTTGAGACCTTTTAACATTTTTTAAAAAATTAATTTTTTCTTGCAATCGGCCCTTTTTTAAAAGTGCCGAAAACTTTGAAGGGTTATATAGGTGTATTTTAACATGCCAATCCATTGGTTTTTGATTGAGAAAATACTCTTACTATACTCCTAACAAATCCCTGACTTTATATGAATGTAACATTTATGATTAAATGTATATCGCATATTAAAATTTTTCATCAAAAGTAGAAAATTACAAAAAAGTCGATTTTTTTATTTGCTTGCGTTTTAGGCCAATTGCGTGGAAATGTATGAACCAAATGAAGCTTTATAAGCATGGTATGACAGATAACAGACAATACTATAACAAAATGCAAAAAACCCACAAAAATTTGCGAAAATGCTCAAGTTTTACGTCAATTTTTACGACAATTTTTGGTGGCGTTTAAACGACCAGTAGCTTTATGTGGGTTAAGTGTTTCTAGTCTAGAGTTAATCCACGTAAAGGTCCTTCTAATAATACCTATGGGTTTGGGATCCTAAGATAGTATTTTGCGAAACCTGGTCGCTTCGTTTACTCCCACTATGGACTTACTACAGCTGACTTTCGCATAGAAACTTCAAGCTGAGGTGGTATTTTTGATATTTGCAAAAAAGTTGTGACCCTAATGTACATTTGTTTCTTCTGATTTTGATTGCAAGCCTAGTCAAATCTCAAACGACAGAATTTGTTATGGGTCAATCCCATATACAATTTTACTAAGGTCGGAACATATCTACATAAAGAAACGATGTAAAGCTGAACGACGTTGAACCTTCGCATACTGCTTGGTATTTTACATACTTATAATTTTTGTCGAAATGGACTTTCTTTTAATTATTGTGCAATCGCTAAATAAGTTATTTTCTCTGTACAGATAAAATCCTATTGTTCTTCGGATTACTGGTAAGTCTAGAATCTGCTTGTTTACGCCGCTTTGTAATGGGATAGATTGTTAATTTAACAATTCTTGATTGGTACATATATAAATATGGTGTTGAATAGTTCTTTATTATATAAAAATAAATTTAAAATATTTTGTCCCAAAAACATATGTCTAAAATTGCCTATGAATGTTCTAATTTTGTTAAATGTAGTAATTGTTCTTTGGATTTACAATTTATTTACATGCATTAACATAAAACAAAAAAATCCGTATATAAATGAATCAATTAAATAAAACAGTTTTTTTTAAATTACTTCAATAAACTATGCCTTAACTTTTTTACTAAAAATACCCAAATCAACATACAACAAAAAAGGTGATCTAAAATGTGATAATTAATCTGTGAATTCCTTCCAAATATTTATTCAAGACAATGTTCTAGATCGAAGCGGATCGATGTTATATCACGAATAACGTTTCCACTGGTCTTTGCCCTATTCAATTTGGTCTACTGGAGCACCTATTTATTCCGAGAGGAGGAGGATGAGTAAATGCCAACATTTTTTGTTTTATTTTTATTTCATTATTACTATATTGATTATCATTATTACAATTATGTGTAAAATTATTATTATGATAATTGTGAAGAGCTGATATGATGAAGTGAAAGACCAAAAACAAAATTATTAACTATTAGGGTTTCTGTCTTAAAACAAACATAAAGCTTCTTAAATTTTATACTAATCAACTATTTTAATTTTTTCTTTTCTTTTTTTGTTCGTTGTTTTTTATTTTCCTGTTTTATTTATTATTTTTTTATTTCAATCATGATTTATGTTTTGTGTGCTTTTGTAAACAAAATCGAAAATTGGGAAAACATTTGAAATTTCTTTTCTACTAAAAAAATTTGCATGAAAAATAAAAACCAAAACAAAAATCATAAAAAATATAGGACTTTCTAAAGACCATTGATAATGATGAAGTTCACAGCAGTGATGATGATGATGTTGAGGATAATGAGGATGATTGATGTTAATAAGAAAGTAACAATGGCTATGTAGAATTCTATCGCTAGAACGAATCCAAATCTTCCTTCATTCTGCGTAACTAAAAAACTTCGTAACAAAATAATTAATTTTAATTTACGTCAAGTCAAGGTGTGATTTGTTAGAGCAAAAGCATTTCATCTATCCCTTTCATCAGACAAGCATAACTTGCCTCTTGCATCGGTCCTACTTCTATGAAAACAAAAAAAAAACGAATTAATTAACCAAACCAAAATGTGAGCCAAGGATGTTATATATTCTAGACGTTCAGTGCAGTGCAGATGATATATGAATAGGATTAAAAAATATTATACAAAAGAAATGAACAACATGACAACCTATGACGTAGTTAACAAATTAAGGATTAGCAATTAAGTTAAGGAATCTAATTTTCAGAACTAAAAAAAACAAAAATCCAATTCCCAAAAATCCCCCCAAAATGTCCCCCCTCCCCAAATAATTTTAAGGCGATACCACCCCCTCAACAACAACAAGAACCACATCTTGGGAAGTATTCGTGTGCATATATATTCACACAAAATATATATGTACTCGTATGTAGTACATACGTAGTATTGTAAGTACATATAAATAAATATATATAACATATGTCGAAGACAACAATAACATATGTATTTATTTTATAAGAATTTATATATAATTTAAAAAAGAATGAAAACAAATAATTAAATAAATTCCCACACAAAACCAAAAAAAAAAGATAAAACAAAATTTAAATCATTTTAAATCGAATTTTAGCTCTAAGGCATGTTTCATAAAAAATACATACATTTATTAAAAACAAAAAATCAAACAAACAGAAATAGAATGTTTTTAACAAAAGAAAAAACGAAAACCTGTTAATTTATTGGTAAATAAAATAATTGTTGTTTTATTTCGTATGTATTTGTTTTTATTATTCTGTTAAAAAAATACAAGCATACCCCCATTCACACACACACATACACAAATATAATTGTTACAGTTGATCCTTTTTGTTCACATAAACACACACATATATATTATATGTATAAGCAAGATAGACACATCCTAGCTCGAGAATGCCTTAAATTCATTTCAAAATACATATTAATGATGTTTAATAAGTTTGGTATAAACATAAAGACATATGTAAATATTTATATATAAATAAACTCTTACAATGTAGGACATATTCTGTCCTATGGGACATCTCATGTTAAAGAGTACAGCTCGATTATATTTTGCAGTTTCACACCCTTTTTCGAATATTTAGCCAAAGGCATAAATATATAAAGATGAATCAACTAAATTGCGGAACGTACCTGTCCGTCCGTCTGACTGTCCGATTTGTTTCATATGTTGGGCCACGTAACGTTTTATCCTGATTTTGATCAGGACAATATCGATCAACTCCTTCCTCTCACAAAAAGTTTCTAACATTTCCACAAAAGTGCAGTATAAAGGTATGACTGTGATCGTTCTGATTTTTTTTTGCAGCACATTGTTGTTCTTTTTGTAGCATCGCAAATATGTTTGTTCGTATATTTTAATCAGTTCTGGATTCTCTGTGTCCAGGACTGTGTCTGGACTGGCTGCGTCTATAAAGAATCAGGAGAGAGGTCCGTGTGGTTAGCTGGGCTGGGTTAAACAAATTCGGCGTGTTGTTCGTTCACAATCCACATTGCAGGGCATATTTTCCGGATCTGAAATGGGCTAAAACCATTTGGGTTTGCCTTGGCAGCTGGCCTTTTGCTGCTGCAATGGACGGGGGATGGTCTTCGAGTACGGCAGTCATAACGTGAATGCTATTCAGGCCTGCTTGATAGGGTCGTCGATCTAGAAGTTCCCGCTTTTACCTTTAGACCTCTCTCTCTCTCTGCAGATCATGGGTAGGGGAAGCCTGTCTCCTAAATCGTGGCAGAGATGCTTACGGCGGTATAACCCAAGCAGTTACTGCATCGACAATATTTTGTTGTGTTGATGTATCTATATAATCTGAAGATGGTCCACTGTTATCACATGTAGGCTCCTTGTTGCAGTTCTCAGATCCGCATTCTAGTAGGTGTGAATATTATTCCACTGCGTAGCGCTAACATTTTTATATCACACTGGCGCCACATAGCTTTCCACAGATCGGCCTCTTAATTTATAATAGGTCAGCAAGGTTTCTTTATCAGAACCCAGCGACTTGAGAACATAGTTCCTACTTCTGATCTTGTCGCAAAAAGCTCTGGATTATGGGGACGCCTTAAACATGTTGTCTATGTTACACCCAATATATTGGGGGTAGTTAGTGATCAGCCATCCAGATGATGAGTAGTGTGGCAGTTGTTTTTGCGGCGGATATTTTCATATTCCTCAGATGGTGCACTAAGTCGGCTATGTAGACGTTAAGCATATAACATATGTCTTCTACGATAGAAACCGACGCCAAGATTGTACAGTCATCCGCATACGATCTCTGGAGGTGTGGAAATTCAAAAAGGTAGAGGTTCTATTGTTTCGGAGATATTACCCAGCCTTGGGGAACTTCCTGATTCACTCTACGGGGCTTGGACTTCTTATTTCTGAATTCTACAAACGACCGAAGTTATTATCCTTGCTGACCTATTATAAATAAATTATCCGAAGTTATCTATATCCTCGAACAGTTTGGCATGGTTGGCGGTATCGAAGGCCTTCGATAGGTCACCATAACTGTTCTGCTATTGGCCACCTGTTGTGGTAGGCAACTGGACAACTTTTCCTCATCATCGGGATGAGCCACTACTCTGGTGACGTGATTCAACTCCGCTGGTATCCTTGCCTGGCTTCAGTAACGGGACCAAACTGCCAACTTCCCTGGCTTCTGGTACAATATGGGTGGCTAACGATGGACACTTCTTAAATACTCAACCCCGGGTTCATCCAGTTGCTTAAGCATGTGCATTGAGAAACCGTAAATTGTGGTGGTAAATTCCCAAACACGTTGTTTTCAGGGTTCTGCTGAAGATATTCGGGAAGACGATGTATTCGGTGTTCGGCTTTAGATGAACGGGAACGCGATGTATTCGGTGTTCGGCTGTAGATGGTCGGGAACAAGATGTATTCTGTACTCAGCTGTAGATATTCGGGAACACGATGTATTCGGTGTTCGGCTGTAGATGAACGGAAACACGATATATTCGGTGTTCGGTTGCTGATGAACGGAAACACGATATATTCGGTGTTTGGTTGCTGATGTTCTGGAACACGAGGTGTTCGGCTGTAAATGTACGGAAACACGAGGTATTCGACGTTCGTCTGTACATGTTCGGGTATTAGTCTAGGGCTACGGTCTAGTTTCTACCATGCGCTACAGATTTCCAAATACGGAACAGCTGAGCGGATGTTCCTGTGAAGCTGCCGAACCGAAGGCCCAGTGGAACAGCCGACGCGAGCGTCCTGAGGAACTGCTGACCCGAAAGCCTTGTTCGCATATCAACAGATAACCATCATAACTTAATGGGTAGCTCTCAAAAAGAATTCCCAACGCTATGAATCCGAGGTGTAGGTTGGCGGATATAGAACAACTTTTTGTCCCAACCCGTGAAGCTAACTCACTGCAGTATTAAACTCACTTTCAACATACGTTTCTGAAATACTTAAGTGACATGAGCTATAAAGTGAACGAGAATTATTTGTCGTAAGTAGTGAAAACTGTATTAGTAAAATTGCAATGAAATACAATTCTCCCTTGTCCAACATGCTCTACCAAAGAGGGTCAGTAGTTATGATGTAATGTATATTGCTTATTGAATGGTTATTTCCGTATGACTGTGAGAGGCCTCTTGGTATCAGTTATTGTGGGTTGTTGTATTATGTACGAGATCATTTTGTCATGGGAAACTGACGCTTTGGTAGAACTTTCGAACTTCATTCGGGGTCCTGAACATTTCGAAATTTTAACACTCCCACTTTTCCATTTCTCTCTTTTTCCTGCAGGAATGACGTTTCTCTTCGCTCCTTTTCTCCTCTCTCGTGCAATTTGGGTTAGCGACCGATTGCAGAGTATCCATATAAGCCGCATTGTTCCGTTCGGAAGCAGCACAATACTTCTGGTCATACCATGAGTTCCTTGGTGGAGGCCCATGTTGTCCAAGTATGGATTTTGTGACTATTTGTATGGAGTCGGCAATACTTTGTTCTGATATGTTATCGGCACGATGAATGCTTTCGTTTAGCAATTGAGCCAGTTGAGTGGCATATGCTGTGCCTTTCTGTTGAGTTTGCTGTCCAACTTCCTTGTTGTATAGGTTTCATCAATCACAACCTGATAAATCTGGTGGCAGCCAGATGCACTCCAAAATGTCGAGATGCTTAAATTTGGTGCTGCTAGCTTCCATGTTGTTGTTGCGAAGTCTATCAGCCCCATTCCGTTTTCATATGTTTCATTGTGGACACTGATCCCAATAATTTCTCGTTGCCGAGCATTGAAGGTTGACCACCCCGAACCTCCATGTATATTTGAAAATATTTACTGAAATATTTATTTCTTCCATATTCGTGAATATCTTTTGTAAGGAAAGTATACTCACACCTTCAAACTTGCTCCTCCCCTCCAAATGAACTTTGAGTGATTTACCAAACTTATTACAACACCCTTTAATACCTTTGCCTCATACCTATTTACCTATCATTATGAATGTAATGTATTTTATTTGACACAAAACCATTGCTTACCCCAAAAATCCGGCCCCCATCCCTCCTTAAATGTACTTAAGTTTAATGAGAAAATGTTAATGTCAATTTTGTATTGTATTCACACTGCGCGTATATCCCCAAATTCTGTTAATTCTGTTTACGATAAAATCATAAAAATAATTTTTAAAATTTTTATAAATTCATATCTGTCAAAAAAAAACATAAAAATATTATATCATATTGTATGTATGCTTGTTTTTGTTGCATTTTGTTGTAAATAATTTTATCAAAAAAAAAGTAATATGAAATCCTAATAACTAAAATAATGTAAAACAAATAATTTGTTTCTCATCTATCAACAAAAAAATATAAACAATAATTGTTTTTCTTTAATTTTAAATGTTGTAAACTTTTCTTTAGTTTTTATTGCAAACAAATAAACAAATTGGAAAATGTTTTGTATGTAAATTGAAAAAAAAAATGAAAAACATGAAAAGAAATAAATTGAGTTTTAAACAAAGTTTTTCTATGATTTATTTATTTTTGCTTTGCTGTATTCTTTAAATGTTCCTATCCATCAGAAAACAAGTAACTATGACTGAAGTCAATTACTAGATATTCTACACCACTACCTCTGAAATTCAACATAGACGTATCAGATGGACAGAGCTATGGAAATTACCATAAAGAGAAGGGTGACGTTTTTTATTTCTAAAACAGAGGTTTTATTTGAAAAAAGTAAGAAAAATATTAAAAGTAAAATTGAAAATACAGTCGAACTTCTCTATAGCGAACGAGTCTATATGAATAATTCTCTATAACGGATTTTCTTATAAACATAACATAACGATGTATTTCTATAACGTCTTATCTAGGCATGTGCGTCTGTCCGCCTATCTAGTTAACACTATGACTTTAGAAGGGAGGAACCGGTTTGATCCGAACTTTGTGTATTTGTGTTTTTGGAACAACTGTGTTTTATTTGACGTATATTCTTTTCAATTGACAAGGATGGGCTTAAACATGACCTTATACACTGAAAGAAAATTACGTTGTATCAATGAAATTTGTCATTGATTTTGAACCAACGTAAGACTTCATTGTATTAATGAAGATTTTTCATTGAGTTTCATGAAATAACTTTCATTATTGTTTCATAGTATTAATGTGAAAGTTTCATAGCAATAATATAATTGTAACTTCTAACTACTTTATTGAATTAATAAAGAAGTATCATTGCACAATTGTGGAAATTGTATTGGAATAATGAAGAAACTCATTATTGTTACATAACACTGTGCAACACGAAAATTATTAACCATATTCTGACACCGCAGCATTATAGAAGATCAATAAAGAGAGGACACGTGTCTCGCCGTTTTTCCTTATCTCATAAAATTTTGCGGTTATACGCCTCCAAAAGTTTGAGGCTTTGATGTAAAAAAGGGTCATTTAGTCAGGACTATATTTTCCAAACAGTTAGGAAATTTGAATTTATCTCAGAGCCAAAGTTGTAGCTCTTGTTTTAAAGAACAAAAATTGTGAACACATATAATCCATCAAACTTCATCTGCAAGGTTAAAATCGCCATGGTCAAATTTCTTTTAAAATTTTTTCTCAAGTTTTGGTATACAGCCATCCAACCGATCAAATTTGAACCAAAGAATAGACGGTTCTTAAAGGTCAAAATAGCAAAGCAAATGAGATTTATATCCTGTTTTCTCTGGTTTTGGTCACAGATACTAAACCGTTCAATATTCAAGAAAACAACCAACTACAATAATGTAGCAAAGGCATAACTTTCTGGAACATGCGAAATGTCTATGAACGGTTCTTAATGTTAAAAATAGCAAAACATTTTTGAAAAAAAATAAATTTTTACACTTTTTTCTCCGACTCTGGTCTAAAGATACGCAACCGCCCAAAAATTAAGAATACAGTTAACTACAAAAATGTACCTTAGATTTCAACAAACAAGTTTCTAGAACAAACGAAGATTCTAGTTGTTTGTTTGCTTCAAATTTGATCGGTTTGATGGCTGTAGACAAAAACTTGATAAAAAAATTTTGAAAGAAATTTGACCATGGCGATTTTGACCTTGCAGATGAAGTTTCATGGATCATATGTGTTCACAATTTTTGTTCTTTATGGCAAGAGCTACAACTTTGCCTCTGAGATAAATTCAAATTTCCTAACGGTTTGGAAGATATAGTCCTGACTAAATTTTACATCAAAGTCTCAAACCTTTGGAGACCTATAACCGCGAAAGTTGATGAGATAGGGAAAAACAGCGAGACACGTGTCTTCTCTTTTTTGGTGTTCTATCACACTGTGGAGTCAGAATATGGTTAATAAAACATGACTCAAAAAATCACACACAGTGTAATGAAACTTTTCATTTATTCAATGAAACTCTACGTTGCTTCAAAATCAATGAAACATTTTTCTTTCACTGTATTTTGCAAACATTTGCAATTTTTCATCCATGTAGTGGTGTAGGATACATGTTCAAAATTAAATATCAAAAATAAAAAAATGTGCACGACTAAATGTGTAAAGACGATGTCATATAGAAACACGGTGGGTACCAATTTTCCCCTTTTTTATTCCATGTCATCATTGGAAATCCTTATCAAAATTTGTCTGAAACATCCCAACGCTAAATTGGCATCTGGTTCCTTAAGAAATTAAAATAACTATATTTTACAAAAACTTTTATTAGTGTAAGCTTTTATCATAATGATAATGACCGTATCTTGATTCGGTTAACAGATATTTTCATAAATTCTACGTCAAACCAATTCAAGATAATAAACGCAAGTATACGAGCCCTAACCACTACTAATTCGTACACCACGTATTTTTCACTCTTTAACATCAAATGCCAGAATAACGGTTTAATTATGATAATAACACCGACAAATTTATACTTTTCTGAAAGGTAATTTTATTTTCTCTAAACTGGTATAGAAAAAATATTAAACTCAGTTTTAAAATGCTACAAGTATTAAGTAAACAACAAGGCCCTTAATGATTGCTGCAAATTATTTGACAACTATTTATTCGCTCAATTTATAAATTGCGCTGAAGCTAAACGAAAAAGCAAAATGTAAACAAAAAATGTAAATTTATTGTTGCAATGACAGATAGGAATTTAAATGAGTCAAAAAAGATAACTTTTTTCCCTTATTTTATTTTAATTTTCATCTTTTCTAAAAATGACACGTGGCAAACGTATTTGGGAGGAAATTTGAATTTTAATCGTCGATAAATTCAAATCTAGAACGACATATAGACAGATTTCGACTGATCTTAAAATTCCAAGATCTACAATACAAAGTATTGGTAGAAAATATGAAAAAAGTGAAGTGAGCAGTAATGTTTCAAACGGAGGCCGGACTTCCAAAATAAGTCTTCGCGATAAAAGAGCTTTGGCAAATATCATTAAACTAAATCGTAGAAGCACTATTCGAGATATAGCCATATGGTGGTCTGAAGCAATTAGAAGACCTTCAAACGTGAGTGGAAATCAACTTGATAATTTACATAATTTTGTAGGCCAAGGAAAAAACATTGCTTATAGCTCTTAAAATGAAATAAACGCCTATTATGGACTAAAAAGAGAATATTTTGTGTACAACGGCAATGGGACAGCATTATCTTTAGCGACGAATCCAAGTTTGATGTACGCATGTTTTGGTGATGTAAGAAAAAGGGTAATACGTAAAAACGACGAGGCATACAATAAAAACTGCTTAAAACGTACTGTAAAGTTTTCAGCTAGTGTTATGGTATGGGGATGTATGTCTTCAAAAGTGTTGGTCAGCTCCATTTCATAGATGGAATCGTAAATGCAGAAAAATATATAAAAATCCTGGAAGAAAATCTGATACCATCCGTATCGAAATTAGCAGACTGTGGGGAATACATATTCTAACGGGATGCTGCTTTTTCCCATACTGCTAAAAAACGAAAAAGTGGCTTGAAGAAAATGGCATCGAGGTCCTGGATTGGCCATCCTCTTGTCCAGACCTTAATCCAATTAAAAAATTGTGGGCTATTATGAAAAGAAAGCTTCGAAATTCAGAAATTTTGTGACTCGATAACCCCAGAAGATTGTCAGCGCCATGCCAAAGCGGGTCGAGACCGTTTAAAAAAAAATAAAGATTGCGTAACATAATTCTAAAGGTGATAATTGGCGACTGTACGAATTAATAGTGGTCACAATAATTTTGTTTCAAATAATGAACTTTCGTTTTCGTCTGTTTTTTAAAAGGACCTTTTCTTTAAATGTATCTTTGTTAATACAGTATAATCTCGATAATCCGGACACCACATGTTTTGGCGGTGTCCGGATTATCGAATTGTCCGGATTACCGAGTAGCTACAAAAAACACATATTTTTGTGTTTTAATTATAAATGCATTTAAAATTTAGTCAATAAAAATATTATTTAATATAAAGAAGTTCTTACATAAATAAAATGCATAAGTTATCAAAAAATAGAATTTGAAAATATATACAGTATATTAAGCTTTTTACTATTTGAAGTCTGAGAACAATGACATCATCGGAATCATTTATTTCTATTGACAATAAGGTGTAAAAGTTACTTTCTCTGGATAAGTTCTGAGACACACTTCACCTCTCACTTCACGCCTCAAGCATTTTGTTCACCCCATTTACTTTTATTTACTGTGAATTTTTTTGGGGCTAAAATTCATTAGGCGTCCACAAAATACTCGAAAAATATGCGTAAACGGGGCGAACAAAATGCTTGAGGTGTGAAGTGAGAGGTGAAGTGTGTCTCAGAACATACCCGAATATGGTACGATCGTTTCGCTGGTGGTTTAATTCAGGTCATCAGACATATCGGATATGAATGGCTAGAACTCAAAGGCTGATTTTGATAACTTATATTTATACAACCATTATTACAAATTTGCAGATATGAAGTAATTTTGAAGCCTTTTTTACCAAGTCAACCTGGTGTCTTTTCTAGATTTATTTCAATACAAACTCCTTAGGTCATGTTAATTCGATTAAAATTCAATTAATTAAAAACTTTCATAAATAATGATCTTCGTCCTAATAAGACAACAATAAATAAAAATTATTTTCCTTTTGGCTTTTAAGCCAGTTGCATCAAATCATATTCAGCACTTTGAGTGTTTTTACGTTTGCCAATTAGGGTTATGACTTTTTCACATTTTTCCTCAAAAATGATTTCCTGTAGCAGGGATGAATGAACTTTTGCCTATTAATCACTATGCTATCGTTTATTCCATTGAAATATAAAAAAAGTTCACGCACAAATCGATTTTAAAAAAATAATTTTTTGAAAAAATATATGAAATGGAAAAAAATTTTTTTTTCAAAAAATTATTTTTTGTTGCACGAATGAATAAATATAAGCGTACTAATAACTATAATAACGTTTATTTCATTCAAATATTAAAAAAGTCGCAAAAAAAGTCACTTTGAAAAAATTTTAAATTTTTTGTTTTTTGCTAAAAAAAATATATTTTTGAATAAAAGCGTTTACGACATTTTTACTGTTCTCAGAATTGAAGAAATATAGTGAGAAATAAATTTTATGTCATTTTAATTATCTCATGTGGCTCTAAAATTTATTTTCAATTATATATCTGTTTTCAGTGACTTCACAAAATTGTCCATAATTTCGATAAATTCAAATTTTAAAATCATTTTGTGCGTGAGGTTTTTTCACAGAATCACCTTATAATTAAGATTTTATGTTATCTTTTGGCAAAACTCATCACGCTATGATACAGGGATATGAGGTTGTAAAAAAGTCATAACCCTATTGCCAATACCACTCTTCGAGCACAGCTTCAAAAAATATAAATTATTTTTGCTTACAACGAATTAATTTTCATATAATATCTATTTTATCAATAAAAATACTCTAAACAATAAAATAAGTAACTTAAATGACTCAATGTAGAAGAAAAGGAATGAGTGTCCGGATTATTAGTGTACAGTATAAATATTTTCAGTGTCCGGATTACCGCGTTGTCCGGATTAACGAGTGTCCGGATTATCGAGACTATACTGTATATGTCTAAAGAGAATAAAATTATCTTTAATAGTAATAATAATAATAATAATAATAATAATAATAATAATAATAATAATAATAATAAAAATTTGTTTGTGTAGTAATTATAGTTCAGAATAAATTCCTATTTTAATTTCTTATTGTTGAAAAATGCTCTGTGTGCGAATTAATAGTGGTTAGGGCTCGTAAAGGTAGTCTTATTCAGCCCAATCACGAATGAAAATTCCGTGCGAAATTTCTCTCTTTTCACTTCTCTCCTATCACAAACAAAAAATCCACACGGAAAAAAATTCCGATGGAGAAATGTAGGTATCATGAACGCTCTCAAACATGTGTTTTCCTCAAAAAAGGCTCCCTTGCAAAACTGAAGGGAGATTACAAAAAAGTTGGTATTTCCCAAAAAATTTTTACAAAACATGTAAGATAAACAGTTTTGTTGGGCTTTTATACTAAAATCTTCAACTCGCGGTTGGAAATTTATTAAAAACTGAACATATTTTACAAAATGAGTCACTCTCAACTTTTTCAACGATGGGATGGCAGAATTTTGCACATACAAACACCGGTTCGTTATTGTTAAAAAGCACTGGACAAATGAATATTATCAATTATTTTTATTTCAAAATTGATATTTTTAAATTTTTGCCATCTTTTTAATACATTCATGATAGTGGCAGTTCCATAGCACAATACACTGTTTCCTTGGAATTTTCCAATCTTATTTGATGTTTTTCATAATAAGTAACAGCTTCTGAATATCTTTGATGTGTAAAAGTGTAATTTAAGTTGTGTTCCTTTACTTACCTGAGGTTACCATTTTTACCCTTTTTAAAGCGTTCCATAACCCCAAAAAATGGTACAACTGGAAGCAATTTTTATAAGTGTGAGAGAGGAGAGAGAGCAAAAATGCCTCTCTCTTTTACCACAGGCTACCAGACAAAAATCTACAGGTAAAAAATGGTAGAACTGATTTTTCGACATTTGTTTAACGATTATTTGACAATGAAGTAAAAAATGTACAAAAACAGAAGAAAAATGCGAACGGTGACAAGACAAAATTAAAAATTGTAAAATTAAAGAAGAAAATTGAATTCTTATGTTTCTTTTTGACATTGCTACCAGATCTACCATTTTTTCGTTCCTTTACTTTTCTGGTAAAACTGTTCTGAAAGAACAATTTTTGACAGTTTTCTCTTTTATCCCTTTTACCATTAATAAAGTAAAGGAACAAAGCTGTATTTGATTAAATTAGTTTATTTTGTCTAGAAACACAAACACTTAACAGTTTCTCTTTGTTTTCACAACAATTAGGGCACACAATGATTATTTTCAATGATTATTTTCTCTAATTATTCATGATTGGAGGAATGTTTTCTCGAGAAAAATCTATTTTGCGAGAACTGCATACCGCAAGAATATTCATGATTGGGCTGATTATATATTAGACATAAGATATGATTGGGGAATCAATGAAGCAGTCAAGTGCATTATGCCGCGCTGTTGTATTTGTAACAAATATTGAAACATGACATTGATGCCGCTTCTCATGATTTCGAGGTGAATTGTCTTTTTAAAGAGACATATTTTCAACCGTTGTCATTTAAACCAGCAACAGGTACGAAAAAGAATATTAGACGTGGGAGTAAATCGAATAATTTCATTATCATAAAACTTATTTTCATTATGATTGAAATCATGTAAAATGTATAGTTTGAATATATCTTATATGTCTCCCTATAACTTAAATTAATTCGGTTTACGCTATGATACGCTAAAACATACAGGTAATCTCTTACAAGTGAATAGTTGGACACATTTATACAGAATAAGCATGTGAGTGGCTAAGTTGTATGCGGGCATTAAATAATTTCCCCACGTAATGAAAATGTAAGTATTCAATATAAAACTGAAAGCAAAGGTAATATTATTTAAATTCAAAAAAAAAATTTCATTTGCTGGCCCTATATTTAATACGTAAATATTACTCTTTTAGAATATATTCAAATAAATACCAATGCGACAAGAGATATATAATAATTTAGTAATCTATTTAATAATAAAAGAAAATAATGAATTAAAACATCCCCTAACTTAAAACGCAACATTTTTAATTGATAGATATCTGTAGATCTTAGCGACAACATACATTATTTTGATCACAAACTACCAGGCGATGCACTATAGGTAATTTGGTCTGTTTTTGAGGCAAAAATTAATAGCGGTGGACTTAGGCTTTTTATACGTTTTTAATGCTTTAAATGCAAAAGTAAGTTAAAACATAGGATTACACAGTACAAGTCAGATATAGCGAACATCGGTTATAAGAAACTACGTTTATAACGAACAAAGTTATATGTTCTCAAAAAAGTTTTTTTAATATTTGTACACATATTCAAATTGTTAAAACGACCACATAGTGTATAGTAGAATTTTTACAATTTGTTAAGATTTACAAGCCCACTTTTAAGCACAAGCAGATAACGACGAATTTAAGCACCGTTTCAAATATTTAAATATATGCTGTTTAAATATAAGCTTTAATAAGAATTTTACAAATGAACACGATTATAATGAACGCCGGATATAAGGAACAAATTTTCTTGTTCCTACCCCCAATTCTCATTTTAACTATTTTTTTCGTTCCAACCCAATGAACGCGGTTATAACACAAATGACGATTTTAATGAACTAAAATATTGATCCGCCAAAAGACTTTTATGAACATTGGTTTGCGAAGAGATCTTTATAAATATTAGTTTTTAAAGGACCAAATAAATCGCGCAATCATGATCCCTAGTTAGAACGTATTATGTTGACCACGCCACGCCTGTAAATTTTTACATCACACGGTGAATATTTTTTTTAAAGAAAATGTCATTTTAGTTCAAATCGGATGCATTGCTGTGCTTAATATTTTCTTCACCATTCTGCTCTAAGTTTTTAATATTTGTTATTTTGTCTTCGAATTTTGGTTTTAACTTTGAATTATACCGTGAGTTTGAATATTTTTGAAAACAAACATCCATATAACTTGACATGTGCTTTCAATTCAATTCAATTCAATTTATTTAACTTGTAATTCAAAGCCAACCGGCCCATCAGTGTAAATTACAAAATGCATAAGAATTGCTTAACCAAATAAAAAGGAAAAACTACTCGAAAAATATAATGTAAAGGGGAGTACACACTAACAGTCAAAACTGACAGTCAACGTTCTTTAAGGACAATTTTCCGGCAAATAACAACTTTTATTTAGCTAAAAACGTTTGAAATCAAACGTTTGAATCAAATTAGAAAACTCGCGTTATTAAAAGTACAAAAATCTACTTTTTGCATAAAAACCTCTCCAAATTACCTATAGTGCGGTGACGAGGAAAATTGAGGCATAAACTACCTCTGGATAGTAATTACCAACTTCTCACTTGACCCGAGTTCAATGGAGACTTTGCGGGTGATACCATTAACTTTGTCTTACAGCCGTCTACGTCCAGACCGACTTTAGAAGATTTGTATACTTTTTTAAAAATATTACTTCCTCTACACAGCAATAACTCCCATTACCAAATAGCTAGTTGATCACACTCTAAAAACACCTAGAAATAATAAAAATGTTGTTATGTTAACAAATTTACATATTTAAACTAAATAATGAAGTTTTCCGATTTTACTAAAGCGATCGGAATCTGAAGAAAAACGATCGAAATGAAATTACGGAATTGAAACCATTCCAATCGGAATCTGTGACATGCCTGTATGTAGTAATTTTTGGTAACTGTAACTACTTTCAAATCAATCTACTAACACGTTTTATTAAAATGGGCATGTCACCCGAAATAAATGGACAGCACGTTGAATAAGAGTTTGTTCTCTATATTTAAAACATACAGTCTGATCTTCATTTTGGGGACGGGACAGAAGGTACTTCAGTTCCAATCATCAGTTATGCGTTTCTCTTGCTAGATTGTTTTATCTAGCTGTGTGGTAGAATATTCTGTCTTTATTCTGAATTTTGTACAGCTCGATTTTTTAACGCTCTTGATTTTCCATTCATTCCTTTTTTGCTGCTCCCTTCTTTTTACCCGACATAACTCTCATGTGCTACTGAGTGTATTGTAGCATTGTGTACCCCATTCTCCTCTTCTGTAGCAGTACGACATTCTTAGTAGTACCATGGGTTCCTTTGGGGAGTGCTCTGGTATCCACATACGGATTTTGGGTATATATGCATGAATTTGGAATTTGAATTAGGATTTGGATAATGAATGATTTCATTAAGCAATTGGGTAAGTTGGGTAAAATATCCTCAGGCTATCTTTTGTTGTTGTAACAGTTTGGCTGATACTTCCTCGCCGTTGCAGTACATTTGCTCGTGTGTAAACTGTACGTTCTCTATTAAAAGTCCGGATATTAATGTTGCAGATCATGTTCGTTAAAACTTTTGTGGATGTTTATTTATGTATTTTTTTGTTCCTCCATAGTCCATAGTTGTAAATATTGAAATAGGATTGATTACGGCCCAACGCCTAATTCCATAACTTTTAACGTTCTCATAGGTGAAAGCGATATTGGCCTTTCAAGGAGAATTATAAACACATCCCCAGATGTGCCAAATTACCCGCTAATTATTTATTTTTTGCCTATTTTTCAATAAAAACTACTTATTATTAGTCATCGGATTTTTTAATATTTTTGAAAAATTATAATGCAAATAATTCGTTTATTAAACAATAGAAGCTGAAGCTTTGTACGTATTATTGATTATTTCCAATATAACATCGAATTGCTGTTATTGGAACGATATAAATCTGTATAATAACAATTGGTTGAAATTTCAATAATATGCAAAAATCCGATGTCTACTTACACTGTGCGACACGAAAACTATTAACCATATTCTGACACCGCAGCGGGATAGAAGACCAAAAATAAGAAAAACGTATCCCGGCGTTTTTCCTATCACTTGAGGCCTTGAAGAATTTGGGTTGTTTATTGAAATCGTAGGTACATTTTTGTAGTAGATTGTATCCTTAATTTTTGGGTGGTTCGGTATCTGTGGACCGGAATCGGAGAAAAAAGTATAAAAATCGAATATTGTCAAAAGCTTTTGGCTATTTTCTGATTTAAGAAACTGTCATAGATATTTCGTATGTTCCAGAAAATTATTTGCGGATATCATTATTGTGGACCATTGTTTTCTTGAGTTTTGAACGGTTTAGTATCTATGGAGCAAGAACCGAGAAAAAAAGGATATAAATCGCTTTTGCTATTTTGACCATTAAGAACCGTTTCGACAGAGTTCATATGTTCTAGAAAGTTGTTTACTAAGACCTAATGTACATTTTTCTAGTTGGTTGTTTGCTTCAGTTTTGATCGATTTGATATCTGTAGACTAAAATCCGAGAAAAAAATAAAAGGGAAATTTGACCTTGAAGGTGAGGTTGTATAGATTTTACGTGTTCACAATTATTATTCTTTAAGACATGAGCTAACACTTTTCTTCTACGAGTAAACCCAAATTCTTAGCGGTTTAGATGATATGTGCCTTTCAAAATGATCCCTTTTAACATCAAGGCCTTAGGTCTTTGGGGGCCCATAACCGCGAAAGTTGAAGTGATAGGGAAAAACGCCGGGACACGTATCTTTTTATTTTTGGTCTTTGGCGGTGTCAAAATGTGGTTAATAAACCATGACTCGAAAAATTACACATAGTGTTATTATATGTACTGGGAATAGTTGAAATATTCTGTTGTAAACGGAGTATAGAATGCTAAAGTTCCAATAATAGAGAATATGTTCCCCTCGACGGTTTAAGCTATCGAGCTGATGTATTCAAAGCTTATCAGGTTGTCACTCCCGGTCTGCAAAAGCTCGACTGGTAACCACTCTGTTTATGCTGACTAATTGTTTCCCATTCTTGCGGTTATCTTAACTGCATTATTGCATTCAAAATTATTTGCAAGGATAGCTTCTCCGACCTACTATCTGATACCATCAGTTTGCCTATATTGAATCCATCAGTTTGGTGTCCAAGTCCTTGGTAAATTTATAGGACCTTATTCTGACTTTTATACCTGCCTAGTTTTTCCTTATCTTTTTACATGTTTCTATTCTTATATACCACATTCTTCTTTTAAATAACAGTACGACACACGTATGATTGGTCCCTTGGCTTCTGGTATCTCAGATCCTTTTTTGCGCCTGGTTTTATGACTTGAGTATGGCAATGTATCTACCACTAGGCAAAGTTGTTGAGTCGCGTTCCGTTATCGATATTTCAATATTGAGGCAAACATTTTCTACAATTAGTCCACTCTCCGATGGAATGATATACATATATATATTATGGCTATGCCTTTTTGACGTTTTTTTCTCAAAAATGATTTCCTGTAGTGAGAATGAACGAAGTTTTGCCTATTAATACCAAAATTAATGTTCATTCCATATAAATATTAAACAAGGTCACAAATCACTTTGAAAAAAATTGAAAAATACTATGAAATGAAAAAAAATCTCAAAAAATTATTTTCTGTTGCACGACTGAATGACCTTTTGCCTATTAATAATTAAAATAGCTTTTATTCCATTTAAATATTGAACCAGTAAGGAAAGGATCAAAGTCGGGCGGGGCTTTATAATACTCTACACCAGATTTCGATATAATTTTTCACATTTATTTGTAGACTAAATTCCGTCACATAGTCCAAATTTCATCAAAATTGGGCATATATGGCGTGTTTCGTGCATCAAATAGTTCAAATCGGTCGAAAATATATACGGGAGCTATATCCAAATCTGAACCGATTTCGATATGATTTGGCACAGTTATTTCTAACCACCGTCACACATTCCAAATTTCATTTAAATCGGCCAAATATACCGTGTTTCGTGCATCAAATATCTCAAATCTGCCTTAAGAATATATGAGAGCTATATCCAAATCTGAACCGATTTCGATATAATTTGGCACACTTATTTCTAGACTAAATTCCGTCGCACATTCCAAATTTCATTGAAATCGGACATATATAGCGTGTTTCGTGCACCAAATGCCTTAAATCGGGCGAAAATATATATGAGGGCTATATCCAAATCTGAACCGATTTCTATATAATTTGGCACACTTATTTCTAGACTAAATTCCGTCGCACATTCCAAATTTCATTGAAATCGGACATATATAGCGTATTTCGGGCACCAAATGCTTTAAATCGGGCGAACCCCTAAACCGATTTCTACCAAAAAAACATCTTCCACAATTTTCATGCGAATCGGACAATAAATGAAACATGTACTTTGTTTACAAACATACATATATAGACGGACAGACAGACGGACATGCGTAAATCGACTCAAAAAGTGATTCTATATATATCCCTAAAAGGAACTATGGGTCTATCTCGTTTCCTTTTGCATGTTACATACAAATGCACAAATACATAATACCCCTTACCACAAGTTGGTGTAGGGTATAAAAATGTCACAAACCACTTTCAATAGATGTGATATATGGAACAAAGTTATATATGATATAAATTGATATATATGGAATGATATGGCGATAAAATTGGTGAAAAGCAAAAGCTTATGTCATGTTGGTTATGTCATGTGGCTTTAAAGCTAGTTTTGAGTTATGTATGTGCTTAAAGTGACACCAAAAATTTTTCAAAAAAGCTCATATATAAAAAATTTAAAAGATTTTTGTTCGTGAGTTTTTTTCATCGAATCACCTTATACTTAAGGTTTTATCTAATCATAGGTAAAAACTCATCAAAATATGTTACAGGGAGGTTTTAAAAAAGTCATAACCCTAATGTATAAATATTACGAAGGTTTTAGATTTTTCTTTCTGTTCTCTTAATAAAAGGTTCCGTTATTTGGCATTTTTAAGGAAATTTAATTATAGTGTTTAAATTTGTCATGGTCCCTTCATAAATGCATGTCCACAACTACATTATGGAACAGTATTTATGACCGAATAAGCCAAATTATCATTTTTAATATATGTAGATTTAAAAGATTTTATACTTTCTTTACTGTTATGTGGCTCCTCCATTGTACCCGAACATAGGAATCGTTATTTACTAGGTCATGTTTTTATAGTTTTATTCTTTTCTCGTCGATACAGGAAAAGAGAACATGAACTAGATCAGTCGATATAGTTCGTTTTAGTTCAGTAGTTCAAGAACTTGCAAGTACTTTTTATTTGAGATGTTATCAAACAGACCTAATCAATTTTGTTTAAATATTGTATTTTACAGGTACACAAAAATTAATTAATCGTAATTTTAATACCCTCATTTATTTTTAAGCTTTATACGGTGTTTGTATACAAATGAACGAACTTTCAATCTAACGATTCTGAACCGGTGAACTATAGAACGAAAATACCGATGACCGGCAACGAACGCTTAAACTACTGAACTAAAAGAGGGACCTAGTTTACTTAGAAAAACTGAACTAAAAAGATCGATCAGATAAAAGAGCTAAAAATACAACTCTACATACATACATACATATGTTCCCACAACGTCCCCGATGGGACTAGTGAGACTTCCCTCATATCAATGAGTGCACGCCGATTCATATTGGCTCAATGATATGGGACCTACCTTTAATTGCCGAGTCCGAACGGCGTGTCTTACGACACCACTTGTAGAGAAGTTTTTCATGGCTTAAATACTCAGGAAATGTCGCCAGCATTACTGAGGGGGAATTTTGCCACCGTTGAAAATTTGATGTTGCTTGGCCTGGGATTCGAACCGCAGACCTTCTGAGTGCAAGGCGGACGTGCTAACCATTGCACCACGTTGGCCCCCAACTCTATTCGCTAGTAAATCGGAGCTCTGATTACTTCAGAGCAGTTCACCCTAACGCCGATTTGTTCGCTTTTTACTGCCTCTTGAGTATTTTGCTTGAATATAGATTGAATAATAAGGGTGATAGTATGAATTCTTGTCTACGCCTTTGGATATTTATATAGTGTCACTTAGCTCTTTAACACTTACAGTTTCGGTATCCACCAAGTTTTCCATCATTTTTTCGTGTCCAACCGTGTCGAAGGCTTTTTGTAGTCGACGAAAAATAAGTGTCTTTCTGAACATATCTGCATTGCAGGATAAGGACTTGTGCTTCTCGCGTTCCCATGTCTTCTTTGCCTCACACTTGGTGTAGATTCTTTTGTGTAGTATTTTAATGAATATTTTTAGAGCATTGCACGTTAGACTACTCAGTTTGTAGTCAAAACATGTTCGGGCATTTGTTTTTCTTGGTATAACTACGTGGACCTTTATCAGTCGTTGGGGTATTGTCCTGTATCATAAATGTAGTTGAAGAGTTACAACAGTCATTGAATGCTGTTATCTTCTATTAATTTCAGAACCTCAGCCTTTTTATCGTTTATTGATTGATTGCCGATCTAATTTCGTCTTCGGTAATAGAGTTTCCCGACATGTATGATTAGGTATTACTGCTAAAGCCGATAGCCTTTATTGCTAGTGCTTTATAATTATAATTTTATTATAATTTGTTATTATAATAAACATTTAAATAAATAAAATAAATAAAGGTATTATTGCTATTTTCTGGCCTTTCATCATCAGTGACAATAGGTATGATAACCTATTATTTTCTTAAAATACGTTTCCTTTGAACAATGTCTATTTCAACGTGTAAGAGCTTCATGGCTTTCCCAACCATCCTTGGGGTTTCCAAGTTCCTAAAATATCGTTATGAGAAATTTACTTAACGAGTATATTATTTTATGTCTTCATAGAAGAATTGCCATTAAATTCTGTAGATATTTATTCCTTGTAAACATGAACATTTTTGTTATAGTATAAACCACAAAAACTCCTTGCACTCACATAAGAACATTTAAAATGTTATTTATTAGAAAACGTCAACATCACTCACACCTTAACTAGTCTCCTTCGTAAAGAAAATAAAATACCACTGGTTTCATACACTACAGATGGACGATATATGTAGTAGATCAAGACAAACTTCCACAGACGAAAGAAAAGACAAAATAATACTACTTAAACCACTTAAAATAATTGTTTTTCACGCAAAATCAAATTTCACCAACAAGGTTACAATGAACCAGAAAAATAACTTTTTTATTCAATTCTACATAGCACATTAAAAGCAAAAAACGTAACCTTTTAAAAAATCAACAATAGAACATTTTTATTTTGGTTTAACAATTAACTTTGGCTTATTTTATCTTTCACAATTTTAATTTAACCAAAAAGGATACTTAACGGCTTTCACATAACAAAACAACTGATTAGATATAAAGCAAATCAAATTTATAAAACTTTCACTTCACTAAGACCACAACAAATAAAGAATAAACAAACAACCCAATCAGAAGAAAATAGTTGAATGAAATAAAAAAAGTAAATAGTTCCCAATTAAATGTATCAAGATACCAAAAAATAGCTATGTTTATATCATGTTTACACTATGGTATAGTTAGCAAAACTGCACTGCACCTGTAGTGTAAACACGATAGCCAAACCTACATAAAAATGAGAAGGCATTACTCACAATAGAAAACATAAAAAATAGCATATAAATAAAATACATAACATATGGAATAGAAGAATAGCTTATAAGAAAGAAAATAATTATGACGATGATGCTAATGATGCTGATGTATTGTTATGGTGCTTTTGAATGCAGCATTTTATAAGAAAACATCAACAACCAAATTCAAATAAAAAAGATACAGGGTTTTAAGAAAACAAAAGTCGCTTAAATGACGCCAATACAATTAAACCAAAAAAAGAGAATGTTATTGCCTAGATTATGTTGTACTTATTTATGAGTCTACTAAACGTACTAAAGAAACAGCAACAAAACTAAAAAGAATACGTAGTATATGTATGTAAATGTAGTGTTTGTACACACCAAAAAACATCCAAGAATTTTAATACAATTAAACAATAGAATGAGAACACAATAATAGAACATCAAAAATCACAATAAACAAAAGCTTTTAACAAAACCAAGACTTGATAGAATGCCATCATTTTCATTATGGGCTCAGAGAATTGCAAAAGATTTAAAATTTATTTATTAATGTTTTTACGTATTTTTTGCCATCCCTTACTTTAAGAAAAGTAAGTTCGCATTACATGTTCCATTAACAGTAAATTTTATATTATGCGAAAATATGTTAATGTGAAGCCAAAAAAATCATAATACTTCAACATTACTCGAATCTGATTCGTTGATTAGAGTTTGATGTCAATTTTGTATTGTTTTTTGTAGGATATTTTCGAGCGCAATTTAAATTTAAAAAGGAACTCAAGGTTCTTTTTATCTTTTTTCGCACTTTAATTAATGGGCTATCTGTTCGATACCTACCAACATTTAACTTCCTTTGGCATTTAAAGCAGCATCCAGCAAAAAGGGGCACACGTGCCCTTGATGAGAATAACAACGGAACAACCACCACTCAGTCTTCGTTCAGAAGTCAATGAAGAAGGTTCTGCTGTCGCTTGTTTCAATGATTTTTAATTTTAGCAATGCATTAACACGCTGTTTGTGGAGAGAGCGAGTGATAGTCGTATGCATGAGGCCGCAAACAATGCGTTTGTATTAGTGCCGATACCTGCTTTAAAGCCAGGTCAGGCAATGTGCGCTTGCTGAGAGCAAGTGAGCGAAAACTTCAATGTAAAATGCATTGAAATGTATGCTCACTTGCTTTCGCCAAGCGCACATTGCCTGACAACGGGCTCCCATTTGTAATTGTGTGTGTAAAAATTTCTCAAGCACACACATTTCAACTAATTAAAACCAGGTCAGGTACCATACTTTTCTATTGCATACTTTACGGGGCGTCATTGTGTGAGTGCATGCTTTTTCAATGGGTTGAATTGTGTGTGTGGAGAGACCCAGCTAACAATTTTTTCCGAGGGCTCTGATATCAGATTTTTTTCTGTGATTTTCTGAATATTTTTTAGAATTGTGGCCGATTTCTCTAATATTTTCCTAGAAATTTGACCGATTTTCTATAAGTTTATTTTAAGAATCTCTGCACATTTTCTAAAGAATCTTAAGAATCGTCGTTCCGAATTCGTTCCGATTTCTAATGGATATTCTAAGGGATTTTTTTTCGTTTGATGAAAACAAAGAAGAAGAAAGAAGAACAAAATGACTGGTCATAAAATTCGCATATACAATTTTAAAATTTTTTTAATATAAATGCTGCATATAATAATTCAAGCTAGTGTTGATAGCTTCAACATATATGTGGAAGTATACTTCTGCATATTGTTCTACTGTTAATCATAAAACGATAACAACAGGCAAAATCATTAGAAAGTTTGAAATTAGAATCTTCCATAAATAGCACATTGAAAGAAAATTGTCTCTGAGTGGGGTTTGTTCTGTACAGTACGACACGTGGCGTCAGCGTCAGAATTGTTTCCGATTTTTTCAGAAAATCTGAACTTTTCTCCGAATTTTTCCAGAATTTCTTTCCGAATTCGGACGGATTTTCTTAAGAAAATCTAAATTTTTCATCGAATTTTCCAGAGTTTTCTTCCGAATTCGGACCGAATTCTGTCAGAAAATCTAAATTTTTCTCCGAATTTTCCAAGAATTTACTTCCGAATACGGACGGAATTCGTCGCGAAACTCTAATATTTTTTAAGTATTTCCTTAGAAAATTCTTTCCGAATTCGGTGACCACGTCCATACAACTTTCGTACCGAATTCGATACGAATTCGGCATCAGAATCGGATATTTTTTCAGAAATTCAGAAAAAATGTTAGCTGGGGAGCAACGCTAAATGAGCGCACACGGGCGCCTAATTGCTTGACCTGGAATTAAAAACCATGCGTTCACACAATGATAGCGCCCTAAAATATGCAATATAAAACATTGTGCGTATCCATACATTAGACCCTAAAGTTTAGGAAATTGTTATTCGGGGCAATTATGAATAAAAATTCCGTGCGGAATTTGTTCCCTTTCCCGAATTTCACAATTAGTATGTCCTTAAAGGGAATAGTTTTGTCAATTCGTCGAGAATAATCCATAATTATGTGATTCTAGTAGTTTTCAACGCTCGTGGCAATAATCATCTTCAAGAAGATGGTTCGAACCAACCAACATTTAACATTCGTAATATTTTGTCCATACTTAGTTTAATTTCGAAGATGGCCCATATCGGTCCATTCCTTCGGGTACATCCAAGACAAAAGTTCGAAAATGTTCGGAAAACTTGTGCGCACATAACTCTTGAAAGGAGTAACCGATTTGGTCCATACTTTGTACCAGATATAAATGAGGTTCTAATATGGACTCTATCTTCTTCGGGTACCTCCCACACTTTGATTTTTATTTAAACAACTTGTATTCGCTGCACCTATTACGACGTTACGACTTTTTTCAGGGGCAAGTCCATGCTTCTTGAGAAAATGTCCCGAAAGCTGTAGAAACCCGCTATGGCATCATGTGTAGTGGCTGATAGCACGGAGAGGACGATAACTCTTGAACGGATGAACCAACATTGGCATTCGCAATGTTTTGTTTAAACTTAGTTTAAGTTAGAAGATGAGCAATATTGGTCCACTCTTTTAGGTACATCCTCCACAAAAGTTCAAAACTTTTCTATAAAATGGTGATCACGATAACTCTTGAAGGTGGTATCCGCTTTTGTCCATTCATATATAAAGTTCAACGTTTTTGTTTAAGTGCAGTTCATGGTACAATTACCAAGGTAGTGGTATCACATCAACTCTTCGAATATGAAGTGTCAAATCCCTTTATAAAAAAATATTTTTGTTGTAATTTCCCCAACAACATGTACCAGGGTTTGATATAACATATTCAAAATTTGACGATGCCTCTAGTTCGGTCTTAATCTATCAAAAAAATGACTCCCAAAAAAAGATTCACTTTCAAAATAGACTATACCGTTGCATTCCTTCAGGTAAATCATCCGCAACACTTTTGAGATGTAATCCAAATATATTTTTGTCGGTAAGTGCAAACGTCCACAAACGGCAACGAAATCTGAAAACCCCTCTAATACAGAATTATTAGGGAAAAGGACTTCAGTTGCGTAGCCGGTATTCGATTCGATGTTGCCAATAGATGATAGTTTAAACTCACACGTGCTGAGGATATACATATCTCTGTCGGCAAAGCCTTTACTTGTTAAGGGAGCACTGCTTCCGAACAGTTGCCACTTCATATTTGGTTCATTGTTTTCATCCTGAATAGTATGTAATGTAGAGTAGAAGTGAAGTTGGAGATGACACATTTTGGCTTCAACATAAAAAATGCTTGCCCGTTCAAAACATTTTTACATAGCCGGCATAACCAACACCCCTATCATCCCATATTAAAGTTAGGGACCCAGTGACTTTCACATCTTGCTTATAGGGGGAGGTTAGAGAGTGGGAATGATTGTTTTTGGACCATTTAGAGACCATCCTATCA
Organism: Musca autumnalis; assembly: GCF_047663935.1. Classification (NCBI taxonomy): domain Eukaryota; kingdom Metazoa; phylum Arthropoda; class Insecta; order Diptera; family Muscidae; genus Musca; species Musca autumnalis. The sequence goes on from NW_027411644.1 coordinate 116,732,179, forward strand.
ACATACCAAGCTTCATGAGAAAAAATCTGTCTAGCCACAGATATATAATATCATTACCATTGAGATTCTGTCTGTTTCCAAGGAGGTCACTAGGGTAATCTACAAATTGCCTGTAAAAACCATACTCGCCTGATAAGAATGATAGTTATATGAATGAAATAGTAGTCTTATTCTGTTAGAGGGGCCGTTGCTCACAATGCTGTACCAATGTTGGAGGGGTCTAAGCAAATTTCCCACTTGGATATGCCCATAAGCGTTTGACTTAATGTAAGTAAGTTTCCATCCCCTAAAGTAATCGATTTTAACTATATCCCTCTTTAAACTTGTTGTTTTTAAATTTGAAAACAACAAATATGAGATTAAGTTTGACTTACCTACAAATAGTAAGTAAAACACACATCTCAACAAAACTGCCAAAGTGAATCTAAAAAATCTCATTTTTAGGGTTTGTTTAGATTTTCAGGATTTACCTTGGAAACTGCAAGTTCTATCGAAATGGGATCAGAGAAAATGTTGTAGCTGTAAACATTTCCTACAAGATTGACCTCTATGACTTTTTCCAAGGTTTGCTCATTTTTGAGATATGGACGTTCAAATTGGCACAATGCACTGACTGTATCGCCTCTTTATAAAACAATGTCATGCACGGTGCGCCTTAACCATCTTTAAATAATAAGTGCTTACATATTTTCGGATCCTGAAACTATATTGTTCATAGATGAGAAAAATCAAAAAATTAAGAAATCTCCGGAGGGATTGATATATAAATCGCGGTGAAAGGTCACATTTTTAGGGGTTTTTCGTTTTTTAGGGTTTTGCTTGGAACCCGCAATCCTTACCGAAATGGGACTAAAGAAAATGTTGTAGAGAATTTTTACAGTTACAACATTTTCCTTAGACCCATTTCGGTAGGGCTTGCGGTTTCCAAGCAAAATCTTGAAAACCTAAAGAGACATCCTATCCTCCTACATTTCAGGATTTCAGAGATGAACCGTTGTTCCCAATACATTGTTCCTATACCAATCTTACAGGCCTCAAATGGTATAGATACACTTCCCACTTGCGCTTGTCAAAAATCCTGTTGATTTCGAGAGCAATTTTCTAGTGTCCTCAGGTTCAGTGTCACGAAGGATATAACGCTTGTTTGTTAATCCTATCGCTTTTACTAGACTTTTTTGTATACGAACAGTCTTGTCAGTGTGTGGCAGCCAAATGGCCCATATATAGTAAACGCACACATATACGTCGCGTTCATTAGAGTACAGTTTGTATCCCATTTGTATCCCGTTGGAGACTATGTGCTACTATTTTTGAGATTTGAGTTTCAGTTGTCAGAAGAGGCCATCCATCGATTAGTCAAAATAATGATTTGTGTTTTGACCATTGGCTAATTTTATGAGAAAAAACAAACACGATGGGGAGCCTGCCATAATAATCTCAGGTTTAGCCTTTGGACGTTGAACACATCGAGATGTATCTTGGTAATGATGAACTGGATAATATTTTCATACATTTTTTTATTTTCACCATTTTTAACTCCTAATTTCTTTTACACAATTCAATTCTCTGAGTTTAATAATGAACAATCAAATCACAGAAACTGTAGTGAATTAGACGCCCATGATATATGGCGTTGTATCCTTCTTATTTTCGAAACAAACAAAAAAATGCCAACCAAATGCATACCAACATATTTATATATAAACTATATGTAAAATGGGTTGTACTTACATGAAAATAAACAAACAAAAAACAACAACAATAAAGAAATACAGACTAACTCATTAGCATAGTTTAATATATAAGCCAAAACGACGATGGTTAAAGCTTAAAACTCTCATTTACTAACAGCAATGATTTTATGAATTATGAAATCACACAGATAGACGATCCTCGTTTAACTTTAAAGGTTTAGTTTAAAAGGATACATTTCACATTTAAAAGTTTCTACACAAAAGATACGAGACATATCTGTTAAAAAAAAGAAAAAAAAATCAAATGAAATATGTGTTTTTTGTATTTTATTTTCATTTTGTTGGAAATTTTATTTATTTTTAAGAAGAAAATACAAAATAAATGTTTTTACCATAAAAAAGCTATTATTTTAAAAACCTGTTTAGTTTGATAAGACAAAAAATGAAACTTTATATGTAATTTTGGATATTACACAAAGAAAGAAATGAATCAAAAAACAAATTGTAAATAAAAAAAATTATAGGTATAAAATATTAGAAATAAAAAATGCCTCAATGTATAAATATTACAAGGATTAATGAAACCAAAAATAAAAATGTCACCTTAGGATCATTCATAAATCTAACGATTTTACGTCTTTAAGAAATTTACGTTGTACTAAGTACTAATTAACTTTTTATACTCTCCGTAGCTACAATGATTTACAGAATGTATTTAAAAAGAAATACGTTAAAGATCTAACAACTTTTTATACCTACCCTCCACCATAAAATGATACGTAACTCCCCGAAATAACGGAATTGCTAGTATATGAGTATTGCAATTTTGTACTACCAGAAAATATCGTTCAAGCTAATGAGCTATACACTTTCATCCAAATATGAATCCAAGTGGACACTCAGTTAGTGAACAATAAAGGGCCCCTGAATCAAATACACTGTATCAAGACACAAAGGACACTACAGTCAGGGACGTACGTAGGGCATTTTCAACGACAATACCACAATAGGGAACAATATTAGATCGAGATCGAACACTACAGGAGATAAAATAATGATATGATATAAAGCGACCATACAAATGTAAATAGTACTGTCGAAGAACTTATGGAAATACTCACTCAAATATGCGAGGTTGAGATCCCAAAAACTAAGATTTGCTGAAGGACCAGAAAACAAAATTATTATTGGTGCGAGGAAATTGCTGAACTACTTAAAAAATACCTTAAAGCAACACAAATGGAAACTAGGAAAATCGATTATCTCGCAGCGCTAGAGGAGTACAGACAAGCAAGAAAAAATCTAAATAGAAAAATACAAATACAAGGGAAAAATAATGGGATGAAATATGTGATGAACTTCGATGAACAAATAGACGTAAAAATCTGCCTTCTGCGACCACAGATAATGTGAAGCTCTTTACTATCGCCGAAATGCTACCCATACTCTAAAAAAATAATCTTAAACGAGAATACAATGTATGTACGTTACCTAACAAAGTTACAGACCGCTCTGCATGCTTGACTTTTGCGGAAAATTGATAAGAACAAACTATAACACAAAAATGGTGGCATCTCAAAACTATAATTTCGTTTGATCAAGAGAAAGTTGACGGTAGATGCTATAAAATAAGTAGTGGAAACAGCAGTGGTTTATATATTCCAAAAGCATGGGTCTTTTGCGCTACACTCCATCTCCGAACATATTAGTTCTATGACCCTGTTGTTGGGGCCCTTTGATATTGTCAAGCATTCCATGCTGCTTGAGGACATTCAAGAGACTAGCCTCCGGCCAAGTGTGAAACGTTGGATAATCAATTATATGTGTGCACGCCAGTCGTACGTACAATTCAGGAACAAAAAGTTCAAATCTCGTGGAGTGAAACAGGTAGTTCCTCAAGGTGCGGTGATATCTCCGGAACTGTTTAACCTCTAGAAGGAGGCAATGAGATAGTAACGTATGCGGATGATTGTACGATCATGGGGCACGTACCTTCATTGATCTTATATGTGACCTATGTTACCACCTTTTTCCACGCAAAGAATATGCAAATATCCTCCACTAAATCTGTATCCTCCACTCCGTTCACCTCATGAACGGCAGAGGTGAGCACTGAGTTGAATGTCATGGTCGATGGTAGCAGAATTCCGACCACAAACTACCCCAAGATCCTAACATATTCATAATGTTCGCGCATGCCACAGCTATCTGCAACAAGCTAAGATTTGAGAACAGGGCCCGGCAACATTTGGGGTCATATCGCTCCACTTTTTGGTAAAGCCTACATATAAAACAAAACCCGACTACTAGGCCATACCTTCCAATAGATTTGCCTGCAATTTTTAATTTTTTCCTCATGTTGCAGAACATCTCTTTGCAGGAAATTTCTTACTTTCGTATAAACCCCATATTAGGTATAAAGCCCATGGCAACGACAGTATTAGTCTCTGTTCTCTGTTTTTATATCCCCAACCTTTAGGCTAAAGAGGCTATATACACTTTGATACGACTTAAAAAGTGCCTCAATTGGTTTAGTGTGTTTGAACGAAATCTGTTACAGGAGTCGATTGAGCAATTTCCGTCCGTCCGTCTGTCTAGCCGGCTGCTGCGCACGAGAACTCTCTAACAAAGCAACCGATCGGGTCAAAAATTCGGCCTTCGTAATATTTTGTCCAAACTTAATTGAAGTTTGAAGATGGGTCATATCGGTTCACTTCTTCCCGTACCTCCTCCACAAAGTATACAGTCCATAGTATCGGTCCCTTCCTTAGGGTACCTCCCACACAAAATTTGGGAAAAGTGCAGTTTAACAGTTCATCTCGGATCGTTTTGATTTTTTTTCCAAAAAGCTCTTCTTGTGGGTCCTGGTACGACGTCCAGGACCTCGAATGGAGAAACAAATTTGGTCCAAACGTTGTACATAGTTTTATTTCTTACAGCCTCGAATTATGTCAGAATATCGAATTTATCGGACCACACAAAGTTTAGAAAGGGTGAAGTTTGGGGACTCGCCTGGAAGTGTTTTTAAATTTTTGCCAACATATTTTGTATGCGGCCTTAGTTAAAACGGTACATTTGTCCGGGACGATTGGGACAAAAACTCAAAAAACCCTATAGTCGTCAGAAGTATTGTGTTTGCTTCATTTCTTTAAGTCCGAGGGTGAAGGTATGTATATCTCTGTCGGCATAGTTGACTAATACTTTCTTACTTGTTGTGTATAATCCCCTCCCTTTTAGGAAGAACCTTGGAATTTGATAGAGACAATTAGATTACTTTTATAATCTTTCGTACATAAAACTTTTCATATGGGTCCTCACCATGGTATATCCCCTATAAGGGTAAAATATAATGTCAAATAAATATAAAGACAGCGAACAAAAGTTTGGCCTTTGAACTCAAAGACTCTTTAGAATAATCGATGCGATGTTACATTAACAACCGTACAGTCTGAAACTAAACGAACAATTACTTGTTTTTCTAAAATTCTTTCAGAATACATCATATGTATATGACTCAATTAGGTTTTATAGTGACAAATATAAAGAGGTGCATATATGGGTAGACGGCACATTGTGATCCTGAACCCGTTCCTCTGGAATATACTCAATGCACCATCTGACGTTTACTCTGATAACCAAACATTTTCTACATTTTTCTCTCTCAAGGTTTTATTCTGCTAATTATTTCTGATAAAATGAAATTTTACACATTTTAACAAAAATTATTTTATTAAAATAACTCGAAACCCATGAAATTAATGTCTCAAATATATCTAATAGTATGTTTTTACGGAGAGTATAAAAGTTAGAATTTATCCGTATTTTATTTAAAATCAATCCAAAATTTCAAAATACAAAACATCACCCAAATGATGAAAACAAAATATAAACGATGTATTAAAATTAAAACAACTTGTTATCGATCCAAAGAATGGTTACTCAAGTAACTACCGATACTAACATTATTACATATATGTATAACTAATTGTGTTGTTGTTTTAATTTTCAATGTCTCTCACAGACTTACTAACTCACTGCTAAACTAATATTATGACTCACACCTTTTGCCCATTTCCCCATCACCACAATCAGCCAATTTCACAAAAACTCCACACACATACTCTTACTAGGAAATATTCACCTTTGTACCACTCACTCACTTAACTGTATTACCAGATTTAGAAACAGAATATGAAATGAAAATAATAAATTTGAAAACTGACAAAATGATAAAATCAAACAAATGTTTATATATTGTTGATGAAAACAGACAAACAAATAAAAAATTAGTACATATAAATAATAAAATAAAGAATGAACAAAAACAAATCAACACAATAATAAACTTGTGAGGATATTTATATAGGATACGCAAACAAAACAAAAAACCCTCAAACAGAAACGGATATGAAAAATAATAACAATTACAAATAACAATAATAATAAAACCAAAGAAATTAATCAAACATCCGTTAAATGTAATAAATGAAAGAAATAAAAAAAAAACAAACAAAAACAGAAACAAATGATAAATGTTTATGAAATCAGAATTGTGAAATGTGAAAAAAAAGAAACAAAAAACAATGCAAAAAATATATTGTATATAAAATATTGAAAAAAAGTAATAACAATTATTTTGATTTTTTTATTGAAGTATTTACAATGGATACAAATTTTATATTTCTAATGTCCTGTGATAATGTTTTATAACATTGTTCGAAATACACGCAAAACAATATTTTCAACATTTCAAGGAAGGATGGATATTAAGACGAGCCTGCTGTATTTGTTTCTACCGGATATTAGGATTTTTTCGGACATAATACTGGCAAGCTGTAAATGGCAATTATGATAATAATTACATACCCAAATTGAATATTTATATTTTTATTCAATAAATTTAATAGAAAAAATCAACAAATCAGCATTATTACTTTCGAGACATTTCAAGGTAGGTATGAGTATATCTATGCAGTAGCCCTCTTATATGTATGGTTATGACTTTTACAATCTGGTATCCCTGTATGATATTTTGATGTGTTTTTACCTAAGATTACATAACATCTTAATTATAAAGTGATTCGATAAAAAAGCTCCTGCAAAAAATGATTTAAAGTTTTTATTTATCAGGACATTGGACAATTTTTGAAGTAACTGTAAGCAGATATACATATAACTGAAAACAAACTTTAGGTCCACACGACATAACCATTTTTATACCCTCAGCATTTATTCTAACGAGGGTATATCATCAATATTTTTGAAAATTTAACATAGCTGAAGCCAAGGTTTACCCTTTTAGAACACGCGACTTGTGATTGTATATTATACAAATTAAATGTTTATGGATAAAATGAAATGTTTTTGGACGTGGCAAAAAATATTGGCCTCAAAAGTTAATTTGCGTGGAAGCTGTGGCTATATTTATGTTAAAAAATGGGTAAAAATGGGTTGAAGCCAACGTGTCTTTTTTTGTTTTCTCTCGATTTGTGAGTAAACCACACTTCTCACGATTTTCCTGTCAAAGTAAAAGTAGAAGCCAACTAAATAAGGATAATCTCACTAATGTATAACTTTTCAAAATTTCATCAGCGCCTACCAATAAATGACGCTGACATTTTGAAGCCAAATTTACAGTGTTTTTTGACATTTTCTTCTAGTCGCGTTCCGCAAACAGATTTTTCAAAAAGGCTTTAATAGGATTATAGTGTTTGCGATTCTGAGCATTTTGATACGTATATCGTGAATGTAGCCTCCACAGCTTCACAGAAATATGTATCGAAATGACGAAATTTTGTGTGAATATTTTTCTAAAAATCATATTATTCGGGCCTAATTTTTACAATTGTCATTCGATTTCCTCGTACTTGATTGCACATTTTAGTTTTTTACGTTCCGGATCTAATAAATCATTCTCCGTGAAAATCCATCCACTAAAACGCGAGTTACAAGAAAATCTAAAGTAGAAAAATCACCTAAAATTGTTTTTGGAAATATCGCGTATTTTATCGCGTTTTCTGCGGTTCTTTTCCACTGCAATGAAACAACTAATACAGCATCTTTGTTTTAGCGGAAACAGAGATTTGAAAACTTCACTGATAAGGAAGCTACATTCATTTTATCCCAAAAAATAGTGTGTGATGCTACATCCACGGTTCTTCGTTGACCGCCTTGAAATAGATATATATCGATGTAGATTTTTATGGTGGACACTGAAATCGGATGCGGACAAAAAGCATACGCACTCCGCGCAAGTTAGCGACGTTATATAGGTTTTTAGGCACTAAGATGCAGCCGATGCTACATCTTAGCCTCCAAATTAAATTTCGAAAACTATATTCAAATTAAAAGATACGGTATTACTGTACATGAAAATCATATGCGGACAAACTGATTTTGATACTTACGCGATTTACACGTATTTAAAAATGCATATAAATAAAAATGGGTTATTTGACCTCTATTTCCATTTCAGAAGCTTTGACATATATCCCCATCAACCCAATTAGCTTCCCTAATGGGAAAGCTTTAATATGAATGTCAATAAAGCAAAATCCGTCTATTTTGTTGGGAGATTTAAGCAAAATGAAGGAAGTATTCCTATAAATTTTTACAATATTTTCTACTACATAATGCATGTGAAAAATATTTTTTTAAACAAAAAATTATTTTTTTATTTTTGCCTTATTAAGGCGAAGGCCATTTATAGTGATATTTAATTAATTCTCTTTCGAGTTGAGCTGTTAGGCCTTTAGAGATACATTGAAAAATTAGGAGTCTACCGAAGTCCCACGCATCCAACCATTACACTACGTTTCACGGGTGGTAAATCCGATCTTCAGGTGTATTAGGATGTTGTTTTTGTGGCAGACGAAGGCAAAGCTTGGTAACTGGTATATATATCGAACTTCATTAGATAAATGTATATGCGAAATTATGTCAGTTAATTGAAACTCCAAACTTTTCCTATAGTCCTGCTTTGGTAATCCCATTTTTCAATGTTCACAAATACTATGGTAAGTTTTATTCCTACATCATTAGTAATTGCTCTTCTATATCAGAAGATTTTATTTTTTGATCATCAATTATTGTCTACTAAAGTTTTGACAAGTTGATGGTGGCTTAGAACGCTAAGACGCCGGCAACCTTGACACTCAGTTGTCGGAGACCCAGGTTCGAATCCCAGCCTGGCTCATGCTGAAATTATTTTTTTATTTTTGCCTTATTAAGGCGAAGGCCATTTATAGTGATATTTAAAAAACAAAACAAAACAAAACAAAAAAACAACATCCTAATACACCTGAAGATCGGATTTACCACCCGTGAAACGTTGTGTAATGGTTGGATGCGTGGGACTTCGGTAGACTCCTAATTTTTCAATGTATCTCTAAAGGCCTAACAGCTCAACTCGAAAGAGAATTAATTAAAAAAATTATTTTTTTGACCGAAATATGTGCTTATTTTGGCTGTAACATCCAAACTATAACACCAATCTGTATGATTGTAGTCTCATTTGATTTGCCGTGAAGTTTGGATCCACAACAATTTTTTTTTTTTGTAATTTTATGACCACTAAATGGGCCTTAATTTTGAAAAAAGTAGACTTGTATTCAATAATTTATCAATTTTTTGTACATTCCGCGAATTCTGTGTAACATTTTGCAGGTATTATGCAATCTACTCGCTGAAGTAACTTCGAGAGAACTTTTTTGTAACAATTGTGCTCATTAAAATAATTAGCGTTTTTATAATATTTTCTTTCTTAAAAAGCGAAATAAAAGCGCCATAACTTTTGTCCGCAACAACCAAAAATTGGCTCGCGACCAGATTCGTACTCGGAATTTTTTTCTTAACCTACATATCAAAAATCGTTGATGTAGCGCGAAAAAAATTTATCCTTTTTTTCTGAAATGGAATATGAAATAATTGACAATATTCCTGATATACACTTTCATACGGGCAAAATGTGCCTCATCGAAATAATGGTTTTAGACCCCAAGTATGTTTGGACGAAATGTGTTTCAGACAATTTGGTGTTGATTTAGCCATGTCCGTCCGTCTGTCTGTCTGGCTGGCTGGAGCGCACGATAACTCTCGAACGGATCAACCGATTCGGTCCAAAATTTGGCTTTCGTAATATTTTGTCCAAACTTAGTTTAAGTTGGAAGATGTGTTATATCGGTCCACTCCTTCCGGTACCACCCTCACAAAAGTTCGGAAATGTTCGGTCCACAATTTCGTCTTCGTAGTATTTTGTGCAAACTTATTTTAAGTTCGAAGATTAGCCATATCGGTCCACTCCTTCAGGTACCTCCCCCACAAAAGTTCAAAAATATTCGGAAAAATTGTGCGCACGATAACTCTTGATAGGATTGACCGATTTGGTCCATACTTTACACATCCTAAAAAATCTATCAGATATAGATCTGGTTCGAATATGGACTATATTTGTCCACTCCTTCGGGTACCTCCAACACAAAATTTTGGATAAATTCACTTTAAGACCTGCTCTCGAATCACTTTGATTTTTGTTGAAGCAACTTGCATTCGCTGCCTCAATTACGGCAGTAAACGTTTTTTTTCAGCCTATGACCATATGTAGCGGTTGGAGGGCTCGAACCGAATACTGCGTTCGTCCACATTTTGGATATTGTAATATTTCTTCGAATATTAGATGAAATTATAGGTCCACTCCTTCCGGTACCTCCTCCACCAAAGTTCGAAAATGTTCGCTAAAATGGTTAGCGCGATTTCTCATAGACGTAGCAACCGATTTGGTCCAAACTTTGGATCTCTAAATATTGTCGAAACTTTGTTTATGTTCAAATGTGGGCCATATCTGTCCAATAATTATGGTACCATAAATGTTCAAATGTTCAACATTTGTTGGACATTTTTACCGAAGGCTTTCCTAGTGGCCCTGTTTACAGCGATATTATGTTTTTCGTAGGCTAGTGTGAGCTTTAATCCTATCCATACTTTTGTCGGTGCATACGCCCAAAATTTGGAAAACCCCCCAAAATACATTTTTTTAAGTATTTCAATCGACACAGGCTGAGGGTATATCTCTGTCGGCAACGCCGACTGATAGTTTATTACTTGTTTTTTTTTTCATTTCATTATTGACCTGTTTCTCGAAGACGATTTGAATTCAAATTCGCTCGAACTACGACCATTACTGAAAACAGAAATGAGTCAAATATGTTTCAACAAACAGAAGTTTGATAGTAGTTCGAACGAATTTGAATTCATATCGTCTTCGAGAAACAGGTCAATAATGAAATGAAAAAAAAAAAACAAGTAATAAACTATCAGTCGGCTTTACCGACAGAGATATACCCTCAGCCTGTGTCGATTGAAATACTTAAAAAATGTATTTAGGGGGGTTTTCCAAATTTTGGGCGTATGCACCGATAAAAGTATGGATAGGATTAAAGCTCACACTAGCCTACGAAAAACATAATATCGCTGTAAACAGGGCCACTAGGAAAACCTTCGGTAAAAATGTCCAAAGGATCCATGAACCACAGACAAATGTTGAACATTTGAACATTTATGGTACCATAATGATTGGACAGATATGGCCCACATTTGAACATAAACAAAGTTTCGACAATATTTAGAGATCCAAAGTTTGGACCAAATCGGTTGCTACGTCTATGAGAAATCGCGCGTACCATTTCAGCGAAAATTTTCGAACCTTTGTGGAGGAGGTACCGGAAGGAGTGGACCTATAATTTCATCTAATATTCGAAAAAAAAACATAATCGAATCGTCTTAGTGAAACAGGCCATATATTTTTATTATTACAGTGTTTTATTTAACTTGCTTTGGTGTGTGTTTAGTTCAAATCTGGAAACTCATTTTTAACACGGTTGCAGTTGACCAATCGAACTAAAACGTTGCACACTTTTCAGATTTAGATGACAATACATGAATATAGAACTAAAACCAATATGGGTCCATTGTTTCCTATAGCCCCCATATAACGGTACCACCCGATTTCCGGTATTTTGCTTTTCAAATCTGGTAACTCATTTTTCACGCAGTTGCAGTTGACAAATCGTACTTAAACTTTGCACACTTTTCAGATTTGGATGACAATACATGAATATGAAATCAAAACTAATATTGGTCCATTCTTACAGTGTTTTACGGTGTCTAACTTGACCCCCTTTTAAAATCTGGTAACTGATTTTCTGCACGGTTGCAGTTGACCAATCGAACTAAAACTTTGCACATTTTTCAGATTTAGATGACAATACATGAGTATGAAACCAAAACCAATATGGATCCATTTTTTCCTATAGCCCCCATATAACGGTACCACCCGACTTCTGGTATTTTGAGGATTTTGTCTTAATTTTTAGCCCGAATTTGCTGTAATTTGGCATTTGGAGTTCTCAATAGTCCAGGAACTTCCCCACTAAAATTGTGGACGTAGGTCAAGGTTTAATATAGCCTCGATATAACGGTACCACCCAATTTCAAGCATTTTAATTTACATTTTCTGCTCAAATGGACTGTAATTCGGCATTTGGGGTTCTCAGTGGTCAAACAAATGTATTTACTAAAAATATAAAAATAAAAAATTATTTTTTAGTTTTAAGTGCATTTCTAAATAAAACACTGAAACTTAATTTTTTTAAATAATTTTTTATTTACAAATATATAATTTGAAAATTTTTTGAGCGGAACCTTTTTTAATACATAAATGGAAAAAGCGGTAGTTTAGGCATTAACCCTCCTGTTTAGGTGAGGGAGGGGAAAACCATAGGTTTCTTCAATAGCTCAGTTACCCTATGATGAGCAATGTAAGAAGGAATAGAACAAAATAAAACAACAAAAGCAGAATCAGTTTAAATATAATAAATGATTGCCGTTTATTGATTGTATTTCTTTTCAAACAACTACAAAGATTACCTTGTGTAATCTGGGGTGGCGACAGAGGCCTGTTAGTTATAACGCGTAGACGTTATGTTAAATCGCGACAATTCAAAGGTGGATCGGCAAGTGAACGCAGAGGTTCATGCAATCGCAGAGGATTGCAGTGATCGCAGAGGATCTGAGTCTATTTATATTTCTACAATTACATATTCCAATGAGAAAAAACTCAACAACCACAACACGTCCGCAGAGGAAAGCGTGTAGAGTAGATGCCTGATGATGTCAATCAGCATCCGGGTTCGACTGACCTCGGGAAGTTGAGTTGGAACGTATCAAATTTATATACCTCCGTTTGACACCTAAATCTCGCCAGGCCTTTTTCATTTTATTTTGCATTTTAAACTTGGTTACTATAAAGCTATGAACCTGATATTCCAGATAGCTTCATGAACTTTTCTTACCATACCTATGAAAAAAAACATGAAGTGAAAAGGATCAGCAGAAAAGGAGCTACAAGGATTTTTTGGCATACATATCACATTCGTAACACATGGGTCTGGTCAGACCCCACCCATTTTCACTCAAAATTTTCGGAAATTTTTTCTTATTGGATTATTCTCCATCTGCGTATAATTTTTCGAACATTTCTTCCGTCTGTCACTCCGAAAACCGCCTCATTTGCTTTTGCAAGTATCAGTGCTTCTGAGACATATCGTCGGTGTCATGCTTAAGTGTTCCATACGCCATTTTTGACATTTTGAGATAAAGGTACCTTACAAGGTTTTGAAACATGCTCTTTCAGATTTTTTAGTCGGGTTTTCCCTATTTCTTATAGATTCTGAGATATTCAGATGCCAATATGTTCCATAGCCTTGCGACACCTAAAAATTTATCGTTTTGTTCCATATCCAAAAAGCCTGGCGTATGGAACAAAACAACTTTGAACTTTTTAGTTCCATATCCATGTCGTTTGACGTATGGAACAAAACAAAACGAATTGTTCCGCAACAAAAATGATGGCATTTGGAACAAAAAATTTCCCATTTTTTCAAGTTGCGAATAATGTGGCGTATGGAACAAATTACTTTAAAGGACTTAGTTAAAAAAACTGAAGAATTATAGTTTTTAAATCTAAATATTTTTAAATATTGTTCTGTTATATGAAACCAAATTTATTTTCGCTTAGTTTTAACGCCTCCTCCTAACACAAAACATATAACATAAACTAAACAAAAAATCGCTATTCTTCAAAGTGACAAGTCGTCGGTGTCATGCTTAAGTGTTCCATACGCCATTTTTGACATTTTGAGATAACGGTAACTTACTAGATTTTAAACCATTCTCTTTCAGATTTTTTAATCGGTTTTCTTCTGTCTTCTATAGTTTTTGAGATATTCAGATGCCAATATGTTCCATATCCGCCTTGCGACACCGAAAAATTTATCATTTTGTTCCATATCCATGCCGTGTGGCGTATGGAACAAAACAACTTTGAACTTTTTAGTTCCATATCCATGTCGTTTGGCGTATGGAACAAAAAGAGACAAAAACGAATTGTTCCGCCCCAAAAATCATAGCATTTGGAACAAAAAATTTCCCAATTTTGTTAAGTTACGAATAATGTGGCGTAGGGAACAAATTATTTTAAAGGACTGGGCTTAAAAACTGAAGAATAATAGTTTTAAATCTAAATATTTTTGAATAATGTAATTTTATATGAAAACCACAATTTCTTTTCGCTTAAGGTAACGCATCCTATAAAAAATTTTGATTTAAGCTCACAAAAATATACGCAGATACGTTCATTCGTCTTGACGTTAGCGTAGACACCGACTACAAAAATGGTATTTTGAGAAAAAACGCGTTTAAAGTTACATTAGAAATGCAAAATCAGTTCCGATCGAAATTTTTACCTCATATTCTACGCTACTTCTATATATTTCAAATAAATAAATGTTATGGAGACCTATAATAATGATCCTTAATTTATTTATTTGCTCATATAAATGTTTCATTTGGAGCCGTGAATTTTCAACCTCACAGTAGTACTTCACATAAGAGAGGTGGAACACAATTGGTAAAAAGTGGTTCTGTTGAAATGTGACAAAATGTGTTCCATGTGACACAAACAGCCAAAAACACGAAAAAAGAACCCATGGAACAATTCAGCAACCATTTGCAATTATAAAAATCGGCCATAACTTCTAGACTATCAGAGATATCTGACTACAATAACCTACTGATATTTTCTTTGAGTTTAGATAAGTAGAACTGAGCTCTTAAGGTATTGGATTTTTGTACCACTTTTAATCCGTATGGGCTCAAACTTTAACTTAATTTTTTCTCGAATCAGGCAAATGGCGTATGGAACACTTAAGCATGACACCGACGATATGCCCCATATAATATCTATTGATTAGTATTATTAGTTAAGAGGGCTGCACGATAACTTTTTGGTCTAGGCACCACTGCGTGTTGCCAGACGCCATTTGACATGTTTTGGAAAATTTGACAGTTTTTTGCCTAAACGTACTCAGGACAGTTTGACATACCGTTGGTGTCATGCTTAAGTGTTCCATACACAATTTTTGACTTTTTGAGATATAGGTGGTTTCAAGGGTTTTCGCGTATGCTCTTTCTGAATTTTTGGTCGGCTTCTTCCTATCTGCTCTATTCCACGTTTCGGTCCGACAGTTAAAGTGTTTTTCAGGTATCAAATTAATAGTTAAAAACTAACAAATTTAAAAACACATTTCAAAAATCAGAACTTAATGGCCTGTTTCTCTAAGACGATTCGAATTCAAATTCGTTCAAATTGCTACCAAACTCCTATTGTTGTAGAAAAAAATTTTTGATTGAAAACACAATGAATCAAATATTTTTTCAAAAAACAGAAGTTTGGTAGTAAGTCGAACGAATTTGTATTCGAATCGCAGTTTCGCAGACACTTTCGTCGGAGTTGTATGAGGTTGCCAAGGAAAAACTTCTCATTGAACTTTTTTCTTTGCTTACCTTTATACTTCGAGCTGACGATTGATGTTTGGGTATAAAAAGTTTCTTGTTGAAGAAGTTATTGAAAAATAACTTCGGTGGAGAATATCCACAAACAAGAAACAAGGGATCTGATGAGATCCAGTGGCGTGGATCGAAACTATAGTATTCCCTGCCTTACCCCTTGGCGAACAATGCCAAATCTTTTCCACTAATAAAATAGTTGTTTTAAAATATTAAAACAACAACAATGGGATTAAGCCAGACTATTTTGAAAAAACAATTCTATATTTAAAAATTTCTCTATACCTTTTATATTGCAACGGATATCCCTCTAATTTTTGCAAATACGTTCTATTTACTATTATCAATAATTCAAGTTGTACGATCAGTAGGGTTTTCCTAACCGGCAGTGTAATTTAATTATTTTATTTTATTAAACCGCACTGCTGTAAAGTTCTTGGGCAGTGTAAAATGCGAGAACGATAAAAGGAGCGAAAAAAGAGAAACACAGATGTTGCTTCAATGCTTCAAATAACAATGTTTTATTGAACCCAACAGACAAAACAGCCAGAGCGACGGACAACGAGACGAACAAGAGACATAGAAAAAGATATATACATATGTACGTACGTACACATGTACGCATGCAGATATATAACGATGCTTTTGGTTTCTAACTCTCGTTAGAAACCAAAGCAAAACAAAAAAACACTCATTCCCGATCGAATGCTTTGTTATGCTTATGATCGTTACAAGCATAGAAAGCATCGATAGGGCGGCAGCGAAGAAACGAGAAATAGACGAACAAAGCGGCAGACAGACAGACATGTACAGTGGAACAACGATAAAAACACAATAATAAATGAAATAAAATAAAGTAAAATTTAAGTGAATATTACATTAAATAGATAAAAAAGGAATAAATAAATACCATCTTAAATGCAAATTAATACGAAATAAAACATAATGAACAAATTAAAAAGTAATAATTAATAATAATACAATTTAAATTAAAATCGAGAATAAAGCAAAAACAACTGAATTTAAAAGAATAAAAGTGTTGACACGCTGACCCAACACAAGTTAAAAATACAAATATTTTCTTCAGTAAGCTCCACGCAGTTGTGAACCCAAACTTTAAAATGCGATTATCTCAAAAGCGTAAAATAGCGTATGGAACACTTAAGCATGACACCGACGATGTGTTGTATTGTTTACAATGACTTGAAAAACCACTTTGTAAAAAAAATGGAAATTACTTGTGAACATTTTCGTCCGTTCTTTGTATGTCGATAAAGGACCATCCTATTGCGCTATGAAAAACTGGTTTAATGAATTCAATCGTGGCCGACAATCGCTAAAAAAAAAAGGTTGTGAGTGTCCTCAAAAAGCGTACATTGTGCCAGAAGAAAATTAAACCGTGCGTGAAATTATAATGCAAAGAAGCATATAATGAGATAGAAGCATCCTTGGGCAATTCTTCCACCAAATAATATTTGATATTACATGAACACCTGGTCGTTAGACAATCACTCAAAAAAATGCCCTTGTCGATTGGCTGAAAGAAATTGGCAATAAATGAGATCACGGTGCTTCAAACGACGTTTATACGATCGCCATAGTCGACGAATCTTGGATCTGCGCGTATGATCCCGAAACAAAACAGCAATCGGCCGAGGGGTCTTCGAAGATGAGCCAAATACAACGGAAGTTGTTCATGGAAGAAGCACTTCGAAGCAAACGGTCGCCTGTTTCTTGGGCTGAACTTACCACGTGACAGTTAATTCTGAGTGGTACACTACAATTTGTTTGCCTGAAGTCTCCTGAGAAATTCGAAAAACGAACAAGAGAAGACGATTCATTGCTTTGCAGAACAATTCCAGCTCTCACCCATCGATTAGAACCAACTCCTTTTTGACCGGACAAAACATGGAATTGTTGGGTCATCCGACGGACGGCCTGGCTTGGCATTTGATTCCCGCACATCAAGAAAAAAAGGCATGAGCAATGATTTTCGTCGCCAGAAAATGCCGTCGAAACGTTCAAAAACCCTGTTTTGGAGGTGTCTCAAACAGATTGGAAAAAGTGCTTTAACAATTGGTTTTCTAAAAAACAACAATTGGTTTTTTAAAATCCAATAAAACTCTTTTTGATGGTAAATATTAGCGTTTGCAGCGTTAATCCAGACAGTTATCGTGCAGTCCTCGTATAATTAGTTTAGTTTGTCGTTCCATTTCTAATTTCTCGAAATAATAATTTTAATCCTACAATGCGATAGATGAAAGACGACCATGATCCGACCGAAGACATTTAGCCCCCATAGTGAAATATCCGCACAGTGGATGTAGAATTGCGATAGACGCGTGAATTCTGTGAATATATTATTGCGGAATCTTTTGTATTTTTGATATACCATAAAGGTATTTAAATAAATTAAATAGTTTGTAACCCTTAAGTTATTTTAATTTAGATGCTTCGGGGTAAATAAATGTATGGCCCATTTTTTTTTTCTAAATTCTTTAAATAAAATAGGGATTTAGTATGGAAATTCGCCGAGTTTAGCTTTCATTTTTTTTTTAATTTTTTATGAATCTTGTCTAGAATAATGTCTTAAATTTTTACCTGCGACTTCCTGGGACTTTTTTCAATTTGTAGGAAATATGGCAATTCGGGAACTAAGCTTTTTTAAGTTTGGTTCAAATAAAACTACGATTATGGGACACATTTTGTTAAATAAGATCAGATATCACTTAGAATTGATCACGGCATAGCAGATAAGAAATTACAAAATGAAAAAGTCCGCCCTACGGTTCCAACGGTACGGGTGGAAGTAGGAAAATTAATGCAGTGATGCGTCTCCAAACAAACTGTTAAATACAAGTTTTTATTACCAAAAAGTGCAGAATGGGGTGATTTTGAACTCTTATTACACCCTCCACCATAAATGATGTATATTCAAATCAGATTTCTCCCATTTCGGTTGGATGATGTGGGTGAAATTTGAAAAATGCCAAAAATCGGGTTGTACCGTTCTATGGTGGCTACATCAAAAAGTGGACCTGTACCGACAATTCTCGGTTGGAATACTGTATACCCCCCAACGAAGACTATATGCAAAATTTTATAAATGTCGGTTGGAAGTTAGATCAAAAAATATATAAATAATACAAATAGGCCAATTATATTAATGAAATAAAATTGCCAATCTAAAGCTATTCTTATCATAATTATGGATAAACATACAATAAAACATCGACTTTTATTTTCTACACGCTAGATCTGAATTTTTTCCCACTGTGATCCGGCGGCAAGGAACATGGTAATCAGCAGCATTCCGACATACACAAGATACCAGATAAAACAAGAAACCAAGTTGATCATGTTGTGATAGATGGAAGACGTGCCTGAAAACATCGACACGGATGAGGAGGACTATTTTGTTGCAACAAAGGTACCGCCGCGACAGTACACCGCGAATAATAGGCATAGACAAATTTTGAGCTAAATATAAATTCAAATGGTGTAATACTTTTTGTTTTGCAAACAATTAGCTCTCTAACTGTACGTGTGTGTGGGATTTTGAATTTTATTGTGAACACAGCGCCATCTGTATTTGAGAATAATAAATATCAATGTAATCTGTTACCGCCATCTGTACATGAACTTAAAATGCCACAGTTTTAGAAATGCCGAGTCTGCCATCTACTGGTCTTTTCGACTCCAAGTATAGACTAGCTCCATCTTGGTGCGCCATCTGGTGGGTAGTAGTAACATAAACGCTGAGAATGAAAACTGAGAACAGTCAAGATGGTGGTGCAATTTTCATTTTGTCGTCATTGCCATCATTAAGGCGTGCAATTTTCATTTTGTCGTCATTGCCATCATCAAAGCGTGCAATTGTCGTTCGTCTTGCCATCATCGAGGCGAGCAATTTGACAATTTGAATTTGTCCCCGTACCGTTACCAGGTAACCGAATGACAGCCCAGCAAAATGTTCGATGCCAAAGATGACATTCAATCATGGGTGCAAGTGATCTAGCATGTCATCTTTTTAGCATCTTCATCGATGAATTTTATATGAGCGTGGACCCCAAAAGATGACGTTCTTTTCCGGATCCTAAGCATGTCATTTTAACCAATGCGTTGACATGTCATTTCCACCAATGCTTTGGCATGTCATTTCCACCAATGATTTGACATGTCATTTTCACCAATGCTTTGACACGTCATTTTCACCCATGCTTTGACATGTCATTTTAACCAATGCTTTGGCATGTCATTTTCACCAACCCCTTGGCATGAAATTTCCATGTCTTGTTTGGAAAATGGAAATGCTGTATTGAAATAGGGTTTTCATGAAAAACAAAACTCTTTATTAATTCAAACGAATTCATGAAAAAACAACATTTATTTTATCAGCAAAAAGTTTACATCCAAAATTGCAATGTAATCACCACCGCTGCAACGCAAAAGATTACTTCCTCCGTACTCCGCAACTGATATTCCTTCATCTTACAAAAGGTTTTTTCAATTATCTTCCCATCACCAGTTCAGATTTCGACATGGACTCCAAATGCACTCCTTTAAGTATTTTTATTTCGTAAATTACTTTTATTTTATAATTTTGTTATGTATTTTATAACAACATTTTGGTAATTTATACTCTTTTGTTTAGTGACGAAAATATGTATGTAGGGATCTACAACCCGGCTTCCTTTAGGGATCTCTAAGAACAAAATGTAACGAACGGGGAGGAGAGACTTTTTATGGAAAATACCATTTATGCTTAATCAATTTATTTTTAATTGTTTCTTTCCAAAAGTCGTTTCTTCTTTATTTTCAGATTCTTGTTCCTTTTCGTTTCGGACTTTTTTTTCAAATTCCAAGAAGCGAGATTTAATTGATTTCATTCTATGTCAGATTTAGACAGACAAGGGAACTTTTAAAATAGCAATGTGTGCAGTCCAATTCTATTTTTAGCTCGATGGTTGGGACTTCATTTTTATTGCAGACATTTCGAGCTTCATATAATACCAATTGTTTAGAATTTTTAGTTGTTTGATATGCAGGAAATGTAAGACAACATCACGACGACAGTTCTAACAACTTTGGTCTGTTCCAGAAACTGCAAGAATCTACTTATTTTTACTACGATAAAAATTTTTCCTTTATGTTATCGGAAAAAATAGTAAAAATTAGTAGATTTTTGCAGTACTGGAACATACCAAAATGAAAATAAACAGGTGTGTAAATAAAAACACAAACATCATCTCTATTGGATCGATGGAATGGGTACAAATGCTGATGAAAAGATCGGATCTTTCACGACTTCCTTTGCATTGGTTCAAATCCTAATGAAAAGATCGGATCTTTCACGACTTCCTTTGAACCAATGCAAAAGATGACATGAAATCACGTCATCGCAAAGAACCCCTTCCGTCAAATTTTGCTGGGAGATTACTTAAAAATTAAAAAAACTAAAATCGTTGTCTAAAATCTCTTGATGAAAAGTTCAGAAATCGATTTTCCTGGCTAATACTCCAATTTTTTGTCGTCACCGATTGTCAATTTATATATTGAAGAAACTAACAGCACTTCTTTTCTGTACATCGAAACGAAAACGAAACTATAACATATATTGTGTTCATTTTTCCTAAGTAGGTAAGATTATTACCTTTAATTTTAATAAATTAGTTTTTACACGAAGTGAGATATTTTATTTTTCCTCAGTAGTGCGATTCTCTAACTCTTTTTTGATTTACCGACAAAAGTCGATAAATTTAAAATGTTTATAATTTCGGTAATTAAAGATATTATTCGGTAAGTTAGCGACCAATAAAAAGTAGTCGTAAACTTCTACCGATAGCAACAGTGTTGTCAACTTTTATTTGAGCTTTTCATTCATAATTTTGCGTTTGTATGTTACCGATTTTTGTCTGTAACTCAAAAAATGAGTTAGAGAATCGCAGTACACGTACTAAATTTTAGTAAAATTCCAAATTATCGGACTAGAACTTTTAGCGAACAGCATGGAACAAAGTTTCGTTTTCGCAAATGATGCATGAGAGTATCCTCTTTCTTCAGCTGTTTTTCGTTCGCAATCATTTTATTTCGACATAGTGAAACAGGCCTTTAATGTTTGAACCAGTTTTATTTTTTTGAGAAATTTAAAAAAAAAATATATTCCATTTTTTTCAGTTTTTTTTGCTATTTTTAAGGTTTGTTTATTGGTATTTGAATTTGATACAAAATATGAAAAAGAACTCAAAATTTTAACTTTGACCTTAAATTCCTTTGCAACTACTACAGAATTTGATCGCTCTTGCTGAATGTGTTGTCTGTCGAACAAAAAATATGAAAATATCTTTATCCGTTTAAAAGTTACAGAGTTTCGACCAGGAAAAAACGATTCAGAACCACTGTGGGCCGGAAAGTGGTTGGTCGAAGGTCCCTCTAGAGAGGTTTCGTGAAAAAAAATTACGTTTAATTATGCACCACAAATATTTCAAAAGCCTTATGAATGGAACGTACAACATCTTCTGTATGAATTCACAACGAAAAACCATCAATATGAATTTACAGTATCCAATCACAACGACAATCTGTATGAAAATTGGAAAATATGGCCCTAAATCCTATATATCAAAAACAAGTGCTGCTAAGAATGTTATATGCTATGGTTACAGATTTCTTTTATTCAGAGACCCATAATGAAATTTCATTTGGAACATTTCTTTCTTTAACAATATTCCCAAAAAGTAAAGGATTTTGCTAGATTTTGATCCAGTATGGAATTATGTAATATTAACGGTCCAAAATTAAAACAATTAATTTCATCCTAATATATATAAATTTTTAATCTAATTTTTTAAGGAAAT
Organism: Musca autumnalis; assembly: GCF_047663935.1. Taxonomy (NCBI): domain Eukaryota; kingdom Metazoa; phylum Arthropoda; class Insecta; order Diptera; family Muscidae; genus Musca; species Musca autumnalis. The sequence continues at coordinate 116,754,632 of NW_027411644.1, forward strand.
AGTATACATAGATATACAGTTTATTTTGAAACTCATAGTGAAATTTTGTGTAGAATTTTTCATCTTTTGACACTTTGCATCTAGAACCAAGTTTCATATTACTTCCATGTACCAACTCGAAAAAAGGAGGAAAAATTTTTCATAAAAAAAAATGGGAAATATTTTCATGTTTTTTCAGCAAAATTGATACTGATATTTTCATGATATAAAATATAAATAGACATTTCACTTCTTTGGTGACCCATAGTGAAATTTGACGAAGAATATTTTTGTCTCTGACATCATCTCTCTGAAATTATGTTTTGTGGGACAATTTTGAATAAACTCAGATGAAGTCCGACTTTAACCCTAAACGTGTTTTCCATTTTTAGAGATTCCTGGCGATTAGACAAGAGTTACAGATTTGATGTATTCTGAGACCTACAGTAAAATTTTATGGCGAACAATTTTGTAGAATATTCAGATTTGATACGAACACATTTTTAATGAGTTTTTGAAAGGTTTTCGAAAAAAGGACAAAAAAGACCCCTTTGATGAACCGCATGAGGGTTAAAATTTTTAACAAAAATATTTCTCAAACCCTCCTAAGTAAAGTCGCCGAAGACACTATATACCTGAAATGCAAGGATTCCAAGATATCTAAACTCGAATATTTCGAAAATGGGCGGAAATTGTCCCGCCTATTTTGGTTACTTTCCGACGTAAACTTTAAAAACGCCGATACACGTGTCTCATATCTTTAGCTCTACTTTCATAATCTACTCGGTTTTTCTCATCATTTTATAAAAAATTGAATTTTGTTGCACAGTGTTATAAGCGTAAAGCTGAAACCACATACAACGTTTGGGTAAAGTTTTGTGTCGTTTTGGCCGTTTTTACACTGTTGGGCATGATGCCGAAAAATTCAAATTCATTTGAAATATATGCCGACAAACAGATAAACACTGGACTTTGGTGTCGTCGTCGCCCTGTTGTTGTTGTTTTTTTTTCGACGCCCAACGCAAAACTTTAATCAAACGTTGTATCTGTTTTCAGCTTTATACCGTTTTTTGCACGCTACGCTGCAAGCGATGCTACATCTTAGCCGCCAAAGTAAAACCTGGCAAATGTGTACAAATTAAAAGAGAAGAATTCGGCATATTGATAAACCGCATGCGCATCAAGTGATTTTGAGGATTTCGCGATTTACACGCATTTCAAAATGAACATAACCGATACAGTTTTATTTGAAGATTATACCCCATTCAAAGGAACCCAAAATTTATTTGAACGTTACCCATATCTTCCGCTAGATGTTAGCGTGTACTCGAGACTTGATTAGAATACAAAATGTGATTTTTTGCGTGAAATTTAACTGAAATAGAAAAATAACTCCGACCTAAGTTTCCTAAATTTTCTTCAACTAACAAAATTAATTTGAAGAAATATTTTCTCTTACAAAAATTTTATAAATTCCCTCAATATATTTTTTGGTTTTGCTATAATATGCAAACGGCTAAACAGATTTGTATATTTTTGGTTTCAAATGAATCTTTGCGATGTTTAGATTATGCACATAATTATTTTTATATTTTTCCGATGCATAAACAGCTTAAATTTTATTTAAACATTGCAACTTGGTTTTTGAATTCATTCTTATTTTCTTAATTGTTGTGTTGGCTACAATTTTGGCCTTTGTGTAGGGTCGCAAATTTTAATGGTTTGGCTGTTATATGCCAAAATATACAAAAAACGACAATAAAAAACTTAAGTCAAAATCGGGAGGCTCGATTTTCGCGGTAGACATACGGTCCAGTAGACTTTTTTGCTCAGTTCAATCCCAGGAATCGGAAACGCGAAGGGCTCATTAAGGTTTTTTTGCTTCCACACAAATCGCCCCGGCCTAATAGACTTTCATACGGGCAAAATGTGCCTCATCGAAATAATGGTTTTAGACCCCAAGTATGTTTGGACGAAATGTGTTTCAGACAATTTGGAGTTGATTTAGCCATGTCCGTCCGTCTGTCTGTCTGGCTGGTGCGCACGATAACTCTCGAACGGATGAACCGATTTGGTCCAAAATTTTGCCTTCGTAATATTTTGTCCAAACTTAGTTCAAGTTCGAAGAAGGGCCGTATCGGTCCACTCCTTCAGGTACCTTCTCCCACAAAAGTTCGAAAATGTTCGGAAAATTTGTGCGCGCGATAACTCTTGAAGGGAGAAACCGATTTGGTCCATACTTTGCACATTGTAATGCCGATTTGGTCCAAAATATGGGATTCGTAATATTTTGTCCAAACTTAGTTTAAGTTCGAAGATGGGTTATATCGGTCCACTCCTTCCGGTACCTCCCCCACAAAAGTTCAAAAATGTTCGGAAATATTTGGTCCATACTTTACACATCCTAATATATCTACCAGATATAGGTCAGGTTCGAATATGGACTATATTTGTCTACTCCTTAGGGTACCTCCCACACAAATTTTTGGATAAATTCACTTTAAGAGCTGCTCTCGAATCACTCTGATTTTTGTTGAAGCAACTTGCATTCGCAGCCTCAATTATGACAGTAAAAGTTTTTTCAGGGGCAAGTCCCTATGGCACCATATGTAGTGACTGGAGAGCTCGAACAGAATACTACGTTCGTCCACACTTTGGATATCGTAATATTTTTTTCGAATATTAGATGGAATTCGAAGGTAGTGCTTATACGTCCACTCCTTCCGGCACCTCCCCCACAAAAATTCGAAAATATTCGCTAAAATGGTACGCGCGATATCTCATAGACGTAGCAACCGATTTGGTCCAAACTTTGGATCTCTGTTCAAAATTTTTGTGTGGTTAAGGGTCTGTTCGAGGATCCTTCCTGTTTATAGCGATATTATGTTTTTCGTACGCTAGTGTGGTAAAAAAGCCCTACCTGTCGATATTCCCGCAAATTTTTGCGCTTTAATCCTATCCATATTTTTGTCGATTCATAGGCCCAAAATTTTGAAATCCCCCTAAATAATAATATATAATTGTTCGACAAACATCCCATACGGGACAAGGGAGACTTCTCTCATATCAATGAGTGCACCCCGATTCATATTAGCTCAATGATATGGGACCTACTGTTTATCGCCGCTTGTAGAGAAGTTTTACATGGCTGAAATACTCAGGAAATGTCGCCAACATTTTGCCACCGTTGAAAATTTTTATGTTGACTGGCCGGGGAATCGAACCCACGACCTTTAGCGTGCAAGGCGGGCGTGCATACTATTGAACCACGGGGGCACCCAACCCCCCCTAAATACATACGTATTTTTTTGGGAAAAAAGTATTTCAATCCACACAGGCTGAGGGTATATCTCCGTCGGCAAAGCCGACTGATACTTTTTTACTTGTTTTATCATAATTTTTGTATTATTTTAAATTACAAATAATTTTGTTTTTTACCTCAATTCTGTATTTCTCATGTAGTATAATAAGTCGGATAATAACTTACAATTTAAACCTGTACTGTAATTTATAAGACATAGTCTTGTTGTGCAGGGAAAACAAATAAAATAAATAAATAAATATCGCTTATAGAGTCCGAATTTCATCGGTCCCTTGACCGACGTTATAAGCGATTTCGACTGTATTTCTAGAAAATTACGTCACACATTTCAAATTTCATCGAAATCGGACAGAATTTGCGTGTTTGGTGCACCAAATACCTCGAATTAAAAATGTTTTCCAAAATAAATAACGTTCGTTCTTTGACCAAAAAAAATGATCTTACCCAATTTTTATTTGAATCGGACAATAAATGCGACCTGCACTTTGATTACAAAAATACGAACATGCATAAATCGACTCAGAATTCTATGATTCTATGTATATGCCTAAAAGAAACTATGGATCTATCTCGCTTCCTTTTGCATGTTACATACAAATGCACAAATACATAATACCCCTTACCGCAGTGTGGTGTAGGGTATAAAACGGAAAGATTTACCTAAGGATTCCTGCCATTTGGTTATCCCCAAATGAATCAAACATTGATCCATTTCAATAAGTGATTTTTTGAATGACTTAAAACACACATGGCAAATGAAAGTTCGGACAAACGAGATTTGACGAATGTTTAGTGCAAAATGACTCCCTCTTCTTTTTAAAACACAACAAACACATCGGTTCAAAAATATCATTTAGATCACTCCTTGGATAGGTTTGATGATTTTCTGTTTTCGGTCCATACTTCCCGAGAAACAAATCTCAAACTTCTTGAAAAGTGTTTCGGCGGCTCAGTAAACTTACAATTTAAAAGAACATTTGTTCGTGCAGCAAAATTTTCCATTATCCTTTGGAAATTGTCGTTTAAAGTCTACGGCTAAAGGCTGGCTGTTTGCAGTATACTCACAAGATCATGTTTCGGGAAGAATGGAGAGGAAATAAGTAAGAATTGTGTTAAGTTCGTCCGGGCCGAACTTTTTATACCCTCTACCAGGAACTGTATTGAAGTAAATAGGAACAATTAGTTCCCTTTCGTTTATGAAAGTACTAAGCTCTTCCTCCATGTGATGGCTTATTTCTTGGAGGAGTAGGATATCTTAACTGATGATAAACAATTTATAGTTATAAATTTCTGCCAAATACCAAGTTACATCCACTTCAGAAGAAAAATGTAGCAAACTGCTTTAGAGGAGCTCACATGGGACGCCATCGTTGTTCTTTCAAAAATATGGACCAATATTTAAAATTTTCGAATTGAGATTTTGAATTCTCTGACAGCACACAATACCAAAGCAAACTAAAATTGGTAAACCGATTCATGAGGGGCTAGACTAAAACCCGAACATAAATGATGAGTGATTTCATACGTTCGTTTGTATATCACTCGTACGCATAGGAACTAGGACTGTGAACTAGAAACTAAATTGTGCCCGATACAAATTGTTTGCCTTGCCAACTGGCGGTCTTCTGTTGCGATGGATCAGTGTGAATGCTATGCAAGCCTGAATATCATGAAGATCTCCCCTGACGAGCCTGTCTATTAAATAGTGACAGGAATGCTCACTACGATAACATTCAACCAGGTATCGACAATACTCTTTTGCGTTGATGCTCCGGTAAAGCATTCGTCTCCTCATGAAAATAGTCCACTGGTGTCATGAGGAGTCACCCTGTTTCAATCCTCAAAGCGGCATTTTGGCAGGTTTGAATATTCTTGCACTGCGTATCGCTAATATTTGCCTATTGTTTTGTAAGAGGTAAAAAAGGTTTCTGTGCCGGCAACCTAAGTGTATCGCATTTAGGATGACGTCTGCAACATAGCCCATCTTAAATTGTGGTGGTACCTCCTCGGTTGGGAGGGCTCAGCTTCTATGGCGTAGCACGCTCCACTCCGCCCTATCACTCTCGGGGTGCTCTTTAAATTTCCGGTTAAAATAACACGCGCATCAGTTACTGTCACGCCGTTGAAATAAAACCCTTTCTATCATCCTTTTTTCCCGGATTCGACAGTGATTTAACAGTTCTAGCCACTTTTTCCGCTTATGTTCGCCTAATACATGGTTAACTTCAAGAGTAAGTTCTTTAACTATTGAGGTTTCAAGGCTCGTACGACGAAATTCATCACGCTCATTTGAGAATTTCAGGTATTCGACCAGCAGGTATGTAGCCAGCGGCTACTGCAATGATGATGTCCCGGAAAGTTCTCTCAGCTACCCGAGGATCTGAGGCAGCTCTCGGTAGCGGTGATTCGTAAATTCTCTGAAATCTTGCCAATCATCTTTCCCGTGGTTCAGAAAAGTACGACGTTCAGAGGTTATGAAGTCCGGAGGTCTATTTACGGAGACGATGATTGGTAGATGGTCTGAGTCAAGGCAAATTACGGGTTGCCAGTATACGTCATTTATCAGACCTAGTGCCACAATAGTGGTATGTGGCGAGCTGTGGCAATCTTATCTTATCTATCTCGTAGGAACGTCTTCATTCACCTTGCACAACGTGGAGCTATCGATTTCCTCGGCCAACGCTATTCCCCCTGGTCATTCCTAGGACAAAATGCCAAAGCTTAAGATGGGCATTAAAGTCCCCTAGCACTAGACGGTTATTGCCCTCTAAAACAAACTAATGTACAAATTAAGCTCCTGTACCTCGGCATTATCACACTTTACTGCTATCCCCATACATTACATGTGTCTAGCTAGATAGGTCTGTACTGGACAGGCTGGGGCAAATGGAAGGCAAGTCCTCCTTCTCCGATTCTTGTGTGATCCTTCCGCAGAACGTTGTAACCTTCAAAAGATGTATGCTACATCGCGGCGACGATAATGTTTTCCGACTCATAAAGCCCACAATTTCGCTGACTTTATTGCGGAGACCCTTGCAATAGAATTGCAGGTATGATGAATTTGGGGACCGCTGAACAGCAACTTGTGGTGTTAGATGCTGATTTTGTTGTTATTGGGAAACTGCGTCTCGTATTCCGACGACGACGAAGATGGAGACATATTGTGAGATGCAGCAACATACCTATCGTAGTAATCCTGGGTGCAACTAAGGCCAGATCAACCTCGGAAGTGCATCCATGCCGTACATCCATTACATCTCACCTCTGTTGACATGTGGTGGATGCGGAATTGGCATGTGTGTTTGTGTTCGTGTCTTCATGTGTTGTTCCCCGAATGGGGCGTAAGGGAATGGGAACGCAGTGATAACATGCGCAAGACAAGCCTATTGAATAAGTACCCCAACGGTGTCCAAGCGTCGAGGGTGAGTTGTTAGCGACAAACTTCCTTAAATGGCTTGTTGGTCATTCAATCCCAACACCTTGACTTTAATGTGTATAGAGTAATATAACCTGCTAACCAAAGAAGACCAGTAGAGCTTTAAGTCAGTAGCAAGTAAATTGTCGTAACTTTTATTTGCTTGTAGTGGTTTAGGGCATGCCATGATCGGCCCCTCCCGAATTTAGCCCTCCTTAAGTGTTAAGTTTACAATTTAAAATATAATTTACCATATTTGCTTTTCCATCATACAATATTAACTTTGAATATAAACTACATTCCTTCAAACCTTCTCAATACATTTTGTTTGACATTTTTTATAATGGATCAGGCAAAAGTGTTAGACTGCGGACGCCTTTCATAGTGAAATGATGGTAATTAATATTCCGATGAATGATAGTGTCCCAATAGTCACGTACATAAATATATAACATAAACACATACATGGTGTATCCAAGCACATTGTTCAAATTGCAAATGACCACCGGAATATACAACGACCACCACCTGCTCTCTTCGAGAAAAGAAATTTGTTAAATATTTTGTTTGCTTAAAGCGATACAACGGCGATGAATGCCACAACAAGCGCAACAAGTGTTTACAGATTTTGTGACGCTGATAAAATGTAGCAACAATTTCTGGTATTTGTTATAGATTTTGCAACGGATGTGCAAAACAGTATTGGGTTTGAATGTTATAATTCATTAAAATTGATATTCATATTAACCGATTAAAATTAAACAAATCTTTGAGGACATATTACGCCAAATTATGATTAAAAGTCTATCAAATCGTCCTATATATAATAGCATAGAATCAATATAAAATATAAGACCTACACACGACAATCCTTGATTCTAATATGGACCACTGACACTGTTTGCCAATTTTGCTCTTGTTTGTTTTCTGTTTTTTTTCTTCTTCCTCCTTGAATTACCTGAAACATGAACGAAAACATGAATGACAAAATTCAATACACCAGTCTGGCGGGCCATTGAAACCCACCTTGATATTGACTGTGAAATCGATAAATAACAAATTATTTACAAGATCATAAAATCACCAACTGCTTCTGTATTCGCGCGTGTGTGTGTGTATGTGGAGACACTTTGAGAAACGGTCAGATGTCCATGATCCATTCATTGATCATTAGGAAATGGATTTGGCTAATTTTTAAGTTTTCAAAACTAATTTTGATTTTATCGCTGAGAGAAAGAGAGCGAGATAAAATCAGATATGATCACAAAAGAGGCATGCAAATGCTGCAATAAGAATGCCTATTGAGTTGTATATGTGGAATATATTGGTAACGCTTGACTCTATCTGACTGGCGGTAGCATGTTTTCATAGATCTGTTTATTTTCATGTCGGACGTGGACGGAAAATGTACCGGTATAAGCGTCTGATTGAATTTATTTGGTTTTGGTGGCAGCATGTTGTGATAACCAGCCGCCATTCAGATAATCATCCTGTTGCCACACATACTAGGATCGTGTCGAGTATAATCCACCACCATTCATCCGCCGTTGCTGGTGCTGAAGAAGACACGCTCCATCCATGGGTGCGGTACAGCAGTAGAAATATTTTCATATGTTCAGCGATCATAAATGTTGGCAACAACAAAGTCCGTCTGTCGGTCTGTCTGTGCACTCATTTGGACATCAGTCGGACATCGGGCGATTGGCTGGTTGACTGGCTGGCTGGTTACTTCAAGTCGCACCTGATTTGGGTTAACATGTGTTGGTTGTCGTTTAATAACACGTTATTTTCACTGATTAACTGATTAATTGGACCAAATTGTATGGCGGATTAACCACCTCATTCTTCTGGTCATTGCTTCTCTATTACCGCTTGTTTTGCCACAACTATTTATCTTGTCTTGCCAACTAAAGCCACAACAACAACACTTAATTTGTCATCACATTAAAATTATTGTTGTTACATTTTCGCCATAAACTATTTGCGCCCGAAGATAGAAAATTCTTCGCTTGTTAAGATTCCCATATCCATCCATTCATCACATTCTCAGATTGAATTGTGATGTGATTATTTTTTTTTTTCGTTGCATTCCAGTTGGATTAGTTAGAGTTGATTTGAGCTATGAAGCTGTTTATTTTATGGTCCAATATAACATAGCCTAATTGATAACTTCCTGTGAAACAACAACAAAAATAGATAAATTTGGTTTATTTGTTAATTCACATTTACACAAATCTCACAACAACTGGTACAAGTGAGAATGAAAAACTTTGAAATTTCACTAATAATTTCAGCGGCCTGCATTGCAAAATTACCTAGAATGGAGGTGAATTCTAGGTAAGTTTGCAATACAGTACAACCACGTGTGAGACAAAAACGGAACAAGCTAAGAACATTCCGACTATGGCTACACTAATTCACACTGTGTGAACATTTCCAGCAGATGCAAAAATACCCATATGCGTAATGTCTTTGGACGTTTAGAACTCCCACCCTTATATATTAACCTAGTCTCGTAGGAAAAACATATGGAGGCAAATACAACAAACAAATCCCCAAAACAAAACCCTTCAGTAGCAGTCTACAAATCTTCCGATAATTAATTCTTAACCTCTAGCCATGAGATGGCATCAAGCACTGAAAACAGTTCTGACTCACTTCATAACAAAATATAAAAAATCAACGACTCTGTCTAAACCTATACCACGGTTTTATGAACAACAAAACGTAGCTACCAGAAAGTTGTTAAGGGTAACCAGATGGTTGCCTTGGCCAACGACGACGAAGGATGTTTCAATGAACGAGTGACCCATTGATCCGCACAACATCAATATTTAGTTCTCTAAATAACCGAGGTCGGAGTAGAGGCACTGGAGAGCTGTCCTTTGGCATAAAGGAGGCCAAATACGAATGTAGAAAACAAGTTAAATGAAGTCCACGATGCCGATAAACTGATGCACAACAGCAAACCAGAATCGCTACAGATAACCTGCAGAGGCTTCTACTTATGAAGGATATGCTTACGAAAATGAAGTAAAGGGTCTAGACAACAGAAGCCTAATGGTAAGTCTAGATCTTGTCTATGTTAAAAACACCATAAACGCTTTCTTATATGCCTTAATGAAAGAACTGGCAGCAGTTCAAAGGGTGGTTTGAAATATAAGCTTCTCAATATACTAAACTGAACTTTTCCGAAATTTTGTGTGGGAGGTACCCGAAGGAGTTGACCGATTGAGTCCATATTGGAACCTAATCTAAGTTTGGTAGAAATTACACGATGTGCAAAGTATGGACCAAATCGGTTATTCCCTATAAGAGTTATCGTGCGCACAAGTTTTGCGACAATTTTTGAACATTTGTGGGGGAGGTACCTGAAGGAGTGGACCTATATGGCCCATCTTCGAACTTAAACCGAATCTGGACAAAATATTTCGATACCCAAAATTTGAACCGAATCGATTGATCCGTTCGAGAGTTATCGTGCGCACCAGCCTGCCAGACAGACAGACGGACGGACATTGCTAGATCTTCTCAAAATTGTCTGAAAGGGATATCGTACAAACATACTTGGGGTCTAAAACCATTATTTCGATGAGGCACATTTTTGGTCGTATCAAAGTGTAAATACCCTCTTTAGCCTAAAGGCTGAGGGTATAAAAATAGCAACAAAGTACAAGCACGAGCATATTCTGGGAGGAACTTTTCTTTGTGAGGAAATAACTCTTGCGCCAGACATTGAAAATATAACATGAAAATTTTTTAACTTTTAGGAGAGAGAGAGAGAGAGAGGAGTTGAAGGAGATAGCTTTCTCCCTTCTTACCAATAAGCTCAAAACATTTTCATGGAAATGTTCATAGTCTGGCACAAGCCTATGTGAAAATAAAGGGACAATACAAATCATAAGGACTACATGCAGTAAACATTATAAGCAATTCATGGCCAGGTTTTAAAATTGATATAAGCCAACAGTTTAGAATTCTTCGAGAGGCTTAACAGGTGATTCCCAGTTAAAAAGCCCAATAAAAACCTTTTTCATAATTCTTTTTCCTAAAAGCTACGAAATTTTTGTGATAGATTTTTCCCTTTATCTTCAGATAAACTTAATCTACTTTCTGAAAATTTGTTGAAAAATATTAAAAAGCTTTATGCAAATGGCCGTCTACGAAACCTGTTTTTATTAAAGCGTTTTGCGGTGCCCACTGTAGCTCGAAAACGAATAAACCGATCCGCATATATTTTTGTGGAATCATGAAGAATTTAATAAACGAAACGGAATTAAAAAATATCCATTCTTGACAAAATTGTGAACTGTCAATATCAGCATTTCGATTTTAACTAAAAAATGGATAGTTTTTACACCATATTTTTTTAAAGTCTCTCGCTTAACTACAAACTTTTTATATGTATAATAATCCCACAAAAATATATGAAGATCGGATCATCCGTTTTCGAGCTACATTGGGCACTACATTCCAAAATGTCATTTTGAGAAAACCGCGTTTCAAACTTCGATGTTACATACAAATCAGAATGAACTTTCTCTTTCTAACGCTCATATCTCAGCTAATTTCCGATCGACTCAATTTTTTGCAACATAGCCTATTCTACCTGTTCTTTAAAATAAACAAATAAAAATATATTCGATTTTGTAAAATTTGTAAGTGGATATAACCCCTTAAAATCGATCGATTTTGATGTCCTTACCAACATTTTCGGAGGAAGATTTCTGTAGATTTTTTTCATGTAGAAAATCTGATCTTGTTTTTATTTTTCAATCAATCAATTAATCTACTAAAGGATTCTTCATTCCATTTATTTGAAAATATTTCATCTCAAAATTGTGAAACAATATCGCCAAACAAAGATATAATGCTACTTACTCAAGCATTTTTGGGGGTCAATAAAACAATCTTTACGTCATAACTCAGAAACTTCTTATATGGGTCCTTTGGAATTCTTAATACATTCAATAGGGGCTTTCATTCCCAACATTTTCTATCCCAGACATTGACTTCCATTTTATGTAATAGTGTAATCAGTAAGATTTCCCATAGCGACCACAATGTCCATCATAGGAGTCCTATAGGTCCTTTAATAAAAGACAAGGATGACATCTAACAAAAGACAAGATCAGAAGATCAGTAGACTTTTGTGAGAAGACCAAAAGATCTTCTGACAGAAGACTTATATAAAAGACGTTAAATGTCCAATTATAATTCGATTGTCATAGAACATAACTTTTGCTTGCAACAAAAATAAAGGATCAACTGGACCAAAAATATTCTGGACATGCAATTTGTAATCAAAATGTATATGAAAAAACTAGACTTCAAATGACAGTAAATATCCTGTGAATCGTTCTCTGAATTTGCTTATATGTTTTTTTAGCTCTCATTTAAAATAAATATTGATTTTTGTAAAAAAAAAAATTGGTGTCCCGTATTTAATATTATATTTTTATATTGTAGAAAAAGTTCCCGGAGTCGGAGTCGAGTTACACACTCGTAGACTCCGACTCCGAAACCCTGCATATAGAAGGCGAATTGAACAATGTAAGTACCTCAACAATAGAAAAAATAGCATGTTGTCAAAGCATGTAAATCGAGGAACTCCACACAATGAAGTTTTTTCGCCACTGCTTCACCTTGTTATTACAGAAATACTAAACGGACATGAACACATGGGGATTTAGGTGGTTGCGGTTGTTGCTTAACGGATGTGGTATCTAGTATCTAGTTTGTTTCCGTCCGTGCTGAGTGATATCATGAAAGGAGCGCTGAAATCCCTAGATACTTGGACTACAAGCTGTGTCCTGAAGGTGTACCGAGGGAAAACTGGGATGCTGTTGTTCATTAAAAAAAAAACAAATTTGCAATCTCCAATCTACCATGATTACTAAAAATATCCCCATCAGAGATCGCCAAATACCTAGGTGTTATCCTATACTTAAAACTGTCATGAAAACATGATATGGATATGGTGGCCAACAATGGAAAAGAAAACAAGTAAGACAGTATCAGTCAGCTGTGCTATATACCCTCAGCTTCTGACCAAAAAAGAAGCAAACACAATAATTATGCCGTATAAAAAATATAACGACATTGTATAGGGAGTTTGCTTCAAAATACGAGGAATCTTCACATACCGTAATGTGGGTCTATGTCAAACATTTTTGTAAGTAAACCTCTGATACATAGAAAACTCAAAATATTAAATTATGTTAAACTAAATTTGGAAAAAAAATTTTTGAACAAGTTTGAGAGTTAATTTGCACACTTACCACTTTTGTATTTGCCGGCAGGGTTTTTGGAGCCTTTGGACCATTATCCCAGGAAGTATGGAGTCACTCCGGAAAAAATTTTACCATTTTAATATGGACCCTGAAAACGACCTTCTGCAAAAAATTTCAAACAGATCCGAGGCGAGTCCTCAAACTGAACTTTTCCCAAATTTTGCGTGGGAGGAACCCGAAGGACCGAACCGATATAGGGTATATTCCAACCCGATGAAATAATACGATGTGCAATTTTTGAACCAATCAGATACTCCTAACGAGAGTAATCTTGCGTGGCAACGTGACGAAAAAAATTCAAAACGATCCGAGAGGGGCTGTTAAACTTTTGGGAGGTACCCGAAGGAGTTGACCGATATAGTCCATATTCGAACCTGGTCTATATCTGGAAGGAATAATACGATGTGTAAAGTTTGGACAAATCGATTACTCCCTTCGAGAGTTATCGTTCACACCCACGGTGCTCTTGAACCAAATTTAAAAAAAAATGAGCTTACAGCTGGTACCTTTTCACGATTTTGCTGGGAAACCGCAAGCCCTATCAAAATGGAACTAAAAAAATGTTGTATCGGTGAAAATTCTCTATAAAATTCTCCCTTATGATGTTTTACCATTTTTGAGATACAGAAGGTCAAATTGGGACAATTGCTCTGACTATATCGTCTTCTTATAAAACAATGTCATGACTGCATTTTCCCAACTTAAACTTATATATCTCAAAAATGGTACAACCTACGAAAACATTACAAAAGCCAATCCTGTAGAGAATTTTCAAAGCTATAAGATTTTCTCTAGTCCCAATTCAAAAGGGCTTATTGTTTTCAAGCAAATCGTGAAAACCTTACAAAAAACCCTAAAAATGTAACCTGAACTTCTATATATCAAAAATGGTAAAACCTAGGAACAAATCATAAAAGTCAATCCTCTAGAGAATTTTCACAGCTACAATATTTTCTTTAGCCCAATTTCGATAGGACTTGTGGTTTCCAATCAAAATCGCGAAAACCTAAAAATATGAACTTTGACCGCGATTTATTTAAAAATCCATTCAGCGATTTTTTCTTGTTTTTCAATTTTCTCATCTATGAACATTGCTATTTCAAAATACGCAAAAACTTCACAGGAATATCGGTGTAAGCGGTTTTCATTTAAAGTTCGTTAAGGCGCATAGTGCATGACATTGTTTTATAAGGAGGTGATACAGTCAGTACATTGTCTCAATTTGAACTTCTATATCTCAAAAATGGTAAAACCTACGCAAATATATAAATTCCCAACCTTGTAGAGAATTTTCACAGCTACTACATTTTCCTTAATTCCATTTTGGTAGGGCTTGCGGTTTTCCAGCAAAATCGTGAAAACCTAAAAACCCTAAAACTGTGAACTTAACAAGTGCTCCGGCGATTTTTTGTTTTTTTTATGTTTCTCATCTATGTACATTGTAGTTACAGAATCCGCAAAAATTGTCCGGGGGTAAGCTCCTTTCATTTGAAGTTGGTTCAAGAGCACCGTACCTGCTAACCAAAGAATACTTGTAGAGCTTTAAGTCAGTAGCAAGTAAATATTCCCCAGCAAAATTTATTTGAAGTTGTTCTATGTGAAGTAGTGATTGAATAGCTTTTTTAGAAGCAGTCCATGCAGAGTCATGAAAATACATTCCGTTCTTCACATTTTGACAATGTCCGATTTGAATCCATTTCATAAAAATTTTCACATTTTAGCAATGTTTACATGCATAATAACTTTTTCCATATAAAATTCTTAAGAACACAAAAAACAATTTATTTCATGTTATTTTAATTACTCAGCAAAATGTTTGAATCCAAAAAGATAATCATGAGAGCAAGAAATGTCGGACTACGTCTTTGTAGCCAAAAAAGTAGTTAAACCATGAGTGCAAGTTACTATGTCTTTTTACGTGAAAGAAGTCATAATAGGTGTGTCTTTTTACTTACTAAAAGTTGCTGAAACACTTTTTTCATCAACTTTTTTGTTTCTTCTCGAAACTATTTGGGCAAAATCCCAACAACAAAAAATAGCGGCAGCTGGGGAGCAAAGCTGGAGCCAACGAAGAGAGGAAAAAAGGCACAACACTTGCAAATAAAACAAAGAGAATAAAAAAACACTTTTTATTTCCGAACGATATCGGTGTAAATGAAAACAATTTCCTTTTATTATTAGGTTTTGAAAGTTCAAACAAATTCAAGTTATTTTTAATTATAAAAACTTTTTAATTAATTATTTAAGCAATTGCGCCAAATACGACTGCGCGCTCGAATCACGAAAATCAACTATAATATTTGTAACTAGATTTACAACAAAAAACTAATATTCGCTCAATATTATACAGCGAGTGACAGCTTCCAAGGGGGTTGCCATATCCAAAAATAACCTTTTTCACAGAGTTGCCACATCAAAATGGTAATCATCTAAGGCATTGCCACTTCGTCTTAGCCGCCAGGCCAAAAACTACCAACGGCGCTTCACGAACGTGAACATCCCGGCCTCCGTTCAGTCTTTGGGAATCACGATTTCTGAAAAGACTCGAACCAAAAAACAAACAAAAAATTAAAATAAAGAATGTGGCTCTGCCACAATTACCAATCATTACATCCAGCGACCACACAAAACACGACACGATCCCGAACTCGGCTTCAAAGCAATCTTCTAGATTTGCTCACAACCGTTTGTCCTTTGGCAAATGGTGCATCGATTGGCATCATTAGATTCTGACTGTCTCCATCGGTAAAAGTCTTCTTCTGTAAAAGGCTGGTATACTAGTATTTACGACCTCAGGGCATCTAGGTTCCATTCCAGTCACGCCTCTGCTAATATCATTGGACGAACTAGGTCCACTTTTGGTTTTCTCCTTGGACGAACGAGGTCCATTTTTATTTTTCTCCTTGGACGAACTAGGTCCGTTTTGAGAAACAACTTTCGAATAATAATTCAACTGAACTTTGGACGAACGAGGTCCATTATTTTTAAGGGCCTTGGACGAACGAGGTCCTTGCCTGCTAGATGAATAGGACGAACTGGGTCCTTTCATTGATTGGGATACGGACGAACTGGGTCCCTTTCCCTTTAAAGGCGGCATTATGTCAACTGATCGTACATCTATAAAGTTTTCCTGTTCCCGACGTCGAATTTGTGGACTGTATTTCATAACATGAGGTAGTTCACTATCTACCAAAGTACAACATGAGACCAGAGAACTTGTCTCAGAAATCGGTCCCGTAAGGACCCAACCAAAAATAGTTTCTTGGCCCACAAGAGAGCCCAAAATATTTCTTCTTACACCATCCAGCAAAATCTGAGGATAAATATCTCCTCCAATCAGAATATCAACTTGGCTACTTCTACCAAATTTGGGATCAGCCAACGGTGCAATTCCCAACGAAATATAATTAGGTATATCTATTGTATAACTGGGCAAATTCCCCGTTAACCTGGGCAAAACATAAGCAGAGACGTTTTCGCATTCCTCACTATGGGGAGATTTCAAAACAAAGTTACATTGTTTCACTGAAGATCCGGCAATGGCATCATTCAGTCCTGAAACCCTGGTATTGACTCTTCTAACTGCCAAATTGAGACGCCTCTGCAATTTTTCTGTTATGAACGTAGCCTGGGATCCTGAGTCGATAAGTGCCCTGGCAGTATAAATATTTCCATTAACATCAATGTTAACGATTGCTGTACCCAATAAAATTTGATTTCTGGTGTCAGCAAAACAATTTTGTATATTAACCTCGCTAGTCGAATTATGTCGAGCTTGTTGACTAGTGCTAGGCCTGATATCCACCTCAGCGTTGGAATCCGAATTCGACAGATGTGATTCCCTATGCAACAAAGTATGATGTTTTCCATGACATATGGAACAACTGGAGCTACTACGACACTCCTTTAGTAAATGGTTACTACCAAAACACCTTATGCAAAGATTGTTCTTTTTAACAACTAAGAATCTATGCTTCGTGTCCATTTTTAAAAATGATGTGCAATATTTCAAACTATGTTCATCTGAACATACAATGCACGAACTTTTGCTAACCTTTCGCGAGTATTTCATTCCTTCACTAGAAGAATTCAACTTTTGAGCTTTGAATGCCTCGGAACTATTAAAATCAAACGAATTTTTCAGATCATAAACAGTTTCCAACGATTGAAACCGAGCAGTCAAACAATTGTCCAGATCTGACCATTTGGAAATCTCAGTCTTATTACTGACCGTTTGCTCCCACAACGACAAAGTAGTAAGAGGCAGTTTGGTGGAGCACAAAAACACAAATATTGGGTCCCAACTATCAATAACAATTTGGTGCAACTTAAGGGATGTAATGCAATTATTGACGTCCCTTTGAAGTCTTTTAATTTCACCGGCAGATTCAGTCTTAACAGTAACAAGATTGAAAAGAATCTTCAATTGGCTATTTACCAAAATTCGCTTATTCTCATATCTTTCTTTGAGATTAGACCAAGCATTTTCGAAACCATTATTTGTCAAAGGAGATTTTTTGACTATTTCCAAAGCTTCCCCTTGTGTACTCTGACGCAAATAAAACAACTTCTCCACTGGAGTAATTGACTTGCAGTCGATATACACTGCGGTAAACAAGTCCCTGAAGGACGGCCAAGACAGATAATCACCATAAAAGATTTCAGTAGTACACGGGGGCAAACGCAAACGATGATCGCCCGCATTACTTTCCGACAATCTTGTTCCTTGGTTAGGACTGGCCATTGTGGACGACAAAGCAGATCGATCCAAAAAGGATTGAGAAACCTCACTCATTTTCGCTGCGCAATTCATGTATGCTTCTCGGCACTGTCTATAAAGACCCGTTGCCTCTTTCTTTTCTTGAGCCAAACTGCACTCAACACATACATCTTCATACACTGTGTTGATCCTAACCCAAAGCCTTTCAAGTTCATCTTTTCGAGGCTCAACATCATACATGGTAACGTTAGTCATGGCATTATATTCAGCCTGAAAATCCAGTAACAATGACCCAAGTGCTCTAAATTTAAGCAAAAACTTGGATTCTGCCATTTTTACGCCAAAAAAATTAAAATATCAACAAAAGATAAAAAAATTATTTGAAATAGTTATAATAGGCAACAATGTCTTCACCAAACTCAAAAACGAATTAAAGACAGAAAATTTCACAAATTTTGGATTATTCAACAACCAATAATTTTATACTTAAATGTGAAGCAAGAGTCACCTTGTTGTGATAAGTCTTCTTTGTGCTTATATTGCGACTATCAATAACAAAGGGCAACAACAAAAAACCCAGACAAATTTGGATGAAAAAAATACAAAAAACCTGCAATTTCTATTCGATGAAAAATATGAATTGGGATCACTGTCACAAGTTATTTTTATTTGCGTTATTTCCCAATTTTGCTTTTTCACTTTTTTAAAAATATTTTAATTTAATAAAATAATAAAAATGGTTTGCAAAAGAAAAATTAGGAAAAAATGAGAAAAATAACAAACACACAACAAAACTAACAAGAAGAAGACCAACTAGGAATCCACGGTTAGTTGTTAGTGTTTACTGTGAACAGTTAAAACGCAATTGGTAACAAAGATCCAAAAAAATCACTTAAAAACAATTTTCACCAAAATCCTGAGCACAAAAATTCCAATGCACAATTTAAACTGATAATTGCTACACGCAAATAAATCAGAAAGAAAATTGCAATACAAAAAGTTATTATCCGTAGAAGCAATGTGACTGATCTTCTTATTACAAGTCTCCTATTTGACTTATAAATAGAGGAAAAGAATTCGGCATAAATTTATCACCAAACGTAACAAAACGCGGCAGCCACAAATTATTTCTCAAAAATATATTTTTTTTAAGTTGCACTTTCACGCTAGCGAAATTGTGGATTTTTTATACAAAAAAATATAAAAATTTTATTCAATGACAGTCCGTCTGTCCAACACAATAACATCAAGTATGTAGCAGCACTAGCACTAAGCTTTCCACAAATTTATTTCCACTATACCACAACAGCGACCACAACAATATTTCTTAAAATACAATATTTATCAAGTTTTTATACTTATTCCACTTGTTTAATTAATTAATTGGGATAAAAAATATTTTAACCACTTAAATTCCCGATGGAATAAAAAACCAAAACAAACTAAACAAAGAGCGAACAGGGAAGAAGAAGCACAACAGTGATAGTTGTTAGTGCTTTTCTATTACAATGACGATCAGTTGAACCGCGTTACCAACCATGTATCAGAAGTATTAGGTGGTCGGCCAACAATGCAATTTTAATGCAAATTTAATAAATTTTAATTTTAATAAAATTTCAATAAAACAAATGAAATTTATATTAAAATTAATGCAAATAAATACCTTTTCTCCAAAATAAGGTAATTTTGCTCTTCTTGCTCCGTATCCGGCTCGAAGGACAATGTTTCTTCTCGAAACTATTTGGGCAAAATCCCAACAACAAAAAATAGCGGCAGCTGGGGAGCAAAGCTGGAGCCAACGAAGAGAGGAAAAAAGGCACAACACTTGCAAATAAAACAAAGAGAATAAAAAAACACTTTTTATTTCCGAACGATATCGGTGTAAATGAAAACAATTTCCTTTTATTAGGTTTTGAAAGTTCAAACAAATTCAAGTTATTTTTAATTATAAAAACTTTTTAATTAATTATTTAAGCAATTGCGCCAAATACGACTGCGCGCTCGAATCACGAAAATCAACTATAATATTTGTAACTAGATTTACAACAAAAAACTAATATTCGCTCAATATTATACAGCGAGTGACAGCTTCCAAGGGGGTTGCCATATCCAAAAATAACCTTTTTCACAGAGTTGCCACATCAAAATGGTAATCATCTAAGGCATTGCCACTTCGTCTTAGCCGCCAGGCCAAAAACTACCAACGGCGCTTCACGAACGTGAACATTTTTCTTTATATAACTGTCAAAATTTGAAACATTTGTAATAATTATTACAAATTATCGAGTACGCAGACAGGCATAATTTTTATAAGGGCATGGTGCTGCTAGGATGAAGTCAATTTTAGATCTTAATCACCATTTTTTTCAATTTCCTTCCCTTACGTGTCTCTCCAGCGAACAGAGACTTGCCGCAAGTAAACTTGCCCAATGTAGATTGGGACTTAGGGGAATGGAATTGGAAAAAATTTGATCGTACTGGCAATTTTCAGGCAATTCCTTTTATATTTTTCATATTTGACTTTACTTACATTAGGTTTGTCCCCGTACTTACTAAATGTAGCTGAAACACATTTTTCCGCAACTTTTTCTTTATACAACTGTCAGTTTTAAAAACATTTGTAATAATTATTACAAATTATCGAGTACGCAGACAGGCATATTGTATTGAAAACAAGACTTGCCGGAAAAGAATTCCGTGTGTAGACGCAGGAGGCAATTTTAAAAGGGAACAAGAAAAATTGCCGCAGAGAAACTCGCCCAATGTAAATTGGGACAAACAAAAATGTACTACAAAAACATGAGTTTTTCAACGAATTTTAATTCGAATCATCCTAGAGAAACAGACTACGGTTGCCAGTAATTTGCAAAAGAAAGTGATAGCATGGGTTGGATTTATATACAAACACAAGCGATAAAAAGAGAAAACTAGAGGCCATTTGGTAAAAAAAAATCGTCAAAAAACTGGCAGCACAGAAACAGGCCATAAATATTAATTTAAAGTTACAAGAACTCTTTTAAATAATTTTTCAAATGACCCTGATGTCTTCAAATCAGTAAAAATCCTCCTTCTTCCATATCGTCAAAATGCTTGCTTGCGAATCAATTTTTAAATGAACCGAAAAATCGATTCAAAATACATTCCATGAAATGTATATTCACTTCAAAGAACTAATGCAAAAAGTATGCTTAAGATGCAAATTGGACAGTATCCTCACTGCACCAAGCCCTTGTAAATATCATGACTTCTTTCACGTAAAAAGATGTAGTCCGAAATCACTTGCACTCATGATTCAACTACTCCTTTGACTACAAACATTTTGCTGGATCATAACTGTTATTTGCTTGTAGTGGTATAGGGCATGCCGTGATCGGCCGTTCGAGAGTTATCATGCGCTCCAGCCATAGAGACAGACGGACGGACATGGCTTACTCGACTCCAAATTGTCTGAAACTAATTTCGTCCAAAAATACTTTGGGTCTAAAATCATTATTTCAATTTGGTAGTATCAAAGTGTACATACACTAGCGATCATCTGAATAGGTTTGAATTTTTTTCTTTTTATATGTTAAGGTATCTTCTATTTACTTTTTGAGAGTTCTATACTATGTCAACTTTCCCAAGAAAAAACTTGACGGTGTTGCCATATTTTCGGAAAATATCCCAATTATAATAAAAAATGTACAAGAAAGTGTGCAATTTTTGCGATCATCAGAATAGGTTTGAATCAAATAAAATTGACAAATTGTACTACCCATGCAAATATTGCGCAGTTTTTTGGTTTAGTTTAGTAAAATGGAACATTCTGATAAATCCTACAACAAATTTGACCCGCTTTATTTGGAACGTGGGTTCAATTCTCAACATGGAAAAGTTACCAAGAACTTTCAGATAAAATCAAGAAATATTCAAACAAAAACGTTTTATAAACTTGCTTTAAATGGCTTTTTGATTTCGTTAGATCTCTTCTGAGCACAATTTTTCAATTTTACTTGATTCAAACCTATTCTGATGATCGCAAAAATTGGACACTGTTTTGTACATTTTTTATTATAATTGCGATATTTTCCGAAAATATGGCAACACCGTCAAGTTTTTTCTTGGGAATGTTGGCATAGTATAGGACACTCAAAAAGTAAATAGTATGGATCAGCAATACAAACACATCAGAAGATACCTTAACATATAAAAAGAAAAAAATTCAAACCTATTCAGATGATCGCTAGTGTATATACTAGAGCTGGCAACAAATCCATGGCACTACCGATAGTATCGATTATTTTTGAAAAGTACAACATCGATAGATAGTTTTGTCTATCGATATTATCGGATAAAAACTTCTAACCTTAAATCTATTGAAATGAAATGTAAATTATATTTTTATGTATTTCTTATTAAATAAAAGCAATTGTTTTTTCTCCTTTAAATATCTGTGAAGTGCTTGTGCAAAATGTCAACAAAAGCATAGACATTTCCGCCATTTTTATTTCCAAATTAATCATGATGACAAATTAACGTAATATCGATAGCTATCGATTTTTTGAAATGAAATATAGATAATATCTAATCTTGGGAATATTCATAGTTTGCCAGCTCTAATATATACCCTATTTACCCTAAAGGCTGAGGGTGTAACAATGTAGCAAAAACTATAGAGTATACAAAGATTCGAATGAACGAACTTGGTAACGAAATGACATACGAACTAGCCAGAGCAGGATCCTCCTCCAACGTACTCTCAAAGGCGCCAGTCGCAAACCCAATGGGAGTAGTTAAAAGTGATATCTTCAGAAACTATCTATCACAAGAAGAGAACAGATGGGACAAGATTAAAACATGTCAAATATCAACATCAACATGACCACATTACAACATCAAACATCTCCGCTGTTCATGTCCTATTCAAATGCAACAGATATTTAAAGCTCTAGGACACCCGTCCTTCACCATCTCGCTGAGACTACCGAACTATGTCCGGGAGACCTTCTGAGATTTCTCAATTCATCAGGCTGGATATAACTGCCAGTAGATTATAACGGATTAGCAATCATTACACGAGTTGCGGAGGTTCCATATCATTGAGCTGAATAGTGAATCGGGCTTCACCCCTTGTTCGCTCAGGGATGTTCGTAAGAAATAGTTTTAATAGTTTTCGTTCGTAATGAAAGAAAAAGAAACGAGCAAAAATTCACACATAATTTGTTATTCGTTATTGGCCTGATTGTATTTTAAACGAATATTACTGTGGTGCATCAACGGCAAGTGTTAGTCAATTTAAAAATGCTGAAACAAATTAATAAATTCATAATTAAATTTATTGACACTTCAAATCGGTATTCTCATTATGGAATGATAACATAATTTTGGCACTATCCCCATTAAAGCTTATCAAATAAATAGTTAAAGCATATTCACAAGCACCTGTACTACAACGAAGAGAGCATAGAAAAATATCAACTCTATCCACTCAAATATCAGCTGCTGAATATTCAGTTCTCTTTTTAACGTCGATAACGTCCTTATCTTAGATATTTGTTGAACTAGCGAAGGTAAACTGGCCAGTAAACAATACTTAGTTGGCTTATGTCTAGAGGAAGAGAGAGACATTCGAAACATATTAACGGCATTTCACAGTGGATAAGAAATACACAGCAACTAGCCAAACGTTATGGAACATTTTCATGCCCAATTTGATAAATACACCAAAATATGGATGGGTCCGAAGGCTACGAATTTCTTTAATGTTGATTGTTCAATAGGCAAAATTTTGTATGCCTTTATGAGAAATAATCCAAAAAATATATGCCAGGTAAGATTTCAATGTGAGTGAATACGTGTGTGGGTTGATTGATTCAAAAATTCGATAATTTTCTAGATATCCGATACTGAAGGTACAGCTTTGACCAACAATGAAGCCCTGACATTTGGTATACGCATTGCCCAATATTTTAAAACTATTGGCTTACGACAAGATGATGTTGTTGGTATTGTTGCGTCCAACACCACCTATCTTATGCCTGTGATCTTGGGTTGTTTATTCAATTGTACTCCCTTCCATGCGATTAATCACCAGAATGATGAAGGTATTTTTTGGATTGTCGAAATATAAGAGGCATGGCATGATAAACCACTTTTATCTTCAATTGTTTTATTCCAGCCACCATAAAACATTTATTTCAAAGCACGAGACCGAAGGTGATTTTTTGTGATGGCGCTATTTACCCTAATGTAGCTGTTATTGGCAAAATATTAAAAGCGAAAATGTTCACTTTGAGACAACATCGGGTGGATGTGGGAAAAATTGAAGATCTTCTGGAGCCAACAAATGCAGAATTGTTCTATGTGTAAGTAGAAGATTATTCTAATAGTTGATAGGGTAAAATATATATGTATATATCATGCGATATAATTTTACATATCAGCGGATATACAAAAATTCTAGATCCAACTGACAGTTTAAATCTGGGATATGTAATTTTATTATTTGGCAGAACCTATCTGTTCAGTTACTCGAGAGTACCCCTTCTGGACCGATTGTTTTCCATTTATCGAATTACAAATAAATGACTCCAAAGCCACGAACCCAACCTCAATTGTAGTAACAACAATAAATAACTACAGGTGGATTGTGTACTGTTTTGGGATGTCGTTAAACAATTTGGCGTCTTTGGCGTCATTTCGGTTTAATAAACAATTGGAGGGCATTTGTTATCGTGCAATTGTTTCTATGGGCTTCAATTTTGAAACATAAGAACGTGGTGATAAGAAAACAGTTACTGTTTTCAACACTGTCCACTGCTAGTATGCAGAAATATTATCAAATTTAACTCATTTTTAACTTTTAAAAATAATAAGCCATCAGTTTATCTACTATTAATTTAACGGTCAGCAATACCTCAAATATGTATGTGTGTCGTCTTATCAGGGTTTCGATTGGATTACAGTCGTACATACGGAGATGAAGCGACTAATTTTAGAAGGCACTATAAAAATGGAATATATTGATATCTAATGCCCCAGGGATGTAGCCAAAATGCAAAAAATGGGGATGTCGAACCTATTTCGGTGTTTATCACCATTTTTATACCCTCAGCATTTATGCTAACGCTAAAAAGTTTCTGGCCTAGGCAACACACAGTGTTACCAAACGCCTTTTGACATTTGCTCTGTTCCAGAACCTGCAAGAAGCTATTATTTTTTACTACGATAAAATTTTTTTCCTTTATGTTATCGGAAAAAATAGTAAAAATTAGTAGATTCGTGCAGTACTGGAACAGACCAATAGTTTTAGAAAGTTTGACAATTTTTAGACTAAACGTACTCCGGAAAGTTTGACATACGATAATGTGTTGTGTTTACAGCGACTTGAAAAAAATACTTTGCAAAAAAATGGAATTTACTTATGAACGGTTTCGTCCGATAATTTTTCACAACTATCTTCGTTGATAATCACGACAAGAATGTCTCGATCAGAATTAAACATTTGTATGTCGATAAAGGACCATCTATGAAAAACTGGTTTAGTGAATTCAATCGTAGCCGACACCCGCTAAAACGAAGATCGTAAGGCACGTCCAAAAACGTCAGTTGTGTCCAAAAAAATTAAGCCGTGCGTGAACGGATAATGCAAGATCGCCATGTGAGTTAGAGCCAATCTTGGGCATTTATTCCACCAGCTAACATTTGATATTGCATGAACACCTGGCGGCAAAAACTGGGGTTTTCTCGTTGGATCCCGTTTTGATAGGTGAAAGAAATTTCGAAAAAAATACTATTGCGGTGTCTCAACAGACGTTTATAAGATGGATTCAGGTGCCGTTTCATGGCACTATACGTATAAAGCAGCAATCGCCAGAAGATGCTGTAAAGGCGTTCAAAATTCATGTTTTGGAGGTGTCTCAATCAAGCCATTGCACTATAGGTAATTTGGCCAGTTGTTGAAGCAAAAAAACGATTTTGCAATTATTAATAATAAGAATTTTAGTTGACATTGAAAAAAGAACAGGTCACAATTTATGAATATGAATAACTTTTTTCAAAATAGCTCCATCAACACGGTTTAAATTGCATTCAAAGTGAGAATTTTGATGAAAAACTAAAAAATATGAATTATAAGGGTTATTTTAAGGTGTTTAAAACCGCGGCACCGACGTAGCCAGGGGGGGGGCCCGGGGGGCCCGGGCCCCCCCCCGAAATGATTTTAGTTCCCATAGGATATTAGCTTATGTTACACATTTTTTAATTTTTGAGTAAAATTTTAAACTGTTTTAAATTGTTAAAGAAATATGTAAAGTAATTGGAAGCATTACAGAGAATTATTTAACTACATTGGTAAACTTATTGTCCAACATATTTGAAAATATAAAAATAATGAACAAGTTAGGTTTTTTGAGCAATTTTATGCATAGTTCTTGTTAAGTTTTAAGGTGTTGTTTAAGCGTTTAATCGGAATTTCAGGCTGATAAACTCCAAACAAACAAACGTACAAACATTTTTCTACTTTATATATATTGATTTACAGTGGTAAGTAAATTTTTTTGCAATTATTTATATTTCATTGTCTCAAATATAAGAATATAAAAGGTTTTGACACGTTATACAACAAAAAATTTGAAAAAATCTGAAAATACATAACACGCCTAAAAATTTAATGGTCAAAACATATGCAACTGAACCAATTCCGATGCAAAAATCTTCAATATTTTGTAAAATATATTTTTTTTGTTTGATTCAAGTAATTTTTATTTGTTTTGGGAACATTAAAAGTGAATACAATTTTGAAACTGATATCAGTCATACGTACTTCTTCGAGGGATCGTAGGGATTTGGTCCATATCAGAATGATGGATACTGATGTATTGAAGTTATAACGGGCGGTACCATTGGAAATGTTGGATTCTATAAACTTAAAAAGTTTTAGAAAGCTCATCAAAAGATAACTAAACACCAAAATTGAGTATATAGACACTTCCAGAAAAACGAAATGAATGAACTATAAATAATTGCAAATAAATACTTAATTTTAATTTCAAAAAAAATATTTTAAGTAAAATTTCCTAAAACGTGCAATTTTGTTGCAAATGTATTGGCCACCATTGTATTACATATTATTTCCAATAGGAAACAGGAACAACTTTTTTCAAAATCATTAGTAGCGACCAAAAAAACACAAAAAGCCAAAAAGTATTTAATTTTTCTTAAACTCACTCATATAGACTTTTACTAAATTGACCGTGTTTGGCCGTGATTTTGCCACCTAAAACACATTACTGAAAGTGTTATGCATTGATATTAATAGGTTTCAAAACCCGATTACTTCGTAAAATTGTCGAATTTTGGATTGATGAAATAAATAAATAAAAAATTATTTATGTTTACAATTTCATTGCAAGTAAAGTAAGTAATGGTAACAAATTGTTCGTTATATCCTTGGTTTTCTTTTAAACGGTTCGCCTGTAGTAAGCTTTATTTTATCTCTCTTTTACATAATAATTAGACATCGGATTTTGCATATTTGCATATTTTTTATTTATAAAGATACGAAAATTCTGATTGGACCAAAATTCGTTTTGAAGAAAACTAAATGCAATGACAGGCTCATATTTTTTATTATTTTTTTTTTGCATATTTGCATATGCACAAAATATGCAAAAAATATGCAAAATATGCCAAAAATATGCAAAAAATATGCAAAATATGCAAGTAATTTTTTTGACAAAAATCATCAAATTAAATTTGGAAAGTCATCAAAAAGTGTTCTAAATTAAGTTTATTGCCGTTAAACGTCGATTTCTTAGCAGATTATCATGTTATTAATTATTATTCCGCCACAGCAATAAATCTGGACTAAAAGACTTAGAAAATTTCTTATAACCCAGCCTTCTTATTACAACGTAAGTTGCTTTCTAATACAAATTTGTTTAAAAACTCAATCAGAAATGTCAAAATGTATGTATCCAAATATGTTGATAGTTTCTGCTCGGCCAAAATTGTCTGACAGAATAACATATGAGCTAGAAATTAAGACTAAGAAAATATTGAATATTACACAAAATCTTTCATATTTTATTAAAAACGTATAACAAATATATACGGTGCCATCATGAATATTTCCCTCTGGATTTTCCACACGGAAAATAATTTTTAAAAGTGAAATTCTTTTAAAATCAATATTTGTTAAAAGATGAAAACTACTAAAATCGCTTCATTATGGCGTATTCTAGTCGAATCGGCAAAAATATTCCCTTTTTGAGCATAAATACGGAAATAAAAAATTGTGAAATTGGGGAAAGGAAACAAATTCTGCACGGAATTGTTATTCATGATTGCACTGACAACTATATTTTAATACCGTAAGGGTATTATGTCTTAGTGAATGAGTTTGCAACATGCAAAATGAAACGAAATAGACCCACAGTTCATTTTGATGATCTGCATAGATTCGCACTTATCCATCTCGCCATGTCTTTTTGAAAACAAAGCACAGGTCACATTTATAGACCACTTCGCATAAAAATTGGGGATCTTTTGGCCCTAGGGCGATCCCTATTTCGGTAAGAATTGATTCAGATTTGGATATTGCTCCCATATATACAGTACATTCGCAATAATCCCTACACCACAGGTTTCGGCGGTGTCCGAATTATCAAATTGTTCGGATTAACGAATTGTAAGGAAAATAAATTATTTTATATGATTAAATCACTCGTGGAAGTTATATAATACTTTTTTAAATTGTAATTGCTAATAACGAACACTTAAATAAAAGTGCTCTACGTGTAAAAACTAGTGACATTTTTCTACTCGACAATCCGGAAAAAGAAAAAGCCAATCAGATTGTGAAAGTAGTGCTAGAAATATGGCGTTTTTAAAGTTTACATCAGGATGTAAGCAAACCTAGAGACAGATGTGGAATTTCATCCTTTTGTAAATTAATATTTTAGGTGTGAAGTGCATTTGGCAACTTTAATGACAATATTGCGGCGAATATTTTTCTTAATATATTTATTTATATCCTATACAACAAGACTAATGTGTCATGAAAGGTTTGTCCTTGTACTCGATAATTTTTACTAAATGTTGCTGAAACAATTTTTTTACCAACTTCTCCATTAAACAACTGTCAAAATTCGAAGCATTGGTAATAATTAGTACAAATTATCGAGTACACGGACAGGTATAAATTAAACAATTGTGTTTACAAAAGGGTTATGACTTTTCGACTGTGTTACCAAAATTGTTTTCCTGTAGCAGGAATGAATGAACTATATTTTTTAGCATTCCAAATACTTTTCTAGCAGAAATATGTGAGTGGTTTTGCCATTTTAAAGACAATTCCAAGGTTTTTGACTTATTTTACCACGACCACTCTATTGTGTGGTTTTTCTAAGTGATGTCATTTTGCACTAATCATTGGACGTTCTTAATTTTTCTTATTATTCATCGTGGATGGGTATTACAATACATAATGCATTACTTTTCGCCGAGGAGTGAACATTTTCCAATTCTGCATTAAGCGATATTATAAAATATGTATTTTTAGTGCATTAAACTAAAACCATGTCATCAATATTAAAGCGGCAGTTAGAGCATTTTCCCAAAGAAGCTTTTTGACCATAAAGAACCAAATTTGCCAATTTATGTCTGTATATACTGAATAAAGGACTAAACACTATAAAATATATTAAAATCTAATATGTGGATATTCAAAACGTATACTTCTAATTATAGTTATATTCCAGAACCTGGAATCGTAAATGGTACTTTAGTACTTTTTCCCATTTTGCGCTAAAAAATGAACCCTTTTACCAAAGTAGAAAAAATTGCGCTTTTATCAAAAAAAACACTTGCATATTTAGCATATTTTTTGCATATTTTGCATAGTTTTTGCATATATTTTGCATATTTTTTGCATATATTTTGCATATTTTTTGCATATTTTTGATATGACCCCATATATCGAAAAATTAACCCTCAAAACGCCTAGATCCACAATTTGAGTCCAATCGGATAAGAAATAAAAAACATGCTAAAATCCGATGTCTAATAATAATCATTGCATTGTAGTACTAAACTCTTCTTAATTAAGGTATATTTCAAAAATATACAAAATTATAATGAAATTTGTATGAAAATCTACTCGCTGGGTCAAAATTTTTTTACTTACTACCGTGATCGTGTTCAGCGGTTTTTTGTGTATAAGAAAACTTATGAATATGACATTGGAGGAAATAGCTTTGTTCCTTATACGTATACGTAGTTGATAATAACCGCTTAATTTTTTCAGATAGTTGCGAAGTAGTGCTTATTAAAAAAATAATTGTAGCATTATTTGATGTTGTAAATATTCTTAAAAAATCTTTAAACATTTATATAAGATTTTTTCTACTTGGAGAATTTTGAGTAAAGTGCAACTTATGGGAAACACACGGAAACACTACAGGACTTTTTTAATATTAAATTACATACCCCGAGGTATCTACTCCCAAAATTTCGTCTGCCTTTGTTTGCCTTTTTTCATGTTATCAACAATTTTCTAAATCCATTTTTACATGAAAATACCTAATAGAAAGTAGGACATTGGTATGTGGGATATACCAAAACGTGAACCTTAGTGAATAATGTTTGGTGTGTAGATGTTTTGTCTATTAAAAAACCGAAAACAAAATTTGCAGCCATTTCCGTTGGAAAATGTTGCTAAAACCTTCATAATTCTGGATATCGGGAGATACCTATATATGGGCACTATATCAAAACGTTGATCTAGGTCGAACATTTTTGGTACGGAGGTTTTGTGTGTACTTAGAACCCGAAATACCAAAGTACAGTCAATTTGATTGGAAAATATGAAGAGTACATTCAAAATAACGAAAATCTCGGGGATAGACCGAACCGTGGACCTAAACCCCCATCAATAGAACTAATGTTATATACCCCCTGAGGATCCTAAGTACCAAAATACAGCAAAATTAACAGTGAAATGGGGTCCACATACCCAAAGTACCTTATATGCGGAGGTACCGTTACGAGGACGATATGCTTTAACGGTGAGCTATATTCGCCATACTCAGTGTAAGCATATCTATACAAATAAGTAACATCTTTACCAAATTATAGCCGCTTACCTCAATTAGTTTAGGAGTTATTAATTTTTCCCCGCTAGATTTGGATTTCGCCCACAGTGCGTCGGTCTGGCTTGCTGGAGCGCACGATAACTCTCGAACGGATCAACCGATTCGGTCCAAAATTTTGCTTTCGTAATATTTGGTCCAAACTTAGTTTAAGTTCGAAGATGGGTCATGCAGTTTAAATCCGAAAATGGTCCATACCAGGGTTTCGGAGTCGAGGTATTTTCGGCTCGACTCCAGACGAGTTTTTTTCACGACTCCGACTCCGACCCCAGGTCGACTCCGAGAGTGAATTCCTATACCTATAAAAATGAATAAAATATGCACAATTTTATAACTTTTTCCTATATTTTGGCCTATATAGGCTAATGTCATAGTTTTTCCTTTCATATTCATTAGAAAGGGCATTCGTTCGAATACATTCGAACGTATGAATGTTGTTTCTGCCGAATCTTAAATTAAAAAATAGCAAAGTCAAAAAACATATGTGAAAATGAAGGGGCAACACAAATTATAAGGACTACATGCAATAAAAATTATGAGCAATTCATGACCAAGTTTCATAATGGATGTAAGCCAACATTTTAGTGTGCTTAGCCTTAAAATGGGACCTCCAGTTGTAAAGCTCAATAAAAGCCATTTTTCATGATTTTTTTCCGAGAAAACTACGTAACATTTTGGCAGATTTTTTTCTTCATCTGAAAGAGAAAAATATTACGAAATTTTGAGGCCGTCTACGAAACCCTGTTTTTATTAAAGCATTTTGGGGTGCCAGCTCTAGCTCGAAAACTAATAAACCAATTGTCATATATTTTTGAGATCGATTTCGAGAAAAAACACAGTTTATATGCTGCATACAAAATAAAACACATTGTACCCATCCAACGTTCATACTAAGGCAATATTGTTCCGATCCACTAAAAAATTTGACCACATATTCTATGCTATTTATTCTTTCTACTTTTTTTCTGAAATTTTTAAGTAGGGATCATCCCTTGAACTAAAATTCAACGCTCATATTTTGATCTTTGGTGTGGAGTGGATAATTTTATTGAAATATTTGAGGTATATTGTGTACACCACTCAGCACGTAGGCAGATGGATGTTTTCTATAACTGAAAAACTAGCACACGAAGATTTCATGCATGAAAATGTTCTACAAAATTGTTGCTAAGAATATTTTATGTAGGGTCTGTCCACTAGGACAAGAAATCGATATTGTCATGTTTTTATTGTCCTTTATCACTTTTATCCGATCCTTTCTCATGAAAACTCAATGATTATGTATTTCATAAAATTTCGTATGAGCTACTGATTGTGTAGAAAACTCGGATACACATGAACTATATCTGTTCCTGGCGGGCAGGTTTGGTTATTTGAATGTCTACATCTAAAGCCCTCATTGAGTATATAATGATATAATATAATAATGAATCCTAGAAGAAAGATTCGCAGTTTGTCAGAATTCTGATGCCCTAATTCGGAAGCGTAACCATCCGAATTTCATATATAGTTAATAGATTATGCGAAATTTACCGAAATACATAAGCATACGGTTTTTTGAGAAAGTAACGGATAAAACTGATAAAGGACAATGAAAACGTTACAATACACTGTGCGACACGAAAATTATTAACCATATTCTGACACCGCAGCGAGATAGAAGACCAAAAATAAGAAGACACGTGTCCCGGCGTTTTTCCCTGTCACTTCAACTTTCGCGGTTATGCCCCCCAGAAAATTAAATTATTTTTAACGTTTCCCCAGCTTAAAAAACTTTTGTGTTAAATTACGCGAAGCTCGTAGTAAATGAGCTGTAACTCGTCGAGTATTAGAGATATCAGTATGAAAATTTGACACAAGATAAAGTAGAAGTTTTAGAAAAAATAGAAATTGCTAACTCAGAAAACGTATTTTTCGAGTTATGTCACTCTTTGAGTAAATGAGCGATATGTTTTCTTATACCTTTCTTTTAAAATAAATAATGATTTTTAAAAAATTGTTCCTGTTCTAAATTTAATGTTATATTTCTATAACGTGGAAAAAATTTCGACCGGAGTCGGAGTCGATTTATTTTTTTCGACTCATACTCTGACTCCACCAAAATTGCTCGACTGCGACTCCACTTTTGGGGTACCTCTCCCACAAAAGTTCAACATTTTTGTTTAAGTGCATCTGTTTGGCATCTGTTAGAAGATTCTTTAGAAAATGATACAGATGCTACTCCTTGTGGTCCTGTCTAAAGCGATATTATGTTTTTCGTGCGCAAGTCCATGATTCCATCCGTGGTGGCTTTAAACTTCCTAGACTCAATTCATATTTTTAATATATCGTTTTGAAGACCACACCACTCGTTTAACGATCCCTATTCCATTATAATCTATTTGCAGTTATGTTATTATGTGAATTATTATATTATATATGAATTGAGTTTGATGTGTGATGCTGTAGAAGCTTCCTTAATGGCCAGTTTCTCAGACAGAAAAATACCTCAGTCCTCAGGTAGCTTTGTGGATGTAGATATGTTTGCTTCTTCCGGGAAGACACCAGAGCCGACTCCATTATTCTTCTTCATGTACATATACGGTTTCGTAGCCTCTGTTAACCAATCCTTTACTTTGTTTTCGTATAGGCTTATTGTGTGATGTCTATGTTTATATCCTCATAAACCAAAAGGATTCGAAGGCTATCTATAGCGATTCTGGGATGCTTTACATTAATCCGCACTACCTTAAGCATCACTTTTTTGCGATAATATGGTTGGCCCCTCTAGTGGCATGTTATCCAGTAGCATTTCGGCTTCGTCGACGTCAGGTTGGACTTTAACTTTGGCCTTCCTTATAAAAAGTAACACCTAGTTTCCCAATCTCTCAAATAATCGATAGAACTAGTCTCATGCTGTTATTGTTGGGTAGCTCAGTGACGATTACCGACCACTCGTCCATTGGAACATCCTTGTTCATCTTCTCCAGAATTTGATCAGCATGTCGCGATTGATAGTGTCCAATGGGCAACCAAACTCTGGCAGATGGTCTCATTTGGATTTCCTGGGCCAAAATCAGCCTGATGTCGTCCCAAAGATCGCTAATATTAGCCATGGTTTTTACGGAATCCATTGGAGAACTCGTCAATACATTTGATTAACCTGTAAGCACGATGCACATCGCGATAGTCGAAATGAGGTACAGGAGAATTTTCGTTTTTAAAAACATATTCCAGAATTTGTTCAGACAACTCAGTTTCTTCTTTACCCCATTCCCCAGTGGTGAGAACGACAGTTTTCCGTTCATGTTGTTGGCCACCGAAACTATCAGGTTCGTTGAAGGGTTGTTTTATTGTTGAAAAGACCTTGGTATTGTGACTTAGCTTCTTCCTCTTATCGGGCGTTATGTCCCCTGTCCGGATACGTTATCGCTTAGAAGGGCGATCTTCGATTTGAGACATCTCCGGCAATCAAGTATACGTACTAGGGTTATAACTTATTGACATTTTTTCTCAAAAATGATTTCCTGTAGCAGGGATGAATGAACTTTTGTCTAATAATCACTACGCTATCGTTTATTCCATTGAATTATAAAAAAAGTTCACGCACAAAACGATTTTAAAAATATAATTTTTTGAAAAAATGTATAAAACGAAAAAAAAAAATTTCAAAAATTATTTTTTGTTGCACGAATGAATAAATATAAGCCTACTACCCAGCAAAAATACTCATTACAAATTGGCCTACTTTCTTATTATTTTAACACGGGCATGCCATAGGGAGTAAGTAATTATTTTTTGGCACTTAAAAGTAAATAAATAAGTAGTTACGACTTGAAGTAACCAGGGAGTAACTACTTATTTATCTACTTTTTAGTGGCCAAAAAATAAGTACTTACTCCCTATGACATGCCCGTGTTAAAATAATGAGAAAGTAGGCCAATTTGTAATGAGTATTTTTGCTGGGTAATAACTATAATAATGTTTATTTCATTCAAATATTGAAAAAGGTCATGCACAAACCACTTTGAAAAAATTTTAGATTTTTGTTTTTTGTTAACAAATTATATCTTTAAATAAAAGCGTTTACGACATTTTTACGATTCTCAGAATAGAAGAAAATTGGTGAGAAATAAACGTTATGTCAGTTTAATTATCTCATGTGACTCTAAAGTTTATTTTCAATTGTATATCTGCTTATAGTGACTTCAAAAAATTGTCCATAATTTTGATAAATTCAAATTTTAAAATCATTTTGTGCGTGAGGTTTTTTCACCGAATCACCTTATAATTATGATTTTATGTAATGTTATGGCAAAACTCATTACGCTATGATACATGAGGTTGTAAAAAAGTCATAACCCTAATACGTACGCCTCATTCCCTTCGTGCACTGTACCGTTGCAACGCGTTGGCAGCATTCTTGGGCTTTTCGTATTAGTCCGGTCAAAATAGACATGTGTATAAGGGGGAAATAGCAAAAATTTCCACAAAGCTGAATTTTGGTGGAGAGCTAGGATTGGCCATTAGAAGCAACGTCCTAAAAGTCCCCATCGATCCCATGTGTGCAAAACAAGTTATTCGGGGTCAAAGGTCATTTTTGGAGGCATTATTCAGTTTTTTTAATTTTTCTCAAAAATGGTAAGACCTAGCAAAAGCCGGCTAAAGTAAAAGTTGTAGATTCAATAATTGTCTACAAGAGAGGTCTATATGAAAAAGACTTAAAAAAGACTTACCATTTTCGAGATATCGCGATCTAAAGGTCAAATAAAAAATTAGCCGCGTAAGTACATTATAAGGCGAAGCGGTTAAAGTAACGACACTATGTGTTAAATACTTTCGTAAGCTTTCAAACGATATCCACTTTGCAGTAATCGGTTCAGTAGAACCGGGTCTAACCTGGTTTTTAAATTTGGCCTTTCGGGTCGAATAACCGGCGAACCGGATCCGCAACCGTTGAAAATTATACATTTCCGTAATCAGCGCAACAAACCCTACCTTCGGACAAAACTTGAAAAAAATCGGAGAGTTTTCGTTGGGGTCGTTCCCGTTGGGCTTTCGATTATACATGTGGGTTAAATGGGCTATTTTTGCATAAAATGACTCTAACATTGAATAACTCTACTAAACACGCTCCGAGTTTGTTGGAATTTTTTTTAGAAGATAGCTATAATTTCGCTCTTCAAGAAAATATATATTTTTTGGGGGGACAGACCCGATAACTTCGCTTATTTTAGCCGGTTCGTCTGAATATGTGCATATTTCCCTTATAAGTGCATAAAAATCATGTGTTTTTTAGAACAGCTATATCTCAAGAATGGTTCTTTATAGGAAAAAAAATTATAAAGGTCAAACTTTTAGATAATTTTTCTGTGTACAATATACTGTACTTTAATCACTTTTTGATTAGATCAACTGTTTTCAAAAAATAAATCTGAAAACCGAAAAACCCTTAAAATTTGACCTTTGACCCCGAATAATTTTTTTTTTTGTTGGCATTTTTTTATTGTTGGACTGCAGAATTTTACATCTTTGTGTTTATTTCAGCTTTAGTCCATATTTTGTTGTAATTCAATTGTTTGAATAACAACAAAATATTTTAAAGTGGATATGAAATTGATTAGTTGCGGGCGAAGGGTAGGGAATACTATAGTTTCAGTTGTCACCAAACAACTTCATCAGTTCCCTTTTTCGCCGACTCTGTATCGATAAACAGTATTCCCTATAAACTATAGTATTCCCTACCCTTCGCCCGCAACTAATCAATTTCATATCCACTTTAAAATAATTTTTTTTTTTTTTGTACACATGGGATCGATTGGGACTTTTAGGACGTTGCTTCTAATGGCAAACCCTAGCTCTCCACCAAAATTCAGCTCTGTGGGAATTTTTTCTATTTCAATGTCTATTTTGACCGGACTATATGTCTAACGGACTTTTATTTTTTGTTAACATTCGTAATTTATCCATTTTTCGGGACAAACAGAGTCGGTGCTCTTTTAGTGTTTTGCTGATGAAGTGTATCAGAATTGTTTCCACTGCTGACTTAATTTGCAAGCTATCCGCTCCTGGCTCAGAGTTCCCATGCTGGCTTGCGCAGACACGAGAGGGAGATGCTAGCTAGATGTCGGTCATTCAAATCCTCGGAACCTCCACTTAAATCTATATAACATACATACATTTTTTATCATCATAAAATTCTAACGACTTCCGCCTGCCCGTCCGTCTGTCAGTTGAAATCAAAATACAGCTACAGAAGTTTCTAATACTCCTAGGATGCTTTGTATTGAAAATGGGCTTAACGGTCCATGTTGTGATATGGCCCACCATAGAACGGTACATCATGATTTTCGAAATTTTGAAGGTTTTAGTCGCATTATCCCAACGAAATGGCTAAAATTTAATATTTGTCTTCGTTGGGGATGTAAAATGTTTCTGTAGAGAATTAGGGATACAGCTTTACGGTAACGCCTTAATTTAGATATTTTTAAAGTTTCAGCCACATCATCCAATATAATTTCAGGTCGTAGTTTTCAAATTATTCTTACTCACCTACTCCAGCTGAATGATTAACTAGTATTCTTCTTTATTCCAGGCCAGAAACTCTTAAACAGGGAGGCGATCAAACTGTGGCCATTGTTTGTACAGCTGGCACAACGGGAATGCCCAAAAATGTCTGCATATCAAATTCTGCGTGCATTTTCGATTATGGGTAAGTTAAATGACGAATTCAATTTTTTTAAAAACATTAAATAACATTTCACATTTCTCACACAGATTTTTAACGGGCGATGATGTGCTTTTCTCTTTCGGAACTGTTGATATGTCCTCAGGCATGTTCAATGTCCTATTTAGCTGTGGCCATGGCTCCACTAGGATTATTACTGACAAACCACAAAGTGCCGAATATCTATTGGAGCTAATAAATAAATACAAAATCACTTTACTCACCCTCTCGCCCAGCTGTGTTGCTGCTCTCACGAAATGCAATATTTTGACCAAAGACAAATTAAGCAGTGTACGATTTATAAACATAACAGGTGGCAATGTTCCCGTTATGACATTGTTAAAACTTCAGGATTATCTTACGAATGGAATCATTTCATACGGTTACGCATTAACCGAGTGTGGAGGTATTGCTGGCAATATGGGTGTGAGTCACCCGAATAGTGTGGGTAAAATTGTACCGGGGGTCCATGTGAAAATTGTGGATGAAAATGATCGTAACCTTGGACATGGAGAATTGGGAGAAATAATGGTACACACCGGTAAAGAATGGAATGGTTATTATGGAAATCCATCGGAGTCCAAACGCATGCAAGACTATCAAGGTTGGTTTCACACCGGCGATTTGGGTTACTTTGACAGAGACAATTATTTGTATGTTGTCGATCGCAAATGTAACTCGCTGCGTTTTCACGGCATGCAGTATTGGCCTTTGGAATTGGAACAGTGCGTATCCGAGCTACCCGATGTCTTAGAAGTTTGTGTATTTGGTCTGTGGAATGAAGTTGATGGTGATGCTGCAGCAGCAGCAGTAGTCAAAGTGCCTGGTAGCAGACTCAGTGAACAGGACGTAGTAGAGTATGTGGCAAAACGTTTGGTCGTTGCACACAAACAGTTGCATTGTGGAGTGTTCTTCCTCGATGAATTACCAAAGACTGGTAGTGGTAAAGTGCTAAGGGATAAAGCACGAGATATGGCATTGGGAAAACATTGGGTAGTCCCGAAGACATCTTTTAATCGTTTACAGCTATAGGTTGCTAAGTGGAGTACTGCAAGTGCCAATATTTTATTTTCTATTTTTAAGTATTTATTTTAAATATTAGCCATAATTATTCTTTTAGTTTTATAAGTGTGTGAGAATAAATGCTTATCGTTAAGGTATTTTGGAAGCTAAATTGAAAGTTCTTATCATTTGACAGTGATACCCAACTGCAATCACAATTTTGGTTGATAAACTAAAGGCAAAACAAAAAATTGTTTGTTGTTCTGAAGAATTCACTAAATATCTGGGTGTGGTGAATCACCTATGTCAGTAATTAATGTTGAGTTGGTTTATCGGAAATGATTTTGGAAATGAGTGACGTAGGGGATGAAAGATGCCAAGGAATTTATCTTGGTCCCTCTTTCATCTCAAGTGTACACTGACGTCCCCGTGGTGTCACCTGGGGAACTGCCTTTAACACCCGTTAAAGGTAGTGAGCTAACATGTGCCGCGCGTTCACCCATAAGAACTTTAAAAACTTGGGTTTGGGGGTCGGGTTAGTAACCCTCCCCTAGAAAAAACATCCTACTATGAAAAAACGAAAGAAAAGAAAAACAAACCCCTCTAAAGTTGACGACCCCCGCAAACCATGACCAATTTGCGAAGCTGCACTCGGAAGGTTCGCACTTTTTATAGAGAAGGTGCAGTTTACGCATTGGCAGATGTACTTGAAAAGTACAAGGCCGACATTACTGCCATACAGGAAATACGATGGAATGGGAAAGGCGTCACAACAACACCTAAAGGTGACGCACTGTATTATAGCTGCCATGATATAAAGCATGAGTTTGGTTGCGGATTTGTAGTTGGTCGGAGGTTGAAACACCTGGTCTTCACACCAGTGAATGAAAGACAATTCGAATAAAAGCCAAATTTTTCAACATCAGCGCAAATAAGCTTATGCTCCCACTGAAAACAAGGACGAACTGACCAAAGATATATTTTATGAGCGCCAAGAAGAAACATATGACCGTTGTCCTGCCCATGACATTGAAATTATTGTAGGCGATTTAATTGCCAAAATTGGAAAGGAAAATATCTTTGGCCCAACAGTCGGAAAATTCAGTCTCCACAGTGAAACATCTGACAATGGTATGATGCTGATAGACTTCGCAGCGGCAAAAAACATGGTAGTTAGCAGTACCAGATTTAAGCATCTCGATATTCATAAGGGCACTTGGCTGTCTCCAGACCAAAGACCAATAAATCAAATTGATCACGTTGTGATAGATGGAAGACATTCATCGAGCGTGTTGGATGTACGATCGTTCCGAGGAGCAAACATAGATTCGGACCATTACCTCGTTGCAGCAAAGGTACGTACCCGTCTAAACGTTGCAAATAAAGCACGGACAGACACAACTCGAAAGTTTGACATCGCTAAGCTGCAAACACAACAGATAGCCACAACATATTCCACTCAACTGACCCAATTGCTTAATGAAAGCGCTTCTCGTCCCGATAACATATCAGCACAATGGCAAAATATTGCCCACACCATGCAAACAGCCGCAAAATCAGTACTTGGATACCAGAGACCTCCACCAAAGAATCCATGGTATGACCAGGAGTGCCGTGCTGCTACCGAAGAAAAAATGCGGCATACAGTCGACTCCGCTTTACTGTAAGTCGGTTTACTGAAAAATATCGGATAACTGAAATCGTATTTCTGCACCATTACATTTTTAGGTCAATTTCTCACTATTTACTCCGCTTTAGTGAAACTCCGCATAACTGAAAATATCGGATAACTGCAATTGTGTTTTGACAAAATTTTGGACTTTCCATTGAAATCACTCCGCTTTACTGAAAAAAATTATCGCCATCTTTTTTCAATAACTAGATCATGATGAAATTATAAGGTGTCGTAAAACTCCAGCGTCGTGGTTTCAATCTGTCAATTTTTTTGTTGTGAATAAATTTTATGAAAACGTA
This sequence comes from Musca autumnalis, assembly GCF_047663935.1. Taxonomy (NCBI): domain Eukaryota; kingdom Metazoa; phylum Arthropoda; class Insecta; order Diptera; family Muscidae; genus Musca; species Musca autumnalis. The sequence continues at coordinate 116,795,173 of NW_027411644.1, forward strand.
AACAAATATTTTGATATCTTGATGAATTTTTGGTCAAAATACAGTTGTTGGTGTGCTACTTACATGATCTGGTAAATAGATCTTGAACTAGATAAACTCATAAGAAGAGACGAAAATAACGTAACGTTTAGTATTGATTTATATTATTAAAATAAGTTAAACATTTCTATAACTTGATTCTTCTAATTTCTTTTTAGTTATATATGTGGGATAAAAAAAGTTTAAAGAATAGAGTAAAAGTGAAATCAGTAGTGGGACTCTGTAACTCATTTTTGCTGTTATCGATAATTGTCGGTAAAATTAAAATGCTTATAATTTCGATAATTAACGAAATTTTTCGGTAAGTTAACGATGAAAAAAGAGTAGTAGCTACCCTCTACCGACACAAGCAATGATGCCAACTTTTCTTTATGTTTATAGTCATAATTTTGCGATTTAATTTTACCGCTTTTTGTCGGTAACAGCAAAAATGAGTTACAGAATCCCACTACAGATCAAGAAAAGAAACTTATGAACATTAGAAATGAAGTACGACGTCAATATCTCGAACTTTAAAAATAAAGAAACAATTGTAGTGAATCCAAAAAGAAATGTGTTGATGGAAGGACATAGATCAGGATCACTTAAAAACGATGAAAATTTTGTTCAGAAATGCAACCTAAACAGACCACAAGGAAGTCAGTCATTTAGATTTTTGTATTATTTTAATTGGATTAAAATAACGACTCTAGAGGTAACAATTATAGTAGAGTGGCGACGTGATGTTCCGGAGAATTACCTATGGTCAACATATTCGATATTCCAGTTTCAATATTTATGTAAATTATGGTAATGTACGTGTCAAATGTGATTTTTTATTTTTTAACTGTTAAAAACTGTATATGATTGGATTCCCGATTTTTTACTTTTATTCAAAGTTCGGATAACTGAAAACTTTTCGCTTATGCGATGTTCGGATAACTGGAAAAAATTACAGTTATCCGAACTCCGCTTATGCGCAAACTTCGGATAACTGAAACAAATATGCTGATTTTTGTCCGTTCCAGTAAAGCGGAGTCGACTGTATAGGGCTACTTTACAATCAGTAGCAACGCGTAGCGCACGAGAGAGGTATCGGGAGAAAAGGAGAGAGGAGAAACGTCTTTTCCGCAGGAAAAAGAGAGAGATGGAAAAGAGGGAGTGTGAACAAATAGAGATGTACAGGAGACAGAACGAAGTCCGAAAATTCTACTAAAGAGTGAAGCATCAAACTGATGGCTTTGGTACAGGCATATCCTCCTGTAGAGACCAACAAGGTAATTTGGTAACTGATACAGGTAGTGTGCTTAGGATATGGAAAGAACATTTTTCCAAACTGTTGGTATCCGATAGCAGTGAAGACGGCGAAGATACCACAGATCCAATCCCAGAAGATGGTATTGAATGTATACCGCCCAGCCAAGATGAGGTAAGGACAGCAATAAACCGGCTGAAGAATAATAAGGCGGCAGGAGCAGATGGCCTACCAGCCGAGCTGTTCAAGACCGGTGGCGACACGCTGATAAGGTGTATTCATCAGCTAGTTAGCACCATCTGGCAGGAAGAACGAGTACCCGACGATTGGAACCTGAGTATCCTGTGCCCCGTCCACAAGAAGGGAGATAAGACTGTATGCTCTAACTATAGGGGCATAAGTCTTCTCCCTATTGCATACAAGATAGTGTCAGGGATAATGTGCGAACGACTCAAGCCTATGGTGAACGGGCAGACTCCACCATTGACCAGATATTTATCCTGCGACAAATCCTGGAGAAGACCCAAAAGATGCAGATCGACACTTACCACCTTTTTGTAGATTACAAAGCAGCCTTCTACAGCCCCCTACGTTCAAAGGTATTCCAAGCCATGTCTGAATTTGGTATCACTGCAAAGCTCATTCGGCTTTGTAGAATGACATTAACTGATACTCGGTCCTCAGTTAAAATAAAAAAACCTCTCCAAAGAGTTTAGAACCAAAAGAGGTTTCAAACAAAGTTAATGCCTCTTGTGTGACCTTTTCAACATTCTGCTGGTTATACGAGATGCGAAGGTCAAAAGAAGTGGCACAATATATACAAATAGCCATGTGTTACTTGCTTATGCCGATGACACTGACATCATGGGTCGATCGGTAAAGGCGATAACTGATACCTTTGCAAAAGTCGAAAGAGAATCTGCTAAAGTGGGTCTGGCGGTAAACGGCTAGAAGACCAAGTTGATGGTGTCGACGCGCAATGTATCCATAGAGATCGGGCCAACTGTTGAGGTGGGTTCCTATAATTTTGAGGTAGTGAAGGACTTCGTCTACCTCGGCACCATCGTAAACACAACCAACAACATCAGTTGTGAAATATGAAGAAGAATAGTATTGGCCAACAGATGCTACTTCGGACTGAGTAAGCAGTTTAGGAATAAAGCCACATTAGGGATACGTAAAATCGATTTCGGTTAATCGATTAATCGGTTATTAGCCGTAAAATTCCTAAAAGTCGTAGACGATGTTGGATGTTCGAAAACCGGATAATCGATTATTCCTAATCGGCTTTCGAAAGACGGAGTCTACTATTGTTCGCAGTCAACGATTAAGCTGAAAACACATCCAATGTTTGAGTAAAGTTTTGTGTTGGGCGTTGAAAAAAAAACAACAACAACAGGGCGACGCCGACACCAAAGCCCAGCGTTGATCTGTTTACCGGCATATATTTCAAATGAATTTGAATTTTTCGGCATCATGCCCAACAGTCTAAAAACGGCCAAAACGACACAAAACTTTACCCAAACGTTGGATGTGTTTTCAGCTTTAGTCGTATTCTATTATTATTCGTAGTCGACTATTAATTGTGGTCGACTATTAGTCGTAGTTGACTATTGAGCGTCCTAAAACCGCGTAATCGATGGTACTTTTTTAACACTCTTAAATAATCGACTAACCGAAAATCGAGTTTTAAGTTTTTCACAAAAACCGAATGATCAAAAAACCGATTATAGCATTTCACTGCGTATCCCTAAGCCACATCTCGTCAAACAAAAACAACGCTTTACAAAACACAGATACAGGTAGATACTACCTGTATCTGTGTTTTGTATGATGTATGTTTCCGAAGCCTGGGTACTGAAAAGGTTTGAGAGAAAAATTCTTCGAAAGATCTATGGACCAATCTGCGTCGACGGTGAATATAGACGTCGTATGAACCACGAGCTGTATCTGCTATACAACGACATGACTATAGATAAACGTATCGAGTTGCAACGATTGCGTTGGCTAGGCCATATCATAAGAACGAGCGATGATGAAGCCGCTAAAAAGGCGTATAAATGGAGCACACAAGTGGATGAAGAAATGAAAAGGCGCGGTATTGAACAAATGTTCTATATGGGCCAGCTAAGTACGGAAAAATTATTGCTTTAAGTCTGGAGTATTTCCCCATTGGATTAACTTCATCATTACTCTCTATTATTGAGAGTTATGTTTACAAAACGCACTGACAAGCCTTGCAAAATCTACTGATCGCCACCAATATCATGATTTCATACCCACTTGTATGGAAAAGAGTGTCAAAAATAGTTCTAGTCGAGCTACCGCCTCCAAATTTTAAACGTAGGTTTATAACAAGCCAAAAAGATAGAAAATCGTTTTTAGTGGATGTAGGTCCATATTTGGGTATAGCTCCCATAGAAAGGCGCCGCCCGATTTGTGGTATTTTGACGATTTTGACCAAATAGCCGCCATATAAATGTACCTCAATTTTTCGGTATTTTGACAATTTTAGCGAAATTTGGCATTTTGAGTTCTCAGTGAACCAAATACCTCCATGCAAAAAATGGTCAATATCGGTCTACGTTTAGGTATAGCTCCTATATAAACGTACCTCCCGATTTTCGAAATTGTGACGATTTTACCCACAACCGATTTGGCTGTAATTTTGCATTTTGAGTTCTGAATGAGCAAAATACCTCCTTGCCAAAAATGTTCAGTACAGGTCCAAGTTTAGGTATAGCTCCAATATAAACGTACCTACCGATTTTCGGAATTTCGACGATTTTAGGGGCTTGGTGTAAGAGGAATAACTTAGCGCTGCATTCTAAAAAAACTCGAGACTCACAAATGCTCACATCATTAGTAAAACTCAACATAAGTTAATAATAATTATATTAAAAATATCAGAAAAAGTCATTTATTAAGAATTTACTTTTAATGAAGTTAGAAAACGAATTATGAATTTGCCAATGCCATCACCTATAAGTTTCATTTTGAAAATTGCACATTTACCTTTCCAATTTTTTATAATTTTACTCATAACCTACGAATGCGTTGCGGATGTATTTTTCGTTTTTAAGCCCTGACATACAAATCACAACTTCTTCGACTTAACTTGGCGTATAACCACTGTAAATTTACAAAACTAAGGCTGGATGTTAACAATTTGATATGTTTAGAGAATATTTATTTCAATCGCAATAAAATTTGTCGCCATCGATTTTTCGATTTTTGTCCCCGGGCAGAACCACTGTGCGGCGAAGGGAATTATCAATTGGCTTTTCAGTTTTTGCAATGACGCCTTTTCTAGTGAAAATCGAACTTTTTAAGCATCGAGTATTCTCATGTTAATGACAATGATGCTCACTTTTCGGTTTTCCCAAAAAAAAAACACCAGAACAAAATATTTGCAATGTGTAAACACGATTCAACTAAGAAAGCATCGATTTCTGTAAGTTTAAAAACATCAACACAGTTACCTGTGAGTGTGTTGTTGGTATTTATTTTTAAATTTTTTGTAACAGTTCGTCCCTAGTCAATTTCGATAGTAAAATTTTCATACCTCTCTCTAAAATATATTTACCCATATACATTCCATATGTATAGATTCCCTTTAATATTATTAATTTTATCTTCGATTGATCTGTGACATATCACTAATTCTCATCTAAAAATATTATTGGTGTTCTTCATGCAGGATGTTCACAAAAAGAAGCAAGAAGATGAAATAATTCTGATGCAGTTTGCCATACCATAACCGCACACACAACAAAGTCACAACAAGATGATTTTGTTAGAAAGCAAACAAAAACAAAACCGACCCTCAAGTCGAATGCATTTTCATGCCACAGACCATAAGATCACGCCATTAGTGCTAAGACGATTAGGACAGATTTGTTTCATTCATTTAATCAACATCAGGATATGATTACAGCCCATCACATCGGATATTTGTCTGTCCTCCATTCAGTAAAAAAGTGAGCATCGTAAGTGGTGGTGGTGTCCTTAAATCTGAAATCAGTTTTGATTCGCATGATTGATTATCTAGCCGCCAAAGTGTAAGATTTTAATGGCAACCACACTCAGAGTTCCCCCTTTCAATGAAAACAAAATATCACTCACACAGCTACACATATGTACAGATTTTATATGGTCATAAGCGCATTTCTATCTTGGTATTTGTAATTATTTTCAAAAAATAATTGATCATATCTGAAGGCTGTAAATAGTCCCAACGACGACGGACGACGAGCTAAGTATGACAACGGAATAAATAAATTTCCCTTTTCGTGTTTTTAATCTGATAGTGAAATTCCCATAAGTAAATTGAATTTGTCTAATGTAACCGTCTTGGGTTTGATACATATAATGACCAACAATGTTTTCGATACGAGGGCTAGTGATCAAATGCAATGCACAATTATGGTTGACTTCATAAACACAACACTGAGCCTACGTTCTTACACTGATTTATCTTCATAAAAGGACAATATGGGTCCACCAGAAACCCTACTCCAGTAATGTTCATGATTTTAAATGTAATCAATAACATATTCTGCAACCTGAAAACTTTTCTCAATATCTATTCAAGTCCCTGAATTTACCACCTTTCCATCGCCCACCCTCGTCGCAATAATAAACCACATAAAAATAGATCATTGCAGCTGGGGCAATTACTTTGCCAAATTGATTGCAAATTACGAAAAGCACGCACGTGAGCCAAACCGAAATGAAGTGATAAATAACCTGACCACAAGCAGACTTCTTTAAAAACAAAAACATCCGTTGATCCATACGCGCCTATACAAACGCCAACAACTGTCATCCAATAACAGAAATTGCAGGAGTACATAACATATCTAATATATTTGGGAATAACCAACAACAACAGCCAGACAACAGAAGACGATGAACGGTGCAATGCAGTCGCTGGCCGGGCGTCTGCTGCCCAAGGTATCCGTGTATACCTGTCGGTACCTACACATGCCGTTCATTATTTTTCCATGCTCTGTAAATAAATGTCACATGTACAACAAATGTGTACGGATGTTTGTTTTACAAGGTACTGTTGTAGGTTTTATGAGGTGAGAAGTTGTCCCTACATCGGGACTGAAGATTTCCTTTTTTTAAACAAGGGAATTTTTGTCAATTGAGGTCATTGATCAATGTTATATCTTATGTTACTTATTATATCTGATATATTATCTGGTTAGGACCTTAATTAAAAAAATATTAGGTCAGGATCGTTATCTCTGAGAAAATGTTGATTAAAACCATTCTCCTCTCAGAGGTAACGTGCAAGATTATGTTCGGTGAAGACCATTTTCTCTGAGGTATTGTATGGTCAGGATCATTATTTCACAGGTAATGTGCGGCAAAGATATTTCAGGCAGACTGGATGGATGTTTGTCAGCTGGTGAGCTCGTGACGACTCAGCAGTTCTGCTGTTGTCGGAGGTTTGGTTTGATCCAGAGGCTCCGGAAGATATGTGGTTTCTGAAAGATGTTTAGATGATCGGGAACTTTAAGATGTAATCGGGAACCTGATTGGTCGAAGAAGTTTCGTAGATAATCACAATAACGGTTTGCTGATAATCGTCAACGTGATGTATCGCTGGCGATGGTGAGATCGACGTTCGAGGGTATATGATAGGGGGAAAGATGTATTCCTTGTTCGGATGTAAGTAATCGGGAACACGAATTGCTCGGCGTTTGGGGTTAGATGTTCGCCAACACGAGGTATTCGGCTGTTAGTCTAGGGTTATGGTCTATATCTACCATGCACTACTGATTTTCAAATTTCCTGTGGAACTGCTGACCCGAAGGCTCAGTTTAACAGCTGATCAGAAGGTCCTGTGGAACTTCTGACCCGAACGCCTTGTTTACGTAGTAGCCACCATAACTTAATGTGTTGCTCTCAAAAACAATTCCCAACACTATGACACCGAGGTGTAAGTTGGCGAATTGAGAACACCTTTTTGTCCCGGTGTAGCTCACCATCAGCATCCAATTCTGAAATATTTGTGTGAATATAGGTATTATTGATCTAGGGGTTCTCTTGTAACGCTGGGCCCCTCCCCTAGATCATGAAGATCCCTCTTGACCTGCCAGAGTGGGCGGGGCCTCCAAATGGTGACTGGGATAGCTCTAACGGTAACACCCGAGCAAGTACTGCAACCACACTGAAGACATGGGGAGACACCCTGTTGCTGTTCTTAGGGCGACATTCTGACAATTTTCAATATCTTTCCATCGCGTTGCACTTACATTCGCGCATCAAACCGGCGCCGCATAGCATACCACAGACCGACCTATCGCGTTATATGTAGTCAATAATGTTTCTAGGACATGGTTATTACATTTCAGTTTGTCGTACATAGTTGTGGCATGCGCGGTCGACATGAAAAGGCTTTGGAATGTGACCCCTATAATTTTAGGGTAGTTTGTGGTCGGAATTCATTAACCATCGACCATGACATTCAACTCTCTTCTCACCTGTGCCGTCCAGGAGGTGATTTAGTTTCAAATATTTGCATATTCCTCGCGTAGAAATAGTCGTAAGATCGGTCAAATAGTAGTTCAGCCTTTCACAAATGACATCAGGGAAGATACATAACGCCAAGATCGTACAATCGTTCGCATACGTTACGATCTCAATGGCGGACGATCTCAATGGTTCCGGAGATATCACCCCACTTTGAGGAACTTCCCGTTTCACTCTACGGCGCTTGGAATTCTTGCTACTGAATTCCACGTACGACTGGCGTCCACACATATAAGTGATTATCCAATGTTCCAAATTTGGCTAGAGGGTAGTCTACTCAATGACCTCAAACAGCGTGGAGTGCTTGACGTATCAAAGGCTTTTGATAAGTTGAGCGCCCCCAGCACAGTCCTATCGCACGACTTGCTTTGGTTGCTTCATCGACTAATATGTGTGGAGATGGCGTGCAGCGCTGTTGTCGTGCTGTCCAGCTTACGGAACCCATGCTGATGATCGCCAACTGCGTAGCTATGCGACAAAACCGAAATCGGTCTTTACGATTCACCTTTGCTGGCATTCTTGCCTGACTTCAGTAGAGGGACCACTCTGCGCGTTTTCCAGACATCGGAAACCATGTGGGCGGCTAGCAACATGTTAAGAACTTTGGTGAGATACTTGGGTCCCGGCTTATACAGCTGTTTCATCATGACAATGGAGATTTCATCGGATCACAACGCTTTGGATTCTTTATCGTAATGGCGCCGAACTCGATTGGAGTCCTATCTTCTATCCTTCTTACCAGGATTCGAAAGAGACTTAACCAGTGTCCACAACTATCTTATTCCGGCTCCAATGTTGCAACTTTTCAGATCATTTAATCCCTTCTGGCACGACGAAGATCATAACGCGCATTTCCTAGTCCCGCCGCCTCTGCTGGGAAGTTTGGTCAAACTTCGGGTATTCTACCAGTAGGTATATGACGAGCGGCTGCAGCAGTGATGATGTCTCGGTATTTTTTTTCCGCTACTCGGACATCAGAAGGATTGGGCAGATCTATGAAGCGGTTATTATTTAACTCTCTAAAACTCGGCCAATTAACTTTCCCATGATTGGCTAAAGTGTGGCGTTCAGAGGTGAGGAAATCGAGCGGTCTGCTGAAGGAAACAATTACGGGGAGATGGTCAGGTCCCAGAGAAACGACAGGTTGCCAGGTGATGTTATTCGTCAGGCCAGTTGACACGATGATTATATCTGGCGAACTGTGACACTCTCCACTAATTCTGGTAGGAGCATCGACATCGAGCGCGCAAGACGTAGAGTTATCAATCTGCTCAGCCAATGCTCCGTAGCCACAACTCATGATGAGCATTAAAGTCTCGCAAGACCAGTCGTTATGACCTTCCAAAAGCGGGCTATTGCGAACTAATGTTGTTGTAATCTGAAGTTCAGCTATTTATTGGCGGGATGTATACGTTCAGCAACTCTACTTCGACAGTTCCACACCTGATAAAATCCAATTAAATTGCAAAAAGGGCTGCATTTCCAGGGATTGGAGCAGCAATGGTTGGTATTAAGTGCTGCGTGGACGGCTGTTGTTTGGGGGATTGAGGTAGAGTCTTGTGTTCTGAGATGACGACGACACATTGGGGGCTGTGTTCACCCAGCATGCAGCAACACAGTCCCTCTCTCCTTCTCACATGGACGAGTCCAGAGCTTCCTCTAAGATGCACCCACTCCCTGTATCTACTGCATCTCACAGAAATTTGAGTGAGGTGGATGCGTATGTGACAAACCGTACACATCCATATCGGTCCTGGGTTTTTCTCTGTGGGGCAGGCATTCTCCATCATTGTGTCCCTTAAGGGATGTTATATCTGAGATACTGCCTGGTCAGGACCATAACTCTTAGAAAATGTGAAGTCAGGATCGCTGCCTCTATAATAATAGTAATAAAGACACTATATCTGAGATAATGTGCGATGTGCACCTACATCATTGAGGTTTTGTCCACTGAGGAACGCTATCTCTGAGGTATTGTCGTGTCAGGACTATCATCTCTGAGATATCTTTGATGGATACCAGAGTATGGATATCCAAGATCTACAGTCTATTTACAAATAAAACATTTCCATTACAAATTATTATAAATCTTACAATTTCTGGCCAGGTCATACCATTTTGGCATACTTCCCACAGACACCATCGAATACAGTTACAGAACATGAAGAATTCTTTGATAGAAAACAAGCATTTTGCGGTGATAAGTGACAATACAAACATGAAAAACTAATTTATTTTTTGCAGGAGTTTACCTTGCCGCTGTCTCAGATTCCATGAATTTCGTTTGTGTCTGCTGTTGGACTTCCACAGCCAATGCAAATTGTGAGTCTACAGCGGCGGACGACGACGTCTGACGCAAGTTGGCCGGTAAAACAAGTACCACGAAAACGATAGACATAGTAATAGAACAGGAAGTAGTATTAAAGCAAATACTGGAACATCATTGGGACAACAGCATATGAATTCCTAATGAAAGTGCTTCACCTTTTCGCTGCAATGCCTCGTCCCGCATGTTATCTGTGAGTTAAAAAACTATATAAACTACCAAAACCAGTAACCGGATAGGCAGGCAGGCTGCATGCAGCAGCAGGCAGCAAAGTCTTGGCATTCACAACATTTTTGCTTTTCAAAATAAACAGAACCGTGAATAGTCAATGCAACAGGGACACACACACCCCCCGAATATAACCAGAGTATAAAATATTTGCCAGGTGGTTTTAACCTGTTGAACTAAATGTTGTGCGAAATTAGCATTTGATGTTTACCCAAGAAATTGTGGCGATTGATTTTTTCTTTTTTTACTCTTTGGCGATGAAATTCATATTCCGATCATGAACTTTCAGTTTGTTTTTCTAATGAAAAATGCCATCATTTTTGTGGTAAATTTATTAACGGCCGACAGGCATCATTCTCTATAGGAATTCGGAATTCGGAAAGTTCATTGCATTTGACTCCTTTCATACATCCCAAAAACGATGTGCGTAATTTACGCGATGCGTAAACCGACCTTTATGTTTCCAAACAATATTCATGTTGCAGACTGCCGATTATGATGCATGTCTGTTGTTATTTTGTGTTCCAGCAACTTTTATTTTTCATGTCGGTTTCAAGCCATCATAAAGCATTTTAGCCTCACATCTATCAAAGCATCTAATGGATAAGTGTGAATGAAGACCATTTAGCTCTTTATCATCATTACCCGAATAACCCAGCAAACAAAGCAAGTGTTCAGGGAAATATTTATGTTTAGAAGGAGGAAACTTCGTCGAAATAAAAGTTTAAAACTCCACATACATAGGTTAAGAATAAAAACCGTATCAGATAATTTGAAGCCGATCCATTAATCTGTCTAACTGTCCGTTTGTTTGACAAAGTTTTGTTTATGGGTTAGGTATCATAAAAATGGGTCTGGCGGATCCAATCAACAAAGTCTGGTTGGTTTGTTTGTTTATGTGTTGGCTATAACCTTCAGAATAGAATATTTAATATACCGTTTTGAAAACCACACCACACACGCATAGCTACCAATAGCCCAGTGACCAGCTAACACCGCAATAAGTCTTGACAGGTTCCGTCGATTTTTGGCTATGTAGATATGGCTATTTAACAGCCTTGTTCCATCTGTTCTCTGCTTCAGATATATAGTACTTGAAGATATCTTCTTTAACTACTGCCATTGGCGTTGCAATTGAAGCCTATCGGAGTTCGTTAGAAGAGTATACTGCTACTTCGTCTGTTTTTTCGTTACCAACAAGTTTCTTATGTCTTGAGATGCATGTGAGAACTACTCTAGTAAATCGTACTAAGCGAGTTCTTCTTTAGCTTTGAAGTGACAGTGTTTGGTTTTAATACTATACTATGATGTGTGATGTTGTAGAAGCTTCTTTTATGGCAAGTATCTCCGCCTAAAAAACATTACAGTCCTCAGTTAGCTTTGTGGATGCAGATATGTTTGTTTCTTTCGAGAAAAGCCCGAGCCGACTCCACAATTCATCTTAAGGCCGTCCGTGTGCACCTTGATGGTGGAAATTTGACTTCAATAGACAGTCATTGCAGAAGTGCAGTAATCGGTATTAACTCCTATCTCTCTCTATCTATCTTTCCACATTTCCCGAGCACGTAGCATTGCAGCATTACAAGCCGAACTCTCTTTGATGTGTATATCCATTGGCAGATTATGCATCTTTATGTTGGGGCTTCAGTCGGACATGTCCGCATTGTCCCTGTCACCCCGTTAATTACTCTACTCTACAGAATGGTGGTTACTTCCCAATAGTCCTTACGACATAGTGTAGGGCTGTGCATGTCTAGCGTCCTTAAAGGTAAGCCTGTTGACATAAATATATTTTTTTTTGAGTTCTACATCTTTTCTCGAATATACACGTAGAGTCTTTCGAGCGTTTTAAGCAGAAACCATGTAAGGCATATGGGCCTAAAGTTTTTAGTGTTATCGGGACTACGTTTTCCTACATTGGGTATGAAGACAACTTTTACCTCCTCCTTTCCAACTCATTGCTACGTAGTTAAGGGATGGACATCTACTGTGGATGTCCACTAGCCAAGGACTGCTGTTGTTGTAACAGTGGTTTTATTTTATGTTGGTAAGTTCATTTTCTCTCTCCCTTGTGTTGTTTGTGGAACAATTATATAAGTTCATTTTCTACTCTGGGTCTATCTCCAGTTCTAGGAAAGTGGCTGCTTCAGTGGGATGTAACCACAGATCTACTAGAGTTAGTTGAGTAGGTTTGGCAGGGCAATTGAACAGGTGCAGTGTATCATGCGGGCACGTTCCACATTTTGGGCAGATGTTTTGCACGGTGTCATCGATCCTTGCCCTATAGTTGGGCCAAAACTAATCTGCTTCATCGTGGCAGCTGACACTCCTCAGCTGCGAGAGATGGGGATGTTCTCCGTGGACCACATTCACACTATAGTTGTTAATGGCACCTGCCACTGCATCCGTGTGAGTGCTATTTTTTTATTTAAATATTTATTACAATACGAAATTAAAATAAACTTATAGTTAAAAGCACTAGCGACTACGGCTATCGGTTTATGCTATTTAAACTCGCTTAATAGGCTTTTTGATCTAGGAGTTCTCTCTTGTAACCAGGGTTTCGGAGTCGAGGTATTTTTGGCTCGACTCCGACTCCGACTCCAGACGAATTTTTTTCACGACTCCGGCTCCGACTCCGACTCCGGGTCGACTCCGAGAGTGAATTCCTGTACCACTAAAAATATATTTTGGCCTATTTAGGCTAATGTGCTAGTTTTTCCTTACATATTCATTAGAAAGGACATTCGTTCGAATACATTCGATCATATCAATATCGTTTCGGCCGAATCTTACGAAAGTTTCTGTCGGTTTTCCTTTTTTTGGACGAGTAAATTCTGGACGGAATTCTTCCGCGTGAGAAAATCTTAAAGCTTTCAAAATATGTGAAAATGTAGGCGCATTACAAATTATAGAACTGTGTACATGCAACAAAAATTATAAGCAATTCATGACCAAGTTTCAAACTGGATGTAAACCAACATTTTAGTGTGCTTAGTCTTAAAAGGAGAACCCCAGTTGTAAAGCTTAATAAAAACAATTTTTTATGCTTTTTCCGAGAACACTACGTAACTTTTTGGAAGATTTTTTTCTCCATCTGAAAGAGAAAAATATTACGAAGTTTTGAGGCAGTCTACGAAACCCAGATTTTATTAAAGCATTTTGCGGTGCCAACTCTAGCTCTAAGACTAATAAACCAATTTTCATATATTTTTGTGGCCGATTTCGAGAAAAAACACAGTTTATATGCTGCATACAAAATAAAATAAATTGTTCCCATCCAACTCTCATACTGAGGCAATATTGTTCCTATCGACTTAAAAATTTGACCACAATAGCATAGAATAGCTATTTATACTTTCTACTTTTTTTCTGAAATTTATAAATAGGGGTCACCACTTAAACTAAAGTTCAGCGCTCACATTTTGAACTTTGGTGTGGAGTGGATAATTTTATTGAAATATTTGAGATATATTGTGGACACCACGTAGGCAGATGGATGTCTTCTGGAACTGAAAAATTAGCATATGGTCGGTCCACTAGGACAAGTAACCGATATTGTCATATTTTCATTGTCCTTTATCACTTTTACCCGATCCTTTTTTCATGAAAAACTATATGATTATGTATTTTATTGTCTTTCGTATAAGCTATTGATTGCGTAGAAAACTCGGATACACATGAACTATATCTGTTCCTGGCGGATGGATCCGGTTATTTGAATGTCTACATCTAAAGCCCTCATTGAGTATATAATGAATCCTAGAAGAAAGATTCGCCGCTTGCCAGACATCTGAGTTATGGCGGGATGAATCTATCGTTGACCAACAACGAATTTATGATGCCCTGATTCAAAAGCGTAACCCTCCGAATTTCATATATAGTTAATAGATTATGCGAACTTTACCGAAATACATAAACATACGATTTTTTCAGAAAGTAATGGGTAAAACTGGTAAAGGACAATGAAAACGTGACAATATGGATTTCTTGGATATGGGAAACATACATATAATTTTCGATGGAACATTTTTGTCAAAAATTTCATTTTGTTTACAATATCTCGAAACAGAGATAAAAAGCTATTTCTCAATGATTGATGGGGCTCAATCAAAAAATTCATTATGTCATAACTCAGAAATTTCAGCTATGGGATCCTTTGGGATTTTCATTTGTGGTTTTCATCCCGAAAAGGAATTTTTCCACCCCCAGATCTTGACTTCCATTTTGTGTCACAGGGTATTCAGTAAGATTTCCCATAGAGACCACAATATCTTTAATAGAAGACAAGGATAACTTCTCATAAAAACAAGATGAGAATACCAATAGAACTTTGTGAGAATACCAGTAAGACTTCTGATGAAAGAATTTAAAGGTCCAATCTTAATTCGATTGTCATAGAACTTTACTTTTGTTTGCAAAAATGTAAAAAATCAATTGGATCAACAAAATAGGGATGAATAGACTACACTTCCGAGGGTCCTGTGAATTTTCCTTCAACTTAGTATAATACACCGTTTGCATATATGTTTTCTTATACCTTCCTTTTAAAAAAATAATAATTTAAAAAAAATGCTATTGTTTCAAATTTAATGTTATATAACGTGGAAAAAATTTTGCTCGGAGTCGGAGTCGAGTTATTTTTTTCGACTCAGACTCCGACTCCGACTCCAGCAAAATTGCTCGACTCCGACTCGTAGACTCCGACTCCGAAACCCTGCTTGTAACGTTGGACCTCTCTCTCTCTCTAGATCATGAAGATGCCTCCCGACATGCCTGGGTGGAAGAGTCTTATACATATGGTGATTAGGACGGCTCTTACGGTAAGACCCGAGCAAGTACTGCAACAAAAGCATGTCATTGTCTTGCTGTACTGGAAGAATCTTTGTCGCCTCATGTAGACGGTCCACTGAAGACATGAGGAGGAATTCTGACAGGTATTGGCGCCGCACAGCTTACAACAGACCGACCTATCGCGTTATATGTGGTCAATAAGGTTTCTTTATCGACAAGCCTAGTGCTCCCGGCTAGGGACTTGAGGACCTTGTTCCTAAATCTAAGCTTGTCACAGATAGCTATGGCATGTGTGGACGATATTAAAATGGTGTCGAATGTAACCCCTAGAAATTTGGGGTAGTTTGTTCTCACCTCTGCCGTCCATGTGGTTAAAAGAGTGACCGCAGACTTAGTGGCGGTTACTTGCATATTCCTCGAGTGGAAAAAAGTGATAAGACATTCACAATTCACATATTCAGGCTAGAGTGTTGCAGCTCTTCAAATGATTTAACCACTGGTTCCGCTTATGTTCATCGACAAACATTTTAACTTCTAGTGTCAGCTCCCTGACTCTGGGTTCACTCGGACTGTCAAGACGAAGCACCTAACGCTCATTTGCTAATATCGTCGCCTCTGCTGGGAAGTTTGGTCTCACTTCGGTTATTCGTCCAGCAGATACATGGCGTGCGGATGTAGCAGTGATGATGTGTCGGAACGTCTTTCTGCTACCTGAATATCAGAAAGGTTGGGCAGAACTCTGAAGCGGTGATTAATGAACTCTCTGAAACCAGACCAATTAGCTTACCCATGATTGACGAAAGTGTGGCGTTCTGAGGTGATGAAATCGGGCGATCTGCTTGTGGAGATAATTATGGGGTCTGGTCTGATCCAAGAGAATTGACGGGTTACCAGTAGACATAATTTGTTAGACCAGGTGACACGATGGTTATGTCTGGTGAGACACTATTTGCTAATTCTGGTAGCTGCCTCCTCATTGACCGTGCAAAACGTAGAGTTAGCTATCCATTTCCTCCGCCAGCACTATACCCCTCTGGTCGTTTCTAAGGACCGAATGCCACAACTCATGATGAGCATTAAGGTCCTCCAAGACCAGACGGTTATGAACTCCCAAAATGTTGGGCCTATAACCTTAAGTACAGCTATTTATCGGCGGGATATATACGTTCAGCAACTCTACCTTTGCAGTTCCACACTTGACTGCTACAAGTCCAGAAGAACTGATTAGATGCATCCACTCCCGACGTCTATTGCATCTCACCGAAGATTGGGTTTGGGTGAAGATGTGGATGTAACAAACCTAGCACAAATATATTGGTCTTCGGTTTTTCTCCGTCCCGGCACGGACCAGAAGAATCCGGAACAGGCATTCTGGGATATTTTGCTCCCAAATACAAAACGTGTTCACTGAAGTGACAGCTGCCGGACGGAACACGGGTGTTGCTCGGTTCCAGGACAATCCGGTATCCGCCGCCGTGTGTTTAACTAGCGAAGCACTAATTATGCTCTCCGTGGTTTGTAGCATTTTTTGAGATTTGTAGAAAAGCTGTTTATAGTTCATGTGACTTTACTTGGGCTAATTATCCTGTCGACTTCAATGTCGTTTTTATTTATAGTAATATTGGTTTGCTCTTCGATGGTTCTACCCGTGCAACCGGGAAAGTGCGTCGTAGGAAGGATTTCAGGAGATTCGGTATAGTGGGATTTGAGTGACCCTTTGCCATAACTTTACTTAGTCTGGCTGAATCGTTGGTGCTATCTAACGATCCACAGAATTCAATCCAGAATTGGTTGTTTTGCTTTGGTTATTTTGATTTTTTGTACTCCTTCAGACTAGAACGTCCACCATGGTGGATAGAGTTTCTTCGAGCGCGTCAGTGGACATGATTGCTCTGTTCCAGAACCTGCAAGAAGCTACTAGTTTTTACTACAATAACATTTTTTCCTTTATGTTATCTGAAAAATAGTAAAAATTACTAGATTCTTGTAGTTCTGGAACGGACCAGATATGTAAAAAAAAACTTTGTCTAAGGATTTATCTAGAATGAATATAGCCATAGTGTCATCTTTGTGTAGAATGTTGTGAGGTTTATATTTTATCAAAAGCCTCTTGAACTTATCCCAGTTTGTTCTTTCAGGAGACTGAAAATACTATTTATGAAATCTTAGACTGACTCACCTCTGTCGTTAGTTTCAGTGTTGCCCCACATGGCATGGCTTGCGATAGCATCGCAAGTAATGATGATGGTGTTGTAAGGATGAATTGCCCTCATAGTAGTGTTGGTGCTTCTCTCGAGTGGGCCATGTAGCAAGAAACAATAAAGAACTGCTTACCATTCTCCAGTTTCGCTCTTGCTACGGTGAAGTCCGCTGTGCTAAACTGGGGACATAAGGAAGCGTTTATGGTGTCACAACTTTTAAAAGTTATTGTGTCCACCAGCCATGTTAGTTGGTCATCGTGGTTTTTTTATGATATTAAGTAGGAACTATGCCACAAAAAAGTAGTATATTGTTGTAATAAGGACCACAAGGATTACCTCCGGTACAAATTACAAAATTATCCTCGAACAGCACTTAAGCGATGGTGATACCCGGAGGGGATGTCCGATACAGACCTTATTGGAACTCAATATAAGTTTGAAATAAATATTACGATTTGCACAGTTTCGGCCAAATCGGATATCGTGCTCATCAGTCATTTTAGTTGGTGCCGTGTAACACACACCACTTTTTTCTTCAGTTTCCATTTTCTTCTTTGACATCAATTCCACCAAAATTACATTAATCTAAAATAACTAAGGGAGTGGAATTAATTATGAGGTAAACAACTCTACTTATTTATATATCAAAATAAACTGAAAGACGGCATTCATTCATAATTCAGTGTGAAATGTTTTAGAAATAAATAAATTGGAAAGTTTTGACTTTTGCCGGAGAAAGTCCCTTCTTATCGTGTAAGTAGTAAACATTTCTTTGAATGTGGTGACACGTTTTCCTTAAAACACTCAAATTTTCCAAGTATTATTTTTCAATGTCGTTAAATTTTTAATAAATGGAAAATGAACCATATAACTAACATGTCAACATAAAATGGAAGTTAATGACATTGAATATGTTCTTGGATATTCTAAGAAGGGGCTTGTACATAAATAATACAAGATTCTCACGTAGGGTTTCAATTTCGACCTACGCAAACAGATTCCTTTTCGGTTTGCTGGTCTTTCGGTAACACCACAAACAAACAACCAAATTTCAATGTTAGCATCTCTGCCGTCTCTTGTCCGGAGGTGGTTTACGAGTGTGTTGCAACACCTTTTGGTGGTGATGCAGTTCAAAGAATTATAATGTTTACCTTTTGGCCTTGTTTGTTGTTGGATGTGCGCCTGCGTAGTGTTACTGTGAACAGCTAACTATGAAGAAAAATATACTTTCAATAAAACGCCAACAACCTTTGGCGCCTTTCTTTAGAAGCCACACTTCCTAATAATGTCATGCAGTTGCCAAACAAACCATAGCCAATCAGCCAGCCATGCAGCCAGCACAAATAGTCAATAGTCCACCTCCATCTCCGGCTTCTTCCAAGGAATCAGCTCTTGTTTGATAGTGGCCTCATAAATAATAAACAAATTTTATGGCAATAAAGCGTTTTAGCCGATCGATCTTAGCATCGATCGATTTCACTTGTTAGGAAGAACATTTTAATTTCCATACAGACGACGATCCTTCAAAGTTTGGAAGGCAAATGTTGTAGTTTTTGTGATATGCCCTTTTCTTTGCCGTGCCATTATAAAGTTGTTACAATTTTTTATCGTGTGTTCTTTTTGCTGTTGTTTTTTTTTTTTTTTTTTTTTTGCACACCTCTATTAATGTTACCATAAATGTTCGTTGATGTGAAATCTTTAGTTAAGATTTATGTCCTCGCATAATAAATGTTCTCTTCTTGTTATTACTGTTGGTGTTGTTGTTAGTGGTTGAGTGCTGTTTTCTTCTTCTAAATGCATATCACGATTTTCAGATCATGCAACACTTTTCTTTTTCATTATTCCGTAATAGAGCATGCTTTTTTGTTTTTCCTTTTCGCACAACAACGAGTTTGTGGGATATGAAGATTATTTTGAAAACAAATGTGTAAGGTTTTTAGGTTTTCCATTTCTAAAAACATTAATGGCATGTTTCTCTATAATATATCGAACTGAAATTTTTATCAATGGGTCCTAGTGACCTAAAAATACTCTAAGTTATTTTGTTATTTTGACGTTTTTAATCATATTTTTAAACCGAATTAGCTTTAATTTGACATAGAGGGTTCCTAGTGATCAACAAACTTATATTCCAAAAATTATGGGTAATAGCCCCCATATAGCGGTACTTCCCGATTTTCGGTATTTTGCGAATTTTAGATACAATTTTTAACCGAACTAGCTGTAATTTGACATTTGAAGTTCTCAGTGTTCATGAAACTTTTCCACCAAAAATCGCGAACATAGGTCCATGATTCGACATAGCCCCCATATAGCTGTACTTCCCGATTTTCGGTATTTTGAGGATTTTATATAAAATTTTTTAACCGACCTAGCTGTAATTTGACATTTAAAGTTCTCAGTGTTCACGAAAATTCTTCACTAAAAATCATCAACATAGGTCTATGTTTTGGTATAGCCCCCATATAACGATACCGGTACCACCCTGCACATTTTCCAGTCTTCGGAAACAATGAGGGTGGCTAGCGACAGATTGAGAACTTTAGTGAGATACTCCACTCCAGGCTTATGCAGCTGTTTCAGCATTACCATGGAGATTCCATCAGGGCCCAACGCTTTGGATGATTTAGCGTTCCGGATGGCATTTGTAACATCGTCCATTGTAAACTGCGGTGATTCATCCTCGACAGGAAGAGATCTAATGCGACCTAGTACATTCTCTTTGCCCTGTCACTGCCGGGGTGCTCGATAAATTACACTGTGCAACAAAATGGAGCTCGAGGTCTGGGGGGTGGAAAATTCCTTGTGGGGGTGAAAGCCCTTGATGAGTATATTCAGAACCCCAAAGGGCAGATCCGCCGTGAGTCGAACTTTTGAGTTATGGCGTGATGAATTTTTCACTGGATACTCTATAAGCCGTCAGAAACTAGCGGTATATCTTTGTTCGCAGTTATTCTAGCTTATTTTAAGATGACATGTCTGCAGTCAAATCTAATGAGGATCTTTTTCGTAGAACATTTCGACCTTCTAACTCGCTTCCTTCCATGTCCTTTTCGTCCTTTATTTTAAGAGCCGCTATAAAAGTACCACAAGATGATTTTTTTCAGCTTCGAAATGTTCTGCAAAAATGTCGGCCAGAAAATTTTAGGTACGGCTCTCATTGACAACAAATCGATTTTGTCGCGTTTTCGTGGTCGTTTTGTGCATTTACCCTGTTTTTGTTCAGAAAAAGACTATATATTGTTTTTTTGCATATTCGTTGCAGAACATACAAAAACACAAAACACAGTTTTTTTCTGAGCAAACAGCGGTAAATTTAAAAAATGACTATGAAAACGCGACAAAATCGATTAGTTGTCAATGAGAACCGCACCTAAAATTTTCTGGCCGACATTTTTGCAGAACATTTCGAAGCTGAAAAAAATCATCTTGTGGTACTTTTATAGCGGCTCTTAAAATAAAGGACGAAAAGGACATGGAAGGAAGCGAGTTAGAAGGTCGAAATGTTCTACGAAAAAGATCCTCATTAGATTTGACTGCAGACATGTCATCTTAAAATAAGCTAGAATAACTGCGAACAAAGATATACCGCTAGTTTCTGACGGCTTATAGAGTATCCAGTGAAAAATTCATCACGCCATAACTCAAAAGTTCGACTCACGGCCGATCTGCCCTTTGGGGTTCTGAATATACTCATCAAGGGCTATCACCCCCACAAGGAATTTTCCACCCCCCAAAATTTTGGTTCACAGTGTTATCGATTATCGATTCTTATCAGTCAACGTAACGTCGCCAAACGTGACTGAGGTCCTATCTTCCTTCTTTCCAGGGTTCGTGAGTGACTTAACCGCTGCCAACAATTCACCTATACCGGCTCCAATGTTGCAACTCTTCCAGTGTCACCTCGCTGACTTTGGGATCACTGGGGTTGGCTCGACAAAGCTCATGACTTCGGGTATTCGACCAGCAGGCATATGGCGAGTGGCTGCGGCAGTTATTATGTCTCGGAACGTTCTCTCCGCTACGTTGTTGAGCTCGGTTTCCTGCATCGTCGCGACGATAATGTTCTTCCGAAAATCAACTATTTCCTCTATTTCTTCTCGGAGTTCATTGCAATTAAATAGCAGAATGGGTGTATTTTCAAGGATTGGAACAACAATGGCTAGTGTTAAGTGCGTGCGGCTGCTGTAGGGGAGTCTCGTATTCTGATAACTACAGAGATGACTCACTTGGGGCTGCGTTAACGCAAAATGCAGCAACATAGTTTCTGTTGTATTCCCTCACATGGACGAGTCCAGAACAATCACTGAGATGCACCAATTCCAGACATTTATTGCATCTCAGTTTGAGTGTCGTGGATGCGTATGTGACAAAACGAGCAATCCATATTGGTCTTCTTCTTGCATTTTCACAAAATGTGTCGAACATGAACTAAAATTAGAAGAAGTTATCTTTGAACGGGACTTTTTAGAGCCTTAAATTTTCTGAGCGATTCTACACAAAAAGAATAGAAGAATACTAAAAGTTTGTTGAGATATGTGCAATGATATCAGAGTTATTTTGAATTTAATTATTTACAATATGTGATAAGATATCAGAGGTCGGCAGTGAATATATCTGCTAACAAAATCTACTGATACGTTTTAAATTAATTTCGAGCAAGTTTGGCCTATATCTAAAACAACCCATACGTATTTTGTTTCGTCCTCTTGTTCCTCTTGTTCAAGGATTTAACATAAATCCCGATAGTGTAGGTTAACCGTGTTCTAAAATAAACCTACTAGTATCCCCACATATTAACTACATAAACTTTTACACCACTATAGCCGAAGTTAAGTGATATTTTTTCCAATCTAGTTTATGCCCTATTCAATTAATGCAATACTCAATTGTTCTCTCCCCTTTCCCTTCCCTCTTATGATTCTAGTCTTTTAAGAAGTTGTGAGCATTCATAACGCATTCATCGATGATCTTAAAACATGGAAATAAAACATCTTTAACCATCCATGTGATGGGTATATTAGGTTTGAATTGGATCTTTAGAGTCTTCTCATTAAATGGAGCTTGAAAAGTGTTATTCATTGTCTAGGCAACAACAACAACAGCAATAATGTGTTACTTCTCCCATCATCCATAAAATGTCAGTGAGTGTTCAACTAGGAAGGTATTTGTGGATCACTTCATTGGCCAATAAATACTTGCCGTCTAACGATAGGTAATAGCGAGCGTCAAGCAGCGTTTCACACCACATTCATGACTACACAGCCTAACACTAGAGACGAATATTGGGAATCATAACAAGTCAGGCGCATGCGGCTTTCACGTCTGAAGGGCATTCAAGAAAAATTCATGCCCTGTCGATTACTTAGAATTTTACAACGAAATTTATGTGAAGACATCCTAAAACGCTTCATTGGCAATCATCATTACAATGTACCTAACATTCGTACATACTGATGAACATTTCTGTGATTTCCTTTTTAGATCACTCGCACCCTTCCTGTCGGTTCATAAGTTGGCGGCTTTGTTTATACCAAGTATTATTATGGGGTGTTAATGGGATAATATGTTGGATATGCTGCATTGCAGCACCTAAATGTGGAGGATTATGAGCCTATTCACATCGCTGCTCGCTCGTCTCCAATGTTCAATTGCAATCGTTTAGGTAACTGCGGCATCTGCGGCATGATAATGATGGCAATCACTGGTGGCGTTACGCAAGTACGGTGAATGGGTGAATGCCTGCATGCGACATGAAATAAAGGCGACTGCCATTCACGTGGTAAAGATGACGACGATGATGATGTTGTTGGGTGCCATTGGAAACACACTTGCGCCATGTAAAAGTGAAAATTGAGGGATGACTTCAGTTGTTGTAAACAATAGTTGTGTCTTTTTACTTTTTCAGTAATAATTATTCAGTAACTTCTTTTCAGAGAGTAAGGGAGATTTTACTCTTTGATACGAAAATAGAGAAAAAAGTAAAAAGACAGCATTTAGTAAACTTTAGCAAGATAACAGTTGATAACCAAAACAAAAACATTGGCGCCAATGCATGAACGAAAAAATAACTCCAAAGCAATGAAAAAGTTCTTCAATTTTAAGCAAAATAAATAGAAAATAATTAATAAATAAACCTGAGTCGTAATATTTATAGTATTTTTCCACAAAAAATAATATAAACATTGAGCCGCTGACCATTTGCAGATGATAAGAAACAGCTGATCGAACTTGCTAAAGGTTGCTGGGAAAAATTCTTTCAGCAACTTTTAGCAATTTCTCAGCAAACAACTGTCAAACTTGTTCTCTCACTTCGCTCTCTTTTACTGAACTTTTGTGTAAAAAGACAGCATTTAGTAACATTTCGTAATAATTATTACAAATTATCACGTAAAAAGACACACCTAATGTTTGTTACGTCGTAACATGTCAAACAAGTGACATAATGCAAAGAAAATCTGGTGCGTATTTGTTCAAAACACACCTTCCTATTATTAGAATTGGTTTTAGAAGAAAAGACGCCTCATCTAACATCGCCTTGAAACCTCTCTGTCGTTGTTGTTAAATTAGTTGAAGCGTTGTTTGATTTGTCATTGAAGTTCCCCCCAAATCCTTAATGTGTATTTAAGGTGTTACTTTCAAAAATTATTTGTTATTTGTTTCCAAATGGATATCAGCTGACAAATACAAATTAACCGGAATTCATTTTAATGCCTAGGCGAGCCTTGCCGCCATTCATTAATGTAAACTATACAAAATTCATTGGCGGGGAATGATTGAAATCTAATATTTCATAGAAATGTAGTCGTGTATTTGGATTAGACTGTAAGTAAATGGAATGTTACTCTTTCATTCCTTGTAAAGGAAACTCTAAACTAAGATCGCTCTTTTTGATAAGCATACACTTTAAGTTGAGCCGACTTGGAAAGATAATATATATAGAGAATCTGGATAAGTCGCTCTGACCACCAGGATGCCAAATAGTGTCCTTTAGATAATCCCAAGGTGCACCGGGCCCTTAGGGACTGGATAAGCGATATTCTAAAGAATGAGTGGATAAGCTGCGGACTACATATTGTAGCAACACGGGATAAAGTTGGATAGGGAACGCAACACCACTCCAAAGGCTTAGTCTATTGAAGACTTTTATTTTAACTACTGTGCTATGCAGATGTCGTTATAACACTTCTGAGGTAAAGCAACCTATCTAGAAGAGCCGATTCGGCTCCGCTTACAACTGGATCCATCCCAGAATGAAAACTAACAAGAGAGAACGGTTTTAAGTTCGGTCGGCCGAAATTTTACTAAGCTCTTCCTCTTATAGCAGGATCAGTATATCCCAACAGATAATACTCCCTTCAAAAGAGCTCATATGGGGGGGCGTCATCGTAGTTCTTTCCAAAACATGCAACAATATTTACAATTTTCCGAACGCCTAGCAACACACAATATTAAATAACAGCAATCTCAGTTCGAAAATTTCACAAAAAAACTCTCGAAATACATAAAATTGGGTAATACCAGATAGTCTTAAACCTGGATATAAATATGTATATATGCAGTTTGTTTGGGAGTAAGTTTTCTATCTTCTGGGAATACAAAAATCCAATTAACGATCAATTCGGGAAAAAATGTGACTAAAATCTTCAAAAAAAACTGAAATGGTGGCTACGTTTATATGTGGAAAATGTTGTTAACGTAAGAAAAACACGAAGGGCCTTTGATAAACATCTGATATTGGTAAGATAATTCACTAAAATAAAGTTCAAATTATAAATCGAATAAATGAAAATGTTAAAATTATGAAATCTTCCAACACTTCCAATAACAGTGAGCGTATAATGAAAATCATGTGAAAGTTTTTTTTTTAAGTTTTGAAAGGTTTACAAAATTTTAGTCATGTCTCTTTTGTGAAATTATAGAAAATAATTCTATAGTTTTTGTATAATACAGTATAAAACCCAGTAAGGAAAGGATCATAGTCAGGCGGGACCGACTATATGATACCCTACACCACAGTTAATATGTAAAATATATATGGGAGCTATATGTAAATCTGAACCGAATTTGATATAATTAGGCACATTTATTTCTAGATCGAATTCAGCCACACATTCGGAATTTCATCGAAATCGGACATTTATAGCGTGTTTGGTGTAGCAAATACGTGAAATCGGCTTGAAAATGTATATAGAAGCTATATCCAAATCTGAACCGATTTTGTTATAATTTGGCACATTTATTTCTTGACCGAATTTAGTACACATTCCAAATTTCATCGAAATCGGACATATATAGCGTGTTTGGTGCAGAAAATACGAGAAATCGGCCGAAATTATATATGGGAGCTATATCTAAATCTGAACCGATTTTCACCAAAAGCAATAGCGTTCTTCCTCAATTTTCAGCTGAATCAGATAATAAATGCGACCTGTACTTTGATCACAAAAACACATGGACAGACGACTCAGAAAGTGATTCTATATACATCCCCAAAAGGAACTATGGGTCTATTTCGTTTCCTTATGCATGTTACATACAAATGCACAAAGACATAATACCCCTTACCACAGTATGATATAGGGTATAATAACATCAGGCTATAGAGGGTATATACACTTTGATACCAAAAATGTGCCTCATCGAAATAGCGGCTTTAGGTCCCAAGTATGTTTGCCCGAAATTCGGACAGCGATTTATAGCCCTGTAGAATTCGACAATGCTACAGTAGCCGCAAATAAGTTGCCCCATATAAAACGTGTTTGCCTTGAAAGAAGTCCTTCACAATCCGAAACTGCTAAATGATGTTGGTTTAAGATTTTGTTGTATCATTAACCATTAATGGGTTCGAAGACGGTCTGTTGATACACGTTGTTCAGAGATTTTGAGTTCTGATGGAATGACATATTGGATGTCCTCACAAAATATAGCACCTGAAATCAAGATTGGTTCTGTTCTAAAAGGTTGCTCAATAAACTGTCTGCGGAACTGTGTTGCACACTTTTTGGCATCTGAGTAGAGAATGACATTAAAGACTATAGCAGGAAGATTTTTATTCTTATTGGAACCAGATAGGCTTTTCATTGTCAAAGTTGCCAAGACTTAATGTGCAGTGGTCGAGAGTGGTTTTGTAGACACTTGCACAATTATTTCTTCATCTGGGTCTTTAGAACATATTTGGTCCCACTATTGTGCCAATCGTTATGCCTTGGATGAATAATATGGTCTCATGAGATGGATTCTGCCTGCTGCAACGTCTTGAGCATTGTTTCTCAGAATATTTTCTCTGCACATGAGGACATCGGCAAGTGACTAAGGAGTCGTCAATAAAATTCGTGTTTGTCAGAAATGGGTGGTAACAGGTGGTGGCATCAGACTATATCTGACGTCCCGCTGGATAATTAATGCGAGACCTTTTCCATAATCCCTTTGCCTATCTCGCCAGATGATGTTATAATTCCCTGAAGTCGAGATGGAGCAATTACTGGTCAGCGTTGTCTCTTGAAGCGCAGCAATAAAGATGCGGTTTTCATGAGGAGATCGAATCACAAACCTGCTGTGTCTTTGCCTTTGTTGAGACTATTTGGGTGGAATTATCATTACTTTGCTGTGCTCTTGAATGGAAATCAACATTGTGTACTAGATCTGGAAGGCTAGGCGGATTGCTAGTCGCACTACTAGCATATACACTAGGAAGTGTACTACAGGATGAAAATTAGCACCAAAATCCTGTGTCTCTCAATAGGAAAAAATGAGGATACAACTAAAAACATACATATTACTACTATGCAAGGTGAAAATGCGCAGGCTAACAAGTCACCCACACCACTATGTGGGGAAAGTATTATAAGTTGGTTTTAGACAAAAAGTTTCTAACGCATCGAAATAATGGTCGTAGACCTATACTTATATATACTAAAATGAATGAGCTAAGTCGATCTATATGTGTCCGTCCCTCCGTCCATCACTCAATTTTGGTGATGGTAGGATCAAATTCAGGGGTCAGAATGGGCAAAAAACTTATGTGGAGAAACAGACAAGATTTTATTATAATTCGAATATCTCCGCTTCTATTACGAGTTTTTCAAAAGCAAAGCCTGATAACACTGTGCGACAACAAAAAAAAATGACAAGGAAAATCGAGTAGATTATGAAAGTAGAGCTAAAAATATGAGACACGTGTATCGGCGTTTTTAAAGTTTACGTCGGAAAGTAACCAAAATAGGCGGGGCAAGTTCCGCCCATTTTTAAATTTTTCGAAATATTCGAGTTTATATATCTTGGAATCCTTGCATTTCAGGTATATAGTATCTTTGGCAACTTTACTAAGGAGGGTGTGGGAAATATTTTTGTTAAAAATTTTAATCCTCATGCGGTTCAACAAAGGGGTCTTTTTTGTCCTTTTTTCGAAAATCTTTCAAAAACTCATTTAAAATGTGATCGTATCAAATCCAAATATTCTACAAAATTGTTCACCATAACATTTTACTATAGGTCTCAGAATACACCAAATCTGTAACTCTTGTCTAATCGCCAGGAATCTCTAAAAATGAAAAACACGTTTTAGGGTTAAAGTCGGACTTCATCTGAGTTTATTCAAAATTGTCCCACAAAACATAATTTTAGAGACATGATGTCAGAGACAAAATTATTCTTCGTCAAATTTCATTATAGGTCACCAAAGAAATGAAATGTCTATTTACATTCTATAGCATGAAAATATCAGTATCAATTTTGCTGAAAAAAACATGAAAATATTTCCCAATTTTTTGGATGAAAAATTTTTCCTTCTTTTTTTACTTGATACATGGAAGTATTATCGAACTTGGTTATAGGTGAAAAGTGTCAAAGGATGAAAAATTCTACACAAAATTTCACTATGAGTTTTAAAATAAACCATAAATCTATGTACACTATTTCCTTAAAAAAATTACAAATTTATATATATTAGGATGAAATTATATGTTTTAATTTTGGACTGTTAACCAGTGAAAATATAGGTGTCATATGGGCTCTCACATGCACAATTTGGTGTGGTCCAAAAAACTACAATGATGGGACTCACTTCTACTTTGGAATTACCCCTAGCAATTGACATAAATAGCTGTATCATGAATGACCATAATGAACCCAGTTATGATATAGTCATTTATGTCAAGTTCTAAGGTTTATTCCGTATATACCACCAAAGTAAGAGTGAGTCCCATCATTGTAGTTTTTTGGACCACACCAAATTGTGCATGTGAGAGCCCATATGACACCTATATTTTCACTGGACCATAGCCGTAGACCTCTAATGTATTTTCGCATGCAATATAAGTAACCAATGGCTTATCCTAACTACGGAATTTTAAGACAAGAGTTACAGATTTGGTGTATTCTGAGACCTATAGTAAAATGTTATGGTGAACAATTTTGTAGAATATTTGGATTTGATACGATCACATTTTAAATGAGTTTTTGAAAGATTTTCGAAAAAAGGACAAAAAAGACCCCTTTGTTGAACCGCATGAGGGTTAAAATTTTTAACAAAAATATTTCCCACAGCCTCCTTAGTAAAGTTGCCAAAGACACTATATACCTGAAATGCAAGGATTCCAAGATATCTAAACTCGACTATTTCGAAAAATTTTAAAATGGGCGGAATTTGCCCCGCCTATTTTGGTTACTTTCCGACGTAAACTTTAAAAACGCCGATACATGTGTCTCATATTTTTAGCTTTACTTTCATAATGTACTCGGTTTTTCCCATCATTTTGAAAAAAAATTGAATTTTGTTGCACAGTGTAATGAAAGTGGAAACATTTACAAAAATGCAAAGAGGGTTGGCGTAGGTGGACAAACAATGGAGATATCGCAAGAGTCGCTAATCCAACTCAAGCTTTCATTTTGGGATTTCCATTGTAATGTCGAGTATAACATCCCTTGCTGGTGGCCTTCAAAAAGCAAAGCATGCCTATGAAAGTAGAAAATCTCACCTTTACAATGATGCAAAGTAGGTAGGTAGGTCAAACAACCGATATATAGCAATAGTCGTTAATACATCCCATTTTTAATTTTTTTTGTAATCGCGCTACAGATCGCAATTTTGTTGGGATCGTCACTAAATGTTGGTCGTTAAGAAGAGTTTGGTGATAGTTGCATAATATGCAGAGTTCAAAATGGGCAAAAACTAATGTAGAGCTAAAGTTAACGTTTTATTCTTATACGAATATATCCGCTGCTAGTAGGGTTATTCCAAAAGCAAAGCCTGTCAATGGAAGAATAAAAGTTCACCTTTACGAAGATACAAAGTAGGTTGGCGTACCATTTTTATCCCCCACCATTTATGCTAACGAGGGTATATACACTTTCATACGGGCAAAATGTGCCTCATCGAAATAATGGTTTTAGAATCCAAGTATTTTTGGACGAAATCCGTTTCAGACAATTTGGAGTTAAATCCACCATACGACGGTACAAGTTTCATCAGGGGCAAAGTCCATACTTCCTCAGAAAATAGCCTGAAAGTTGCAAAAAAAAAAACCTATGACACCGTGTGTAGTGGTTGGGGCGCACGATAACACTCGAACGGATCAGCAGATTCGGTCCAAAATTTGGCTTTTGTAAAACTCTGTCCAAACAAAGTTTAAGGTCGAAGATAAGCCTTATCGGTCCACTCCCCCACAAAATTTAAAAAAATGTTCGGAAAAATTGTGCGCACGATAACTTTTTAAGGGAGTAATCGATTTGGTCCATACCTTACACATCCTAATATATCTACCTGATATAGATCAGGTTCGAATATGGACTATATTTGTCCACTACTTCGGGTACCTCCCACACAAAATTTCGGATAAGTTCACGATTACGATGGTAAAAGTATTTTCAGGGGCAAGTCCATAGTTCTTGAGAAAACAGCCCGAAAGGTGTAAAAAACCCCTATGGCACCATATAGTGACTGGAGAGCACGATAACTCTCGAACTGACCAACCTATTTGATCCAAAATTTGGCCTCCGTCAGACATTGTCCAAAATTAATTTCTGTTAGAAGATGGGCAATACCGGTACATAACTTCCGGTACTTTCCCCACTTTTTAAAAAAAGCTCACTAAAGTGGTATGCATGATATCTCTTGAACGGGGCAACCAATTTGGATATCCTAATATTTTGTCCAAACTTAGTTTAAATTCTAAAATGGCCCATATCGGTCCTCTCCTTAGGGTACCTCCCCCACGAAAGTTCATCATTTGTGTCTAAGTGCAGTTTAGGGTCTGTTCGAAGATCTTTTGAAAATGTATACCGATGGTGTTCATTGTGGTCATGTTTACAGCGATATTATGTTTTCCGTGGACAAGTCCATGCTTCCAGAATACTAGTCCAGAAGTTGTACGATGACCCACTGAAATGACTAGTGGGCGCGATATCTATCGAAAATATATGACAAAATAAGATCCACTTCCATAATGGACTATGTCGGTCCATTCCTTTAAGTACCTCCTCCGCAATACTTTTGAACTTTAATCCTAATCCACATTTTTGTCTTTCATACGCCCAACATTTTGAAAACCCCCTAAATACATAAGTATTTTTGGGAATAAAGTGTTTCAAATTGAACAGGCTGAGGGCATATCTCTGTCGGCAAAGCCGACTGATACTTTTTTACTTGTTTTACCTGAATTGTGAAGACGAATATCCCAGCTTTGGTTAGGTGCAGCTCAACAAAAGAACAATCACGTCATTCTAAGGTTTCATTGATCCCAATTGTGTTACCAATGTAGTCAAAGACTTGAGATATAGACAAAGACGCTCTGATATCCCTATTTCTAATTTGTGGAATTTTATTTTCAATGCGGATATCTGTGTTGACATTGATGGTAAAATATCAGAGTTGTAGCAAAATGGTCTAAGCTATCCCATGGGCTATCTCAATTGTTATATTTTGAAGTATTTTTTTAATGACAAATACTCTGCTTCTGTCCTTTTTCTCTTCTGCAAAGCTTTCAATCAGTACCAAGGACATTGTCGACAGTAGTCAAATATAAAATTATTAATTATTTTGGTTCAGTTAGTCCTAAGTCATTTGGTATAAAAGCTATCTAAAAAATGTTTACCAGTGAAATGCGTATTCACAGGGGTAGTGATGTAATCTTGTTTTAATATCTAATAGATATTTTTCTATTTCTTTTCTAACTTTCTTTAAGACCAGTCATTGAACTTCATTTTCAGACTGTATCTATGTTTTGCCCAAAAATTACGATAACATTTTGGACAATAATTTGACGTACATGAACAAGATCATCCCTTAAATTGACCGTCTACCAACATTTGTTTGAAAACAATAATATTCAGATGATCTGTACGCTGTTTAAAACAACTGAAGAATCGCAAAATCATTTGTACCCCGATATATATAAAAATCACAATAATTTCTAATAAACTGTTGGTCGTAAAAAATACTGGGCATATTGATTAGAAGTATTGAGATATTGGAAACTAAATAATAAGTTACGTCAAGAAAACCAACAAAAAGGAAAGGCCAGCAAAAGGGGAAAATTGAAATCCCCTTTTTCGATAACAATTCCTCTTCGTTCCTTGTAAAATTCAATTCTTTTATTAATTTCTCACAAATCAGTCTTCAGACACATATTCAATGTTCTTTCGTGTTCCATCTTTTTAATCAGATTATTTATTCATCATTCGTTTTTGTTCTCATAATTAAAAACAAATTATCATTTTCCAGATTATTAAGAGCTAATTTTAGTTTTAATTTGTATTGAAGAATACATTTTCAAGAGACAAGGGAGGATCAAATTTCATGCTACACCCAAGACAAGAACATTTAAGACTGACACTGAGTCCAATTGAAATTGACATGACAATGACGAAATACATAAATGGAACCCTGTTTCCATTTGTTAGTAATGGGGTTAGAATCATTTCGCTGAAGTTAATGGAAAGTAAAATAGCTGTTCCAAAGCAATCAGCAGCAGTGAGTGATGGATATTTCCCCCCTTTTGAATTCACCCCCCATGGTAGGCAACAAATACAAATGAGTTAAGTCAAAGTGCCACCAAAAAAGGAAATGACCCCAGTGTCTTACAAAATTCATAATTTCCAAATTAGGACTCTTTCGTTGTATTATATGATGTTAATGATCGCCAACACATCGCTATCACTTTGATCACTTAAGTGAACTGATGATATTGAATTACACCCAGTCATGAAGTCAGAACGAACGATGCATATGTATGTGTGTGCAATCGCACTAAGAGGATTTTGATTTTACTCCAAATCTCAAGTTCAAGTTCATGATCGCCCTCCCTAGTTGACAGACAGAATATAGTCATTAGTATGCAACAGTTGCAAGAGTTGGAGTTTAAGTGTCAGTTTGTGAGCTGTGACTTGAGTTGCCACGACCATGTGGCAATAACTAATTAGTTTAACAAATCATCAGTGTCCTTATGAAACACAACAAATCGCTCTTCTTGCCATTGGTAAATTTGAAAAGGG
The DNA here is from genome assembly GCF_047663935.1 of Musca autumnalis. NCBI lineage: Eukaryota > Metazoa > Arthropoda > Insecta > Diptera > Muscidae > Musca > Musca autumnalis. The sequence goes on from NW_027411644.1 coordinate 116,828,033, forward strand.
TTCATGACAGACGACAATAATTTTCTTATTAGGAATATTTAAATTTTAAGACATTTATTGCACTCCTGTTTAAGAGCTCTCAGCTGCTGCACACATAAATACGACTGTAAAAATCCTGTGATCCATTTGCTCCCTTGTATATTACGAGAATTTTTCATTAAATTATTATGGGTGGGAAAATTTGCTTTTCAATTGGCCTTTGCGTCGAAGATTTGATTTTTCCCGCTCAGAGCGAATTCTCATTATTTGTGTTCTTATTCGGTGGGTATGGGTGATGTAGAGGATGAAAGATATGAAGCAACTGCCCTGACCAGCATTAAAATGGCAAAGCTAAGGACTTATCAACAACCTACCCGTGGTATCAGATGTGCAGCTCCGTTAATGGTAGTGAGCTAACATGTGTCATGTCCCATAAGAACAACAAACAAATTAGTTCGGGCGTTTGGCTAGTAGCGTACCCCTACAACAAACATCGTACTATGAAAAAGCAACGAAAAAGAAAAACAATTAAAAAAGTTTCAGTCGGCTTCGCCGACAGAGATACACCCTCAGCCTGTTTGAATTGATACACCTTTTCCCAAAAACTTGTGTATTTAAGGGGTTTTCAGATTTTTTGACTATGAACTTGCCGAATAAATATGGATTTGGATTAAAGCTCAAAAGTTTTGCGAGGGAGGTATTTAAAGGAATTGACCGACATAGTCCATTTTGGAAGTGGGTCTTATATTGAGATTCATTCCTCTCGATATATACCCTCCAGTCATTTCAGTTGGTCACTATGTGAGGAAACATGGACTTGCCACGAAAAACTTAATATAATGACCCGTATCGAGTGAAACAAGACTTTCTATGTTGAGAGATCGCAGGCCAGAGTGTTTTGGATGTCTTGCATCCAGGTTCCATAAGCCATCATCTCTATGTAGATCTCACTTAGTTTATCGATGTAGTAGCACATCGGTGGCCTAACGGATCCACCAATTGGTAAATCGAACGACTTAGAACCACTATGAGCTAGTTCACCAGTCTAAAAAATTGCCACTACGGGGCCCCCGATCTGCATCCTGGCATCGTCAGTGATACAGAGTCTTTCTGCAATCAAGGATAGATCAGGATTTTGTTGTCCATGATTTGAGAGCTTTACTGGCCGTTTTCCTAATAACAAGAATTTCTACTTAAAAAACGCTACAGCTATCATTAAGCTAAACGAGTGTTTCATTAGTGGACTTTCGCAAAAGATGACGGAGTCAGTGATTTCCTCCATCTTGGATCCGTCTGTGTATATTGCCAGACTCCCAGAGGAGAGTTACCTTCAGTTACATACATCCGGCATCCGGTGTATGACTTGTGGTTTGAGTCTCCAACATTTCCCAGTGGAGTTCTTCCAGGAGGGAGTAGATTGAAATAGGAACATTCTTCGTCCCCACTTCGATATTCATTTTACATGTCAGGCGATGCTCTGGCTTCACTACCAGCCCATTGTCATACCAAACAAGAATTTAATTTATCACCAGAAGCCAAAGTAGATGTGAGACAATCCCACCAACCTGTGGTGTACCTCGGTTGACAGTTTTCCTCACGGAACATACATGTTGGTGAGAGATCAATTACTTCCCTTCCCTTTCGAAAGTTGGTATGTTACGCCTACAGTTATACTTTAGAATAAATTTGAGTGTTATCTCAAGTCTGACGTTTGTGTCACTGATCCCCTCGTGCAATTGGTGAACATTCGCGTCGCATCCAAAGATTACCAGGCATATGTCCCTATCCACTGCTGATACTTCCCAAAAATTCTATTACGGCTTCATCCCATTCATATATCAGTCACACATTCCTACACTTGCACTGACTATTTTCCCATAAATGAAACAAGCTACTTCCACATCTATGACATTCTGACAAAGCCCCCTGATTAAGAGAAATTAATTCCCATTGTAATGCGAAAAAGCTCAGTAATTATTTAAATCGCCAATGCCATTTCGATTATGCATCGCCTAAATGACTATAACTAAAATATGAAGAAAGGTGGCGATTGCGGCGCATTAGTATCTCAAACAAAAACAAGCGTGCGGACTTACCGTCCGGATGGACAGACAAAGGGATAAACATTTGAATTGGCGCCAATAGTAAGTTAATCCAACTTGATTTGAGTTGTTGAAACTAAATAAAAATGACACTTTAGTTACGAGTGTGCACGAAAGCGGTTGGTCGGTCCAACAGATCCAACAGAATAATATACCCATGCGGAGATTTTTCATTAGCGTTTCGCCACAGATTTATAATCATCGTCATTAAGTGTATGTCAGCATCAGCAATGTATGTATGTGTGTTCGTATATATTTAAAGTAGGAGGGAGGACCACTTGCCGTGAGATTCTGTCTAGTCGGCGAAGGCGGTAGCTGTAGCATTGCTTAACGGACAGACAACAAGAGTTTGCACTGACTGGTGCAATTTCAAATGTCAAAATGTCATTGTTCGGCGTCGCTGTCGCTCTTGTTTTTGGTCGATGTTGCTGTCGCATTTGTTGTCTGTATCTGTTGATGTTGTTGTCGGTGGGGTGTAAATATTGCTGTTGTTGTTGGCGTTCTTTGTCGTTCATATTAAATAAACACAGCAGTGTCAATGTCTAAGTCAGGGTTTTCATTGGCTTATTGCACAGCAGCTAAATAAGTGCACAGTGGTTCAACTTCAGTCAGAAGTTACAGAAAAACAAGTAAAAAGTGTCAGCCGGCTTTGCCGACCGATATATACCCTCAGCCAATGTGAAGTGAAATTTTCACCTACGGACAGATCGAATGTATTTAAGGTCTCTTCAGAATTTGTGGCCCTTTTTGGACATTTTAACTTGCCGACAAAAATGTGGATTAGGAATTAACTGACACAAATGTTGAACCTTTGTCGGGGAGGTACCCTTAGGGAGGAACGATATGGGCCATTTTAAAAGTTAAAATAAATTTTGACAAAATATTTGGAGATCCAAAGTTTGGACCAAACTGGTTGCCACATTCAAGTCCTAGCATTTTAGTGACATTTTTTAAATATAGGGGAGAAGTACCGGAAGTTGTGGACCGGTATTGCCCCATATGGTGACATAGGGGTTTTTTACACTTTTCGGGCTGTTTTCCCAAGAAATATGGACTTGCCCCTGAAAAAACTTTTACCGTCGTAATGGAGTTAGCGAATGCAAATCGCTTCAACAAAAATCAAATTGATTCGAGAGCAGGTCTTAAAGAGAACTTATCCGAAATTTTGTGTGAGAGGTACTAGAAGGAGTAGGCAAATATAGTCCATATTCGAACCTGATCTATATCTGGTAGATATATTAGGATGTGCAAAGTATGGATTACATCCGTCACTCCCTTCATGAGTTATCGTGCGCACAATTTTTCCGAACATTTTTGAACTTTTGTGGGGGAGGTACCTGAAGGAGTGGACCGATATGGCTTATGTTCGAATTTAAACTATGACTATGTTTGGACAAAATATTACGAAGGCAAAATTTTGGACCGAATCGGCAGATCCGTTCGAGAGTTATCTTGCACTCCAACCTCTACACACGGTGTCATAGGGGCCTTTTGCAACTTTCAGGCTATTTTCTCAGGAAGTATGGACTTGCCCCTGATGAAACTTGTACTGTCGTATAGGGGGCAGTAAATACAAGTTGCTGCAAAAAAAAATCAAAGTGATTCGAGAGCAGGTCCTAATCTGAACTTATCCGAAATTTTGTGTGGGAGGTACCCGATGGAGTGGACCGATTGAGTCCATATTGGAACCACATCTTAGTCTGGTAGAAATTTTATGACGTGCAACGTATGGATCAAATCGGTTACTCCCTGCGAGAGTTATCATGCGCACAAGTTTTGCGACAAGTTTTGAACATTTGTGGGGGAGGTACCTGAAGGAGTGGACCTATATGGCCCATCTTCAAACTTAAATCAAATCTGGACAAAATATTTCGATACCCAAAATTTAAACCGAATCGATTGATCCGTTCGAGAGTTATCGTGCGCACCAGCCTGCCAGACAGACAGACAGACGGACGGACATTGCTAGATCTACTTAAAATTGTCTGAAACGGATATCGTACACACATACTTGGGGTCTAAAACCATTATTTCGATGAGGCACATTTTTGGTCGTATCAAAGTGTAAATACCCTCTTTAGCCTAAAGGCTGAGGGTATAACAAGCACCACCACTGTATTGAAGTAAATATGAACAATTAGTAACTACTCGTACTAAGCTCTTTCTCTGTGTTAAGTATAATTCCTTGGAGGAGAATGATATCGTAATTTTCTGTGTGAAGGTTTTCTACCCATTCAGATTCCAAAATACCATTTACTTCAGAAAAAAAAATGTAGCAACATTCTCAACGTGGACCTATACCAACAAATTTCAGGTGGAAAGTTTCATACCCCCACGAAGACTTAATTCCAAAATTTTAGCAATTTCTGTGGGATATTGAGGCTAAAACCTTCAAAATACCGAAAATCCGGAGGTACCGTTCTCTGGGGGCAATATAAAGACGTTGACCTATATCGACAAATTTCATGTGGAAAGTTTTATACCCCCAACGAAGACTAAATACTAAATTTCAGCCATTTCGATGGCATATTAAGGCTAAAACCTTCAAAATACCGAAAATCGGAAGGTACCCTTCTATGGGGACTATACGAAAGGTTTATACTCCCAACGAAAACTAAATACCAAATTTTAGCCATTTCGAGGGGATATTGAGGCTAGAACCTTCAAAATACCGAAAATTGGGAGGTACCGTTGTATGGGAACTATATGAAGACATTGACCGATATAGCCCATTTTCAATACCAAAGATCCAAGGAGTTATAGAAGCTTCTATACCAAATTGTTAAGCTCCATCTTAAAAATTGTCAGCTGTATCTTGATTTCAACAGACGGATGGGCCATATACATACATACATATCGTCACCTGAAATGCCCAAAGACGTAACCCTCAAAGGGTTACGTTGAGGGTTACGTCTTAGGGCATTTCATTTGACGATATGTAGTTTTACTTCTTCAGGCACCTCACCCACGAAAGTTCTACTTTTTTCGCTAAAATGATGCTCTCGCATAACTCTCAAAGAGAGTAACCGATTTGGTCCAAATTTTGCACATCGTAATATCGTTGGTGTCCTGCTCAAGTGTTCCACACGCCATTTTTGACTTTTTGAGATATAGGTGGTTTCTAAGGTTTTCGCGTATGCTCTATCTGAATTTTTGATCGGGTTTTCCTATCTGCTCTAGCTTTAGAGATATCCACGTTTCGGCCCGAAATCTTAGGTTCTCTTCAGGTATGAAATTAATATTTTAATAACCTACGAATTTAAAAACACGTTCCAAAAATCAGAACTTTAATTTTCGATTTAGAAGGTTTGAATTTTTTGAGGCAAAGATGGGAAAATATTTCTGTAACTTTGTTCCATGTGATTTACAATATTTTGCATTTGTGTCATAAGTGTGGATATGGAAAAACTCGACAAAAGTTCTATTTTTAAAAAATTCTATATAACTATTTTGTTCCAAGAGATGTTCCTTTAACTTTTGCCAAAGATGTTCTATATACTATTACTAATAAATCTAGTCAGAAATATAAATATTTTCTTCAGTCAACTCCAAGCAGTTGTGACGAAAACATTTAAATGCGATTATCTCAAAACGGGAAAATGGCGTATGGAACACTTAAGCATGACACCGACGATATGTGCCTAGACGTAGATCCTGTTCGAATATGGACTATATTGAGCCAGTCCTTCCCACGGGAAGATTTCTCTCATATCGATGAGTGCAGTCCGATTCAATTTTCTGCTCATAGATATACAAACACTTTTCTATCGCAAGTCCGAATGACTACATGGTCCGCACCAATAACTGGCATTTCGCTGAGTGCATTTTCCATGACCGAAATTATGATGTTCTCATTAGGAATTAAACTTTCTTCTTTTGAAAGATTTTAAACTATCTGGAAATACTCTATGAATCTTCAAACCAGGTTATGTATAACAACTGATCTGAACTTACAGTTGTAGATCTATGGACCATTATTAAAGACGGTACTAAGATAAATCATAAATAGGGATTTGTATAGGTTAGCCTAAAATTCGTTCCCTACGAAATGTCCACTTTCGAATCACTGTGACGACCCTCAATAGATGTGATCGAAATGTCACAGGCAGCCAACAAGATCATGTTCAAGTCACTGGTATTTTAAATGGACACTGCAATAGATCGTCCCCAATTGCTCTCTTTCTCCCAACCACCACCACCCCAATTGACAGAGAATTGCAAAACAGAAAAAAATGATTAATGAAGTGGGCAACATGTTGTTCGTCTTATCGGCCAGATTGAGTTCACTTGCTGTGATCGAATTGCGGGGTTTAGTGTAATTAGTTAACTGCGTACAGGGTGGTGATAATGGCGGCGATGCAGTTACTGCCGCCAGTAGTGGCCTGGGTGACGGTAATAGTGGTTAAGCTATTTTGCCACTTAGTCGTCGTATCGTTGTTATTCAATTATGATAAGTTGTTAATTAATTAGTATTGATTATAATTAGCTTACCTCTTACATCCCGAGGCGAGTGGACAGCCATTCATACGCAAAAGCGACAAATATTTGTTTACATTAAACGGACTAAACGTAGCGATCGGCTTTTGTTCAATCTTAAATGGGATAGGCGCGACACATATAAGGAACTTTCTTGAATTCATTTAGCAATAAATGGCGTTTGTTTAATTTAATTTATAATTTGCTCCGATTTGTGGTGGAAAATTCTACCCCCACCACTCCCACCACTTGTCGCTGATAATTGCTAATTTATGGCAAACTGTCTACAAGTTGTCAACGTTTATTGCCATGCATGCACCTCAAGCGACACATATGCGAATTGTAATCCTGACTGATAACACCACCTTACGACCGTGTAAACCTTAGTCTGCTATTTACCACTATGTTAATTGTGAAATTAATCACTTAATCAATGAATAATTATCGTATTATGGCAGTAGCAATTCATTAGTTGGGCGCCATTTAAATGCGAATGCTGCAATTGCTGAGATACCTCTCGCTGGGCTGTCAGTATGTTAATGCGGCTAATTGCATCTTGTTGTTACACATTCCAGGCATGAAAGGTCTGTCAAGGATTTTTTATTGTTTTCACCACATTCCATGTAATTACTTCCTGCACCCCCACTGCAGCAGTTAATTGATGAGTGTATACACAATGTTGCTGAAGCATACATAACAGCGAAAGACATGTTTTCCTTTCGTCACATGGCATCATGACAGCAGCACAGCAAGGTACTTTTTGGTTTTTGATATGATTCTAACATCGGCTGGGACAACTATTTGAACCCCACTTTGCATTTTGCAAGTAAAGTATTAATAGAAGATTAATCGAACGACACTATTAAAGAAAATCCAAACATATTTTTAACAAATTAATGGATTTCATTAAAAAACTGAACTGTATGAAGTTTCGACAAACTTCGATGTTATTGGCAATATTATCTGTTCATTATATGCAAAGTTTTGAACTTACATCCAACTAGAAAGTGCCCGCTACTTTGTCATCTATGAATAGAAGAATAATTAGAATTTTAAGTAACTATATGTTTTATTATAATTCCACCGTTCGTATTAAGATATTCCGCTCCATTATGAATATTACATTTCGAACAAGGTTACATTACCTGTAACAGCAATCTTCAACACAAATTTCAGAATTTAGCTTTAGCCGTTCAGAAAATACTAGTTGTGTAATATTTAATACCATTTTGTACTTTTCGTACCAAGCCCTTCAATCTCTGAATTTTCAGAAGTTTGTTAAAGCATGAATTTCCTACACCCACTTTTACACGGACGCTAATACAAAATTTCATAATTCTAGGTCTATACATTCATTCTATCAAATCGACGCCTCCAAACAATAGTATGCTAAGTCGACTTAGCATGTTTTCAAGTTCTTTACATTTTTATATTTAACGTCTTTTAACTTAAATTCTGTCAAATTTTGGTAATGATCGGACAATCCGAACAGAAGTTATTAACAAATATTTACTTAGCATAGTACTGAAGGTCAAAGAAATTTCCAAACTTTCAGAGCTTGTCCTGCAAAACTCGCTTTTTAGAATTAGCAAACTATTATTTGGAGGTGTCGAACGTCCTTTAACTTAAATTCTGTCTAATTTTGGTAATGATCGGTCAATCCGAACAGAAGTTATAAACAAATATTGACTTAGCATAGTACTGAAGTTCAAACAAATTTCCAAACTTTGAGAGCTTCTCCTGCAAAACTCACTGTTTAGACTTAGCATACTATTATTTGGAGGTGTCGAAATGGTACCAAACTTAGTATAATTTATTATAATCCGTAAGCTTATAGTATGACTTTCCAAAACTACATTCCCAACTTAACTGCTTAATAATATTTAGTACTTTTCGTCACCTGGGCTCACCGTACGAAGAAGAGGAAAATTGAAACCATCAATCGCTGAATGATGGAAATATCTGGGTATAATTCTGTGCCTGTGGCTAACGTGGAAAAGAAATATCGAAAAATGCACCAGGAGGGGTTTTTTGGCACTGTACACATGCAAAAACTCGACAGGCAAGAGCTGAGGGCTGAGACCACAAGTCATACGCTGAAGGTTTATGACTATAGTACCAGCAAATCTTACCTATGGCGCTCTGGTTTGGTGGAAAGCATTAAGTAAGAAATCGAACTAGATGATTTAAACAGTGTCCAAAGAGCCGCAGCGCTACTCATCACTGGTGCTACAAAGTGTACAACACAGGCTGCCCTAAACGTGCTACTAGATCTCCATTCTCTAGACCTAGTGTTAAATGAACAGGCATCCAAGGGTGACCTACGGCTCAGGGAGGTTAACATGTGGCGAATGGCCGAATGCGACCATGCCATCCTACGTCGAACAGAAATTCCAATGAGCACGGAGCGATTAAGTGATTACATTTCACCACATTCTAACTTCGAGCAAACACTTCACCTTTAGACGAACGAGGTTAAAGATCCAATCTTAATTCGATTGTCATAGAAATTTACTTTTGTTTGCAAAAATCTAAAGAATCAATGGATCAACAAAACAGGGATGAATAGACTACACTTCAGAGAATAGTAAATATCCTGTGAATTATCCTTTAACTTAGTATAATATATAATTGGCATGTATATTTTCTTATACCTTTCTTTTAAAATAAATAATGATTTTTTAAAAAATGTTCTTGTTCCAAATTTAAGGCTCCGCGAAAAATGGCCCCAATGCAAAATTGCCCCAAAGCAAAAGTGCAAAATGACCCCAAAAAATTGTGTACATTACAACAACACGCAATTTGGGGCACTTTTTCACAAATTTTTGGGGTATTTTTGCACCAAAAAATTGGGGCATAATTGCATTTCAATAAAAATGAAATATGACCGCAAACATTAAAAATGCAAAAAGGCCTTTTTGCGTTTCTGAGATATTTTTCAAAAATGAAAATTAAATTTTACAAAAATTTGTTTTTTGTTTATAATCGTACAATAGCAATTTACGTTTTACTCCGTTGTAAAATATATCAACTTTGCAAACCATTTATTCTTAGATGTTCTGTGGAAGTCGTAAGAAGTGTGAATTTGTAATTAAAAAAAGGAAAGAAAAAGTATAGAGTGCGTATTGGAGAGCATTTGATGTTAGTATGTTTATAAGATAACTGAAATATTATAATAAAAAATAGATATTATGAACGGTTTGAAATCGATTTTTATTTGTAATACTTGTGAAGGAGCATTGGTGAGATTGTTTTAAAAATCGCGCGATACTCCTTCACAAGTATTACAGATAAAAATCGATTTCAAGCAGTTCATAATATCTGTTGTTGTTTTAAAAATTTATTTCAAATTTGTGAATGAGCTTTGGTGAGATTGTTTAAAAAATCGCGCGATTTTTAAAACAATTTCACCAATGCTCCTTCACAAGTATTACAAATAAAAATCGATTTCAAATAGTTCATAATATCGGTTTTTGTTTTAAAAATTGATTTCAAATTTGTGAATGAGCATTGGTGAGATTGTTTAAAAAATCGCGCGATTTTTAAAAAAATTTCACCTATGCTCCTTCACAAGTATTACAAATAAAAATCGATTTCACACAGTTTATAAAATCTGTTTTTATGTGAAATAACTATGCGGGGGAAAGATTGTATGATTAATAAATCGGAGAAGCCACTAGAGAAACTTAAAAAATCGCGCGATTTTTTAATTTTCTCTAGTGGCTTCTCCGATTTATTAATCATCAGAAAGTTAGAAGAAATGGTGTGAATATGTATTATGGAAGGACAATTTTTAAATTGTTGTGATGCTTCCTTGCAAACAGTTAAAGTGTTGTTCAACATTGGGTAAATCGAAACATTTTATTTGTCCTTACTGCATAGAAAATGTAAACGATACTATGGTTGGTTGTTTTTATATTACCAATAAAAATTATAAAATTTTTGGGGCGAAATTGCATTTTTTATTTTGGGGTAAAACTTCATTAGGCAAAATTACCCCAAACTTGGGGCAATTTTTCATTTTATTGTTGGGACAATATTGCATTATTTTGGAGGGAAATTGTTCGAGGTATATTGGGTCAAAATTCATTATACAGTTTCAGCCCAAATTTGGGGCCATTTTTCACAATGCATTTTGGGGCCATACTTCCTGGGGCCATTTTTCGCGGAGCCAAATTTAATGTTATATTTCTATAACGTCGAAAAAATTTCGCCCGGAGTCGGAGTCGAGTTATTTTTTTCGACTCCGACACCGACTCCGGCAAAATTGCTCGACTCCGACTCGTAGACTCCGACTCCGAAACCTTGGTTGAACCTTTTGCAAATATCTTCCAAATAAAGTTCTCAGCAATTCTTCTGAACATTCTGAAACTCTAAAATGCTTACTTATATTTCAAACACAGTTCACACCAACAGTTTATTCTCGCATTTCGGATTGCATCACATTATAGACATATTTATTAAATCGTAGTTTAAAAATATACTGAAAACATCGTGATAGAGGCATTTTAAAACAGTGGCATGTTCTGAAGATTTGTGCAATACATTTCAAAGAATATTTCTCAAAAAAAAAAAACATTAAAAAATTAACCGTTTTGGAGATATGGTGCGAAATGTATACAAATTATAGAAATTTTCGATATTTTATATAATTTGTGGGTTTTGTGGGCTTCGAGTTAATTATGTCTCCAAATATTTTATTCCTGCCCTTATCAAATTTGCTTCAGAGTAAGATGAAGATTCACATAAGTTTCAGAGATATAGCCCAGAATTGGTTTAAAAAAATCAATATTTAACCATGTGTAGATGGGGCCATAAAATCCAAGATGGACCTAACACAACAAAACTCAACTAGGGTTTTTGTCGTTTGGGTCTGTACTTTAAAAAAATCCTCAGTTCAAATTGTTTGCACAAGACTACCTTAAAAATGTCGCACAGTGTTATACCATCGAAGCCTGGTCCTTCCAGTTCTGCGTGTACCGCCATGCGGCCCGTATTTATTCAATTTTAGCAGGTTTATCATTGCTCATTCTTATAACATGAAGTAGCTAACGCAAGTCCTGCTTGCGCAATTGCCAATGCTTCGGAACCATACATTTGCACAAACAGTATCAGTGAGGCTTCTTCTAATTTCACAACGGATGTTGCTTGTTGTGTTTATGGCGGTGTCGAGGTAGACGAATTCTTTAACTACCTCAAAATTATAGGTACCAACTTCTTCTACTGATCACCCCATGATGTCGATGTGGTAAGCATAAGCAAGTAACATGTGGTTATTGGAACTCATCTTACAAAGCCGAATGAGCTTTGCGGTGATACGAAATTCTGACATGCCTTGGAATACCTTTGAACGTAAGGGGCTGTCGAAGGCTGTTGTATAATCGACAAAAAGATGGTAATTGTCGATCTACATCTCTTAGGTCTTTTCCAAGGTTTGCCACATGGTAAATATTTTGTCAATGGTGGATTTTCTTCTGGATTGGATCTGTGGTATCTTCGTCTGATATGTTATCGGGACAAGCATAAAGTAATTGAGCCTGTTGAGTGGATGGATATTCAGCAAAATAAATTGGAAGTAGTGCAATGTAGACTTGCTCTTTCACGGTATATTTTGATGCAGTTCAAACGGAGTCGTGAAAGAGTCACTCCATTCCTTACATTTTAACCGCATTCGGATGCGATCAAATGAATGACATCCTTTCCTCACATTTTAAAAGCAACTGGATGCAGTTCAGTCGGAGTCGTGAAAAAGGCACTCCAATTCCTTACATTTTAACGGCATTTGGATGCGAACCAACGATTGACATCTATTTGTCACATTTAAATTGCATCCGGATGCAGTTCAAGGGAGTCGTGAAAAAGGCACTCCGTTCGATACATTTTACAAGCAGTTGCTTCGTGATCCCTAGCAAGCCAATTTGTAGATATCTACGACTACAGAATTTTTCAAAGAAGGAAAAATTGTGCATCAATTTCTAAAATTTTTGTATAAAAAATAAAAAAATACAACCAAAAGTTGGGAACATTTTTACGGTAACTCACGAGATGAAAATTTTCTAATGAAGTGCAGTTGGAGTACTTGTCGAAATCTCAACTGGGAAGACAATATAAGAACCCGTTTAGCAGATGAAGCAAAAACATTTCAGCCTGGATTAAATGGAGAGCGGACGAAACAAACTTAGTTGCGATTGAATTTAATGAAGAAATTTCATAATCTGTGTTAATGTAATAAAGTTCTTATTATTCTTGTTTTACACAAACAATCAATTTTTTGGTATTATTTTGGGATAGTCTGCAGTAGCTTGCATTTTTATTGCATCTTTGAACTGCATAAAAACACATTCTGAAGAGTGCCTTTAAATACAATCCAAAGCACTGCATCAAAACACGTGCTTTTAATCGGCGAGACATACACATTGGGTGCCATCGTGAAGCAATGATATGTACACCAGCCTTGCACGATGAATGCTCTAGTTCGATTTCCAGGCCAGACAACATCACATTTTCAACGGTGGCCAAAATATCCCTAAGCAAAATGTTGGCGACGTTTCCTGAGTATTTCAGCCAAGGTTGTTCAGCTTCGTTTCTTGAACCACCATCGCATTTAAACTGCAGAAATGTCACATTATCAGAGAGAAACCACTGCATAATAATCTGGAGACTAATATGTCAGGATAGGTTTAAAGATGCCCAGCCATCTAATAATAAAATAAATGGTCCATGACTCGGGAGACATAATGAAAGCGCACTATCAATAGTAGTCCTACACAGGAAACACCACCCAGGGACAGCTCTCGAATTACTTACGGGGGGCGTTCATTAACTACTACTTTCATCGATATATATATATATATATATAGTAACGGGTCCTGTGAGGCTTTTCAAGTCCATTAAGCCATTAACATTAATGAGTGTCAGTGTCTTTCTCCATCGTGGATCCATCTGTTCGATCGCTACGGTAATCAGAATTGACACAGCCTTCATAGTTTGGACAGTGGCACCTTACTCCCATGTTCATGCCACCAGAGAAGTTCCCAATAGAATACAGTGCAAGAAAACCTTTCTTCGTCCCGCCATCGTCATGTCTTTTCCACGTCAAGCGATAGCTCATGATTGTGCCGATATATTTAGCTTCCGGAGAAAGTTATAATGCGACTCCATCGGGATATTTGCGTTTACTGGGGCCTAATTACGTCATTCGGTTCGGCCGATTATTTGCTCGTGAATGGAAAAATCGAACTATAAAAACCTACATATGTGTTCTTCAAAGAACATTAAGAAAGTAGATGGTAAATAATGTGTCCATTTTAAAGCAAAAACTAAAAAGCAAAATTAGTAATACATCTGAAGTTGTCAAAACAGTCTTCGAATTTATATCACATTGCACAGTGGATCCACTTGTATGGAGAAAGTGGCCAAAAATATTTAGAGTGTTAAAATCAGAGCAATGCGCTGGTTACACCTTTGTGCTACTGCGAAAAGTGTTTTAAGAAACCATGAGCGTAACATTCTCCCCCCTTTCCCCTCTGGAGGGCGTATACGGTAACAATTGTTTTATGCTGTTAATACAAAATGACATGAACAAAGGTCCCGATTATCTTATGATGCAAACATAGGCTTGGGAAAACAAAACAATCTCCAAAACAACATAAAATCCAACCAATTTAGCGTATTAAAAAAATCAACATTTTTGCCGGAAAATTGGTAAAGTCATGCCAATTATGTTAATGTACGTGGTCAGATAACAGAGTTATACGCTAATATATCCATAGAAACGCTATTATAGGGCAGCTTTAGTCAGCGACCCACCATTTATAGTCTGGCACTAGATGGCAGCTGATTTTAATACTGAATAATCTTAAACCCATGACCTACTTTGGAAATTTATTCCCGAGGTGGGCACTGCTGGGCATCATGACTAAAACCTTAGGTCAAATTTAAGTATATGATCGAATTGGCATTACAAAATACACTAAGAAAATATGCAGCTAACTAGAATTCCAGAAAACGCTAATACACTATTTATTAATGAAAAATAAGCTATTAACCCCTCCTTCAAAATCCACTATAATATTTTGCTATACGTATTAGTTTCGCGATATTTTGAATATATTTACTTGCACTTAAAATATAGGTTGTACTCACAACAAAAAATATTAGTCAAATGTTCTGACTTTTGAAGCTATTCTTAAGAAGATCGCGTTCGAATGAAACAAATACTAATATATTTTTAAAAAGGTCCATGTCATTGCTGTTATAGTTGCCAGATGTTGTACCAAAATTTTGACATTAATTTTTTTATTTTTGGCCAATGGGTGGATCATTGTGCATTGTGCACATTGTGAAATAGCAATTTAATACTTCTAGCATTATACCAAAAATACTCTGTAACTACTAACAAGTAAGAAAAGCGTTAAGTTCGGTCGGGCCGAACTTTTTATACCCTCCACCACAAATTTCAGCCATTTCGGTGGATTAATGTGGCCACAACCTTCAAAATACCGAAATGCGGAAGGTACCGTTCTATGGGGGCTATACGATGGCGTGGACCTATACCTAAAAATTTCTGGGGGAAAGTTTTATACGCCTAAAGAAGACTAAATATCAAATTTCAGCCATCTCGGTGTGATAATGAGGCTAAAACGTTCAAAATATCGAAAATCGGGAGATATTGTATTATGGGGGGCTATATCAACACGTGGACCTATATAAACATTTTATGGTAGAAATGTTTCTTAGCCTCTGGAAACACAAAATACAAAGTTACAACCCATTCTTCGGTCAAATGGGTCTAATACATTCAAAATATATTCAAATGACGCGTACTTTATAAGGGGCCTTATGTGGGGGCTATACCAAAACGTGGACCTATATAACCCAACTTTGGTAGGAATGTTTTCTGGCCTCTGAAGACACAAAATACCAAATTACAACCAATTCTGTGGTCAAATGGGTCTAATACATTCAAAATATATTAAAATGACGCGTACTTTATATGGGGCCTTATATGGGGGCTATACCAAAACGTGGACCTATATAACCCAACTTTGGTAGGAATATTTTTTGGCCTCTGGAGACACAAAGTACCAAATTACAACCAATTCGGTGGTAAAATGGGCCAAATATCTTAAAAATTCCTTAAAACGACGACGCGTCACGCGTCATTTTGTATGGGGGCTATACGAAAGCGTCGACCTACATAGCCCGCTTTCAATACCAAAAGTCCTACGTAAAAATAACATATTTTCCCAAAATTTCATCAACCTACGTCAATCCGTTCGGACGCTAGAGTGATTTCCACAGACGGACAGACGGACAGACGGACAGACGGACGGACATGGCTATATCGATGTAGAATTGCACGCTGATCAAGAATATATATACTTTGTGTGGTCTACAATGATTATTTCGAGTAGTTACAAACGTAGTGACAAACTTAATATACCCCCATCCTATGGTGGAGGGTATAAAAATACTATGTAACTAATTTGGATATCCAGCAACACTGAATTTTAACTGACCCTTTGGCACTGCATTTTAACTTAACCTTTGGCACTGCATTTTAACCGACCCTTTGGCACTGCATTTCAACTGACCCTTTTGACACTGCATTTCAACTGACCCTTTGGCACAACATTTTAACTAACCCTTTGGGGTAGAAAATAATGCAGTCCAAAACACGTGTTATGATACAAGCATTCTGCGGAATGTGTGCAAGTCATTGCAAAATATCCCAGAACAAATAAAATGCATTTCTTATTTGTGTAAAACAAACATTTTAAAAACTTTATTACATTAACACAAATTATGAAAATTCTCCATTGAATTCGCAACCATGCGTGTTTCCTCCGCTCTCCATTTAATCCAAGCTGAACTGTTTTTGCTTCATGACGATCATGATCATGACGACGACAGTATGGCCGATATATGTTAAATTTTTTTATTTCAATTATCTGCCACAATTTTTTTCATTCATTCGTTTCATTCATGTTTCATTCATTAATATTAACTTTTTATCGTTATTTTCTGCTTTAAAATAGATTTAAAACTCAATTATAATTATTTTTTAAATTTGAATTCCGTCAAATGAGTTTTTTTTTTTTAAAAAAAATCGCGGATATTTTTAAAAATCGTTTTTTTTTTGTAAATCGTGGATTTTTCAGAAAGTGTTTTTTTTTTAAATTTTAAAAGATTTTTTAAGAAGATTTTATTGCTGTTTTTTTAATCGTAGATTTTTGAGAAAGAATTTTTTTAAAAAATTGTGTATTTTGATAAAAAGTTTTTTTTTTTAAACGGGGATTTTTTTAAAAACTGCTCTTCTTAAATCTTGGATTCTTTAAAAAAGTTTTTTTTTTTTAAATCGTGGATTTTTTCAAAAATCGTGGATTTTTTAAATAGATTTTTTCAAAAATCGAGGATTTTTTAAATAGATTTTTTCAAAAATCGAGGATTTTTTAAATAGATTTTTTTCAAAAATCGAGGATTTTTTAAACAGATTTTTTAAAAAATCGAGGATTTTTAAATTTTTTTTTAATCGTGGATTTTTTAAAGAATTTTTTCAAAAATCGTGGATTTTTTAAAAAGTTTTTTTTAAATCATGGATTTTTAAATTTTTTTTTAAATAGTGGATTTTTTAAAATGTTTTTTTTTAAATCGTGGATTTTTTAAAAAGTTTTTTTTTTTAAATCGTGGATTTTTTAAAAAGTTTTTTTTACATCGTGGATTTTTTAAAAAGTTTTTTTTACATCGTGGATTTTTTAAAAAGTTTTTTTTACATCGTGGATTTTTTAAAAAGTTTTTTTTTTTTAAATCGTGGATTTTTGAAAAGGATTTTTTCAAAAATCTTGGATTTTTTTCAAAAAAAACGATTTTTTCAAAAATCGTGGATTTTTTTTAAAAAAGATTTTTTCAAAAATCGTGGATCTTTTAAAAAAGATTTTTTCAAAAATCGTGGAAGGTCGTGGATTTTTCAAAAAAAAAAAAAATTTTAAAACATCGTGGATTTTTTAAAAGGTGTTTCTTAAAAATTTGTGGAATTTTTAAAAAGTGTTTTTTAAAAAATCGTGGATTTTTTTAAAAAGAGTTTTTTAAAAACTCATTGATTTTGTAAATAGTTTTTTTAAAAAGATTTTTTTATTTAACACCCAAATTGAAAAATAAGGCAAAACCTATGTGTAATAAGGTTAAACCTATTCAAACCCTAACACAATTGACAAAACCTATTCACAACCCAAATTGGCAATACTTCTTAAAACCCAAATTCTGACATGGGGTTGGCAACACATTTTTAAACCCCAAATTCTAACACGGGATCGACAACTCTTCTTTAAAACTCAAATTCTAACATGTTGTTGGCAACACTTCTATAATACCCAAATTCTGTCATGGGGTTGGCAACACTTTTTAATACCCAAATTCAAACATAATCCCAATCATCAAAAGATGCGACTACTTGTAAACTATTGTTACGATCTACGCAATTGAAACAAATCATAGGTCGTATTTTAAGTATTTCATCCCATTCAAGTCAACCCCATACTTCAATGCCTCGCAATCATCCGGTGACAAAGGTAGCCTATTAACACCATTGGCTCCGAAGCCAACAACAACGCATACCTCAAAATCTTTAAACACTACAACAGCCAAGTGAAGCTATTACAACACTTTTTAGGCACTTCATCATGAAAAATACGGATTTTTATTTATTCAAGTACTTATTAATAAATTACCTTGGCAACTAGGTTTTAGTAAATTGATGCAATTTGAAATAATATAAAAATTAGCTATATTTAGATATGACAATATTGAGTTGAAAAGGCTGCAACAATTGGAGTTTTTAACTTTTGGAGTTGTGGGACTCCCGTGGTATTTGGTCTAAAACTAACATTTCATCGTGATACATAATTGTTGGCCAAAAAGATTATAATACCAATTGTGGTGTAGGGTATAAAAATACCAAAACATATAAATGAATTAAATGTGATATTGTCATTAATCGATGCGTATGTATCTAAAACATATATAAATTGTTTATAAATAAAACTTGTCGTAAAGAAATATGGCTACATAATTCGAAAATCAAATTTCTTGTTAAGATTAATTCTCATAGAACTGAGAACATAAAGGTCCATGTACCTAAAGATCTCAGCTGTTAATATTAAAGACAAATTTGATCATGAAATTGAATGAACGTTGACAAAATTTATGATAAATTGTGACCTCAATTCCAATAGTCGGCTTCATCACTCAACATTATTTGAAATAGTAGACAATTTCACCAATAAAAACAACAGTTTTTTTTCATTTCAAAAAAATTTAGTGCAACAAATCGTTTTTAATTATTTACCCAGATAAACGAGACATTTTATAGCAATTGAAGTGAAATTAATGCCCACAAAGAAACAAACAGACAGACACATTCACCGAAGCATATTCATTTGTGTTCACTCACAGCAAACAACGAAAGGGAGTTGAAACAAACAAACACACATACATGCATTCATTCCATGACATCCCCAGTCGATCCTATTCCTGAATGCATTAGATAAATAATGCTGTGTGTGATGCATGCACCTCTCTTCCATACAAAAGATGGCATCTGTAACTGAAACTGATGAAAACAGGCATCTCGTGTCATTAACAAAATGACAACAGCATCAACGAACTCTTTGGAGTAACAATGGGCCACAAGTTGAACTACACTTACACTGACAACTAAAAGTGTGTTCTATGCAAAATATGCTGTTGGAAAATTAAATACTCGTTTCACTACTTATTGTCCTGGGTGTAAATATTTATACAGTTAGAAAATGTATGTGACATCTAATGAAAGTCGTCTGCACGCATATTATGATGTATCCACATACTTGCATTAAGTTAAAAGAGTAGAGGACAAGCTAGCAGTGGACGGACGTACGGACAGACTGCAGTGCGTGACTGGTCCTCAAACACACACTAACTCATCTCAGACACATAGCAGATGTGACATCTATGATTAGAGCGGCTGTCAAATATCTTGTCGTCAATCAGTCATCCACACAATGCAGCAGAGTCCACGGACAATTTCCAAGTCATTCATTGCTCCGTTGTTGCATGACTCCACATTATGGAAGAAGAGTTAGTTGACTGCACTTGGTTCTGGGGTGCTGACAAAATGTACTACACAGCCACGCCATGTGTCAATGGTTCTACTATTTACATGTTGTACGGGAAGTATTAGACAGCGAGGACAGACAGTTTGTTCTGGGTCTCCCCATAATTCAGGGCAATGCAACAGATTACTAAATGTCAAACTAATGTAAGTGTCTCCTCCTTGCACACAACCAGGAATATTTTTGTTGTACACCTACTTTGTGTAATCCATAGAGTTCATCATTTCATGCCCTCCATGGCACCATTTCACAACTTAACTCTTTATTTAGCGGGAAGATATGAAAATGTCCGATATATGTCGCACCTTCCCATATACTACTATATATGAAAATTAATTTGTACAAAATCAGTAGGCATTCTTAAATAAGGTCATGGTAAATATATGGAGAGATAAAAAATCATATGTCCGTTTTATTTTTATCCTTGCGATTATTGAGACTTTTTGACCATTACATACAATTAGAATGATTCTACATCCACTGCTGTGTAGCAGTCCCCAATTGTCACCTATGTACGGCATCATCGCATGTTGCAAAGAAGATCACTCTGCATTTTAATCCAGATAAATGTGGAACATTTGTCATTCTAGCAAATTCCGTTCGACTCTTTTCATCTATCATTACGCGCTATTTCATCCCACTCGTTTGCATAGGGCCAAGATGAATGACAATTACAAGAGTCTTGTCAAAATTAATCCCCAGATTTCATCATTGCTTTTAAATGCCTTTATTTTCTTCAAATATCCGTGCGAAGCGTGCTAAGAATAATTTTCTCTAAATCTTTTTTGCAGCAGACTTTTTTATGTTGCACAAAATAGAATTGTTTTCTATGGAATGGGAAAAGAATCGTTGTATTGGGGATTTTATGTACATACTCACATATGTATTTGTGACTATAAACACCGGGAAACATCGAACGGGTTTTATGATTTGATGTACTCCAAATCGATTTTCCTTGTTTTAAGTTGTTCGACATATTTTCAATTTAATCATTCTATTAATAGTAATAGGTAATCATTCTAATATATAGATAGTATGTAGATATATCGATATATGTAGTCATTATAATGACGGAATATTTGTTTTCTTGTGAAATATTTTCTTGTCCAGAAGAAAAGTACAGGTTTCCTAATTGATATGAAGCAATATGTAAAAAATTAAACTAACTAATTCTCCAAACAAACATACAGTAATTACTTTTCTATTATCAGATTACAGGGTGACGTAGGGGATGAAAGATACCAAGAAACGGCCATAACCGGTTTTAACACGCGCGAAGCCCACTACTTATCTCCTCTCTTTCATCACAAGCGGACACTGACCTACCCTTGGTGTCGACTGGATAGCTGACATGACAATCAAATTATTCTAGGCGATTTTAATGCCGAAATTGTATAGGAGAATATTTTTATTCCAGCAGTTGGGAAATTCTGTCTCTTCTCGACATTCATAAGGGCACCAGTCTATCACCAGGCAAAAAAAAACGTCGTTAGTTTGGACCGTCCAAAGTTTTTTGAAGTAAATAGAAACAATTAGTTCCCATTATTTTATAAAAGTACTAAGCTCTTCCTTTACGTAAAGGCTTATACCTTAGAGGAGCAGAATATCCTAACTGATGATAATCAATTAACATTGATAAATTTCTGCGTTGACGTTTTCTACCCATAGAGATTCCAAAATACCAAGTTACATTTACATACATAGATACAATCATCGGAATAACATTTAACACAGTAAGGGCCATTATTACATGTGTTCTTTTACTATCTGATGGATTTGAAAATGCAAAATAAACTAATTTTGAGGCATTAAAAACATAATTTTCACATTAAAAGTTAATGACTTGAAGCTACTCCTTGAAATTCAATCATCACTTTTAACTTTAAGTTAACCGGAACGCTGTAAATCTGTTCGGTAAATCCAAACTATAACAAAAGAAGACTTATAGTAATGGGGGTAAGGGTATGCTCAGTTCTTTTTAGATTACAATATAATTTCTACAGGACCATTGTAAAGTTGGATGACCTTTGCTACGAAAATAACAAAAAACAGAGGTCAATAAACTTTTGGAATCTTTTGGGAAATCAGATTACGCCAACAGCTCTGTGAACACTCACCTAAATCCATGGCAGTGACACCCACTACATCGGCGAGTTCAATACTCCTCATAATCTTCCAATAAAATGAAGAGTCCTCAGATTATGAGACAAGAAAAAAATGCAATCACATCTTCAATAAAACAATTCAAATCGGCCATAAATCTGATAAAATATCAAGATAATAATATTCAGGATTTATTAGATGCTCGAAATTCTCTAAAGACGAAAACATCCGTCACAACCAAGTACTGGGCCAGCCAGCATTCATTCAAATTATTTTATTGAAAGAAACAAAAAAAACAATGAGTTAAATCAAGAACAAAAACCCCAAATTGGATTGAATGGTCAGCAGGAAAAGAAAAAGTACAAAACAAAACATGTCACTAACGTGAGACAATTCCCTTAAATGGTGCAGACCGCAAACGGCG
Organism: Musca autumnalis; assembly: GCF_047663935.1. Lineage (NCBI taxonomy): Eukaryota > Metazoa > Arthropoda > Insecta > Diptera > Muscidae > Musca > Musca autumnalis. Next base: position 116,850,268 of record NW_027411644.1, read on the forward strand.
TTTATTACGGTGGCTCCCACCACAACCGCCACCAATTGTTTGGTAAGGTGTCAGTTTTGTAGTCTCTCATTTACACAATGGAGGAATTAACAAAAAAAAACTGAATGAAGTTTTTTTCTTAGTTGCCTTTGTCATAGCCCAAAATGAAGATGACGACACAGAGCAGCGACAAAGAAGGAAGGGTACAGGGCGAACCGTCACTTATGGAAACTGCCGTGATTGCAGTAAAGCCAATTGCGCATTGATGCTTTGATTTATTTTTATTGAATCCATTCACATTGATCACTGATTACGATCAGTTTTGATACCGAACGAAAAAAGAAAGGTCGCCATAACCCACCATATCCATAATGATCAAATGATGTATGATCTGGCCTGGCGTTTATTCGGAATTTATTTTTAATCGCTTCGAAACGATTCTTGGTAGATTACGCCAAAGAATTTTAGCGCAATTGTGGCGGCTATGTTTGTTTCTTCCAGGTAAATTCCGTACAAAAAACATTGATTTGAAATGGATGCTCCGTCTCCAGTCAATGGTTGACTTGCCATTATCAATGTGTAACCAAGAAGTTTAACGTGCGTACTGGTGCACGTACCATGATTCATGTTTAAACTCTGTTGTTCGGTTTGTTTTCCATACGCTTAAGACGTTTTTAATAAACTGCTAATTGATCAGATTAAAATGGTGTCCAAACTACGTTTTTATTCACTGTTAGCACGTGACATACAACATAACTCAATTTCTGGAGCACACCTTCCCACACATATCGCTGTTGTGAAGATGGATTATTATTTGTCAGACTTTGGGAATACGCGGAATTGTGGGTGAAGATGAAATTTGTTTGAATCAACAAAAAACAAACTTCGGTGTGGGAAGAAGCAATGTTGATGCCAGTAATGTAGACATACATTTTCTCTGAAATAGAAATGCCTGGCATGATCTTTCTCTGGGGGACTCTTTTTTAATTTATTGAAAATTTTCAGTTTATTTAATTACATAGTGCTAGTTGGCCGAGTGTTAACAATGTTTTGTGGAATATTTTCTTGTTCACGGAATGGAAGAACGTTTTATTCGAGGAAACCACTTGAACGTAGCATAATCCTACGGTGGCAGGTTCTATGCACTGGATTGACTCGAAGGAATCTTCGACCTCACCTCATCAATTATGTGTTTTTTTTGTTCGTGGATTTTTTTCACCATAGGAGAGGAAATTTATCCCGGAATGCCTGCTCCGAGCTCTTTTGGTCCGTGCTGGGATAGTATGGATGTATGGAATAAGTGCATTTCCCGAGATTACTGCGATAGGTATGTTGCTGCTTGCTGCGCCAGAACATCTTCCATTGTATCTCAAACTTCGTTGTCGGAATACGAGACGCCCCCGCAGTCTCCCCAACAACAAAAAACGCAGCATCTAACACCACAGGTAGTTGTTCAGCGGCCCGGAAATGCATCATTCCTGCAATTCAATTGCAACGGTATCCGCAATAAGGTAAGCGATAATGTGACTTTATGAGTCAGAAAAACATCATGATCGCCACGATCCAGGAAACGAAGTTCACCGCCACCTGTAGCTTTTAAGGTTGCGATGGTTACAGCGTTTTGCGGAAGGATCGCACAAGAAGCGGAGGAGGAGAACTCGCTTGAGCTTGACTCTAGTGACCCATACATGGAATGTGTGAGGGTAGCAGTAAAGTGTGGTACTGTCGAGGTAGTGCTGCTTAACGTGTACATACCGCCGATGAATAGCTGTGCCCTGCGTCATATGCCCGATATTAGTTCGCTTTTAGAGGGCAATTACCGTCTGGTGATAGGGAACTTCAATGCCCATCACGAGCTTGGGCATTCCGTCTTAGGTAATGAGGGGTACGGCGATGACCGAGTAAATTGATAGCTCCACGTTTTGCACAGTAAATGAAGACGCTCCTACGAGGATAAGAGGAGATTGCCACTGCTCGCCAGATATCACTATTGTGGCACCAGGTCTGATAAATGACGTATCCTGGAAACCCTTCATTTCCCTTGACTCAGACCACCTTCCTACCATCGTCTACGTAAATAGACCACCCGACATCACAACCTCTCAAGGAAGCGTTGGGCCCACACCGAATATTCGATGATAATGCTTAAGGAACTGGATGAACCTGGAGATGAACCTATCGTTAGCCACCCAGATTGTACCAGAAGCCTGGAAAGTTGACAGGGTGGTCCCGCTACGGACGCCTGACAAGGATACCAGCAGAGGTGAATCGTACAGGCCGATTTCACTCCTGTCGCCAGTAGCAAAGATTCTAGAGGCACTACTCCTCCCCACAATGAGAAGCAGTTTTCCAGTTGCCCAACATCAACATGGATTCTGGAAAATGCATAGTACTACAACAGCATTACACGCCATATCCACACATATCAGTAGAGGTCAGAACCAAAACAGGCCGTGCGACCGAACAATTATGGTGGCACTTTACCTATTGAAGGCTTGCCTCCCACGCAAGCCACAGCTATTTGTGATAAGATCAGAAGTAGGAACAAGGTCCTTCATACACTGGCACTTGGTTCGCTGACAAAGAAACCTTGTTGACCTCTTACAAAGCAATAGGCCTGTCTATGGTAAGCTATGCGGGGCCAGCGTGGAATGCAAATGTTAGCGCTACGCAGCCAGCGTGCAATGCAAATGTTAGCGCTACGCAGTGGAAGAGTATTCAAACTGCAACAGGGTACCATCTTCATGAGGAGACGAAGGTTCTACAGGCGCATCAGCACAACAGGATGTTGTCGATGCAGTACAGTCGAACCCCGATTCCGAACCCTGAATCGATTATCCGGGAACCTCCATTATCCGGGATAGAAAAGAAATGTTGGTCTCATTTTCATTACCTCTATTATCCGTTACAAACTCTATTATCCGGGAGTAAAAGCACACCTTTCATTTAATTTGATTAAGAAATTCTCCTTTTTCAAACAATTTGTGTATTTATAAGATCACAAAAACCACGAAACAAAATCAATACCGATGAATATGATTACGATGACGGAGCAATACATCCTTCAAAAAACTGCATGAATACCACTGTCTGCCCTAATATTTCAAAAAAAGATACTAATGTGTCCAAAAGCCGCATAAAAAACATTGACTGCATTATCCGGTCACAGGCACTACAAAGATACAGTGTGAATGCCGTACTTGGGGACCACTCCCATCCATCGCAGGCAAGCACGAGTGGTTTTAACCCAGTTAAAATCCGGACAATGCAGCCGCCTCAATTCGTTTTGGGCCTGAATTGATGCCACGATACCCAACACATGCCCAGCATGTGGATTGGCCACACGATACGCTGTATTTCTTCATCTGTCCACTTATTCTTTATGGACGCAAGCAGTTCAGGTTACAGAATTTTTGAGTCTGGATACAGAGGAACCAAAACCTGATAACTGAAAGAATGCACGAACGACCAACTTGAACGTAGCTAGTAGAGTACTTCCGTAGGCAGTGTACTTCCGTGCAGCACTCCTCATCCCCATAGCATATTGTCCACACCATGCTATAGTCGCATAATTAGAAGAATACAGGCACGAATCCAACAACAACACACCAACAAGCACAGCCGTTATGGAAATCCCAACCAAAGAGGAAGGCAACAAGATACTGAACTAAGTGAGAAAGAGCTTCGCAAAGCTCACAACAGAAACGAAGCAGCTGTCAGGAACTCAACCACCAAAGTTTCAGAAGTCCAGGTGCGGCTTAACAAAAAACAGCAGGATGTTCCCAAGGGGATCAAATACACTCCCTCCACTTTCTCGGAAAGGGGGGAAGGTATAATGTCTCCCGAAGAGCACTACATTGCGAAACCATCTAAAAAGAAGCTTCCCAACTTCAAGTGCCCCGCTAAACTTTGTCAAGGCCCACGCAACCGCTGTACAGAGAATCGTTTCGCAGAGGGCGACATGGTGTGCTCGGACAGGAAAAATGTGAGCCCGACCACTGAATCTTTTGGAAAGTCTAGGGATTCTGTCAATATGTCAATTGCAACCACAAATTATTGGACCACATCCTACAAGGGCGTGAACCAATATCAATTAGGGGGACATACATATTACTACTACTATAATTGGGCCGCATGCGCACTCTACCACTCATGAGGAGATAGTCAACAGTATTGTATCTCCTTGGGGAGGTGGCAAATTAAAGCTGGTGAGGAAGGATTAAATTCCTCACCTGACCAAAGCGGCGATGGTTGCAAATTCGAGACGAAACACACGCTCGTGGTCTTTGGAAGACAAAATGAGACTTCGGAAGTGAAGAGATGGGAGATCTTCTACAGGGAGAAGATACTCTCTCACTGGTCTGTCTGACAAAGATCATTTCAAGATTGACAGATGAGGACCAAACAAAGAACCTTCTATTTCTGACTGGCAGGCATCTTTACAGCACACCTTAGACAGAATATAGCGAATGCATGGCTTGCGACGAGGAACGCAGCTCCTGGAAGACAAACTAATTCAGGAAAACTAAATCAAGCCAAATGGGTTTTAACCCAGATATGCCGAGTGTACTACATGTAGTACACCTACTATTTGTAGGTTTCTGTGCTTATTTTACGTTAACTTTTCTAATAAACTTGCTGAGGTGCTACAGAACATAACGGCAAACAAAGCGTACTTTGACAAGTTTTGTCTAAAGTAATTGCTTGTGCGAATTATTTATGATCAAAGATTTCAGTTTTGTGAAATTTGAAAAAGTGTGAAGATGCCACGCAATCGGTGCGAAAAAAATTTATATGCATATTTTATTTTTGTTGGTTTTCTATGTTTTTCTAATTTTAACAGTTGTAAAAATCAATACGTGGCTAAAGTACGGATCAAAAAATTAATTACATGTGGTTTTAGTTGACATATTTCCTTGCGTACTACATGTAGTACGTTCGGCACTTGTGTGTAAAAAATAAAAATATTATTTTTACAGATTTTTATCATTAAATGAGATAATAAAGGCCTTAGAAGAAATATTTGAACAGTTTTTACACGATTTTAATGACATCGCAATTGTACCCGATGGAGATGTGAATACGAGGGCTACTAGATAAGTTTCTGGCCTAGGCAATATCGCTCAAAAACGGCCCTTGTACCAGAAAACATTGATGTCGTGTAAGAACTAATAATGCAAAATCGTCATGTGAGATAGAGGCAGCCTTGGTCATTTTTTGCACCAGCATACATTCGATATTGCATGAACATCTGTCCGTAAAAAAAGGTTTGTTATCGTGGGAACCTGCACAATTTGACAATCGCTCAAAAAAGGATCGTGTCGATTGGTGCAAAGAAATTTTGAAAACATATGGTAGCGGTGCTTCACAAGACGTTCATACCGTCCACAGAGGTGACGAATGGCGGATATATGCGTATGAGCCCGAAACAAAACAGTAATCGACCATGGGGTCTTCGAACACGAGCCAAATCCAACTAAAGTTGTTCATTGAAGAAGCACTTCGAAACAAATGGTCGCCTGTTTTTGCGGCTAAACTGACTATATGGCTTGAAAAACGTACGACGATAAATTCTGAGGGGTACACCACAATTTGTTCGATGTCTGATGTCTTCGGAAACGAACAAGAAAAGTCGAATCATTGTGCACCATGACAATGTGAGCTCTTACATATTCAAACCAAAGCATTTTTGACCGGAATTGATGGGTCATCCGCCGTACAGCCCTGACTTGGAACCCAATGTCTTCATTTGATTCCCGCACATAACGAAAAAAGGTGTGGTCAACGATTTTCGTCGCCAGTAGATGCTGTTACAGCGTTCAAAAACCATGTTTTGGAGATGTCTCATCCGGGGTGGAAAAAATGCTTAAACAATTGGTTTGAGTGCTGCCAAAAGTGTATAAATCATGATGGAAAATACTTTAGAAAACAACAAAACTATTTTTGTTGATAAATATTTGCATTTTCATTATTAGGCCAGAAACTTTCATAGAAGCCCTCCTAATTACATTATAGATGACGATCCTGGAGCAGATGAAGCGAATTTTAAAAATTTATCTCCACTATTATTAAATGTTGAAGCTGATTTTTTGGAAATCTTTATTCCACTGTTTCAGATAGCGATGACGATATTGCACTTGCGTTATTGTAACAGATCTTGCTTTTTCCTTCTCACTGGCGGCTTGATACGTCAGTGAAAAGAGCGAAGCAAAATCTGGAAGACATCGATGCTATTATTTCAGCATGTGATCAGGAAATTTTACCCAAAACCTTGGAATTGTTTTAAAAAATGTTGATGGTGATTTAGTGCAAGTTATTACTCAATTCTCCAATGACTATGCCCCAAACATAATAAAACTACATTTGTATTTTGCATACGTATATGCCGAGTGTACTACATGTTGTACGGCCTTAAAATCCAAGTTATAAAATATTTTTCTTTATTTTTTCTTCAGTTTTGTAATATTATCAGTCAGAATAACACTATTTTCGAAAATCACGAAAATTGCTTCATTAGTTTGCCCGTCGGCATATCCGGGTTAAGCAGGCCTCGGCAATAGGAGCCTCTTTTGTAAACATTTTTCAGACCGACAGTAAAAAAGAGACCCAACATACCAAATACAAATATGCTCTGTTACAGAACCTGCACGAAGCTACTATTTTTTACTACGATAACATTTTTTCCTTTATGTTATCGGAAAAAATAGTAAAAATTAGTAGATTCTTGCAGTACTGGAACAAACCAATAAAAAGTAAAATTACTTGAGGAAAATAGTATAAAATTAGAAAATTCACAATCAAAATATTAAGTTCGCAAACTTTTCCAAAGTCTGTCTAAATAATATTTGTATACACATTTTTGTTGATTGACATTTGTTGATGAATTAGTTTTCCTAAAAACTTTTTTTTTTAATTTTTAATTTGTATGTGATTAATTGTATATCCGCGTTGTGTTAAAAAATAATTATATCCGTATTGTGCTAGAATATAACTGCCGATTCCTAAAAACTATAAAAGAGTGTTAAAAGACAAAAAAATCATTAAACTTCTTTTGAATCATAAAAAAATACGAATCTGAAGAAGTTTTCAGGACTGGTGACATAAATAGCGGTCGTGATGAAACTAGAAGTAAATGCGAACAAAGAGAAAGTGACGAAACTACGATTAATTATAGCATATACAATGAATATACATATTGAGTACAGGATTACTCAATTTTTCCGCGTTCAAGTCACTCAAAGCCGAAAACTCAAAAAAGTTCGAAGACGATTTTTGGGGAAAATGACAATATTTTCTTGGATATTTTTATCTGAGACAATAGTTCCCATCAAAAACTAACCAAATGCAGTTTTTTGCCATAACAAAATATTTAATAACTTGTATTTGTTTTGGCGTTTTATATTGAATTTCTTAGTTATTACACACAATTCGAACATACTCGGTGAGAGCATTCCGTCGTCTATACGGTCATTATAGTCTATGATTATACCCTCAGCATTTATGCTAACGAGGGTATATACATTTTCATACGGGCAAAATGTGCCTCATCGAAATAATGGTTTTAGACCCCAAGTATGTTTGGACGAAATCCGTTTCAGACAATTTGGAGTTGATTTAGCCATGTCCGTCCGTCTGTGTGTCTGGCTGGAGCGCACGATAACTCTCGAACGGATTAACCGATATGGTCCAAAATTTGGCCTTCGTAATATTTTGTCCAAACTTAGTTTAAGTTCGAAGATGGGTTTATCGGTCCACTCTTTCCGGTACGTCCCCGACAAAAGTTCAAAAATGTTCGGAAAATTTGTGCGCACGATAACTCTTGAAGGAAATAACCGATTTGGTCCATACTTCGCACATCGTGAAATTTCTAACAGACCTAGATGAGGTTGCAATATGGACTCCATCGGTCCACTCCTTCGGTAACTCCCACACAAAAGTTCGGAAAAGTTCAGTTTAGGAACTACTCTCGAATCGCTTTGATTTTTTTTGTAACAACTTGTATTCACCGCTCCCCATACTACGGTACAAGTTTCATCTAGGGCAAGTCCATACTTCCTGAGCAAATAGCCTGTACGGTGCAAAAAACCCCTATGACACCGTGTGTAGTGTTTAAAGCGCAAGATAACTCTTGAATGGATCTGCAGATTCGGTCCAAAATTTGGCCTTCATAATATTTTGTTCAAACTAAGTATAAGTTCGAAGATAACCCATATCGGTTCACTTCTTCAGGTAACTCCCCCACAAAAAAGTTCAAAATTTTTCGGAAAAATTGTGCGCACGATAACTCATGAAGGGAGTGACCGATTTGGTCGATACTTTACACATCCTAATATATCTACCATATGTATATCCGGTTTGAATATGGACTATATTTACCCACTCCTTCGGGTACCTCCCACACAAAATTTCGGATAAGTTCACTTTAAGACCTGCTCTCGAATCACTTTGATTTCTGTTGAAGCAACTTGCATTCGCTGCCTCAATTACAGCGGTAAGTGCTTTTTCAAGGGCAAGTCCGTACTTCTTGAGAAAACAGCCCAAAAGGTGTCCAAACCTAGTTTCAGTTCGAAGATTGGCAACAACTTCCGGTACTTCCCTCCAATATTTAAAAAATGTCACTAACATGTTATGCACGATATCCCTTGAACGGGGCAACCTACCCCACAAAAGTTCAACAATTGTGTCGATCTGTCCGCAGATTAACGTTTCAATTCACATTGGCTGAGGGTATATCTCGACTGATACTTTTTTACTTGCTTCATATTGGCTTAATGACATGGCACCTACTTTTTATCGCCGAAACTGAACGACGTGGTTTACGACACCACTTGTTTAAAAGTTTTTCATGGTTGATCAGGAAACGTTTTTGCTCGGCCTAAGAATCGAAACCGTGCATACAGAGTGCAAGGCGCACGTGCTTACTATTGCAACGCTGCACCACCCATTATAAGAATAATTGAGGAAATCATTTTTCAATATGAAATGGCAAAGTGGAGTTGTTGTAGAAGAGCTCTGTTGAAAAGGAGCGGAAAGAAAGTGTACGAGTTTAAGCACAACAAACGCTATACAAAGTAAGTTTAATTTATAAAACGTACTGAAAAATTATCACTAAATTTCTACTTTTCATAGATGCCGCAACTCCAACGACACATTCATTATAGACGGTGCCCTAAAAATCATATAAGAATGCAAAACAATTATAAAACCAAAAAACGTAACTGTACCACAGATTTAAAACTTTACAATGATGCAAAGTAGGTTGGCTAGGTGGTCAAACTACAGAGAAATCGCAATCGGTAATTCATCCCATTTCTCCATTTTTGTAATCACGCTACAGGTCGCAATTTTGATCGGATCATCACGAAATTTCGGGGGCTGATGGGGGTTCCAGATAGAAAGAAGGCGCTAATCAGATCTTACTCAGGGTTCGTAATGGGCAAAAAACTAATGTGGAAAAAACTTAAATGTTTTGTTCTTATGCAAATATTTCCGCTTCCAGTAGGGGTATTCCAAAAGAAACGACTCTATGAAAGAAGAAAGCATCGCCTTTACAAAGATGCAAAGTAGGTTGGAGTATCATTTTTTAACTTAAAGTGTAATGACGAGTAGTCCAGCTTCGGTTGGGTGCATTTGAACAAAAGTGATCTATAATAACCAAGACATTCTGAGCTTTAAAGTGATCCCTTTGCGCCAACAAAATTGGTCAAATACTAGAAAAAGACACTCAGATATCCCAATTTCCAGTTTGTGGAATTTTATTTCTTGTTCTTGATAGATCACCTGAGCTTTAAGGGCCTGTTCATGTATGTCGATAAGAATATGAATGCGCAAAATTTGAGTGTGTTTTTCAAATTTGTTTTTTGTTTTGAAGCAAAAGCAAAGGCAATAATATTTCAAAAACTAAATTTTGGGTGTGTTTCATGCGCACACATTTTCGTTTCGAAATACATAAACAGGGGGTAAATTTGTAACAAATGCGTTGGCATTGATGGTAAAATATCAGAGTTATTGAAAAATGCGCTAAAGACACATTCCCCGGCTTCTCTTATTCTTCTCTTCTGCAAACCTTTCTATCACTATCAAATACATTGTCGGCAGTAGTTAAATATAAAACTATTAATAATTTGGTTCTGTTAGCCCTAACAGCGTGTTTTTGTAAAAAGTTTTTGCCCATTCGTTCGTCGATTTCATGAACAAAGACACAATTTGGTTTTCATAGCGGTTGACGTTTGTATTCGTGTGACAAACAAATGAAAGCTTTTTATTTTCGTAATTTTTTTGGTTTTCGTAACAAAATCAGACGAACGAATACGTCAAAAATAAACGAATGGAAAAGACCCATCGTTTTGAACGAAAATTAAATAATTAAAACACACGAAAACTGGAAGGGAATGCAATTTATTTATTTCCATAGGAGCACACGCGTATATGTATGTACATCCGTTTCTTCATATTATCACAATTATTTTTGGACAAATTTGATTAAATTTTTTCTTATTTTTTGTTTTTCATCTGTTTATCGGGGTTGCCATCAAGTAACACATATTACGCACAGATGCCTATGCAAAATTCACAAAATAAGTATCATGGAAACCCTGAAATATAAAAGCTTTTACGAAATAGGCGAAAGCTTTCAGATAAAAACGAATGGTTCGTAAAATTTTACAAGAACCAAATTTTGAAAGTATACGTTTTAGTACGAACGGTTCGCGTGACAGGCAAGCATTTTTACAAAAACACCCTGTAAGTCATTTGGAATAAGTTGGGTGAAAACTTTAGTGCCTTACTAAAAGAAATATTTTCCAGTGAAAAGCTTATACCCTAGACAGACGGCAGAGTTAATTTGCATTAAAAATGTCCTAATTTGAATTAATTTTTCACCCTGACAGACGATAGTATCTGCATTTATGAAACAGCTGTTTGTGTTGTTTTTTTGTACCCAGCAGACCATTTCATAAAGCTTTACAAATGTTCGCCAAAATATGCGAAACAAATACACTTTCGACCTTTGATCTTTTCACCACGATGAAGCAAAAATAAATTTAATTTATTCGCGATATTTTTGAGTCTTTTTAATATTATAAAAATATTGCAAAACTTTAAAAAACATTTGAGGAAGATATAATTTTCGATAGAATTGGTATGGTGGGTAATGAAATTTTTGTGAAAATAAAAATTTGAAAAAGAGATTTGTTAGAAGGCGTGAAAAAGGATTAGCTGCTATTCTACTCGCGTAAGACCACTACTTATTTTGAAGAAACGCGAAAATTGCTGATTTGCTTTCCATTTTTATTTTCTTAAACATGGAAATTTGACAAAAGACAATTGATTTTCAACAGCATTGCCATATTGAAATTGCTAAATTCAGTTTAAATTTCCTTTGATTTTGTGCATTAAGAATGTGGATAATGCACGAATTAATTTGAATTAAGGCAGTTAATGCAAATTAACGCTGCAGTCTGTCTAGGGTATAATGCACAGGGGTAGTGGTGTAGGGTATAACATCGTCGGCTCCGTCCCGACAATAGCCTTTGCTCACTTATTTAATTCCTCCCATGAGTCATTCATTGCTGCAAAAAACCCTAAATCAATTTTAAAACAAATGACTCTTTCAAACATTTCAATGTTATGGGAGAGATTCTTATTTATGGGAATTTAATAAATTTGTTCTTTATGATGTGTCCGTAAATCAGAATAAATTGCATAATAACCGTTACGCTGAATGGCTGAAATCCAAAACAAAAAACACAAATTTATTTTAATTGCCGGCTACAAAATATTTGTCATTTCTGGTCACACGTTAAAAATTCATGGTTTTTGATTAAAACATTCAGGACTTCATTTGTGGTAGCATCGATGTCTGTCATCAGCATTTAAGTGTCAAAATTTATGATTAAATTAAAATGCATTCAACGTTAGTCTTAGCCTCAGCGCAGCACTAAACGCCTCATTTACATCTTCAGTTCGTCAAAGAATATTCGATTTTAGCTTTGGCCAAAGGCTTTTTTATGACAGCAAAATTGCCAGCAATCCGAAGTGTGGGAGTGTGAATTTCATATCGATATTTATGTTATACCTATGTAGGTATGTTGGAAATGGTAGTCTGCAGAAATCGTAAGTATGTATGTATGTATGTCTGTTCCTTGATTATATTCATTCACATAATAAAGCCATAAAGTAAATAACCAAAGTCAATGGATAATTTCAATCATAAATATTGTTCAGAATCGCCAATTAAATTATTTGTAAATCACGTTCTTAACAAGGGGATAATTCATGGTTTTGCATAAAATAAATATTCATTAATGAGGGAAGTTATACGGTGGCTCAAAGTTATCAACATTCTGCATTAAGCAAAGAAAAAATAAGGTTTACAATGTCTCAACTCTAAATTTTATCTTAAACAAGAAATGTCTCTATTCACTCTTAATTAAAAACTACAGCTCAAGGTGGTAAATAAAAAACATAATCTTACGTAAAACCTTCCACATAAATAAATCTAAAAGCATGGATTTTATGGCCCCATCTAAACATTGTTAAATATTGACTTTTTAAAAAATGCTGGGCTATATCTCTGAAACCTATGTGAATCTTCATCTGACCTCTGAAGCAAATTGGTAGATAAGGGCAAGAATAAAATATTTGGAGAAAGAATAAACTCGAAAAACTAAATGTATTGGCTCAAATTTTATAAAATATCGAAAATTTCCATAATTTGAGTACATTTCGCACCATATCACAGTGCAAAATATGAACGCTTTAGCGGAACTTTACTAATAACTTTTAAAGGAAAAGGTGTAGATTCCTAAAATTTTGCACAAATGTTTTTTATATTAGTGGACAGTGTGGGGCTCAAATTGGGCCACATAGACCCGCGGTTTCCTGTAGCGCTCATGTAACGGTGACTGCCGTTTTTACGTTTTACATTCATTTTTCAATCGATTTTGATGCAAATTGGTATATTGAGTTTTCAGCGGATAGAAAACTTAGGTACAAAATATTTTCAATATAGATTCGCGTTTTGGAATAGCCCCCCACATGCCGGGTTCCCTCATATTGGGTATTTTAAAGGTTAAAGACAAAAATTGCAGCCGATTTTGATGCCAATGTAAATTTTAAGATGTTAGCGAATAAAAAATCTCCTCACACAAAAGCTGTCAACATAGGTCCACTTTTGGGTAAAGCCCCACAACTAAAATGTTAATATTTTTTGTTTTCATTTGTATCTAAAGGGTGTTTTTTTAAGCCCCATAGAACTTGAAATTGTAAAAAATAACACAAAAAATTAAATTGTAATCAAAAATTTTTTTTATTCGAAAGATCAATACGTGACATTAACATTTGAAAATGATTTCGGGCATATGGGCACCGCGGCTGTTCTTGACGAAGTGCATTCTGGACGTCCAATTTTTGGCCACTTTTTCGAGCACTGCTGGCCGTATGTCACGAATAACACGAACAATGCTGGCCTCCAAGGCATCAATTGTTGCTGGTTTATCAGCATAAACCAGTGACTTCACGTAGCCCCACAGGAAATAATCGAGGGGTGTCAAATCGCACGACCTTGGAGGCCAATTGACAGGACCACTTCTCGAAATCAACTTATCGCCAAATTTTGATTTCAATAAGTCGATGGTTGCGTTCGCCGTATGGCACGTAGCGCCATCCTGTTGAAACCACATCTCCTCCGGATCAATGTCATCCATATTTTCAAACAAAAAATCATTGATCATGGTGCGGTAACGATCTCCATTGACCGTAACGCGAGCTCCGGCCTCATTTTTGAAGAAATAAGGTCCGATGATACCACCAGCGTGAAAACCGCACCATACGGTGCATTTTTCTGGATGTAATGGAGTCTGTAGGGTCTCTTGTGGATTGGTCTCACTCCATATGTGGCAATTTTGCTTATTAACAAATCCGTTAAGCCAACACAATTTTGCGATAAAACAACGGGTCATTTGCCAACTGCTCTAGAGCCAATCGGCGAAAGAACGACGCATATAATGGTCTCGTGGCTTCAATTCCTGCACCAGCTGGATCTTATACGGGTGTAGGACGAGATCTTTGCGCAAAATTTTCCACGTAGTGGACGGACAGAGCCCCAATTTCTGCGACCGACGACGAATCGATAAATTTGGATTTTCTTCCACACTTTCGTTTACAGCGGCGATATTGTCTTCAGTACGAACATTCCTTCAACGTGCTGGTGTTATTGCATCCTCTAGAGAGTATGTGGTACGAAATCTATCCACAGTTCGACGAATGGCTTGTTCAGATGGACGATTATGTACGCCATACAAATGACGAAGTCGTCTATAAGTTGCGCGAATCGACGACTGATTTTCAAAGTAAATTTGGATAATTTCGTAGCGTTGTTCAAGCGTGAGTCTATTCATGATGATTTGTCAGAGTATACTGAAACAAATAAAAAAAAAAAGTTTCATCAAAATTTAATTTTTTGTGTTACTTTTTACAATTTAAAGTTCTATCTAGTTTAAAAAAACACCCTTTATAATGTTTATTGGTCCATTCAGCAGGACTGCACCATTAATTTTGTTAATAAAGTCTTTCAGATCAAGTTCAGGCCTGCACTGCATTACAATTTTTACCGTATTTTGGTATTTGCACCGCAGCATCTAAAAATGTTGCACTATATGTAAATCACCAACATTTAGAGGTCAAAACTATGAAAAATTGCGAGAGGTTTCTTAACTTTACAGAAATTATCATTGTTAGAATTAGTGAGTCCATTTCTTCAAAACACAGTCAACAATGGCTTTCATTTTCGCGTTTACCTTCCACTTTTGGAAAATGCAACTGAATGAAACTCCCGAAGTCTTTTTAGAAAATCTTGAATATCTCCAAAGACCGCGCGATACCGCACCATTTTTATAACTTTGCGAACAGAGGAGAATCCAATCTTTCAGATTATATACATATATCTTAACACGTGAATGTACGGAACTCACTTTTGAAATGTCCACGGAAAATAAAAAATTATAATTTTGAAAACTTCAAAAAATCACTTCTTTGCGACTAAAATTGCACGAAAACAATAAAGTTTTTTTGCATTTTTTAAAGTGTAAAATATCATAATTGTTTTGTAAAATATTAAGAAAAATAAATCATGGCATACTGACTTACCATTTGTCCGCGCCACTCCATTTGTCTAATGAATTAAAAATACATTTCTTACAAAAAAAAAATATTAAACAAAAGTGCAACTTTAAGTGCATTTTTAAGTCGTTTCGTGAAGTAAATCGGCAAACTGAGTATGGACCATTTGCAGTGGAGTACTTAGCTAACGAATTCAATAAAAGTTTAATTAATTTCATGTACTTTGAAAATCCCTTAAAGTTCCACTAAACTTCCCAAATTTCGCACTGTGCATATCTCCAAAACCGTTATTTTTATTCTTAATGTTTTCTTTTCGAAGAATATTCGCTGGAATGTAATACACAACTCTGTGTTTGAAATACACTAATACCTCGATTTGCGTTAATATTTGGTTCCGACGAACTTCAACGCAATGCGAAACACGTTTTTCCATATATTTATGTGAAGAATTTTGTAATTGGTTCCACAATTTTTTAAATTTAAAATTTGTCTCATTTTTTAGAGGTAAAGACCTCGGTACATAACAAGCATCGATGCCTGGCTTCCTTCTGACATAATAAAAATAGAAAGATAAAGAAGGCCAAGCCAATTTCGAACTAGGTTTGACTTCCCCCTTTTTTCTTCTATTTTTATTATGTCAAAATTGCCAAAAATTTCCTGATTGAAACCTATGTGCATGGTATAGGTTTCAATCAGGAAATTTTTGGCCAAAACCCTATTTTTGAAGTTTCGAAATTTTAATTTTTTTTGCACAGAATAATAATAAACACAACAAGTCATCTGAAAATAATTAGTTTTTGTAAATAGCATTAGTAATCGTTGATTGACGCAGTACCAAAGTTGACACTTTTTTATGTAAAAAATAAAACAGACTTTGTGCTGTAAAATATACAAGTTTTGTTGTATTGCGTCGCTGCATAAATATACAGAAGTGAGACCAAATTTATTGTGAATCGGGAAGCTGCTAATGAGTACTTTTATAATATTTACAAAAAGAACGATGAAATTTGTAAAATTTGCGTAATAAAATCAATGTTTTTATATATATTAAAAATTATTTTTTACAAATATTTTTTTAAATATACTTAAACTTTTAAAAAAATGTCCAAATATGTCCACCTCCAAATCGAATTTGAAAGAAAGCAGGGGGTCTGTACTAATAAATTCAGAAATCAAATCGTGCTCAAATTTGCCACAGTTAAAATAAATTGGATTTTTCTATTTTAAGATGGGAGAATTTTTTGTAAATACCTGTTTTGACTGTACCTAGTATCCAATTGAAATAGAACGATAATACCCACATCTATCAACCGATTTTCCTTAAAATTCATATTTAAGGGTTTCAGAGTGTAGAAAACAAGTATGTAAACGTTTTTGGAAAATAGGTCCATTTTTTGTCATAGCCCTCCACATAAAACTACCGTCCGATTTTAGATATTTTGTGGATTTTAGCGACACTTTATGACCGATTCGGCTGAAATTTGTTATTTTGACCTCTTGGAAGATCTGAATCCTTCGTACCAAAAATTATTAACATAGGTCAATGTTTTGGTTTAGACCCCACACAACGGGACCACCCTGTTCAACAAATTTTGGCAGTTTTTGGTCATTTTGGTCGATAAAACGTAAGAATTGCTGTTTTTACACATTTATTATAAATAATAATTAATTTCAATACAAAATGGACGTTGCAATAGTTTTGGCCAGAAAATTTTTATTTGGGACCATTGTGCCATGGCAAGAAAGCCAAGCGACAAAGCTTGTTATGTATTTCATTGGATTGTACTTCTGCTAAATGAATAAAGAATGACCGAAATAACTTAAGCAAAGCAGAAAAATTAATAGCTGAATTGAAGAGCTCAATGAGCCTCAAGTTATTCCTCTTCTAATGCATGTGCCATGTTAATGGAAAATAAAGGCTCGCCACAGATATGCACTGGATTTGAACTTTAGTTTCAAATCTTTTCGCAGATTCGATACTTGTAGATGAGAAACTCTTCCTTTAACCGTTAAAAATGTATAAAGCTAGGATTTGGTATAGAAGCATTTTTCTTTGGTTATTATTTTCTATCTATCTCGTAGTGCAAATCTCTAATTCATTTTTTATGTTACCGACAAAAATCGGTAAAAAAATGTGTGACAGTCTTACCATACTCATGATTAAATAACGCAATCGATTCGGTAATGAAATTCGAAACAAAATCTATTATTTTTTGATAACGCAAATCGAATCAGTAACGCAAATCGAAACAAAATCTAAAATTTTTTTGACGAAAATCGAAACAACGCAAATCAAGGTATTAGTGTACGTGATGTAAAAGATATGATGCAAAAAACCGCTGAAACAGCATGAAGTAAGCTTTTTAGAGTTTCAGAATATTCTGAAGAATTGCTGAGAACATTATTTGAAAAATTTATTAGTTCAACTTCCAAATAATTTTAACTGATACTGACCAGAATTTCAGCAATTATGTAAAATTGTGTATATTTTATAGATTTTGATGCCCTAGATGGAGTTTTTCTTATGTGGTCTGTTCAAAAGATAATTTCTACTAGTTTCCCATTTACCATTACCAAAGACAGCAAGACCCAATACCTAATCGTTTCTGTGATAAAGGCCCGATAAATGCAAAAATTTTAGTTTTATCCCGTTTTAGATGAGACCATAGGCTAGCTCTGACAGTACAAAACCCTACTAGGGATTTCGTAGCCTCACTATGTACTTTCAAAAAATGCATACTAGAATTTGTTTGCATCTTCAATGTTGCATTATCAAACACTTCGATCATTTACTTTGTCTTTCCAATTATGGATCAGTCACATCTTTACTGCATTGTAGTATTGGCCTTACAAATATGGCTATACAGTCAAACGACTCATTATATCCTCAGCCTTTAGCCTAAAGAGGGTATATACACTTTTCTGTGACTAAAAATGTACCTCATCGAAATAATTGTTTTATACCCCATGTATTTTTTGACTTTTCTATTCAGACAATTTGGAGTCGATTTATCCATGGTTCAATTATTAGAAGGTTGGACAGGTTCATGAAATTATAAAAAAACAACTCTGATGCCGGTTTGCTTATAACTTCAAATGACTAATATCAAATGCAACAGGTTTTGTTTATTTGAAATATTGTCAAATATTTAAATTGAAATATTTTATGTATGTATGTATGTATATCCACGTTTTGGTACAGTCCCATATAACACGAATTGTCGCTTTCTAGCATGTACCTATTAGCCCAATTTGGCGTTGTAATTTGGGATTTTGTATTTGCAGAGGTTAAAACACATTTCTACCAAAAGTTGTTTATAAAGTCCACCTTATAGTATAGCCCTCATATAATGCTACCAGCAGATTTTAGTTCAGAAAACTTGATGGTGGAGGATATAAACGTTCGGCCCGGCCTAGAGGATACTAAGCTCACCGTGGTGCCACCTTGGGAGCTACCTTTAACATCCGTTAAGGAGAGTGAGCTAACATGTTTACTCATAAGAACGTTAAAAATTTGTTTTGGGCATTGTATTAGCCCAATGTAAAACACCCATCCCTCCAAAAGATCGTACTAGAAAAACAGGGAAACGGAAAACAACCCCCTTTATGACCTCGGAAATGTTTTATGGATCATAAACAGCGAATCTGCACTTGTAATGTTCGGACTTTTTATAGAAAGTGCAGTTTACTCTTTGGCAGGTCTTGAAAAATACAAGACCTATATTACTGCCATACAGGAAATACGATGGATTGGGAAAGTGTCACAACAACACCTAAAGGGCCCTGGTATCCAGCTTTACACCAGTGATTGAAAGACTTACTACAATTCGCATAGAAGCAACATTTTTCAGCATCAGTTTTATTTGTGCTCATGCATCCACAGAGGACAAGGACGAACAGACCAAAGATATTTTTTATGAGCGCTAAGAAGAAAATCATGACTGTTGTCCTGCCCACGACATTACATTTATTTTATGCGATTTTAACGCCGAAATTGCAAAGGAGAATAACTTTGGCCCAGCAGTCCGAAAATTCAGTTTCCCCAGTGAAACTTCTGACAAAGGAATCTAGTTGATAGACTTTGCAGACGCAAAAAAACATGGTACTCAGCAGTACCAGATTTAAGAGTCTCGCCATTCATCGTTCCGAGGAGCTAACATGGACTCGGATCACCATATTGATGCAGCAAAGGTACGTGCTTCGTATCCGTTTAAAGGTTGCAAATAAAATACGAACAGACACAACACGGAAGTTAGACAGAAGCTGCACTCACAACACAGAGCCACAGCATATTCCACTCATCTGACCCAATTGTTTAATGAAAATAACTGTTTTCAAAATTGTACATTTTCTATATTTATTTTCGTTTGTATCCAATTTGATTTTGAATAAATTTATTTTGTCGTTTGTCAACTCTGTCAAAACTGTTTTGACACAATAGGAGGACCTCAGGAAAAAATTGTAATCAGATGTTTGCTGTGCCCTACCTTGTAATGATTGTACCATGGATTTAACCATGTCCGTCGGTAGACAGACCTATCTTGTTGGTGTACAAGCTTAGTTTAAGTTCTTAAACTTTCGTCGTTGAGCGTCAGAGGCTCAGAACTGCTCTTTTGAGATGAGATTTTACGATGCTCCCGCTGACTTCATCAACCCGCTTGAGGACTTTCTGGTTGTGTTAAATTTAAACTCCCCCTGAGCATCCCTGTCTTCTTCTCCCTAATTTGCACGTAGGTCGTGTGCTTATAGGAGTACCATGTATCACAGATGTCAAAGCACCCACATTTGTGAATGAGAGATTTGCTCTCGATCGCTTGATGACCGCAGGGCGGTATTTGCATAATTTACTCATTAGTGGCCCATTAGGAAATGTGGCGGCTACACCAACCGGATCTTACTTGTGTCAAAACAACTCTCGTTTGTCGAGACAGCTGTTATTCATCTGACATGTTTGTAAGTTTTTCCATTGCGTTTCACTGACGTTGCCACATCACACAGACGACCCCTTGGTTTACTACAACTTTTCGCGTTCTATGTCGTTAACTATTAAACTATTAATGATGGAACCCAAGGCCATAAGCGTAAAATCATCCCAGTACGTAATTACCTCAATGCTGTCAGGAGGGCGTAGAATTGCAGGAAGGTAGTGGTTTAACAGTTTTGGAGATATCATTCCTCTGCGGGGCTTAGACTCCTTGTTTCTGAATTCCACGTATGACTGGTCATCCAACGTTCCGACCGACCGTAATTGAAATTCCATGCGCTGAGGATGATTTTGTGCTTCAGATAACATCTGCAACATCACCCATAGTTTTGACGGTTTCCCTCGGCTCGAAGACATCGCAAACAACCCAAACCACTTTTACTCACATCCCATCCGAACGCTATCGTTGTGCTAAATAAATAATCGGCTCACAGAAGTTCCATTATCCCTTTTTTCCAGGGTTCGATAACGCCTTAACCGTTATGTTTTCAACGACAAACCTATTGAGTCCTAATGTATACGGTAAATAAGTTCTTATTTCTGACAGTTTTATACCCTCCAGTGGTAAAAAAAAAAAAAACATTTTCATTAAAAATTATAGACATAGGTATAGCCCTCATATACTAGTACTGATCGATTTCCGTTATTTTTAAGTTTTTGTCTATATTTTCGGTCTAGATTGACTGTAATTTTGCATATACCATTTAATGGTACAACCGATTCAAGTTTTTTTTAATTTTTTTTTCTACTTTTTCAGGCAAAAACTTCTCCACCTAATATTGTGGTCATTGGTACTTTCGTAACAGAAACTACACTTTAGTTCCGAATATTTCATGGTAAAGGGTGTAAGAAGTAAAAAAAAAAGTTCGTCCCGGCCCAACTTACTTACTCACTTGTTGGTATTAACATCGCCTAGAATAATAATCTGGACATAGGTCATTTGCTCATTAAGGCGGTCAGGAATTCTAACGTCGATGTTTTGAGGATGACTTACCATGGCTTCTTGACATCCGAAATTAAATCTTCTTGTCTCCGAGCTCAATGTTCGTCAAAAGCTTCTTGAGACATTTCTCCTCTGAATCTGAGAAACTGCTAATAAGTTTGCCTTTTATCATGTCATACATACATATTGTCAGCAGAAGGATTGATGATTATATCTGCAACTTTCTCCAAAATAAACAATCTTGATGATTTATTTGTAACGTTCGTTACCATTTTTAGTCCTTTTTATTTTGAGTTCTTCTGTCGGGAGTCACCAATTTGTTGGGTTGGATGCATGGTAGAACAAAGAAGGTAGAGTAATTACTACAACAAATACAACTCAACAACAACCATATAGAAATTTGTTTTTGTTTGTAGTGTCACCCGTATATGTAAACAACACAAGGAAATGTCTATAATGTCATGTTCACACGAGCGTTCCAATTACGTTGTTCGCCTGTCGAACGACGTACACGAATTAACCCGTTTCCACGACACCATTCGTAATAAACAGAAACATAAACAAAATCTCCTTCATTTTTGTTTCCTTGTTTTCACGAAAATTTGAACCGAAAACACATAAAATATACATTAAATGAATAGGAAAAGCAATAGACTTTCCTTCAAATGTATCTTCTATATTTAACTACACATATTTATTCATTTTTTCCATAAATTCTGAAAAGTTTTGTATTTTCAATATATTTTTATATGTTTCTATTTTCAAAATTAAAGAGAGAGAGACATGTCAAGACGATGTTTGTGTATACGGAATTTCAGTTATTTGCTTTCTTTTTGTTTCTGATTTTTTACGCGATTTTGAACTAATGGGCAAGAAATGTGTGTGGAATTAAGAAGGAAACACAACCATCTTCCTTCTGCCTCTATATAAAAAGTTTAGTACATTAATTTTCATTCATCTTTTTCCTTTTTTCTAAAAAATTTTGTGTTTTCAACAAATTTTTCAATTTTGAATTTAGACGTGTCATAATTATTTTTTCGATAAATTCTCTCATTTGTTAGGGATGGGACATACTTATTCGTCGTTCAGAGAGTATTTCTAATCGAACAACGTAGAAAAATCGTCGTTCGTTCATAGAATTTTGTATGGGGAAATAAGTAATTTATTCGTAGTTATGGGTCGAACAACGAATAGAGAACGAACGACGTACCGTGGAAACGGGCTATAAATTATTGGAATTTATAAAACTAATATCTTTTTCACATTTGTTTGAATATTTTGAAAAACATGAATGCAAATTCTTTACATTTTCAATATGAAAGTACGAGCCCTAACCACTATTAATTCGTACATCAGGTATTTTTTCACTATTTAACATGAAACTTTATTAACATCAAATATATGTCTAAAGAGAATAGATTTTCAAAAATTTTTGTAGGATTAATTTTTCAGCCATAATAATGAACTGGTAAATTTTTGCCATCGATTGGAAAATAATTGTGGCCTGTAGAGCGATTTTCGGAAAATTCGTTTTTGGTCCCCATACAAAGTTCTATGAAAAATAAAGAGCGGCCAGAGAGCACGGGTTATCGTTAACCGATCGTCATAAATTTTTGTAGAGATCATTTTTTAGTCACAATAATGAACTGCTAAAGTTTTTTCATCGATTGGGTCATAATTGCGGCCTTTAGAGAATTTTCGTGAAATTGCACCTTGACCCCATACAAATTACTATGGAAACAAAGTTCGCTTGGTAGATACGGGTTAACGTTAACCAATTCCCGTAAAATTTCATATATAAGGTTTTTGGATCAAATCGAAACAAATTTAGGAGGTAGGAGCTCCAAAATAAAAATATTTCATTTTTTATGGGTCGCCCTAATATACATACTATAATAACACATTGTTGAAATATGTTCTGTGTACGAATTAATAGTGGTTAGGGCTCGTATCCATATTCCACTGAATGGATAATTTCTCACAGAAAGTAGAATTTTTGCAAAATGTTTGGGGTCGCTAAAAATTCATTGAAAAAGAAGAAGCTGTTTCAAACTTTTGTTTTTGAAAACAAAGAAACACACGTTTATTAGGGCTTTATTTTTTTCAAATTTAACAAAATAACACACATATTAACAAATATTGTACCGCTTCTATAGGGTGTTTTTTTAAGCTAGATAGAACTTTAAATTGTAAAAAGTAACGCAAAAAATTAAATTTTGATGAAACTTTTTTTATTTGTTTCGGTATACTCTGACAAATCATCATGAATAGACTCACGCTTGAACAACGCTACGAAATTATCCAAATTTACTTTGAAAGTCGATTCGCGCAACTTATAGACGACTTCGTCATTTGTATGGCGTACATAATCGTCCATCTGAACAAGCGCATTTTTGCCTTAACGGGTTTGTTAATAAGCAAAATTGCCGCATATGGAGTGAGACCAATCCACAAGAGACCCTACAGACTCCATTACATCCAGAAAAATGCACCGTATGGTGCGGTTTTCACGCTGGTGGCATCTTCGGGCCTTATTTCTTCAAAAATGAGGCCGGAGCTCGCGTTACGGTCAATGGAGATCGTTACCGCACCATGATCAATGATTTTTTGTTTGAAAATATGGATGACATTGATCCGGAGGAGATGTGGTTTCAACAGGATGGCGCTACGTGCCATACGGCGAACGCAACCATTGACTTATTGAAATCAAAATTTGGCGATAAGTTGATTTCGAGAAGTGGACCTGTCAATTGGCCTCCAAGGTCGTGCGATTTGACACCTCTCGATTATTTCCTGTGGGGCTACGTGATGTCACTGGTTTATGCTGATAAACCAGCAACAATTGATGCCTTGGAGGCCAGCATTGTTCGTGTTATTCGTGACATACGGCCAGCAGTGCTCGAAAAAGTGGCCAAAAATTGGACGTCCAGAATGCACTTCGTCAAGAACAGCCGCGGTGCCCATATGCCCGAAATCATTTTCAAATGTTAATGTCACGTATTGATCTTTCGAATAAAAAAAATTTTGATTACAATTTAATTTTTTGTGTTATTTTTTGCAATTTCAAGTTCTATCGGCCTTAAAAAAACTCCCTGTATATGCGGTGTTATAGCGTGCGGCACGTTGTTCGGACATGGAAGAGGTTACATATCATTGATATGAAGAAGTCTTTACGGGAAATAGTTTTTTTTCTGATTTTTTTAAAAAAATATTTAATGTTTTTTTAAAAGACAAATTAGAACTAACTAGAAAAATGAAAATTATTTTGATTGTCACAAAATACATAAATTATGAAAATCAATGCAAAGTTCAAGAAAATGGAAATTTAAAAAATCAACGGTAACTTGCTGAAATAAAAATAATATTTTTAAAGTAAATAATAAATGAGTATTTTCAAGTATTCAAGTATTTTGTATGGGACCAAAGTTGAATTTTCACGAAAATTCTTTAAAAGCAGTATTTATGGCCCAATCGATAAAAACACCATTTACCAGTTCATTATTGTGGCTAAAGAACGATTCCTACAAAAAATAATGATGATCTGTTAACGATAACCCGTGCCTCTTGATCAACCTTTATTTTCATAGTTCTTTGTACAGGGGCCAAAGGCGAATTTTTCGAAAGTCGCTCTGCAGACCACAATTATTTACCAATCAATGAAAAAACGTTACCAGTTCATTGTTGTGGCTATTGGAAAAAAATTAGTGGTTAGGCCTTTCACAAAAATAATTTTGTCGTTTTTTGGACCTTCCTAATGCTCACATTCTAATAACATTTGTGCTCATCTGCTTTATCCGTTTTTCGCATAGGCGTAGATAGTACTGATTTTGAAGCAGTTTGCTTTATTCAAATTTTGGCTAGCTTTTCATTCACCGACATGAACCCGTACACGAGATGTTTTAGGCCCAAGCTTCAACCAACACACAACCAAACTCGTGTCTTGTTTCATTCCATCTATAATACTGTAAATAACCCTTAAATCTTATTTCCTCTCCTTTCCCGTTATGGCGCAGTTTCAGTAGGGCGATTATATCAATTGTGTACTTTTCAACTATTTCCGCCACCACCTACCGTATCTTATCTGTAAAGAGTCCGGACATTAGATAATTATTATTATTATATTATTTAGATAATTCGATACTTACGCCGATACAGACAGTTTTTTTAACCATAATGAAATCTTTAGATATTTTAATAATTACAAAATAGCCCTGTAGCAAATTTAACAAATATTTCCTTGAAACAAATGGCGACATTATAAGCCTACGTGGAAAAACGTTAACATTTTCTAAACATAGTTGATAAACGTTCAATCCCATCTTTTACTGCACTACCATGAACATGAACAACACTTAACTTTTCTTGCTACTATGTCCCCCCCAGTTGACAATGACAGTACCACCTGACTGACATACAACGTGTGACTTAACCTAAGCCATACCTGCACTTCGATGTTCTCCTATCGGTAATTTGTCAACATCGGCATTTTTGCTGTCTATTGCCGGCAGCAACTTGTTATAAATTTTATTCTTATCTTAATTTTATGTATCTTCCAATAATTTTATTATTTCACCATTTTTTGTCGTATTTGTTCTAAGGTGAACTAATTCTACGATAACAAAAAACAATATTTTCCATATTCTCTTTGTGCAAGAGATTGATTGTCCCATTAGATGTAATTAATGGACATAATTTTTAATAAAGACTCAAAGCAAATAGCTGCTGTTTATGCAAAATGTAAATTTATTTACTAAACACTTTCAGAATAGCATGGAGGGTAGGTAGGTAGAATGGCTGGTATTATTCTCCAACGTCTTATTAATTGATTTAAATGCAAATTGCAGCCATAAACAGCGGATGCAGGAGGCTGCGGACATTTATATGATCTTTATGAATATTTTCCTAGATAAGCGGGAGTGGTTATTTGTTGTGGGATAAGTGTTAGATGCTATGGCGAATTCAAATAGATAATTTTTTTAATTTTTTGAAAATGTTAAAAATCCAATAAAGAACTCTTATAGAATAATATGAAAATGGACACTATGGAAGAGTACGGCTGACTTGCAGATTCTTTGTAGTTTTTTAACATCGTCAAAATATTTCAGTTGCACCCTCATGATTTGTTCCTCGAAAATGCAACTAAATGCATCAAAAATAAAAATGATACATGTTTGCTTTTTACTGCGTTAAAAATGCGCAATTGTGACGTTTTGAAATACATAACATCGCATTTGTTAGGTATTACGGCGGTATGGAAGACACAATACTTCAGACATTTGTAGTAATTTGCCAAGCATCTGACTACACGGAAGTCGGCCTACATAAACAATTTAAATTGAAAATTGAACAAATTTTCACGATAATAGCAGATTTGTTTCCGCCCGGGTTCGAACCGGGGACCTTGTGCGTGTGAAGCACACGTGATAACCACTACACTACGGAAACTACACGTCCGAATCGGAGTTTCAAGATATTCTCGACCAATATCTTCAAGCTTATCAGTTTGTGTTTTCAGGATGGTTGAAATTAGGACTCTCACAAAAACGACAATTTTTTTTGAAACACCTACCCCCTACATTTTTTTCCATTTGATCCGAAAACCTTATATATGTATGTATATGAAAATGTATGGCGATAAAATTCTCTAAAGGCCCCAATTATGGTCCAATCGATAAAAAAAATTTACCAATTCATTGTTGTGGCTAACAAACGAATCCTACAAAAAAATTGTGAAAATCGGGTCGGATTTTTTCATAGCTATAGGACCAAAAATAAGTAAAATCGGCCTACCGAAATTCATAAAAATATATTTTCTATTTTCACCATGGGACAACTTAAAATATTATCTGCAAATTTAATGAAAACCCGTTCAGTAAATTAGTAGATATAACTTATTTAAACAAGTAAGAACGGCGTTAAGTTCGCACGGTCGAACTTTTTATACCCTTTACGACGAGTTGTATTGAAGTAAAATTTAATCATTAGTTTCCTTTCGTTCATGAAGTAGACTAAATACCCAATTCCAGTAATTTCGGTAAAACAATGTGGCTAAACTTCAAAATATCGAAATTCGGGAGGTACCGTTCTATGGGAACTATATGAAATCGTGGATCTACACCGACAATTTTAGGAGGGAAAATTGAATACCCCCATCGACGACTAAATACTAATTTCCAGCCATTTCCATGGATTATTAAAGCCACAACCGTCCTATAGGGGCATTATTAAGGCATGGAACTATTCCTACAAATTTCAGGTGGAAAGTTTTGTGTCCCCAACGAAGGCAAAATATCAAATTTCAGCCATTTCGGTAGAATATTGAGGTTACAACCTTCGTTCTATGCGGCTATATGAAGGCGTGGACCTATACCGACAAATTTAGAGGGGAAAACCCCAACATAGATTATATACCAGCCATTTCGATGGATTATTGTGGCCATAACCTTCAAAATACCGAAAATAGGGCGGTATCGATCTATGGGGGGTCTATATTAAGGCGGGGACCTGCACCGAAATTTTTCTGGGGGAAAGTTTTATGCCCCCAACGAAGACTAAATACCAAATACTACATACTTGTTCTGAAACCTCCTACTTTACTACAGGTCATTTATCGGCAGCTGTTTCTTTCGCCTAGGCTTTACACTCTGGATACTTCCCCGATAGTTTTTTCTTGCAGGAATCCCACTGTGAAATATAACTTTCAACAATGTATTAATGACAATCGAAGGACCAACAGTTTCCGTAGTGTAGTGGTTATCACGTGTGCTTCACACGCACAAGGTCCCCGGTTCGAACCCGGGCGGAAACAGATTTTCTTATTTTGTACATCATTACATTAATATATCATTAGAAGAAAAATGAACAAATTATTGGTTGCTAATGTTTTCAATAATTATTGATATATGTTAACATATTTTTTCACTTATTCTCCGCTATCTGGTCGAAAATGTATAAAAATTATATTTAATTTTGTAATTCGTGTGCCTATGGTTACATAGGCGTAAGTTCTTAACAGATAGTTTCCGTAGTGTAGTGGTTATCACGTGTGCTTCACACGCACAAGGTCCCCGGTTCGAACCCGGGCGGAAACAGAGCTTTTTAATGACAATGTAAAAACACCCAGTAAACCAAGCCTTTTAGAAAATGTTCCCCGAAATCGCTCCGAAACTCTAATGCTGCCTTGAGGTTTCAACCCAGCAAAAAATCTTTACTAAATAATCGCCCTTATTAGGGTTGGCGTAGTCGTATGCGCGTTCAAATGTCGTAGTCGTAGTTTACATTTTCTATATGATAAAAAATTATATACTACTATTTTTTTATTTTATAGCATCATAGGTCCATAAAATATCGAAAGAAACACATTCATAATTTCCTGGACGTATTTCTTGGGTTATAAATAACATTTATTTTTTGATACGACAAATCGGTATCACGTATGGCGTTGGAATACGAGGAAAGAGTCGACCGATTTTTTTAACGACTGGATATAAAAATAAAAACAAATCAATTACAATTTTTTTTTTTTTTTTGGCAATGATTAATGAAATTTATTGGAAAATAACTAAAATAAGTAAAATAAAATTTTACTTCTTTTATTAATTTTCGTATGACAAATTTCGTGTTGTTATCGGATGACAAACTTTCTATTGAAAATCTGTTAAGGCCTGCTTACATAAGCTGCCTCGCCTAGTTGCCTTGCTTTCCTACTTCATTTCTGACATACATAATAAAAATAAAAGAATAAAGAAGTCCTAGCAAATTTCGGACTGGCCTGCCCTTTTCTTTTTTATTCTTTTATCAGAAGCAAGCAAGGTCAGCAGGCGAGGCAGCTTATGTACGCAGGCCTTTAGAGTCCTCGTATAACGATTCAAGCAATGCAAATTTCTTAAGGCCGCTGCACATACGGCGCGTTGAGCGTTGCGTTACAACAACCACATGAAAACTTCAATAACAAACTTGGCATCACTTACACATTTTTCATGTGGTTGTTGTTTTCAACGCGCAACGCGTCGTACAACGCACCCGCTTGCAAGATGGAGTAGTTCGGCATCGGAAACTCGTCGATTCTCTGGGTTACAGTAACTAGTTCCACTTAAGACCCCTCACAGTGCAATCAACTGTAAACTTTAACATGGGAATATCATAGGAGGTAACCAATTGACCCTCTATGCATTACCTGTTGGTGGTATTGTACTAGTTCCAAGTTTACAGTCATATACCACTACCATTAAAAAAGTGGTAGATTTTATTTAAGAGTAAATAGTAGCAACTGACGCATCTTCGTTTACTTGGGTATAAAAAGGTGTCAATTGGTTCCCTTCGCATTTCTTATGGCCCCGGCACATACGGTCCGTTGTGCGACGCGTCACGCGTTAAAAACAACAACCATATGAAAAAAGTGTAGGTGATGGCAAGTTTGTTCTAGAAGTTTTCATGTGGTTGTTGTAACGGGACGCTGAACGGACCGTATGTGCCGGGGCCTTTAGGGGTCAATATTTGTACTAGTACGGATTAGAACTAGTTCTGGACTACTTCAATTGCGACAATTGGAATTTTCGTTGCAAGCGGGTACCGTATGTATTTGGCCCATTAGTTCTTGTTCAAAAGATGATTTCGAACGAATTATTTTACAATTAAAAAAATATACATATATTTTTTAATTTTGTATGAGAAAAAAATTTCGTTTTCGTAAATTTTTCGTGATACCATAAAAACCCCTCTTAAATTATGTCCACCAAAAATTTGGAATATATTTAACTCAAAACAAGCTTTAAAGCCACATAATAATAATACTTACTTACTTAGCTGGCCCATTACATAACATTTGTTACATAGACCGAACTAAGAAATGATTTCCAATTCCCTCTATTTGTTGCTTCGCACTCTGGAATACCGCGCCTTTTCATCTCATCATCCACTTGTTTGTGCCATCTATTCCTTGGCCTGCCAATTCTGCGTGCACCGCCAAGCGGTCCGTATTTATACGCCTTTTTAGCGGGTTCATCATCGCTCATTCTTATAATATGGCCTAGCCAACGCAATCGCTGCATCTCGATGAGTTTAACAATATTGATGTCGTTATATAGCTGACACAGCTCGTGGTTCATGCGACGTCGATATTCACCGTCAACGCAGATTGGTCCGTAGATCTTTCGAAGAATTTTTCTCTCAAACACACCAAGCACTGCCATGTCTGCTTGCGCAAGTACCCAGGCTTCGGAGCCATGCATCAGCACGGGTAGTATCAGTGTTTTGTAGAGCGTTAGTTTTTTTTGCGTTTTGTTTTTAAACTGCTTACTTAAACCAAAGTAGCATCTGTTGGCCAATACAATTCTTCTTTTTATTTCACAACTGATGTCGTTTGTTGTGTTTACGAGGTAGACGAAGTCTTTTACTACCTCAATATTATAGAAACCAACTTCCACAGTCGGTCCGAGCTCAATGGCGCGTCGACACCATCAACTTGGTCTTCTCACTGTTTACCGTCAGACCCACTTTAGCGGATTCTCCTTCGACCTTCATAAAGGTTACTTCTTTTACTGATCGGCCCATGATGTCTATATCATCAGCATAAGCAAGTAACATGTGACTATTGCTGTAGATTGTGCCACTTCTTTTGACGTTTGCCTCTCGTATAACCTTTTCCAGTCGGATGTTGAAGAGATCACACGAAAGGCTGTCTCCTTGTCTGAAACCTCTTTTGGTACCAAACTCTTCGGAGAGGTTCTTTCCTATTTTAACTGAGGACCTCGTGTCAGTTAAAGTCATTTTACAAAGCCGGATGAGCTTTGCGGGGATGCCAAATTCAGACATGGCTTGGAATACCTTTGAACGCAGCGGGCTGTCGAAGGCTGCTTTATAATCGACAAAAAGGTGGTAGGTGTCGATCTGCATCTCTTGGGCCTTCTCCAGGATTTGCCGCAGGGTCTAAAGCCGCATTGGTATGGTCCAATTATCTCGTTGACCATAGGCTTTAGTCGTTCGCACAATATCCCTGACACGATCTTGTAGGCAATAGGGAGCAGACTTATGCCCCTATAGTTAGAGCATACAGTCTTATCTCCCTTCTTGTGGACGGGGCACAGGATACTCAGGTTCCAATCGTCGGGTACTCGTTCTTCCTGCCAGATGGTGCTAACTAACGTTTTGAAATAGCCCCCATAGAATAGTGCCTCACATTGTTTTACCGAAATTGCTGAAATTTAGTATTAACAGCCTGTTTCTGTATGTCGAAAGAAGAATGTGTGCGAAAGAAACACGTCCAAACTCTTGTGTGTTTTTCAAATTTGTTTTTTGTTTTGAAGCAAAAGCAAAGGTAAAATTATTTCGAAAACTAATGTTCGGGCGTGTTTCATTCGCACACATTCTTCTTTCGACATACAGAAACTGGCTGTAAGTCTTCTTCATACACGAAAGGAAACAAATTATTCCATTTTACTTCAATACAACTTGTGGTGGAGGGTATAACAAGTTTGGCCCGGCCGAACTTAACGCCGTTCTTACTTGTTTCAATGTATTACTAACCAAAAACAAACTTAATATACCCTCCATACTTTTGCAGAAGAAGTTACGCTTGGATTTAGTGAAGATTTTTTATTATTTGCGTTAACGTCATAAAGTTTTGTAGATTCCTATTAAATAAATAATTATTTCATTTTATTATTCTGTAGCATTTTGCATAGAAAACAGCATAACTATCATGCAGTGTCATTTTTGTAGTACAACACACTCAAGCACTAGACGTACTGAGCAAGCAAAATGGATTGTATCCAAACCCTCGTACCTTAACTTAAATTTTGTTGACTTTGTTATGACGTTTTAATTCAACATTTTTAGGTTTTAAATAACAGAACCTTAAATTTTAATTGTGCCTTAACCTTCGACCTTCTAAGTATGTTTCATGCGGAAGTACCCCCACTGTGTACTGTTCAGAATGAATTAATACCAAACACTTAACAGTTTTCGTAGTGTAGTGGTTATCACGTGTGCTTCACACGCACAAGGTCCCCGGTTCGAACCCGGGCGGAAACAGGTTTTTAATTGCAACTTTACACGGAGAGACAAAAACATCATAGTACGTTTAATATATAACCGCATTTTTAACAAACCCACCCACTGGGTTTCAAATGTCAATTCCTATGCGTCAAATAAATCCTCGGTTAAACATGCAAATTTCCCCACAATGTTGAATTTTGATAGGTGGTTAGCAGTGATGCCGGATTTGCCGATTTGACGATTTTTACCCCTAAAATGCCGATTTTTAGTTATGTCAACTTTTTTACATAAAAATTCTGTTTTGTATGAATATAGTGGTTGGTTGCACTGATCTCTGTAAGACAACTATACATAAATCTATCACATTATTATAGTACGTGTATATATATTACCGGATTTAATAAAGGCACTGGGTTTTAAATGGCCATCTCATTGTGTATACTTCAAATAAATCCACATAAAGAAGGTTAACCCGACAAAAAAGCTATATTAGTTGTGTCTTTTTACTTTTTCAGTAATAATTATTCAGTAACTTCTTTTCAGGGAGTAAGAGAGATTTTACTCTTTGATACGAAAATAGAGAAAAAATAAAAAGACAGCATTTATGCCCGTAATTTCTACGCGTAGTTATCTATGAGTTCTTAGATATCTCTCGTGTAAGCAAAATTTTATAATTTCAACTCATAGGTAACGTTACCGGGCCAAAAACGGTCGCGTTACTTACACCAAGGATTTTACCTAGTTGATCGTTGCCAATGTGTTAACAGATGTAAAACACTTTTATGTGGCAATGATTTTGCAAAATCATGAATGAAAATCACCAATGTTACCACATGATTTCAAAAATTACACCCCTCGGTAAATGGCACCTAGAAATTACCAAACGCGTAGGTAAAGATAACTAATAGTTAGCTACCTACCCGGTTACCTAGACGTTGAAATTACGGGCATTAGTAAACTTTACCAAGATAACAGTTGATAACCAAAACAAAAACAATTTTAACCAAAATAATAATATATTAATAAAATAATCAATAAATATAGCTGATTCGTAGTATTTATAATATTTTTCCACAAAAATCAGGGGCCAAATTGCGACATTCGATTCGATCGAGTATTTGCTCGTAAATAAAAAATCGAACTATGAAAACATATACCACCAACCGTACATTTAATAAGGTAGATATGTACATTAGCAATCTCTTACAACAATGTCAAAAATTTTTACAAAAATAAAAAAAAATTCGTTCATTTTCCCAGCACAACTTTATTCGAAAATTATTCTACAAAGTATTGTTCAACGATTTTAACAAATATTTACATTTTTTTCATTCATTATTTTGTTTTTTAGTTTTTATTTTAAAATAAACGCATTTTTTACCATCTACCTTCTTAATTTTACCATCTACCTTCTTAATATTCTTTAAAGAACGCATAGGTTGTTATAGTTAGATTTTTTCATTCAAGAGCAAATACTCGATCGAATCGAATGTCGTAATTAGTCCCCAGATAAACATTGAGCAGCTGACCATTAGCAGATGATTTAAAAACAGCTGATCGAACTTGCTAAATGTTGCTGGGAAAAATTCTTTCAGCAACTTTTAGGAATTTCTCAGCAAACAACTGTCAAAATTGTTCTCTCATTTCGCTCTCTTTTACTGAACTTTTGTGTAAAAAGACAGCATTTAGTAACATTTCGTAATAATTATTACAAATCATCACGTAAAAAGTTTTAAAACTATATCTGTATATGTTTTGTTAAAAAGCTATCACCTAGTCGTTCAGCTCAAAAACATAAATTTTTATGATTTTTTTAAAGAAAAGTACCAGTCCTTTTTAACCGATAATTTTTTTCATGTGGAAAGGCACATTTCGGTATTTTTTTTTTTTTTTTTTTTTTTTTTGAGTAATATTGTATAGAAAAGTGTTATGTGGTGTCCGCTCTATCTCGAAAACGACTGGACGGATCATCACATATTTTTGTGGGCTTATTAAATACCTAATAACCTCGTCTTTAAACGAGGGATTAAAACAATAAAATTTTTTAAAAGAATGGTGGACTGATAAACAAATATTTTTTAAAATAAATTGTCTAGTTTTTTTGCCAAAAAAAAACGTTCAATGATCCCATCCTTGTTCCACAAACACCCACAAAAATATATGATGATCGGTACAGCCCTTCTCGGCCTATAGTGAACACCGCTTATTTAAAAACAGTGTCTCAAAACTATGCAATATTCTTCAACACATACATATGTACATGGTAAAACCATGTATATGGTAAAACCATTTATATTTGTTCACAGTTTACATTGTTGCCCTGTTTGCTGAATTGGTTTTCTTTACATTTTTTAACTCATGCTTATTATATGTATATAACAATAATTTGAACTGAAATACACGTTATTTTCTTTGACGATTTTGAAATACTATTTTGACGATTTTGGCAACCGAAATTTGACAATTTTCGAGCAAACTTATCTGGCATCACTAGCGGTGAGTGTTGTTAGTGTTTTATCCATTACCACCCACTAAAAACAATTCCTGTCGAGTTTTCTCTCATATTAGATTTTTTGCAAAACATTTACCGATTTCTCAAAAATTTCCTTAAGGCCTGGGTACATAAGCTGCCTCGCATCGTTGCCTTGCTTTCCTGCTTAATTTATGACATAACATAACATAAAAGAATAAAGAAGGCCGAACCAATTTCGAACTAGTTTGCCTTTTCCTTCTTTATTCTTTTATTTTTGTTATGTCAGAAATGAAGCAGGAAAGCAAGGCAACCAGGCGAGGTAGCTTATGTGCTCAGGCCTTTAGCTTTCCTTTCACCAAGATTTCTTTTATGAATCCCTGCACATTTTCTTGTGCTTGTTTAGTTAGGCCGTCATCAGACCATCTGCTTTTTCACATGTATGACATCAGCTGTTCTGTATATTAGTATACCAAAGTGACAACATACATGTGAAAAAACAGATGGTCTGATGGCCGCATTACTTCTCAAATGTTAAGTGACAAAGACGTAACGGAACAAGTTATTTTGTGATTAAATCGCGCATGTTTTAAAACAAATGAAAAATTATAAGTTTGCATACATATTTCTTAAACGTTGTTTATACAAAGCAAAAAAAATCATCAATAATGTTTTATAGTACATTTTGGTAGTCGTCATCATTATTTTAATAGGGGCATGCCGCACTGGATAACTAGTTATTATATAACCACTAGAATAAGCAGTTATCTATGGGCCACTAGAAGTTGAGATATTATGAGTGAAATCGGACACTTTTCCAAAATGAGTTTTTGATTTCCTTTATTTTTTGCTGTGGTGACGCTACTCATCATTGATTGTACTCTTCGATTTTCTTGAAATTGTTTTGTATTGAACTACGATCAATTACAATAATTTTAAGTCCTATTTGGTAGTGGGATTCGAATGTATACTATTTTTTCTTAATTTTTTAAAATTTGTCAACACAAAATTTCCTTTATACCAGTGTGAAACATTTGTTTGTTTACCAAAAGATACAAAATTACAGTTTATATTTAGGAATTCATCTTAAACATCAGGGGTCACGAAACTTCTCCGCCAAAAATCGTCAACATAGGTATATGTTTTAGTATAGCCCCCATATAAAGGTACCTCCCGATTTTCGATATTTTGAGGATTTTAGCTACACTTTTTAACAACACTAGCTGTAATTTGACATTTGATGTTCTCTGTGGCCACGAAACTTCTCCACCAAAAATCGTCAATATATAACAGTACCTCCCAATTTTCGGTTTTTTGAGGGTCTTAGCTACAATGTTTAACGGAACTACCCGTTATTTGACTTTTGGGGTTCCCTGCTGTTATAAAACTTTTCCAACAAAAAAATTTAAAAATAGGTCGACATTTTGATGTAGCCCTGTAGGTTTTACCTTTCTCCTGGCTGAACACACTTTTCAGATTACATAATTAAGGCATTTGGGGTATCCATGGTCGACAAATTTTGCCATGGTCGAAGGGAAACTTATTATTCCATTTTAATAAAGACTATTTTATGGTGGAGGGTATAAAAAGTTTGGCCCGGCCGAATTAAACGACTTTTTACTTGTTACACCCTCCATCATAATATGGAGGGTATCATTAAAGTTGTCATTACGTTTGTAACACATCGAAATATTCATCGGATACCCATTAAAGTATGAATATTCTTGATCAATGTAAAATTCTAATTCGATATAACTATCTATGTCCGTCCGTCTGTTGAAATCAAGATGATACAGCTCACAATTTCTAAGATAGAGCTTTGTAATTTGGTATAGAAGTCTCTATTGCTCCTAGGATGTTTGGTATTGCAAATGGGCTATATCGGTCCACGTACCACCCGATTTTCGGTATTTTGAAGGTTTTAGCTTCATTATCACGCAGAAATGGCTGAAATTTGGTAATTAGTCTTCGTTGGAGGTACAAAACTTCCCCCCAGAATTTTGTCGGCATAGGTTCACTCCTTCATATAGCCCCTATACAACGGTACCTCCCGATTTTCGGTATTTTGAAAGTTGTGGCCAAATATTCCTCCGAAATGGCTGCAATTTGGTATTTAGTCTTCATTTGGGGTTTAAAACTTTACATATGAAATTTGTCCACGCCTTCATATAGCCCCCATAGAATTTCCCGTATTTTGAAAATTGTGGCATCAATATTGCCCCGAAATTGTCGAAATTTGGTGTTAAGTCTCAATTTTGGGTACAAACTTTTCCATATGAATTTTGTCGGTATGGGCCGACGCCTTCATACAGCCCCCATAAAACAGTACCTACCGATTTTCGGTATTTTGAAGGTTGTGAACTCAATAATCCAACGAAATGGCTGAAATTTGGTATTTAGTTTTCGTTGGGGGTTTTCAACCTTCCCCTCTAAATTTGTCGGTACAGGTCCACGCCTTCATATAGCTCCATAGAACGGTACATCACAATTTTCGTTATTTTGAAGATTGTGGCCTCAATACACTAATACCTCGATTTGCGTTGCCTCGATTTGCGTTGTTTCGATTTGCGTTAACGAAAAAATTATAGATTTTGTTTCGATTTGCGTTACAGATTCGATTTGCGTTATATAAAAAATAATATATTTGGCTTTAAATATCGTGAAGCGGGCATTCATGGGTTCTTAACGTCACACGATAAAACAATTAGAAAATATTTTTTATTTTACATTGCCTCGGAACATGCATTAGAGGGACAATCACTAGCGACAAATTACCTCCGAAAAAATATGTTTGAAATTCACTCAAATATCAGAAACTAATCAAATTATAACCAAAGCAATTGAAATGTTTGTGTAGCTGTAATCCAAAATAGGCTGTGTGAGATGCAATTAATATTTTTACCAAAAAATTTATTCGGCCAAAATTGAAACTGCTTTTCTCAGAGTAATAAAATGCTATAAATCAGTCGCATATTGTGACGATTGTTTAAAAGAATAAATAATTTTATAGGAATGATTTTTTTTTATATTTTAGTTAAGTTTTTCGTAAAAAGACTGATTTTGATATTCTTTACACACTAATAATAATAATTGATATAGCACTTGTACCATTAAATGTTAACAACCACATCCGTCTGAATTTTTAGTGCAACATTTAGAAAAAACGTTCTAAAAAACAATTTGGGAACCAATTAACAAGTTCTTCACACAAACACGTTGAAACATGTGTTTCGATTTGCGTTGTTTCGCATTGCGTTAAAGTTTGTCGGAACCAATTATTAACGCAAATCGAGGAAATGGCTGAAATTCGGTATTTAGTGTTCGATGAGGGTACCTAACTTTCTTTCTGAATTTTTTAGGTATAGGTCCACGCCTTTATAGAATGGTACATCCCGATTTTCGGTATTTTGAAGGTTTGTGGTCACAACTTTCAAAATACCGAAAATAAGCCATCGAAATGGCTAAAATTTGGTATTTAGTCTACGTTGGAGGTAAAGACCTTTCCTACTGAAATTCGTCGGTATAGGTTCACGTTTCTATATAGCCACCACAGAACGGTACCTTTCGATTTTCGTAACTCTGAGGGTTGTGAATTATCCCACCGAAATGATGCAATTTGTTATTTAGTCTTCCATGGGTTTAGAAAATATTCCTGAAGAGAATTAGGTCCACGTCTTCCCATATCCCCCATAGAAGCGTACCTCTTGATTTACGGTATTTTGAAGGTTTTAGGCACATTATCTTATCGAAATATCGGAAGTTTGGTATTTAGTCTTATTTGAGTCTAAAAACTTTCCGCCAGAAATTTGTCGGTATAGATCGAAGTTTTGATATGGCCCCCATATTTTGAAGGCTGTGGCCTCAATATTCCCACGAAATGGCTGAAATTTGGTATTTAGTGTTCGATTGGGGTACAAAACTTTTCCCCTGAAATTTTTAGGTATAAGTCCACGCCTTCATATTGCCCTTATAGAACGGTACCTCCCAAATTTCCGTATTTTGAAATTGCTGAAATTTGGTATTTAGTCTTCTTCATAAACGAAAGGAAACTAATTGTTCCATTTTACTTCAATACAACTCGTGGTGGAGGGTGTAAGAAGTTCGGCCTGGTCGAACTTAACAGCTTTCTTACTTATTTTATTTTGCTCTCTGGTGGAGAGCTGAAAACACATCCAACGTTTGAAAAAAGTTTTGTGTCAACTGAGCGACGAATGAATCGTTTCCAACTCATTCTTGTGTGTCGTTCTCGAAAAAAAATATCCGCAAAACTATCGAGAAACATTCGAAAACGATATCGTGTTCCATAGCAATTACACAACCGTGGGTTGTGTTTTCAACGCTCACCGTCAGGTTTTTGTTAACAAAATAAACAGCGGTTGGTAGTGCACATGTAATGGGCCAATGGGACACTCAACTCACCGTGAGTGCCGGGGCCATAATGGGCCAAATACATACGGCCCGTTGAGTGACGCGTTGCGCGTTGAAAACAACAACCACATGACAAATGTGTAAGTAATGCCAAGTTTGTTCTTGAAGTTTTCATGTGGTAGTTGTAACGCAACGCTCAACGAGCAGTATGTGCAGAGGCCTTAAGTGTTTAAACAAGGGCTTAACCCTAAACACATTCAACGTTTGAGTAAAGTTTTGTGTCATTTCTGGTAGATGAATAAAAGACAAAGTGCTGCCAAGTTCACGGTATTGGCGAAAAACATTTTTGGTGTAGTTTCTTTGATGTTTCTGTTATGGCCCCGGCACATACGGTCCGTTGTGCGTCGCGTTGCGCGTTATAAAGAACAACCACATGATAAAGGTGTAAGTGATGCCTATTTGGCTGTTGAAGTTTTCATGTGGTTGTTGTAACGCGACGCTTAACGCACCGTATGTGCAGAGGCCTTTATGTGTCTTTTTCGTCTTTATTTCTGTTGGGCCAAATACATACGGTCCGCTGTATGACGCGTTGCGCGTTGAAAACAACAACCACATGAAAAATGTGTAAGTGATGCCAAGTTTGTTCTTGAAGTTTTCATGTGGTTGTTGTAACGCAACGCCCAACGCGCCGTATGTGAAGCGGCCTTTTGTTATGTTTGCGATACTAGGTGTGTTCGTTTACTCAATAATTTGTAAAAGTCCAATAACTTCTTGCAAACTGTAGAGTAAACGAACAACATTCAGTAACAATTTGTACAAATTCACACACTGTTGATAAACATTCCCGCCATACCAACAGGATATTAATTAACCTCTTAAAACTATATTTGTATTAGTTTTGTTACAAGGGTCACACCTAGTCATGCAGATCAAAAAACCTAATTTTCTAAGATTTTTTTCCAAGAGTATCAGACTTTTTTAACATATACTATTTTATGAGGAAGGGCACATTTGATCTACCCTCGGGAATTTTTTGTTGAACAATACTACATAGGTTCGTAGAAAATATCCATCTACGAGACACTATTTTTAAAAAGGGTCTTGCGGTGTCCATTCTGTCTCGAAAACGACTGGACGAATCATCACATATTTCTATTGGCTTATTAAGTATCTTGTCTTTAAACGAGGGAATTTGAAAAGGATTAATAAAAAAAATGGTGGACTTCCACAAACATCCCAAAAGCGATAAGTGAGAGCTGGGATGGTGTTGTACTCTATAAGCCCACAAAAATATATGATGATCGGTACAGTCCTTCTCGACGTATAGTGAACACCGTGTTTTTGTAACAGTGTTTCGTAGGTGGTCATTTGTCACAAAACTGCTTTGTTTTATGAATTTATAATTGCTTTCTTTACTTAACTTTTTATTTTTTATCGTATATAGTAATAATTTAAACTGAAATCCAAGTTATTGTATTAGAAAATTTTTTGACGATTTGAAAAACTATTTTGCCGATTTGACGATTTTGGCTGCCGAAAATTGACGATTTTCGACCAAACTTATCTGGCATCACTGAAATTGTGAAATTTTCTTGGTCAGAAATGTTAACATTTCAAGTGGATTAAAAGTCAGCTGGCCAAACTTAGTCTGTGTTTAGACACACAAATTTCTCGGGAAAGTAAATTCAGTTTTTGGGAGAGAGCGGAGAGCAAAGAGCTCCTCAATACTCTTCCCTACCCCCTATTGCCTAAAAACTGAATTTACTTTCCCGTGTGTCTACACACGGACTTACAAATTTTTACGGGACAAATTTTCCCAGCAAAAATTTGCAAGTTCTTAGTCACAGAACTGGCAAAAAATCTCTATCAACTCGCTCTCTTTTACTGGACAAATTTGTTATCGAACAGCATTCAGTAAAAATGTGTACGAGTTTGTACAAATTTTTGGGTTACACTGTGTGTAATTTTTTGTGTCATGGAAAATTAACCATATTCTGACACCGCAGCGTGATAGAAGACGACAAATAAGAAGACACGTGTCTCGGCGTTTTTCCCTGTTACTTCGAATTTCGCGGTAATGGGCCCCCAAAGACCTGAGGCCTTGATGTCAAAAAGGACCATTTTGTTAGGCTCATATCTTCTAAACCGCTAAGAATTTTGGTTTACTCGTGGAGGCAAAGTTGTAGCTCTCATCTTAAAGACTAATAATTGTGAAGACATAAAATCCATTCAACCTTATCTTCAAGGTCAAAATCGTTAAGGTCAAGTTTTCGTTATAATTTTTTCTCAGATTTTGGCCTATAGATATCAAACCGATCAAAATTGAATCAAACAACCAACTACAAAAATGTACCTTAGATCTCAATAAACAACTTTCTAGAACATACGAACCCTGTAGAAATGGTTCTTAAAGGTCAAAATAGCAAAACAAATGCAATATTTATTTTCTTTTTTCGGTTTCTGCTTCATAGAAATTAAACCATTCAAAACTCAAGAAAACATTTTACCACAATAATGTAGCGAATATATCAATATACAACTTTGTGGAACATCAGAGTCCACTACGAACTGTTCTTAAAGGTCAAAATAGCAAAAAACTTTAGAAAATATTCGGTTTTTATACTTTTTTCTGCGATTCTGGTCCATAGATACCGAACCGTTCAAAATTCAAGAATACAAGCGACTACAAAAATTTACCTAAGATCTCAGTTAACAACTTTCTAGAACATATGAACATTCTAGGAGCGGCCCTTTAAGCTCAAAATTCCATTAGTTTTACCCATTCTTTCCTGGTCAGGTCCGTAAATAACAAACCTTTCAAATTTTCTAGAGTGTTGAACAGTTTGTTATTTCCAGACCTGAGCATTAACCATAATATAATTGTTAGTGAATTTTGAACATGAAGGACCGTTCCTAGAATGTTCATATGTTCTAGAAAGTTGTTAACAGAGATCTTAGGTACATTTTTGTAGTTGCTTGTATTCTTGAATGTTGAACGGTTCGGTATCTATGGACCAGAATCGGAGAAAAAAGTATAAAAACCAAATATTTTCTAAAGTTTTTTGCAATTTTAACCTTTAAGAACAGTTCGTAGTGCACTCTGATGTTCCACAAAGTTGTATATTGATATATTCGCTACATTATTGTGGTTGAATGTTTTCTTGAGTTTTGAATGGTTTAATTTCTATGAAGCAGAAACCGAAAAAAGAAAATAAAAATTGCATTTGTTTTGCTATTTTTACCTTTAAGAACCATTTCTACAGGGTTCGTATGTTCTAGAAAGTTGTTTATTGAGATCTAAGGTACATTTTTGTAGTTGGTTGTTTGATTCAATTTTGATCGGTTTGATATCTATAGGCCAAAATCTGAGAAAAAATTATAACGAAAACTTGACCTTAACGATTTTGACCTTGAAGATAAGGTTGAATGGATTTTATGTCTTCACAATTATTATTCTTTAAGATGAGAGCTACAACTTTGCCTCCACGAGTAAACCAAAATTCTTAGCGGTTTAGAAGATATGAGCCTAACAAAATGGTCCTTTTTGACATCAAGGCCTCAGGTCTTTGGGTGTCCATTACCGCGAAATTCGAAGTAACAGGGAAAAACGCCGAGACACCTGTCTTCTTATTTTTCGTCTTCTATCACGCTGCGGTGTCAGAATGTGGTTAATTTTTTTCGTGTCGCACAGTGTTATCGTATAAATCGCGTTTTTACAATAATTTATTTTTAAATCAGTATAATAACCGCGATAACTTGTTTCCGCAACGACCAAAAGTAGGCTCGCGAGGGGATTCGTACTTAACCTATGTACGAAAAATCGCTGATGTAGCGCCAAAAGAAAAATTATTATTTTTTTGGAATTTTTTTTTTTTTTTTAAATTGAATATATAAAAAATTGGCGACATTTCCCATATATTATCCACCACTGTACATATTCGGTACTAACATCCAAATTGCTTATCTTCACGCCTTAAACACGTGAACAACAGAAATCTATAAATAGCAACATGTCCACCCCTTCCCAGTGTGCAATAGAATGTTTAATTCGCCTTTACTTTAAATATGTTATTTGGCAACAGCCCCGTAGAGGTTTTCGTAGTGTAGTGGTTATCACGTGTGCTTCACACGCACAAGGTCCCCGGTTCGAACCCGGGCGGAAACATACTTTTTTCATCTTTTTTCTTTTAATTTTAATTATTAAACAGTATAAAGGAATTTCGTGACAGTTGACTAGTATTCTGAATATAGCTTCAATGTGGTTCCTATAATAGTATTTTACCCAAAATAATCAATTTTGTTCTAACATTTGTTAATTTTATCAGAGTATTTTCGGCGGGTCAAATGGAATATTATTTTATTAAAAAATAGCATAGATAGTTTGGTTTTGTTTGAAAA
This sequence comes from Musca autumnalis, assembly GCF_047663935.1. Classification (NCBI taxonomy): domain Eukaryota; kingdom Metazoa; phylum Arthropoda; class Insecta; order Diptera; family Muscidae; genus Musca; species Musca autumnalis. The sequence goes on from NW_027411644.1 coordinate 116,893,525, forward strand.
TAAAAGCAATTCAAATATTTTTCAAAACACAAAGTTTGGTTGAAGCTCGAACGAATTTGTATTCGAATCGTCTTAGTGAAAAAGGCCATTAAATATACATAAATGACAGAATGTTTTTGGTTAGATATGTATTTTCTAAAGTTTTCATAGGTATAATAACACGGGTATCGACACTTTTACTTGAAATGTCCTGCCAATAACATGTAATATTCATGCTTTTAGTGAGCTGAGCTAAATCATGTTCAACAAAAAATAAAACGATTTGGATTATTTATTTCTTGCGATTTCCCATACGCATACATATGTATGCATGTTTGTAACCTGTGTCTTTTGAGGTAACAAATTAAAAATATTCAAATTATAAAATGTTGCTTTAATGAATGAAAATTTAAAAGTATGTACCTATTCGAAAATTATAATTCTAATGTTTAACCTCAATTAAAATTCTTCCCAATATAATGAATACAATGAATTCTTTTGTAAATGAATTAACTGGGCGGGATCAGTAGACGCCGGTTAAAGATTCTATTCTTATTTTATTTTTCTTAAAATGTCACCGGTACACCTCCGTTTTTATATTCCTAGCTATTGTTACCTTAACCACAATATCACCTATGAAGCGGTTTGTAATCACTACATCACAAGAATATTTATACCTATTTCCCCTGGCTCGCCCTTCCTCTCTCAGATATGACTTTAATTGATCGTAAATATCAATTCAAGATCAAGTTCACAATGGCTAAAGCGCACTTCGCACGAACACACTTGTTGCTGTTGTCCACCTTAGCGTGATGAGCGAGTCTGGAACTCATCAAAAGGAGTGTCAATCTGTCGGCTGTTGTGTAAACATTTATTGAAATTTATGGGATTTTAATGATCTGCTTTTTTTCGTTCAGTTGATTGTTTGTTTGTTTCAGAGGTCGTATCTCATAATCTATGAGAGAATGTTTACAAATATCTAGCACATTATTATGATGATGACGAAACACCGAACGAAGGCATGATCCTCCTCCTCCAAATGTTCATTTCATTCACATGACAGACAAAAATGTGTGTAAAGATCATTTCATTGTCAATAGGTTAAGGGCGAGGTATCGGCAACCCTCCCTCCTCTTTATTTATTAAATGTGAATAAAGAACACCCGTTATTTTATTGCCGATCGTTAAGTGATTGTTTTTCGATCAATGATTTTTATTATCCCCGAAGAACACTCAAGGCGTGTAGGGAATTGTCACGCATTACATGACATTCAGAATAAAAACAAAACAAAAACTCCTTTTGTATTTGAAGAGCATAAAATTATTTTGTAATTCACAGAATAATAGAAGTATTTTTTTCTGTAAAAAAACAAAAGTGTCCTTTGTTTGCAAAGAAACTGACAAGATTCTCTAGAGTCTAATCTGTCGTCATGATATTCTTCATTATAACCCTTTTTTCTTGTGGTAAGCATTGTTTTTATTGTTCAAGAGAAAGTCTTAGAGAAAATAATTTATTACATCCATTGGCTATATTGAAATGCTAAGGGATTTTTTTGTAGGCAGTGTGGTTTTAAATCTATTTCGTTCTTAACACATACATACATAAGAAATTTCTATGTACCATAAAACTGGGTGGTCTTCTGAAAATGTCTCCATTCCAAAGGAAGTAGATATGCTATTTAAAATCTTATTCTAGAAGACGGAGTTAAGTAAGGAGGGAAAGCAACTGAATATTTGCGAATATTAAAAACAAGCAAACTGTAAACAAACCGTACGTAGGTACATAGTATTTACATATATGCTAAAAACTAAAACATATAAAGAAGCGTTAAGTTCGACCGGGCCGAATTTGTTATATCCTCCACCATGAAATATTCTGAACTCATATGGTATAATTGTTTTTATTCTGTTACGACATTATTAAAGCCCATTATTCGGTCATATATAAATTTAAAAACAAAAAAAAATGAAATCGGGAGTACCCTTTTATGTCTACAATTGTTGATGGAAAAGTTTTAACCACTGAGAACCACAAACACCAAATTGCATCCAATCTTGCCGAAAATGTAGATAAAAACTTAACTAAAACTTGAAATCGGTGGTGATATGGGGTTATTCCAAATTATAGCTACTTCGGTCTGAAAATATAGATAAAATCGTCTGAAAATGTAGCCAAAACGTCAAAGTACCTGAAATTAGGCGTTACCGTTATATGGGGACTATACCCAAACTTCGTCCTATGTCCACAAAAAGGCAAATTATATTTAATTCGGTTTGAAAAAGGAGCTAAAAATGTCTAATAACCTCACATCGGGTGGTAACGTTATATGGGGGCTATACGAAAACAGTAGTGCGATTCTCTAACACATTTTTGGTATATGAGTAAAAGTAAAAAAAAAAATAGTTTCCTTGAAGCCAAGGTTTATAATACGCGAACTATGGTAGTTTATCAGTAACCAAGATCTGTTTACCTTTTCCCAAAAGGAACTAGTTCCTTAATATAGTTCCATAGTTCCGAGAGGGATATAGTTCAATAAATCTTTCTCTTCCGTCGTTCTTTTTATTTCCTTAGTTCCAAATTGTTCCGAGAGTGAAGTAGTTTAACGGATCTTTCTCTTTCTTTTTGTTTTCATCTTATGGAGGATAAATTGGCATACAAATAAATTAATTGTAGCGATTTAACGAGAATATGATTTACGTTTATTTTACAACGTAACCGTATTTGACAGATTGAAAACACTACGCTGACGTTTTACGCCACCTTATAATTTCATCATGCCAGTAATTATGACTATTGTTAGATCAAATTAAGTGTCTTTTAACAAAGCTGAAAAATACGGCTAAAAAACTAAACAACACGCAGAGAAAAAAATATGTTTGATCCAACAATATTCCAAGAGCAAAATATGTATTGTTAACATATTGTTGGATTCCTCATGTAGTATTGTAAGTCCAAAAATAGTTTGTGTCAACTGAACAATATTTCTCTCTTTTCTTCGAAAATTTGTTTCTCTTATCTCGCTATTCGATGCCGTGTTGAAAAAACAATTTTGGTGAGTTGTGGTGTGTTTGTATGACATGCTGCCTTTACCTTTGTTTTTGTGTGTATGTACTTGTGAGACTCTTGTTTTTATTTGTTTCTGTTTTGTTTCATTCTTCTTTCCTTTTCATGTTTGTTATGGTGTTTAATTATTCCTTATGTTGTGGTGGGTTCTTGTGGCTTTTTGTTTGTCTTTGTTGTCAGCCAATGCAGCAAACCATGTATTGTGTTCATCAATGATTGCAATATTATACGCGACATTTATATCCAAGTTATGCGAAAAGTGTATATGAGAAGTATATGCACTCAAATCAAAAATTTCTGGGCTGGTTTTCTGTATTGACAATACTTTTTGTAAACAAAATTAGATTATGATAGTTCCTACAATCGGTATTGTTAACGATTTTAACAATATTGCGGAAATTCGAAAGTTGTTTTTGTTTTCTATGTTTGGAACAAAAGATGGTATTTTTGGATTTGGATTACAATGTTTAAACAAAACAAATACATTTTTGGAACCAAAACATATATTTTTGTTCCAACAAAAGCGAAAAATATTTTTTCTCTGCGTGTACGTGGAAGTTATGACCGCTTAAAAACTCGTTGAAGCTAACAAGTGTTTTACGATCTTATTCGATTCGATTGCTGGTTAAACCATTCAAATAATGGACATCTTCCCAAAGTAAAAGTGGATCTCAAAATGAAGATTACACTTCTAATGTACCACTTTTCAAAATATCCTCTGCATCCACCTTTTATGGATGCTGACACTTTGAATTCGTATTTTAGGCGTTTTATGTATTTTTGATCTGGTTGCGATGCGCATTCACCTATTTCTAAAAACCAAACATAGGATTAAAGTACTCCCGATTACGGATAACTTCGTATGTATAATGACTATGTAGCCTAGAGGAGCATCACAGCAAACCACTACCAAAGGCTAAAATTTAGGGCGATAGTATTTCAAAAAAAAAAAAAAAAGAAAAAAAAAATGTACAGTACTTACAATATCTTCTTGATTGTGCTGGGACCCCGCGATATTTTAGTTTTTTGACGGTTCGGATCATATAAATCATAGCTCGGGAAAATCCATCCACTAGAACGGCGGAAACTGCAAAAATTGAACAATTTACGAAAAATGTTTTTGATCGTTTCATTTTCAGTTAAGAAACCGACACATCACTCGCATTTTTGCGGACGCAGAGGTTTAAAAAGTTTAGCGGTATGGAAGCTGTATCCGATTTATTCAAGTGAGCAAAGGCTATAGTCGGGACGGGGCCGACCATGTGATACCCTACACCACTACCCCTCTGCATAAGCTTTTCGCTGGTAAACATTTCTTTTAGGGAATATAATCCGACTACTACCAAACATAATACCCCCTTTTTCTCTCTGGGACCCCCATAAGCAACCAAAATTTCGTGACCATCCGATCAAAATTGCGACTTGTAACGCAATTGCAAAAAAATGGAAGAATTGGATGTATTACCCACCATGGTGGTATCTCCCTTGTTTGGCCACCTTCGCCAACTACTTTACTCCTTTGAATTACTTCCTTAAAACTTTGAATTTGTCTCCACATACGTTTTTCCCCATTCCGACCCCTAAATATTATCCGACTATCACCAAAATCAATAGGCTTTTTATTCTATGGGGCCACCATCAACCCCAAAATTTCGTGACTATCCGTTGTTGTTTGACCACCTACGACAACCTACTTTACATCGTTGTAAAGATGATATTTTCTACTTTCAGTGCCATGTTTTGCTTTTGATATACCTCTTAATGAAACAAAGATATTGACTTTGAAATACAACGTTGACCTTTTCTCCAAATAGGTTTTGCCCATTCCGACCCTTAATATTATCCGACCATCATCAAACTCAGTAGGCTTTTTCCTATGTGGGTCGCCCATTAACCCCCAAAATTGCGACCCGTAGCGTGATTACAAAAAATCGGAAAAATGGGATGCATTACCGACGATTGCTATAGCTCCGTTATTTGGCCACCTACGCCAACCTACTTTGTATCATTGTAAAGATGGGATTTTCTACTTTCATACCCAGGCTTTGCTTTTGGAAAGTCCACATCCAAATCTGTGATATTCGTCATTATGATTAAAATCGCAAAATTGAAAAGTTGGGTTGTATTTGCGACTGTTGTGATATCTTCGTTGTTTAATCACCTACGACAACCTACTTTAGGTCGTTAGAAAGGTGATATTTTCTACTTTCATTAGCAGGTTTTGCTTTTGAAATACCCATTGTAGATGTACAGATATTCGCTTTGAAAAAAAAAGTTGATATTTTCTCCAAATAAGTTTTTGGCCCATTCCGAGCCTTAAATATTATCCGAGCATCACCAAAATCAATAGGCTTCTTCCCCTCCGGGACCCTCACCAACACCCAAAATTTGGTGACGATCTGATCAAAATTGCCACCTGTAGCGTGATTAGATGGACAGACGGACGGACACACATAGCCAGATCGACTCAGCTCGTCGAAACATTCATTTTGGTATATATATATATATATATATATATATATATATATATATATATATATATATATATATATATATATATATATATGTATGTATGGGTCTATAGACAAAAACAAAGGTAAAGGCAGCATGTCACCACGCACACACCACAACTCACCAAAATTGTTTTTTCAACACGGCATCGAATAGCGAGAGAAGAGAAACAAATTTTCGAAGAAAAGAGAGAAATATTGTTCAGTTGACACAAACTATTTTTGGATTTACAATACTACATGAGGAATCCAACAATATGTTAACAATACATATTTTGCTCTTGGAATATTGTTGGATCAAACATATTTTTTTCTCTGCGTGTACGACCATTATTTCGATGCGTTACAAACCGTTTGTCCAAAACCAACTTATACATAGTGGTGTAGGGTATAATTAATTGTGAATGTACATCCACGGTTCTTGATGGATTTTTTTTAAATAGGTTTAGATCGATGTATTTTTCATGGTTGATAGTGAAATCGGATGCGCATAAAAAGTGTATACACTTTGTGCAAATTATAACCGTTATGCAGTTTTTTGCCCACTAAACTGCAGAAGATGCTACAATTTCGCCTCAGGAACTTGCCCCCACCCCGCTCTCAACTTCCCCCCAACCCTCAAATCACCCCCCGCCCTCAACTTGCCCCCTCACCTTCACCACATAAACTTCCCCCAAAACTACACAAAAAAAAAATTAAAAATATATATCAACTATTTTTCACTCGATTTTACTCTTCGAGTAAACTTTTACTCTATTTCGAGCATTTTTCATTCCCACTCCTATTTTTAAACCATGAGTACTCGCGATTGCTCCCAAATAAAACAAAAGAGTGAAGAGTAAACTTCTTTTAAAACTAGTACTCTTCGAGTACTCCCACTCGCGAGTAGTTTTCACTTTCGCACTGGTATCTGACTAGCTGTTTGCAAAATAGGGTCCAAGTAGTTATTTTATTTTTTGGGTAACTTTTAACGGTGAAAATGTTCTATACAGAATCAGACTTGATGGAGTGTCCTATATGTGTATGTTCATCGGGTGTCTGACAGCGACAAAATGGGGCGATATCACCGGATTTCACCAAAATACTGGTGGATTTATTATTTAGACACTCGAATGTGATCAAAATAAGTTAATAAGTCAAAATAAAGGCATTTCAAGCTAAAAAAATAAAAAATATCTTACTTTTGGCAAGATTGTAAACTTTCTTTTGACTCTTAAAAATGTGGGTTATTTTATCAATATTTATTTATTTCATAATTAATTTAATCTACCACTAAACACTTAAAAAAATTCATTGATATTTTATATTTATTATGTACAGTATAGTCTCGATAATCCGGACACTCCTTAATCCGGACAACGCGGTAATCTGGACACTAGAATTTTTTACATTGTAGACTCGGTAATCCGGACATCACATATTTTATTTTTGTTTCCTATCTTGAGCGTTAGATTCGTATGTATTTCATTGACGTTTTCGTTCGTAACAATAGCAATAGGTGTATAAATAACAAAAAATTAAGTTTTTCAAAGTTTTCAGTCAAAATCTCGAACTAGATATCCACTGTCAATTCAGTTATACAGTCAATATGGAATTAACTATATGAATCTGTCAAATAATTTTCCTATCGTTCAACCATTGATGACTGGCACTGAAACAACTTCTAGTATGCATTTTTTGAAAGTAAATATTAAGACAACAAAAACCCTAGTAGGGTTTTGTCTCGTAAGATTCAGTTCAGATTTTGTGGCTTCATCTAAACCGGGCTAAAACTACAGTTTTTTGCATTTATCAGACCATTATCTCAGAAACGATTATGAACTTGGCCTTGCTGTTTTTGGGAATATTGTAGCCCTAAAATAGTAGAACTTATCTATTGAACAGACCAGATAAGAAAAACTCCACATAGGGCATCAAAATCAAATCAATTCTGGTCAGTATCAGCTAAACTGTTGGGAGTTGAACCAAGTAACCATTTGCAGAAATATTCCAAATAAAGTTATCAGCAATTCTTCAGAACATTCTGAAACTCTAAAATGCTTACTTCATGTTGTTTCGCCGGTATTTTGCATCACATCTTTTACAACACGTATTCCAAACGCAGTTCACACCACATGATTGACATATTTACTAACTGATCGTTGAAAAACGTACTGAAAACAACGTGATAGAGGCGTTTTACAACAATGACATATTCTGAAGAGTTGTGGATTACATTCGTGCGAAATTTTTTCTAAAAGAAAACATTAAGACAAAATTAACGGTATTGGTATTCGTGCGAAATGTATAAAAATTATGGAAATTGTCGATATTTTATAAAATTTTAGCCAATTAATGTAGTTTTTCAAGTTCATTATTTCTTTAAATATTTTATTCTTGCCTTTATCAAAAAATTTGCTTCAGAGGTCAGATGAAGATTCAAATAGGTTTCAGAGATATATCCCAGAATTGCTTTAAAAAGACAATAAACCATGTTTAGATGGGACCATAAAATCCAAGCTGGATCTGACACAACAAAACCCAACTAGGGTTTTTGTCTTTTGGGTCTGTACTATCAAAAAATCCTAAGCTCAAATTGTTTGCACAAGATTACCTTAAAAATGTTGCACAGTGTAAGCAACAGTATTTAAAATCTAGGGTTGATTCCCTGAAAAATCAATGTAGAGTGGTCCCTTCCTCTAAAGGCATTACGAATAGAGTCCTTATATAGTAATTTCAATAAATTTGAAAAAAAGTAGTATGGACCCTTTTATTTTCTTTCTTTGGTATTCAAAATCGCCGGTAACTAAGGATTATATTATTGCATTCTCGTACTTATGCAACCGATAGATTTAAATTACATTTTGTCTTATTCGTAAGCTATAACATTTATATAAAATGAGAGATGAGATGTCCCATGAAAAAGGGAATTCAATTGTATGTATGTACATGGGCTACAAAGTTTATATTCTAAAAAAACTATGCATAAATATACACCAGTTGTAGAGAAGTTTTAGATGAAAAAGTAATCTGCAAAAGTCACCCAAATTATGCTGGAGGAATATTAGACGTAAATTTGGTAGCCAGGGAAGCTGCGCAAACCTCAATATTTGGTTAATATGAATTTGTTTACCTTATTTGTCAGGTTATTATCTAGTAAAAGTCCATTATTAATGACTTAACGTAAAAAATTATATGTTTTTGTTATTACTCGGTAATCCGGACAATTCGATAATCCGGACACCGCCGAAACATGTGGTGTCCGGATTATCGAGATTATACTGTACATATATCCTTATACCGGTGTAATTATGCTATTAAAAAGTTTTTGTGAGGTGTAAACTTTCTTTTGACTCTGACTGTACACTTTATAGGGTCGCAAATGATTATCCCAATGCGTTACAAAAGTAAAACAAACTTAATATGTATGTATGTCCTCCATACTATGATGATTTCGTATAGGCATTAGACGTACTCTGCATCTTTACGAAATACAGTGAGTGTCAAAAATATTCGGTTTTCGATTTCACCAATAATAACACCTCAGTATTTTAGAACCCCATAACCAATATTCAAAAAACCAAATACTTAAAAAAATGTTGGTCCTGTGGCTATTAAAAAATTTATGTAGCATGGATCCATGGCAACCCTATAAGGGGGAATAACTAAGAACACGTTGTTAACCCTGTTTTCTATGCGTCAAAAATATTCGGTTTTTGTAACTTTTGTTAAATATTTTGGCAAAAAACCAGTCAATATCGAACTTTTTCTGCAATATTAGTATAAATTTCAATAATTGCGAACAGAATCTTTGTTCCTGTGTGCAAAAATATTATATTTTATAACAAATTATTACAATTTAGGGCTAAGGAAAATCGCTATCCTAGAAAAGAGTAAAAATGTTTATATTTCATTATAAAAACGGTAGAAATAAAGGGAATTTTTGCTAATTTTTGAATATTTAGTCGAATACATTTGAAATAATGTGCAAAAGTCACGAAAATGTAGAAATAATCGATTTCGAGAAACACATAAGCCAGCCAAACCAAGGCCTGGGAGGGAAGGTAGAGGAATATCCTGAAATATTACGGCTAAACCGCCCTTAATTTTCTTGAAATTGGTCACCGAGCCCTAAATGACTTTCAGAAGATAAAAAATATGCACTTACTTTCCAAAAAAATCGTAAGGATAAAGCCTTTCATGGCCTTGTAACACATCATAAGTCATTGATAAATACATGTCTCCTATAAGCGCCTTCGTACTTTTTGTGTTGGAGTACAGAGAAAGGCCGGAAACTTGGTGGTATACTGATTTTCCTGCTTAGACATTCAAAACTAACTCCATTTCACCAGGTTTCTGATGTACATCAAGTTTTGAAGGTATATCAAGGCGAAATTTGAACTAGATTTTTGGTTATGTAAATAAGCCGATGGTGTGTGATGTGTTACAAGGCCATGAAAGTCTTTATCCTTTCGATTTTTTTGGAATGTAAGTGCATATTTTCTATCTTTTGAAAGTCATTTAGGACTCGGTGACCAATTTCGGGAAAATTAAGGGCGGTTTAGCCGTAATTTTTCAGGAGATTCCTCTACCTTCCCTCCCAGTCCTTGGTGTGGCTGGGTTATGTGTTTCACGAAATCAATTATTTCTATATTTTCGTGACTTTTGCACATTATTTCAAATGTATTCGACTAAATATTCAAAAATAAGCAAAAATTCCCTTTATTCCTGCCGTTTTTATAAAGAAATATGAACAGTTTTCTCTTTTCTAGGAAAGCGTTTTTCCTTAGCCCTAAATTGTAATAATTTGCTATGAAATATGATATTTTTGCACACAGGAACAAAGATTCTGTTCGCAATTATTGAAATTTATACTAATATTGCAGAAAAAGTTCGATATTGACCGGTTTTTTGCCAAAATATTTAACAAAATTTACAAAAACCGAATATTTTTGACGCATAGAAAACAGGGTTAACAACTTCTTCTTTGTTATTCTCGCTTATAGGGTTGCCATGGATTCATGTTACTTACATTTTTTAATTGCCACAGGACCAACATTTTTTTAAGTATTTGGTTTTTTGAATATTGGTTATGGGGTTCGAAAATACTGAGGTGTTATTATTGGTGAAATTGAAAACCGAATATTTTTGACACTCACTGTACTTAATTTTAATTTTTACCAATATCTTTTGAAACAGTCATTTGAACATATTTGAAAACGAAAAAATAATTACGTATGTAATATAACGATGTTAATACGAACAAAAATAAAATATTAAAATTACAAAATCAACATTGATATCATGTTTTGCCTACTGTTCGTCATTGTTGCTATAACTGAGCTTTCTGTCAGAGCAACAAATAGTGTTATTCCTTTTACATACAACGACAAAGCTTTTTTAAAAGCTTTGCTATTAGCAAACAAAACCACTTTTTATCATCGTCCGTTATCGTACGTTTCCGTAGTGTAGTGGTTATCACGTGTGCTTCACACGCACAAGGTCCCCGGTTCGAACCCGGGCGGAAACAACCAAAGTTTTTGTTTCTTTTTTAACGTTTTCCATTTAATTACTGTTCCTAATATTCGACATTTTACCCGATTCTAAAATTTAACAGGCTGTTTCACTATGTCGAACGAAAGAAAAAAAAACTAAACTCGTGTATGATTTGTAAATTTTGTAGTTGTTTTAAAGCAAACACAAAGTCAATGTTGCCATGAAAACCACTTTGGTTTGGTGGTTGTTTTTCGTTCGCAATCATTTTTTTCGACATAGAGAAACCGGCCCTAAACCTTGCTATTCTAAAATAAAGGTCCATGACAATTAATAATTATTTCAAATATAAGAGCTAATAATTTTCAAAGTCGAAAAATGAAGAAGTTTTTAAAATGTTTAAGATAAATTCCTAAATAAAACAACAAACCAAATGTTAATAAATGTATTTTTTGTTAAAATAACAAATGTTTCACACTGGTTTATACTTGGGAAAAAATTTTATTGACAATTTTTTAAAAATTAAGAAAAATAGTAATTGTTACAATTCCACTACCAAATGGGTCGTAAAATTTGTGTAATTGATCGTAGTTTTATACAAGAAAATTTTAAGAAAATCGAAGAGTACAAGCATTGATAAAAATTGGTTTTAAATATTAAATACCGAAAATTACATTTTTTTGTTCAAAATTGTTCTCTATTTTTATACCCTACACCACTATGTGGGGAGGGTATTATAAGTTGGTTTTGCCCAAATAGTTTGTAACGCATCGAAATAATGGTCGTAGGCCCATACTTATATGTATATACCAAAATTATTGTTTCGACGAGCTGAGTCGATCTAGCTATGTGTGTCCGTCCGTCAGTCCGTTCGTCTGTCCGTCTGTCCATCTAAACCTTGTAATCACGCTACAGGTCGCAATTTTGATCGGATCGTCACGAAATTTTGGCTGTTGATGGGGGTCCCGGAGGGGAAGAAGCCTATTGATTTTGGTGATGGTCGGATAATATTTAGGGGTCGGAAAGGGCAAAAAACTTAGGTGGATAAAAAGACAACGTTTTTTTCCAAAGCGAATATCTCAGCTTCTATATAGGGTATACCAAAAGTAAAACCTGACAATGAAAGTAGAAAATATCACCTTTCTAGTGATGTAAAGTTGGTGCTCGTAGGTGATCAAACAACGAAGATGTGAGGCGCTCAGTGCACACTTCGACTAACTCCACTTTTTGAAAATTTTGAGATTTTAGTGTCAAAGCCTTTGATATCGCCATATCTATTTATGATTATAATATCTTTTCTGAATAATAAAGATGAGCACCTTTAAATAACAAGTTTTTATTGACCACTGAATAATATGCAACTTTTTTCAGTGCACACTTCGATTAACTCCACATTCATATGTAGCTCTGCTCGCAACGTGTACATTTTTACATGCAATGTCCTTTCGGCTTTTGTTGAAACCATAGATGGCCTTATTATGACGTATATAACATACATTTTTGACGTATATTATATACGTCGGAAACGTCGTAAACCTAGCCATGAAGAATGAAGCTAACATAAAGCTAACATGAATTAATTACAAATATTGTTTTATAACTGAACTGGCAACATTAATTTTTATGTAAAACCGGTTATATATGTGTAAAAAACTAAGTTTTTCGTTAATAAAAAAATTCAAGACCTAACTTTATTACTTTTTTCAGTGCACACTTCGATTAACTCCACCATTACCACAACATTACTAACGATTGTTTGTTGACTATTGTTTTTGTTTTATTTTATATACCGTTAGATGAAAGCTATACCTGCTATTATGCATTCTACATTATATATTTGAATCCATATAATCAGGGGAATTTTAAAAAACAATATACATTTCATCATTGCTTTTCTCAACTTTTTGTTTTATGGAGTTAGTCGAAGTGTGCTCTGAACGCCTCATGTCACAATACTAGCAAATAAAACCCCAATTTTCATTTTGCGATTTTAATTATATTGACGAATATCACAGCTTTGGTTGAAAACTTTCCAAAAGCAAATCCTGATTATGAAAGTTGAAGATCCCATCTTTACAATGATGCAAACTGGGTCGGCGTAGGTAACCAAATGACGGAGATATCGCAATAGTCGGTAATACACCCCATTTATCAATTTTTTTGGAAATCCCGCAACAGGTCCCAATTTTGATCGAATCGTCACGAAATTTTGAGGGTTAATGGGGGTCTCACAGATGAAGAAGCCTATTGATTTTGGCGATGGTCGGATAATATTTAGGGGTCGGAATGGGCAAAAAACTTATTTGTAGAAAAGTCAACATTTTATTTCAAAGCCAATATCTCTGTTTCTTTAAGAGGTATATCAAAAGCAAAACATGGCAAGGAAAGAAGAAAATATCACCTTTAAAACGATGTAAAGTAGGTTGTCGTAGGTGGTCAAATAGCAGAGATATGGCAATAGTCGATAATGCATCCCATTTTCCGAATTTTTTGTAATCACGCTACAGGTCGCAATTTTGATCGGATCGTCACGAAATTTTTGGGAGTTGATGCGGGTCCCACGGAGGAGAAAGCCTATTTAGTTTGGCGATGGTCGGATAATATTCAGGAGTCGGAATAAGCGAAAAGCTTATGTGGAGAAAAGTCAACGTTTTTTCTTTCAAAAGGAATACCCGTCAATGGAAGAAGAAAAGATCTCGTTTATATTGATGCAAAGTATGTTGGCGTAAGTGAGCAAAACGAGATATTGCAAAATTCAGTAATATATCCAATTTTTCCATTTTTTGTAATCACGCTACAAGTTGGAATTTTGATCGGATAGTGACGACATTTTGGGGATAGTTGGGGGCCCCACAGAGGAAGAAGCCTATTGATTTTGGTAATAGCCGGATAATATTTAGGGGTTGGAATGGGGAAAAACTCATTTCGAGACAAATTCAGTTTTATTCTTTGTGAATATATCGGCTTCTAGTAGGGGTATCAATGGAAGAAGAAAATACGTTGGTGTAAAGCGGGTTGGCGAAGTTGGGCAAACAAGGGAGATACCGCAATAGTCGGTAATGCATCCAATACTTCCTTTTTTTGCAATCAAGCTACAGGTCGTAATTTTGATCGGATGATCATGAAATTTTGGTTGCTTATGGGGGTCCCAGAAAGAAAGAGGCATATTATGTTTGGTGGTAGTCGGATTATATTCCCTAAAAGAAATATTTACCAGTGAAAAGCTTATGCACAGCTTATGCATGGTCGGCCCGGTCCCGACTATAGCCTTTGCTCACTTGTTGTATTATGTAGCTGATAAAAAGCTAATAAAATTCAATACAAGATTTTTTCTGTTTGGACCAATATTAATGAAGTTATGAGTATTTCATTGCATATTGTTTTTAAAGCATTCGACTTTTTCAACTGTTAGCCAAAAACAATCTGAAAATGTACTGAAATGTTTTGCTGGGTGAATATTGTGAAATTACTGGTTTTGGGGTCGCAAACGGCAAAGTGCGATAATGGGTTTATATAAAAATTTTTCGGCTTATACTGTTGCACCGACGTAGCCAGAGGGGGAGAAGCCGCCGCCCCCCTTTTTATTTTAGTTTCATAGGATATTAGCTTATGCTACACATTTCTGAGTAAAATTTTAAACTGTTTTAAATTCGGCAAGAAATATGTAAAGTATTGGATGAAGTATTACAGAGGATAATTTTACTACATCTGTATACTTATTGTCCAAAATAATGAACAATTAGGCTTCTTGGGTAATTCTCTGCATAGATTCCGTCAAGTTTTCAGTTACTGACTTCGCAACAATACGTTTATTTATATTTATTGAACTTTTTGATATATAACGCCCAATACTTTGGCTTACGAACAACATCTAGAAAAACAATTCTTGCGATTTATTGGTTTTGAAAATTGTGATAAGAGCAATTCAACAATGAAAGATAAAATCGTTGTTTAATCTTTGTGGTTTTCAATTTTTGTATATTTTCTCCAACGCGTTTTTGTAATGACTATTTAAATACCATTATTCTTTGATTCGGATTGAAACGACTGCATCTAGCATAGCATTTGGTCACATTAGCGAGTTTTTAAAAAATAATAATAGGAAGAGGTTACATCGCATACACAGAAAACCTTGTACAGCGGTTTCACTACCTCATACCCCTCGCCTATTAACTCGATGTCGCCATGTTGAAATAGCGCTAGTGTGACCTTCGCCATAGAAACCAACAAGTATATTTGCGTAAAACATTTCTTTTTCCATCTTCAGTAAAGGACTTTGCGAAGAGTCACAAAAAAAACTGATGAGAAACCGACAAAATATGGATTTGGATCAATGGTGAGCAAAATAGGAAAAGAGAATATTTAAGGGAGAATTATTATTTAATTTTTCTTGTTGTTTCATTACATATTTCAAAAATTTTAAGCATTAATGTTGTCTAAAATCGTGCTACAAATGAGTTATTAAAGAATAATTACAAAAAATACTTGAACGCCCAAAAGTTGTAGAATTCATTCAATTAAGAGTATTTTACTGCATCCACCAGTGGATGGCCGTGCACACGGTTGATTTGGATTAATGATCACAATTCCTTCCAATACATATTGCGAACACCAGTATTTTCAGTTGGTCACCGTATAATTTAGAGCTGTTGCCCCATTATGAAAAACATAATATCTCTGCAGACAGGACCACAAGGAGTATCTTCGGTAGCAATTTTCAAAGGATCCTCGAAGAGAGCTTAAACGGCACTTAAACAAAAATGTTGAACCTTTGTGAGGGAGTTACCCTAAAGAGCGAATCGATACGGCCCATTTTCGACCTTAAACTATGTTTGGACAAAGTATGTATTACTAAATCCAAAGTTTGGAACAAATCGCTTACTCTGTTTAAAAATATCGAGCGTACAATTTTAACGAAAATGTTTGAACTTTTGTGGGGAAGGTACCGGAAGGAGTGGGCCGATATGCACAATCTTCGAACTTTATCGAAAACTCGCAGAAATATTACGATATGGCTGTAGGCGTTTTTTACAGCTGCCGGGCCATTTTCTGAGGAAGTATGGACTTGCCCCTGAAAAAAACTTGTACTGTCGTAATAGGGGCCCTTGTTTGAACTTTCCATTCATAATTTTGCGTTTTAATTTTACAGATTTTTGTCGGTAACCAAAAAATGCCTTAGAGAGTCCCACTACAGGTCTTACAGCCTGTTTCACTATGTCGAACGAAAATGAAAACGAAAGAAAAACAACTAAACTCGTGTATGATTTTTAAATTTTGCTTTGTTTTTAAAGCAAACACAAAGTCAATATTGCCACGAAAACCAGAGTTTAGGTGTTTTTCGTTCGCAACCATTTTCTTTCGACATAGTGGAACAGGCCCTTAAACTGCACTATTCTGAAAATGTTGGAAATTTTCTGTGGAAGGTTTCCAAAGCAGTGGACCAATATAGTCCATCTTCGAACTTGATTTTAGTTGGGACAAAATATTACGAGGGCTGAATTTTGGATAGAATGGGTTGATCCGTTCGAGAGTTATCGGGCTTTCCAGCCATCCAGAAAGACAGACGGGCATCGCTAACTTGACGCCAAATTGTCTGAAACGGGTTTCGCCCAAACATAAAACCCTAAAACCTTTATTTTGATGAGCCACATTCTGGTCGTATGAAAGTGTGTAAATTCCCTCATTAGCCTAAAGATTGGCCAAAATTGTGTTCATGGATTAGAAGAATTCTTTTCACAACCTAAGAGTATTTGTATACATGTTTAGACCTTGGATTGGGCGCCAGAATTTCATTTTAAAAGAATTCAAGGCTGGTTGCCAGAGTATTGCTTGCTCCTGAAAAAATTAAAGGATCCACGAGGATAAACCAGAATTTATCTCTGTTAAAATAAACACGGTTGGATGCCATAACTTTTCTATAAACAAATTGACGTCTGGTTGCCAGAATATGTACATATATTTAAAAGATACAGTTTGGAATCCAGAATATTAATATAAACAGGACCATGATTGGAAGTCAGAAGTAGCCCATTAACACACCCACGATTGGGCTCTAGAATTGGTCTACTAACAAACCCACGTTTTATCGCTAGAATTTTCATTTTAACAGGATCTCGTGGAAACCATAAAAACACTGACATCGCAGCGTGATAGAGGACCAAAAAAGAAGACACGTGTCTCGGCGGTTTTTTTTTCATCACTTTTATAACCGAATTCTACCTTCAATACAAAAAAAAAAAACCAAAAAAAATATGTGGATGACGCCACGATGTCCCCAAATTCCCACTGCATCATAGATCAATTCTCAACTAATCTCATCTTCTTTTCATAAAGTACTCAAAAAAATTAGAGTGCGAAATTGAAGTCATAATTTTTTTTACTTTTTTGAAGTACGTAACAAAGGGAAGGACCTGACCATTCCAGAGACATCTTTAACACAATTTTGGCCTTGGGGTTATATGACATTACAAAGTGTGGATTTCCTAAGAAATCGTATAGTTATAATATCCAAAGCGCTACAACTGCTTTGGCTATGTTATGTGCAAAGTGCTCGAAAAAAGCGCAAATTGGTTAAGAAGTCTTACGCCATTTCAATAAAAAAATAAAAGCAGTAATAATAGTACTAGTAGTACATAGTTATACAAGTCTACAACAAGGTTTACATCATTGTTAAATAACAAATTTTCGCTAACATAAACTTCCAAAATTTTGGTCCGATGAGTATATGCACTTTGCAACCAATTTTGTTCATATAAATATGGAGAATATTTTTTTTTTGTTTTTAGTGCTTCGTTTAAGGACATTTTGTTTTATTTATTCCGTTTCTAAGAATTTAATTTTTTCAATATTTTTAACCCTAAATGTGTCGGGACACAGAAACAAGTCTTTTCGCAGTATTCACCCATATATCAAAATATAAAGGAAATAAAAAACACTTTCCTCCAACGTATCCGATTTCACTGAGAAATTCCCATATATAATTCCTTCAATGAAAACCACACCCTTGAGAAAGTTGGAAAAGGCCGACGAAACGTCGTACAGTGCGAAATATGGGAACATTAGAGGAACTTTACTAAAATTTCGAAGTACAAATAATAAATACCATAAATACCTCATAACCTGAAATGAACTTTTAAGTTAAACATTTTATTTATTAAATTTTTATCTTTATCAATAATAGTACACCGTTTTGGTTAAGTTAACATAGCGATGCAAACAAATGGTAATCCAGTAGGCCATGACTTTTTGCTGTTGTTGTATTTCTTGACAATATTGTAATCTTTCGCGAATATTATTTGACTTTTCTGTTATTCTTCCAAAAACTGATTTTTTTTAAAATTAGTGAATAAATTTTGTATATAATCCATGCATGATCAGCTGAAACCCGCCTACGCCGTCCTCTTAAAATTTACATCAAATAAAAGGTAGAAAAATTTAAATATTAGCTGCGAGTATTTGCGACTCTTCGTAATATGCAATATTTTTCAGTATGACATCGGAAATCTTAAATGGGAGAATTTTTCAAAAGTGGAGAAAAGAACCGAAATTAGAAGTTATTGTTGGTTTTGTTTTAGACAAATGTGCTCATCAATTTAAACAAATGATGATATTTGCAGTTTAAGGACTACTCTTGCCAATTTCGTTTATACTATAAAGAAAAAATGAAAGAAATCAAGACGAAATTTGCCCCTTTTGCAATAAAAATGCTAGATGGTTTGAATGTAATGTACAATTCCAAGAGCAGTAAATGGCGCATTTCTTAGTAGAACAAGTGCATGCAAACCCATGAAAGAATTTAAAAATTTTCATTCAAAACTTCACGCCAGATAAATAAATAACATTGTACAGACAGCTATCCGCGAGGAGTTAGCCCTAGTAAGTTCAACAAGCCTATACGAATCTGGAAAACGAAAAGTAGCTACTAGCATTTGCTTCTCCAGAAAGGGGTAGCTCAAAAGGGTTAGGTTAGCATGCGTCCTAAATTATCATGGAGAAATCATCTCAGAAATTTGAAAAAAACCATGCACCTTCATTTACTCGCTACTGTCGCAGTGAAAGATCAAGTGAGGCCTCAGCGCCAAAACCCTAACCCACATGCCCAAAAAAATTAAACTGACTATAAAGATCTAACCGGAGCTTTTTAAAAAAACTACTAAAAAACTCCATATTGCATTGTATACCAATAGATTATACTACCTGCTAAAATAATGCAATACGCAGTTTTTTAGTATTTACATATTTCTAAAGGTTTCGGTTAAATCTTTATAGTCAGTTTGATTTTTTTTTTTTAAATTACAGCATGATTGATGGTAAAGTTGGAAATTCAGTATCGTCTTGTACATCATCACAGACAGGCTATTTATGGGGCTAAACCAATGGAGATGAACAACATCTGCAAAATATAAGTGAATCCTATTATCTTATCATGGATAAGATTCTTTGAATGCATATTACGTACATATACATATCATATAAACAGAATATTAAGAAATGGCAACCACGTGGAGAAGAAAATAAAAAAAAAGTTGCAGATAGGAAGAAATATATTCAACAAAAGTTTAAAGAGGACCTTAGCTTGCTTGTAGATTTCCCAAGACAGCAGACCGGAAACACAAATAATGGCAATACTACAGAAAATTTTTTTAGAAATGTCGAAAAGTCTTCCGATATTACGAGGTTTTCATGTAATATTAGAATGCATATGTAAATAGTGGCCGTAAAATTAATCCAGAAAAATTTGAAAAATATTTTAATAAAACACTAGATATACATATATGTATTTAAATGACTATTTTTGGTATCCAATGCCTGTGAGTGTGCATAAAGTTCTCTGCCATGGAAAGTCAATTATTGACTCCTGCATTCTTCCGATCGAAGAATTATAATTCTTCACATATATGTGAAGAACCCGAGGAAGCAAGGAATAAGCAAAGTAGGAAGTATCGCGAGCTTTTTACTAGAAAATATTCCCAAATTTAGTGAAATACGGACCTAAATGTATTGGAGTTATTAGACTAATCCAATCCAATACTCCAACAAAAAACTTGATGTTATTTATATAATAAAAATAATTCTGCAAATTGTTTTTAGAACATTTTCTATTCACTGGCAATAATTACCCAATAACTCGAATGGGGGACCCCTCGTATGGGGGCTATAGCCAAACGTGAATCCGCGTTGCTAATATTTCACAAAGACGTTTTCTTTCTAAGAAGAACATAAAATGCCAAAATACAACCAAATAGGTTGTAAAATGTGATGGAACCATTAAAATATGTCATATCGGTCGGTGCCATTTAATAGGGGCTACACCAAAGTGCGAACCTATGTTGGAAATATTTTGTACACAAGTTTTCTATCCACTGTAACTTCCATATACCAATTTGCAGCAAAATCGATTGAAAAATAAATCTGAAATGTAAATACGGGCACCGCTTTTACACGAGCTCTATGGGAAACGGCGGGTCTATGTGGCCCATATTAAGCCCCATAGTACCCACTAATATAAGAAACATTTGTGCAAAATTTTGGTAAAATAGTACGTCCTTTACATAAAAAGTTATTAGTAAAGTTCCACTAAATTGCTCATACTTCGCACTGTTGGTTGGGTGGAAAATTAAATAAAATTCTAGGTTTTATTTTCATTTAATCAAAACTGATCAAAAATCCCATCAACATAACATAAAAACCCTAAATCAACAGATTTGAACGTTGACCTTTCAAATGTTAAACGCTATGCACAATGCATTATTGCTAAATTATCGTGGGGAAATTTCTACAAATCACTCTCTCTCTCGCCCAATCATCGCTTAACTAAAAACCAACGGAAAGTTTACACAATATGTATTATGCTCACAACTTTTCATCTCCCCCTGCAGTTGTGTGGAACCATTCATAGATAGACTTTGAGTCAAAGTTTTTGACTATGCAACTAACAACAACTCAAAAAGCTCTCTTATACATAATGCACATACTACGTGGTTTTTAGGAAATAGACAGACCATCGTCAATTTAACAACAATAGTTGAAAAACAAAAAATTTAGTTATTTTTATACTCTTCATTTGATAACAACAACCGACCGTCCGATTGGAGGTTAGACGCGACGCGAGTGAACTTTAATAGGCAATGAGTGTGAAGAAATTGGACGCTATAATTTTTGGAGCCACCGGTTTTACCGGACAAGTGGTTGTCGAAGATGCCGTGGACATATTAAAGGATTTCAAATGGGGTATTGCTGGAAGGAACGAAGTAAAATAAATGGAAACAAATTGAGTTGAAATTTAACAAAACAAAAGCCCCTAATTCATGTTCCCTTCTTCTGTTGTAGTCTAAACTGAAAGACGTTTTGGTAAAAGTCGGTAAACGTACCCAACAAGATTTGAGTAATATTCCCATTATTTTGGCTGATGTAAACGATCAAAAGTCAATTGAAGATATGGCTAAAAAGTGCAAAGTAAGTGAATAATTTATAACGTTATCTTTCACAAATGGCTATTGTGAAGAGCCTATTGGGAAATAATTTTTTTTTGATAATTCATGATTACTTGCGAATTTCATGTATTTACTACATGCATACATGTATACAGTGAGCGTCAAAAATAAATTTAGGTTGTGAATCAAAGTTCAGAAAAACAAGTAAAAAAGCATCAGTCGGCTTTGCCGACAGAGATATACCCTCAGCCTGTGTGGGTTGAAATACTTTTTTTCCCAAAAAAACTTATGTATTTAGGGGGGTTGGCCGTATGCACCGACAAAAGTGTGGATAGGATTAAAGCTCAAAAATTTGCAGGGAATATCGATAGATAGGGCTTCTTTATCACACTAGCCTGCGAAAAACATAATATAGCTATTTTCGGTAATACATTCGGTTTTTTTTACACCTTTCGGGCTGTTTTCTCGAGAAGTATGGACTTGCCCCTGAAAAAAACTGTACTGCCGTAATTGAGGCAGCGAATGCAAGTTGCTTCAACAAAAATCAAAGTGATTCGAGAGCAGGTTTTTAAGTGAATTTATCCAAAATTTTGTGTGTGAGGTACCCGAAGGAGTAGACAAATATAGTCCATGTTCGAACCTGATCTATATTTGGTAGATATTTTAGGATGTGTAAAGTATGGACCAAATCGGTCACTCCCATCAAAAGTTATCGTGTGCACAATTTTTCCGAACATTTTTGAACTCTTGTGGGGGAGGTACATACCTGAAGGAGTTGACCGATATGACTTATCTTCGAACTTAAACTAAGTTCGCACAAAATATTACATAGACCGAATCGGCAGATCCGTTCGAGAGTTATATGGCGCTCCAACCACTACACACGGTGTCATAGGACTTTTTTGTACCTTTCAGGCTATTTTCTCAGGAAGTATGGACTTGCCCCTGGTGAAGCTTATACCGTTATATGGTGGGCAGTGAATGCAACTTGCCACACAAAAAATCAAAGCGATTTGTGAACAGGTCCTAAACTGAACTTTTCCGAAATTTTGTGTGGGAGGTACCCGAAGGAATGGACCGATTGAGTCCATATTGGAACATCATCTAAGTCTGGTAGAAATTTCACGATGTGCAAAGTATGGACCAAATCGGTCCATCTTCGAACTTAAACTAAGTTTGGACAAAATATTTCGAAAACCAAATTTTGGACCAAATCGGTTCATCCGTTCGAGAGTTATCGTGCGCACCAGACAGACAGTTGGACGGACATTGCTAAATCGACTCCAATTTGTCTGAAACACATTTCGTCCAAACATACTTGGGGTCTAAAACAATTATTTTGATGGGGCACATTTTGCCCTATGAAAGTGTATATACCCTTGTTAGCATAAATGCTGAGGGTATAATAATGTATTTGAAGAGTAAAGGTAAGGTCACATTAGGCAAATATTTGCTCAAAAGTGACAAATATTTGTTTGCCACAATTTGACCAGCAAATATTTTTCAAAGGCAAATAAGAAAACAGCTGATTTTGGGAAAACAAAACTATTTGGAAGCAAACAAAAATTTAACCAAATTGCTTTTAATGTGAACACCGTTCAGCAAATATTTTCTTCCTTTTTTGACAAACATTTATTTGGTCTTACAATTTGTTTGTAAGAGCAAACAAGAGCAAACATCTGGTGAAACACATTGTTGTCACATATTAAGGGGCATATGACCATAAAATGACGAAATTTCTTGTAAATATATAATACGAAGTCAATAATTAGTGAATAAAGAAATAAATAAATTGGAGGTGGGGGATTTAAAAAACCAAAAATGTTTTACAATCGATGAATCCGAGTTTCACCCATTCAGAATCCGCGAACTGCTAACATATTCTATATAGTATAATTGAAAATCTATATCCATAAGGTCGACCATAAAAATTAATTTACGTGGAAGCTGTGTTGGCATCAATGTAGAAAAATAGCTAAAAATGGATTGAAGCCAACAAGTTTTTTTATGCTCCCTTCTGATTTCAGGCTTAACCTTACATTTTATAGACATATGCTCAAAGAAAGACTCAAAGAATACTTCATGGGCAATGTGATACTAGTGTATCATTTTTCGATATATCCACTGCATCCACCTAAAATTGATGCTGACATTTTGAAGCCGGAATTTTGGGGTTTTTCAAAAAAACCTATTTTTTTGAGTTTAAAATTTACAAGTGTTATTCAATTTCCTTTGTACCCCGCGTGAATTTAGTTTTTTTACGCGACGGATCTAATGTGACCTTCCGCGATCGAATCCATCGACTAAAACCGCGGATATAGATACCTTGAAATACGAAAATCGGCAAAAATGTATTTTGACGAATCGGCGTATTAAACCGCGATTTTCTTTAACATCTCTTACATAAATGGAATTCTTTATACGCGATTTTACCAAAAATAGAATGTGGAGGCACATCCGCGGTTCGTGAAGAATCTGTTTGAAATAGGTGTATATAGACATATTTTTGATGGGTGCTACTGAAACCGGATGCGCATCAAAAATGGTGGGTTTTAGAAAAACGCAAAATCTCATTACAATAGTAATTGTGACGTAATTATTGGTAGTGGTTATAATTGTACTGCTACGCGGATTTAGTTTTGTTATTTATACATCCAATACTGTCTTGAAAACAACAACCGACGTTTTAATCCCGATTATCTGTCAACTTTAATAAATCAGTACAAAAAATCTTCTTTCTTTTAAAAATATTACCGTGGCAAGCTGTAAATAGCTGCGGTAAAATGTCAATTTTTTCGAAAAATTTTGAAGAAGCCAAACAAAGTGCCGCATATTGAATTTGACACTGTTTTTTATTTAGTTATTATTGTTATACATGCATTTTTATTTATACGCCCAATACACAAACTTCACAAACTTCACCAACTAATTTTACAAAAAGCGCGATTTTTTTATAAAAAAATTTAATTTTCATAAGTCAATACAAAAAACTTCGTTTTCTATGTTTAAAAACATTATCTTGATAACCTGTATATTATTTTCATTAATAGAAAACGTTTTCATGGTAAACTGTCTTCACCCTTTTGGTTGAAATACTACGTTGACAACATTTACAAAGACATAAATACAACTAAAGGTAAGGTCACATTAAGGTAAGGTCACATTAGGCAAATATTTGGTACAAATTCGTTTTCCCATATTTGCCCAAACAAATGTGAATTTCATACAAAATTTTATTTGTGTTCACATTACAGACAAATATTTGACACATTTTGTTTGTTCAAACAGTGACAAATAACGAAATGGGCAAACATGTTTGCCGTGTGTTCACATTTGAAGAGATATTTTCACCCAGAAATTGTTTGAGCAAACTGCCAGCAAATATAAAATTATTTGGACGAGAAAAAGAGAGAAATAATAAAAATGGCGTTGTGTTTATTGTTTGTTGTGGAGAAGGCAAATCAAAGACCACATGTTTGGCAATGAGTGCCTTGTCGGAATCAGTTCATTTGTGTATTGTTGCGAATGTATGTGAATTATGGCACATTGTGCCTTGGAAAATTATTTTTATAAACAGCTTTCAATTTTGTTTATTATGAATTCATATTTGTATTTAAATGTTGTCAACGTAGTATTTCAACCAAAAGGGTGAAGACAGTTTACCATGAAAACGTTTTCTATTAATGAAAATAATATACAGGTTATCAAGATAATGTTTTCAAACATAGAAAACGAAGTTTTTTTGTATTGACTTATGAAAATTAAATTTTTTTTATAAAAAAATCGCGCTTTTTGTAAAATTAGTTGGTGAAGTTTGTGTATTGGGCGTATAAATAAAAATTCGTGTATAACAATAATAACCAAATGAAAAACAGTGTCAAATTCAATATGCGGCACTTTGTTTGGCTTCTTCAAAATTTTTCGAAAAAATTGACATTTTACCGCAGCTATTTACAGCTTGCCACGGTAATATTTTTAAAAGAAAGAAGATTTTTTGTACTGATTTATTAAAGTTGACAGATAATCGGGATTAAAACGTCGGTTGTTGTTTTCAAGACAGTATTGGATGTATAAATAACAAAACTAAATCCGCGTAGCAGTACAATTATAACCAATACCAATAATTACGTCACAATTACTATTGTAATGAGATTTTGCGTTTTTCTAAAACCCACCATTTTTGATGCGCATCCGGTTTCAGTAGCACCCATCAAAAATATGTCTATACACACCTATTTTAAACAGATTCTTCACGAACCGCGGATGTGCCTCCACATTCTATTTTTGGTAAAATCGCGTATAAAGAATTCCATTTATGTAAGAAATGTTAAAGAAAATCGCGGTTTAATACGCCGATTCGTCAAAATACATTTTTGCCGATTTTCGTATTTCAAGGTATCTATATCCGCGGTTTTAGTCGATGGATTCGATCGCGGAAGGTCTCATTAGATCCGTCGCGTAAAAAAACTAAATTCACGCGGAGTACAAAGGAAATTGAATAACACTTGTAAATTTTAAACTCAAAAAATAGGTTTTTTTGAAAAACCCCGAAATTCCGGCTTCAAAATGTCAGCATCAATTTTAGGTGGATGCAGTGGATATATCGAAAAATGATACACTAGTATCACATTGCCCATGAAGTATTCTTTGAGTCTTTCTTTGAGCATATGTCTATAAAATGTAAGGTTAAGCCAGAAATCAGAAGGGAGCATAAAAAACTTGTTGGCTTCAACCCATTTTTAGCTATTTTTCTACATTGATGCCAACACAGCTTCCACGTAAATTAATTTTTATGGTCGACCTTATGGATATAGATTTTCAATTATACTATATAGAATATGTTAGCAGTTCGCGAATTCTGAATGGGTGAAACTCGGATTCATCGATTGTAAAACATTTTTGGTTTTTTAAATCCCTCACCTCCCATTTATTTATTTCTTTATTCACTAATTATTGACTTCGTATTATATATTTACAAGAAATTTCGTCATTTTATGGTCATATGCCCCTTTTTAATATGTGACAACAATGTGTTTCAGCAGATGTTTGCTCTTGTTTGCTCTTACAAACAAATTGTAAGACCAAATAAATGTTTGTCAAAAAAGGAGGAAAATATTTGCTGAACGGTGTTCACATTAAAAGCAATTTGGTTAAATTTTTGTTTGCTTCCAAATAGTTTTGTTTTCCCAAAATCAGCTGTTTTCTTGTTTGCCTTTGAAAAATATTTGCTGGTCAAATTGTGGCAAACAAATATTTGTCACTTTTGAGCAAATATTTGCCTAATGTGACCTTACCTTAAGACTAGACAAAATGCATGCAACAAAAAAATGTTTACGAAACTTTGTATAGAAACATTACCCTTAACAGGTTGCAGTTAATTCAAAATCGCAGCCAAGGAGGAACATTTCATATAATGGTATCAGAAACGAAATTTATGAATTCAAGGATCTATTCAAGAATAATTCTATGTCAATTGGATCGGTAAATTGGGTTAAATACGTAAAAATGTATAAAAGAAAAAATGTTATATCACCATATCGTGATATAACATTATGTTAAATTCAAAAGCCATTCACTGAAGAATGATAACAAACAAAATGTCTTATCTTGTTGTATTTATGTCTTTGACATTTAAATACAAATATGAATTCATAATAAACAATATTGAAAGCTGTTTATAAAAATAATTTTCCAAGGCACAATGTGCCATAATTCACATACATTCGCAACAATACACAAATGAACTGATTCCGACAAGGCACTCATTGCCAAACATGTGGTCTTTGATTTGCCTTCTCCACAATAAACAATAAACACAACGCCATTTTTATTATTTCTCTCTTTTTCTCTCTCTATTTTTCTCGGCCAAATAATTTTATATTTGATGGCAGTTTGCTCAAACAATTTCTGGGTGAAAATATCTCTTCAAATGTGAACACACGGCAAACATGTTTGCCCATTTCGTTATTTGTCACTGTTTGAACAAACAAAATATGTCAAATATTTATCTGCAATGTGAACACAAATAAAATTTTGTATGAAATTCACATTTGTTTGGGCAAATATGGGAAAACGAATTTGTACCAAATATTTGCCTAATGTGACCTTACCTTTACTTTAGAAAATAATGGCCTGTTTCACTAAGACAATTCGAATACGAATTTGTTCGAACTACTGCCAAACTTGTGTTTTTTTGAAAAATATTTGATTTATTTTTGTTTTCAATCAACAAACATTTTCTACAATAACAGGAGTTTGGTAGTAATTCGAACGAATTTGTATTCGAATCGTCTTAGTGAAACAGGCCATAAATGAAGAGTGAAAATTATAGCTTCGTTCCCGTACTTTTTAATGGTAAAACTCGTAACTGAAATAGTTCGGGAACGGACAAATTGAAAATACGTCAAAAATACTGGAACAAATGTCAAAGTCGGCGTATCAGCCAATCAGACGCCGGCAACCATGTTACTATTTTTTTACTCGCCCAAATTTGTCGTGTAAAAAGTTTTTAAAGAGAGCATCATTCAGCGCCATTTTTGTTTAAAGAGAAGTGAACATTTTACAACTTTTTTGTGTACGGGAACGCTTTTTCGAGTAAAATGTGTAAAAGTCGTAAAAATTGTAAAAACTTTTTAGTTCTGGAACACAGCTTATGACTCAAAATTTGATTTGAGTAAGATGTAAAAGATCAAAAGTCAATTGAAGATACGGCTAAAAAGTGCAAAGTAATTGAATAATTTATAGCTATTGTGAAGAGCCTATTGGGAAATAAATTTTTTTGATAATTCATGATTACTAGTGAATTTGATAATTTATGATTACTAGTGAATTTCACAATAATAATATGTATTTACTTCATGCATACATGTATACAGTGAGCGTCAAAAATAAATTTAAGTTGTGAATCAAAGTTCAGAAAAATAATGTATTTGGTGAGTTAGTTTAGAAAATAAAGGAAGAGTGAAAATTATTACTCAAAATTTTATTTGAGTAATATTCCCATTATTGTGGCTGATGTAAAGATCAAAAGTCAATTAAAGATATAGCTAAAAAGTGCAAAGTAAGTGACTACTTTATAAAATACTCATTCCCAAGTGGCTATTGTGAAGAGTCTATTGGAAAATAAAATGTTTTTAATAATTAACTGATTACTAGTGAATTTCACAATAATAACATGTATTTACTACATGTATACATTGAGCGTCAGAAATAAATTTAAGTTGTGAATCAAAGTTCAGAAAAATAATGTATTTGAAGAGTTACTTTAGAAAATAAATGAAGAGTGAGAATTATGACTCAAAATTTGACGCGTCAGAAAAGTTTATAATTTACAATTTAAATTTAGTAAATAGCAAGAAATGTTTCATTATTAACATTTTATCAAAATTTGGCTTTTAAAAATAAATGCAAAGTATAAAGTTTATCTTCACGTCTTTGTTGTTGCGAATTTCATAAAAGCAATATTTAGTGGCCTCTTTCTCGAATTCAAATTTGTTCGAATTACTACCAAACACCTCTTATTCAAAAAACAAAACAAACAAAAAATGATTGAAAGCAAAAGTGAATCAAATATTAAAAAAAACCAGAAATTTGGTAGTAGTTCAAACGAAATTGAATTCAAATCGTCTTAAACTAAGGTCACATTAGGCAAATATTTGCCCCAACGACCCGACCGGTAGAGTTGTGTAGTTCCGGAACGAACTAGTTCAAAGGAACTATTCCGAATAAGGAACTATAGTTCCATATCTAGCTCGTGTTTTTATAAAGTCCCTTTAGCATATATAGTTCCTTTTGTTCATCTCGTTCCTTTTTCGTTGTGTTAAGTTTTCAGATTCTGCCACATTGGCAAATAAACGTAAATGACATGCGCGTTACATCGCGGCGATTCATTTATTATTATTATATCAATTCCACCACACGATAATTCAGAAAGATTCATAGAACTATATCGCTCTCGGAACTATTTGGAACGAAGGAAACAAAAAAGAACGATAATTCAGATAGATTCATGGAACTATATCGCTCTCGGAACTATTTGGAACGAGGAAAACAGAATGAACTATGAAACAGAAAGATTCATTGAACTATATCGCTCTCGGAACTATGGAACTATATTGAGGAACTAGTTCCTTTTGGGAAAAGGAACTAAAAAGATCGATCCGCTGTGGGAACTAGATTTCCCAACTCTACCGACCGGTGGTGTGGACTTACTGAGAGCAAGTGAGCGTAAATAATACATTGAAATTTATAATCACTTGCTTTAAGTGAGCGCACACTGCCAGTCGCTGGAGCAAAAATTTGCCTAATGTGACATTACCTTTAGTGAAACAGGCCATTCAGGTATGTGAAGAAACCCGAATCGACTCGATTTGCTGAATCGAAATGGTACAGTATATTCGGGGTGCCATTGATGATATACATATGGTAAAAACCAAAAATGTTTTACAATCGATGAATCCGAGTTTCACCCTTGAAGAATTCGCGAACTATAAACATATTCTATAGAGTATGACTGTCATTCTTTAGAATGAAGGGATTTAGGAGGGATCCCATAATATGGACCATTAATATTAATTTTTGTGGAAGATGTGTTGGCATCAATGTAGAAAAATGGGTAAAAATGGGTTGAAGCCAACAAGTTTTTTCTATGTTCCCTTCCGATTAATGGCTTAACCTTACATTTCATAGACCTATGCCCACAGAAAGACTCAAAGAATTCTCCATGGGCAACATGATACTAGTGTATGATTTTTCGATATATATCCACTGCATCCACATAAAATTGATGCTGACATTTTGAATCCGGAATTTCGGGGTTTTTTGAATTTTTTTAATAATCCGGACGCGCAACATGATAATATTCAAAACTCATAATAGGATTATAGAACTCGTGATTTTACATCGTTTAATGTAATCGTACAATTTTGTGAACGCGAACAGATGTGAAACCAGAATTTTTCCTTAACCTCTATACCAAAAATTGTAGAGGTGCTCGCAAAAAAATTTTTTAATTTTTTTCAAACGGAATTGCAAAAGAATTTTGTTTTTTACCATATATAGTTTTGCTTCACAAACGCCCCATATTTGAACATTTTTATAATCTGATTGCTTGAGTGGAGTATTCCCCCATTGGCTCAACTTCATTTATTACCCTCTATTACAGAGAGTTATGTTTTTCAAAACGAACTGACAGTGTTGCAAAATTTTACTGATCGCTACCAATATCATGCTTTTCATCCCGGCGAAGGGAATTATCAATTGGCTTCTCAGTTTTTGAAATGATGCCTTTTTAGCGAAAAACCGAACTTTTTAAGTGTCTAGTATTCCCATATGAATGAGATCACACTCACTTTTCGGCTTTTCCAAAGAAACACCAAAATCAAAATATTCTGCAACATGTCAGCAGGTATCAACTAAGAATTAATCGAATTCTGTGAGTTGAAAATAACATCACCACAGTTGCCTGTGAGGTTGTTTTTGGAATTTTGTTTTTAACAAATTTCCCTTTGCGCGTGCCTCCGCTGTTTTTTTGTTTGTTTTGTTTATTGTTGAAGATTCAATCTCATTTGATTGTTTGAGTGGAGTATTCCCCCATTGGCTCAACTTTAGAGTTGTGTAGTTCCGGAACGAACTAGTTCCAAGAAACTATTCCGGACAAGGAACTATTGGAACTATATCCGGCTCTTTCAATTATATAGTTCCTTTAGTTCATATAGTTCCAGCCGTGCATATAATTCCTTTCATTTATATAATTCATTTTCTTTCTTCGATCTTTCTCGTTCGATTCCTTCATCATTCAGATGTGCCACATTGTTAAATAAACGTAAATCACATCCTCGTTACATTGCTGCAATTTATTTATTTGTATGTCAATTAATCCAACAAAAGATGAAAACAAAAAGAAAGAGAAAGATTCGTTAAACTACTTCACTCTCGGAACTATTTGGAATGAAGGAAAAAAAGAACGAGGAACGAGAAAGATGCATTGAACTATATCGGTCTTGGAACGAAGGAAATCGACAGAACGATGAAAGAGAAAGATTCATGGAACTATATCGCTCTCGGAACTATTTGGAACTATATTAAGGAACTAGTTCCTTTTGGCAAAAGGAACTAGAAAGATCGATCCGCTCCAGGAACTATATTGCCCAACTCTACTCAACTTTATTTATTACCCTCTATTACAGAGAGTAATGTATTTCAAAACGAACTGACAGTGTTGCAAAATTTTACTGATCGCTACCAATATCATGATTTCATCCCGGCGAAGGGAATTATCAATTGGCTTCTCAGTTTTTGAAATGATGCCTTTTTAGCGAAAAAACGAACTCTTTAAGTGTCTAGTATTCCCATATGAATGAGAATCACACTCACTTTTCGGCTTTTCCAAAAAAACACCAAAATCAAAATCATTTTTATAATCCATTTTCAACTTCTATAAAATATTCACCAAAATTCTAACTACACGATTTCGATTTTTGGGAAACGACTCGAATCGTTTTCCCATCACATTCCTGATTAACCCCCTGTTTTTTGCAACAATTTGTATTCTTTTCACACGAATTGTCCAATTTCGTAGATCGATTTTTATGGAGGAACTTTTTTTTTTTAAGGAGGAACTCTTAACTATATAAGGAAGGCGTGTACGCAAAATTAGATCTGTATGTCATCAGGAGGCTGAGCTATGGATGCCTAAATTATTACGAATATAGACGAACGAACAAAAAGTAGTTACAAAAACAGGGGGTAAGTTGTCAATTTCATTCGATATCACAAAGGAAATATTTCGAGGTTCCTGAGGCTGAGCTATGGACGAAGGAAATATTTCGAGGTTCCCAACTTTTTTAATGAAAAAACACAGGAAATTCAAATTGAATGGAAAATGTTTATTATAATTTGAAAGAACATCTCTCGCATTTATTTTTTCAGTTGATATCTATCAACGTCTACGTCATAGAAGGTCTATCCGTAGAGTCCAATTTTCGATGATTCGTTCGAAAATTTCGACTTGAAACTGACAAATGACTCGCGTTATGTTTTGTCCCAATTCCTGAATCGAAGTGGAGTTGTCCGCTTATACTTTAGACTTTACATATCACCACAGAAAATGTATAAAGGTGTGATATCACACGATCTTGGTGGCCAATCAGCTGCCCAAAACAAGTCTGCTCATTGAAGTGATTGATGTCATGTGGGGGAAGTTAAAACCCAAAATGTCGTTGATATCATGAGCTTCATTTTCAGGCTTCAAATAGTCGACTATCATGGCACGATCACTTTTAAAAAATATGAACAGTTATTTTTTCTGGATGAAGTGACACCTCTTGAATCTATATAGGTTGCTCTTAAGGCAAATGCGACTACTTTCCTTCTTAACATATAAATTATCCCAGAAATGGGCCTTATCGCTGAACGAAAATTGTTTCGAAACACATTCCTCAAAGAACGTGAATTTTCGTAATAAAGTTGAACGATTTGCAAATCGTTCAGTCGTAAGTCTGAATAAGATGAGAGCATGATATTCAAACTTAATTTCAATAGGCTTCTTACCCTCTGGGGCCACCATCAACTCCCAAAAACGATCTGAAAATTACGAGAACATGCCAATGGGTCTGCAAAAACATTAATCATCAAAGCATGTCTATCTTTAAATCTGTCTTTAAAATTTCTTGCAAATATGGTATAAGTAAAGAGGTAGATTTAAATGAAAAAAATCTATAGAACCCTTGTTTTTCTTGAATTCCTAAAACTTCAAAATAAAAGCAACAAGTGGGTTTGTTTACAATGCATTTTTGAGCATTTTATAAAAAACGCGAAAAATGAATGAAGAGTTAAGTTTTCTCCACATAATCGAGTTGTGAGTATGATAAACTGATTGTTTCAATGCAAATCTCACCAATTTCTTCCATACAAATGGTCTAAAAACAATTTTAAAAATCATTGAATTCGATTGTTTTTAAAATTGTTTGGCATATTATTCAAACACCACACACACATACACAGTTTGTTTATATTGTTTTGAAGTTTTAGGCATACTCAAATGAAAAAATTTAAATTGACATAAAGCTTTGGCTAACCTTTCTTATTAAACCATGCCTTCCTCCTTTGTTGATTTAAGAGGCATAATTTCTAATTGAAAGCATCATGGGAATGCAATAGTTCGGATATGTTTTTGTATATTCCTTGTAGGACAAGTTCAACGTATTCATGTGGTTTGAAGTACATATCTATAGCAAATTCTAAAAGGAAATTAGGGTATTCAAGAGCAGCAATAAAACCCATGTTTTTTGACAGTGCTTCAGATTTTAAAAACAACAATAAAAAATGCCACAAATTTTCTACGCGTATTGGCATTGTGACCTCCTCGTAGCCAATTAATTATTTTCACTGCTAGTCCCATTATGTCCGGCAGATTTTTTGCGAAAAGGGGCTGTTGATGGATGACTCAGTGTATCATGAAGACATTAAATCCATATAGAAATAAATAAATGTGCCGTAAAATATTAGTTTTCCCCAGTGAGAAATGCTGCAGCGTCCGTAAAACTTGAAGACACCTTTGGAATGCTTCAAATATTGCATTACCCGCCATAAAATGATTTCAGTTCCAATTTTTTTTTCAAACTCAGTAAAAAAATTGTCAACGGTTCTAATGCAAATGATCCTTTGACTTGTCTAAGCAAACATATATCGGCCCTGTTCAACCAAAGCGTAGTAAATTAAAATTTTGAAATTTTTACTTTTTATTAAAAAATAAAAAATAATGATCAACTCAATCAACTGTAGAAAATCTCACATTATTTTGTCTACTATTTCGTCAAAAAATACCGTTATGCCACTCTTCATCCTTAATTTTAAAGTTTTCTTTAAGTTTAAATATTCTTTGTTTTCGCTCTTTTCCATGATGAAATAATAAGGTGGCGTAAAACGACCAGCTGATTGGTTTCAATCTGTCAAATTTTTTGTTATTGTGAATAAATTGTATGAAAACGTAAACAAACATTTTGACATATTGAAGAATTTTCCGCCAAAAATGAGTTGTTGTTGTGCTACTTACGTGACCTGTTAAATAGATCTTGCTCTTTTCCCTGAATTAAAATATATTCTACGGGAAAATTATAATGACAATTGTAAAACATGGCATTCGGCTTCGTTGAAAATCTTGATATTATGCAAATATACTCGTATCTTCCCTCAGCATATTTTCTATACAATGCTTCGTCTGCACATCAAAAATAACTGGACTTAAGTACAGTACACATTGTCAGTTTTGAATGACGATTTTTTGCAATTATCGATAACTGTCCAATCGTCCAGCAACCACAAAATATTTTGTGGTTGCATGATGAATGACAAAAATGAACGGCCACACTAGCAAGCAACAACAAAGCTGTCATTCAAAACTGACAATGTGTACCCAGCTTTAATAGTGTTCGGCTTTTATCGGTTAGAGTTGTGTAGTTCGCGAACTAACTAGTTCAATTGAACGACTCACCTCAAAGAACGACTGAACTAGATCACTCGAAGTCGTTCTTTATAGTTCAGTAGTTCAGTAAAAGAACGAAAGAAATGTCAGCTGTTTCAACCGGCGTTTGCACCATACAATTTGTCTTCAAACTCTGATTTACTAACACATACATACATTTGTCAGCTGTCCATCATTTTTTCACAGACAGTATGGTTAACAAATTTTTGACATTTTTGTAAAACAAGTGAGATAATAATGGAAATGTGTTGAAAACAAAAGAACATGAACAAAAACAAAAACAAAATATGTGAACGGAAAACAAAAACAAATCGACGATTTTCATTCATAATTTGACAACTGTTTTTGCAGTCGTCTAGACGCCTACGTCACACAGGCAAGTTTTGGGTTTTTGACAATTAATACATGTACTCAACAGTCCTGTCATGTGTAAACGCAGGGTAAGACAATTACATTTTGCTAGTTTTTCTCAACCGAAGAGTGCAAATTTGTTCTTAGGAAGTAATATGTCTGAAAACAGAAAATATAGTGGAATTTGGATGCAATTTAAGGAAAATGAATCTAAAAGAGCGACATGCAAGTATTGCCCCACATCCTTGAGTACTGCTGGAGGGTACATTGGCAATTTAAGTAGACACCTGAAGACAAAGCATCATCATATTCCTTTGGTGGTGAAAAGGCAGTAACCGCCTCTTCAAACGGCAGCAAACACACAGGACTCTGAACTTGGAATCTGACGCGGTTGGAGTAGAATTGCCAAGTACAAGCTCTCAACATCTGGAGACCGCCTCCTATGAAAAAGCTTGAAGAAATAGATAGGCAAAATGGTAGCAAAAGGTCATCATGCGCTACACATAGTTGATGAGCCAGAATTCAAAAAAAAATAATAGCACTTGTGTCACACTGTCCTGGATATACTCTACCAACGAGAAAAACACTCTCCCAATTCATTATCAACAGTTTATAGGATCTTCGGCCAACTTTATGGTAATGTGCAACATTTTAGAGAGTTTTATTGCAAAGTGCTTGCTGAACGACGAACTGAACTACTGAATTAAAAGAACGAACTAGTTCAATCAAAAGACCTGAGCTAAAAAGATCGATCAGCTAAACGAACTAGAATGCACAACTCTATTATCGGTGCCTTTACCTAATACACTTTTTCGACCCACTAACTATTCATTAATTTTGTTTCATTACAGATTGTTTTGAACTGCTGTGGTCCTTATCGTTTTTATGGCGAAGTTGTTGTTAAGGCTTGTATTGATGCTGGCACTCATCACGTTGATGTTAGTGGTGAACCGCAATATTTTAACGGAATGCAATTGAAATATAACGATTTGGCTAAGCAAAATGGATCGTATGTCGTATCGACTTGTGCTTTTGAAAGTGTTCCCTCTGAATTGGGTGTTCAATATGCCGAAAAGAATTTTCCAGGTATGTGTTTTTTAAGTCCTGAAGATATTTCAATAATCTTACTCGTTAGTCACACGACATACACTTTTTAAATATTATTGTTTGGAGAGAACGCAGAGAAATGACTTTGCCTCTCCACTCTCCCAAAAATTACAAATTTAACAGTTAGCGCAAGAACATTCTCCTTTCCATTCGCTTTTCGATCATATTATTTCTAGGCGCCCTTCCCGAAGAATTTAGATTTGTTGTCGCCAATATGTCATAGATTACGGTGTTGGAGAGATGTTCAAGCCCCTGACTAAACGCATGTCTAATTTGATGGCAAATGCGATTCAATGAGTAATATTTTGTTTGTTTCTACAGGAACTGTAAATTCAGTGGAACTTTATTGGGAATCCAGAAATAACTCCCAAGACAAGTCGTCGAAAGCAATTCTTCATACTGGCACATGGGAAAGTGCAATTTATGCCATGGCACATGCAAGAGAGATGTTAGCTTTGGAGAAGAAATTAAACAGTGAGAAAATTCCAAGCTTTAGTCCAAAGTTATGGATGAGGTAAGAATTAGTTAATTATATGCAAGTTATAGAGAATCTATCCAAAGAAGAGCATATGTATGCAATTATATTCCTTTGTCGAATTTCGTGTTTTGTGGTTGACACCAATATTTGTTTCCCCTTTTTATCAACATTTCTTGCAGACCTTATGTTCATCAAACCGAGGGTTTAAAAAGCTATTTTGCTCCGTTCCCTGTTACAGACCGTAATGTGGTGCAAAGGTCTCAGCGTTTAGCATATCTGCACGACAACAAACGTCCAATTCAATTTGAAATGTATATTGGCATGAAGTAAGTCTTAAGTTTGAAGAAATGTAAAAAAAAATGCTAAAATATATCAACTTAACCCCCATTCCTTTAGATCATTATTAATGGCCCTACTGTTACCGGTCTTTCTGTTATTCGCTACAATCATGGCCAACATTGGTTTTACACGTAAATTACTCCTGAAATATCCTCATATATTCTCGGGTGGTTTGATGACTCATGAAGGTCCACTTGAAGTAAATAGAAAAGCTACGGAATTCCGTTATACACTCAAGGCAAAGGGATGGACTTCAGATACTCCCCAATCAGCTCCACCCAATAAGGAAATAGTTGTTCGTGTATCTGGCAAAGATCCCGGTTATGGTATTACCAGTTGTGCTTTGTTATTTTGTGCTAAGACTATATTAAAAGAACACAACAAAATGCCCGGAAAGTAAGTAGCAAAATGATAAACAAATATTAACGGCCTGTTTCTCTAAGATGCTTCGAATTCAAATTCGTTCGAATTACTACCTAACTCCTGTTTTGTAGAACAATTTTGTTTAATTGAAAACAAAAATTAGTCAAATACTTTTCGAAAAACCGAAGTTTGGTAGTGGTTTGAACGAATGCGAATCGTCTTAGTGAAACACGGCATAAAAGAAATGTTCAATATTTAATTATGTGTGGTATTTCTTTTTACAGGGGAGGTGTTTTACCACCAGGATTTGCATTTGCCAAAACAAATCTCATGGATGAAATAGGAAGTTACAAAACTGGTTTGAAATTTGAAGTGATTAAACAATAAATTATTTTCAAATTCGAAATGTTATTTTGAAGATTTAACTGAAACCTTTTTAAATAAATTCTAAAAAATTCCATATAGCATTATTTTAGAACGTAGTATTACCTAGTGATATTCAATGCAATATGGTTTTTTTAGTAGTTATTTCAATAGGTTCTGGTTAGATCTTTGATTTTTTGGTGCATGTGGGTTAGGCCGTTTTGGCGTTGAGCGCCTCATTTAAGAACTTGTGATGCATAACCAGAACTTATAACTTGTACTTATTTTATTGCTATTTTTTAATTATATATTTCTCACACAAAATACAAATACAAATACGTTATTGCAAATAATTTTTGTTGAGATTATTGCATTGGAGTAACATTTCATGAATTTTTAGCTTAGTTGTTGCCTAAATCTTAAAGCGTTAGCATCTACTATTTTTTTCTTAAAATGCAAGCAGAAAAAATAGACGCAATTATTTTCGGTGCTACGGGGTTTACGGGTCAAATTGTTGTGGAAAATGCCATTGAAATATTCAATAATTTTAAGTGGGGTATTGCGGGTAGAAATGAAGTCAGTAGACAAATTGATCAATTATTTTGTTTAGGGATTGTTAAGCGAAAATGCAATTCACTTTCTATTACAGTTAAAGATGAAAGAATTATTAGAAAAATTGTCCAAGAGAAAGCAAAAAGATCTAAGTCAAATTCCAATCGTCGTTGCTGATGTTGGTGATCGAAAGTCAATTGAGAATATAAGGTAAATGTAAGGTAAGTTTAGCTAATGGGTTTATTTGCTTATTCTGTCAGAATTACCATAACTGAA
Source organism: Musca autumnalis (assembly GCF_047663935.1). NCBI lineage: Eukaryota > Metazoa > Arthropoda > Insecta > Diptera > Muscidae > Musca > Musca autumnalis. The sequence continues at coordinate 116,932,295 of NW_027411644.1, forward strand.
TATGCAACAGGTTGTACTGTTAATTTGATATTTTGCATCATTAACTAAAAACGCGAAAAATGAATGGGAGTCCACGTTTTCTTTACCGAGTCAGCTTCTGTATATGTTCAAAAGTTTATTTCATCACAATGTTGATGAATTTTCGATTGAATTTAATATGTATAAAATATTTTGTCATATTTTTCAAAACATATGTACATACATATACAATTTATGCATACTGATTTAAAATAATAAGCGAAACAAAAACATTACTGTTTACTATGTCCTACCTTGTAATGATTGTATCATTGTCAATACTCCCACTTGATTATTATGTTTGTTGTCAAATATGTACATTATTATCAAGGCATATTTATATAAGGTAAATGCATGAATTACAACAACTAATGCCATGTTCATACCATCATTTGAATCACGTTGTTCGCTCTCATAATTACGTAAACGAATTAACCCGTTCTTACGACATGGTACACAATTCATAGCAACAAGATTCATATTTTCATAGTTTTTGTTTACTGATTTTAAAGAAAGTTTCAGCCAAAAGACGAGTAAAGTTAATTTATATGAACTGAAAAAATATTTGTCCTTCTTTCAGATATCTATTTAATATTAAATTATATTAGTTTCATTCATGTTTTCTATTTTTTCGCACAATTTTGGTGTTTTCAGTATAATTTCAAATTTTTCTATTTTAAAAATTAACGAGAGAGAGACCTGCCAAAATAACTTCTTGGTATACAGACCACAGTCTATACAGTCGGACACTCAGCCCAAACTAGTTAGCCCTGACTATTTAGTTTGCTGTCAAATACATTATTGTGACATACAAAGGAAATCAAAACACAATAATGAACAATCTATTATGTTTGTTGTCAAAAGTTGTTAACAGAACTCTGAATGACCGACCTTCTGTAGGCCTTGATACAGACTTTCCGGCAGGCATTTGATTTTTGTTTCTAAATTTGTACGCGAATTTGAAACGATGGACAAGAAATGCAAGTGCATGAAGGAGAAGAAGGAGAAGACACAATTTGCTATGATTTGAATATAACTGGTCGTTAAACCGTTTACTTTTCATTCATATTTTGGAGTTTTTCTAAAAATGTTTGGGTTTTTAATAATTTTTTAAATTTTGTATTTTTCCTGTCATAATTAATTTATTTCGATAAATTCTCTCATTTGTTAGAGATGGGACATATTTTATCGTCGTTCTGAGAGTAATTTAAATTGAACAATGTACACAAATCGTTGTTCGTTCTCAATATTTTGTATGGGAAATGAAGTATTACAATGTAATTTGGGGTCGAACAACGAATAGAGAGCGAAACACCGTCAGTCTGAACAAGGCATAACAAAATTACAAAAACAACATTGTTGTTATAGAAAATTGTATGTCAAAGAAAATATTGAATAATAGGGTCGTTCTAAAAATTTTCTCGGGAAAAACATAAATACATTTTGAAATCCTCTAAAATAGAACAAATTTTAATCAAAATGTAAATGTAAAGCATACAGAACTGTCTTAGGTCATTGTTATTACACGTTTACGATGAAAAGAAGTATTTTATGGTAGCACATTTCGAAGTTTCAAATTTCATGAGTAGACCCCTATTACATTTTGAAAACCAAATTTATAAAAAAAAAGTAAAAATATAGCTGATTGTCACTTCTATTATATATTATTAGCGAATGAATTGACGATAGTTCTTTACGATATTGGCGAAAAACATTTTTGGTGGAGTTTCTTTGATCTTTCTGTTATGTACCGTTTACGTCTTTATTTCTTTAAAATTCTCAAAATACCGAAAATCGGGAGGCACCGTTATATGGGGGCTATACCAAAACGTGGACCGATATAGCCCATCATCGAACTGCCTGCAAACAAAAGACGCATCTTCCCAAAATTTCAGCGTCCTATCTCAATTGTTGTGGATGCTAGAGTGATTACCACAGACGGACTGGCATGCATAGATCTACTCAGAATTTTACGCTGATCAAGAATATATATACTTTATAGTGTCGCAAATTATTATTTCTATGAGTTACAAATGGAAAAACAAACTTAATATAACCTCCATACTATGGTGGAGGGTATAAAAATGGTAAACTGGTTCGGGAAATCACTGAAATCTCTTACGCTGAGAACTGTGTACATCATATACCGCGCGGAGGGAAAAGGAAGGTTCAAGCTGAAGGCGTCATCTGGCAGACAAAAAAACAGTGACGCCAAGAATTTAAGGAAGAATAATTAAAGAAATCAACCATATGAAAAGCCAGAAATGTGCTACATAACAACAAGTATTCATTATAAGTGGCTAGGAAAAAGCCATTGCTCTCCCAGCAAAATATAGAGAAGCGGTTCAGATTTGCTACAGAGAACATTTCACGTCCACTGATGAGACGAAAATTATAATATATTATCTCGGTGGACCCCAAATAGAATGGCAAAAACTCATAAAGCTCTGGAAAACAAAAAATTTAATACAAAAATCATGGTATAAACCATGACAAAAATGTAATACATACCGTAAAGTTCGGAAAACTGTCAGTTAGGGTATGGGGTTGCATACAAGCAGAGGCGTTGGTAACATACGGATTTTGGAGGAAACAATGGCAAAGGAGGTTTTTGGATGTTTTAAAAAAAAGATTTAACAAACAGCGTCAAGAAATTTGGGTTTGTTGACCCTAAAAATTCACACAAATTGCAATATAAATACTACCAAGACAACGACCCTAAACATAACTCTTATTTATGAAGGACTTGATGTAATGCAACTGCACCAAAGTCATCGTCACCCCACCTGAATAAAGAAGTCAGAAATAGGTAGCCCAATAATAAGAGCGACTTATTAAACTACACCAAAAAAGAATGGCAAAATACAATTGGAATATGACATTCCGAAACTTATTTATTCAATTCTGAGAGGTTAACAAGTTGATATTTTTGCACGAGGTGGGCATCCGAAACTCTTCCAGGAATACCGTGACTGAAAAGTTGTGGATTTTGCAATTCTTTATTTGACAATACAAGCAATAAGTTGTTTTCCTTTTTGTTACTTTTAAGAATATTTTTAGTAAAATTTAGCTACCTTTTTATTTTATTTTATTTTATTAATAAACATGCATAAGAATTGAACTGTTATCAAATATATTGATAATGTTATTCATTTATACCATTAAAACGTTTTTTTTTTTTAAATTTTGTAATAATTTTGGTTTAATAATTTGTATATATTTTTTGGATTCTCAGACAAATATTTAATGGTGTTGCAGGGTGAAGGGTATAAAAATGAATAATGTGACTAAAAGCTTCTAAATGCCTAAAATAGGGCTTCTATGGGGGCTAGATTTAAACGTGCATTTATAATAACAATGTTCTGTAGGCATGTTTCATACAAATATCCCATCAAAATACCGAAAATCGGGGGTAAGTTCTATGGGACCTACATATATCAAAACGTGTATCTCTACCGACCATTCTCAGAAGGAATGTTTGTACCCACAACGAAGACTAAATACTATATTTCAGCCATTTCGGTTTGATGTTGTGGGAAAATCGGGAGGTAACTTCTATGGGGGCTATACCAAAACGTGTACCTATATATGCCATTTTCAATACCAAAAGTTACATTTGACCAAATTGTATCCTCCTACTTCAGTCCGTTAGGGTTATTTCCACAGATGGATGGACATGGTTACATCGATGTAGAATTTCGAGTAGCTGCAAACGGAATGACAAAATGAATATACCCTCCATTATATGGTGGAGGGTATAAAAATGCTAAACGACAAATGCACCACTCACTCCCACACAACGAACGTTTGCACCATGGTGCAAGAAAGGTGATACAATAATACCAACTGATGTCTTCGACATATTTTTAATCAAAAATAAACAACAAATATTTCTCTGCTTCTTCTTCTTCTTATCTGTGAAGAACATCTTTATATAAGCTTCGCGAAGAATATTTTACCGTTTCTTCTACACTTTGTGGATATTTCGCGCAAAAAAATTTGACAGAAAATGAAGACTTCGGCCTGAATTCGCCCTTTGGATCACCTTCTTAAATTCGCCTTGGTTTGCACGAAACAGTAGAAAAGAGGTTTTGAGACTCTGACATGCACAAAATAGCCAATATTTATAATGGCATGATAACTTTACTACAATCCTAATATCAAAGTTATTATGTTTCACTCTCTCAAGAGAAAAAACATTGAAACAAGTGAGCCAAGGCTATAGTCGGGTAGAGGCCGAATATGTGATACCCTACACCACTACCCCTGTGCATAAGCTTTTGACTGGTAAAATTCAAAATATTAAAATTGGGGTAGCTAAGCGCCTTTGCTCTGAATGTCTTTATTAATACAGGTCAATTTTGTTAAAACGAATTTAAGTACATCGTCAGTACAACTCCAATAAAAAATGGAAAAGTGGGATGTACGCCAACCATCATCTCTGTGAGACTCCCATCAACCCCCAACCGTGAGGATCCGATCAAAATTCCGACCTGTAGTGTGATTGCACAAAAAATGGAAAAAGGGATGCATTACCGACAATTGCGATATCTCTGTTGTTTGACCACCTATGACAGCCTACTTCACATCGTTGTAAAGGTGATATTTTCTACTTTCCTTGTCAAGTTTTGCTTTCGATATATCTCTTATAGAAGACAGATATTCACATTGAAATAAAACGTTGGCCTTTTCTCCAAATAATTTTTTTTCACATTCCGACCCCTGAATAATATCCGTCCATTACCAACATAAATAGGTTTTTTCCTCTGTGGAACCCACATTAACACAGAAAATTTAGACGTGTTGCGTGATTATAAAAAAATTAAAAAAAAAATGGCATTTATTACAGACTATTGATAACTCCGTTATTTGGTCACATACGCCAACCTGCTTTACGTCATTGTAGATATGGGATTTTCTACTTTCATAGTCAGACTTTGCTTTTGGAAGGTCCCCAACCAAAGCTGTGATATTTGTCATTATTATTAAAATCGCAAAAATGAAAAGTTGTGTTCTATTAGCGGCTATTGCGATATCTTCGTTGCTTGACCACCTACGACAACCTACGTTACATCGTTGCAAAGGTGATACAGTAGAACTTCTATAATTCGTAATTCAAGAGACAGGCAATTTTATACGAATTATCGAGGATTTCGAGGTAGCGAGCTTAAAATGCGAAAGAAATGGTTTCAAGGGACCAACAGCTTATACGAATTATCGAGGTACGAATTATCGCGACTCTACTGTATTTTTTACTTTCATTAGCAAGTTTTGCTTTTGATATACCCCTTATAGAAGCGGAGATATTCACTTTGAAATAAAATGTTGACTTTTTCTCCAGATAAGTTTTTTCCTGAATATTATCCGACCATCGCCAATAGGCGTCTTCCTCTCCGGGACCTTCATCAACACCCAAAATTTGGTGACGATCGGATTAAAATTGCGACCTGTAGCGTGATTACAAGGTTTAGATGGATAGACGGACGGACGCACATAGCCAGATCGACTCAGCTCGTCGAGACATTCATTTTGATATATATAAGTATGGGTTACGACCATTATTGCGATGCGTTACAAACTTTTTGGCCAAAACCTTCTTATAATACCCTCCCCACATAGTGGTGTAGGATATAAAAAGATTTTGTGAGAGATAGATAATTATGTCAGCGATTACCGAGTTCGGTGAATACGTTGGTTGAGACATGATAACGGTTTTGTTTTTGGGCAAAAACTCGCGCACAAGGACAAGCTGGTACGTTATAATTATGCAAAATCCATGATTGGTTTTTCCACAATACTGTGCGTTTCTGACGAAATGCTTCATGCAAACGACGCAGAACTTCAAGATAGCATTCCTTATTGGCGGCCATACGATCTTGTGGCAAGAATTCATGATGCACTACGCCTTCCAGTTGAAGAAAAGAGCGAGCAAAACCTTCACATTTAACAGAACTTGATGTGCTTTTTGTTCGGTCATCTTCTGAACCTTCCTTAAACCGGTTATACCACAATTGATTTTTCGAATAGTAAAAACATTTAAAAGCCCGCCAAAACACGACTAACCTTTTTATCTGTCAAAAACAAACTGACAATCCAAAATGGCTGATATTACTTACTAACATATACAAATAACAGACATGTGTACCAACATCAACAAATTTCAAAATCGAACATACGTAACTCACAAAATTTGAAAATAACGGCTATTTGTTATCATACCTCGTACATACATATTTTATAAAATTGACAGTAACAGAGCTGAATTGCTTCTTCACATGTGATTTTACTCTCAATTTTGGTTTTGGCGGCGTTTCGTTTGCTGCCGATCAAATGTTAGCAATTCACCGAATACTAGTATTAGGCAGAGACGTAGCCAGAAATTCATCTTTGCACCATTTCGTGGGGCGGCCCAAAATTTAAACTTTTGGGAGTAAAATGTCTAACGGGAATGGGTATTGTTGTGTCCGGCTACCTCTCGATACAGAATGAGCCCGCTATATGATACAATGGGTGACAGCTTCAGACCATAGTGAAGCTTATTTTTGTTAATGTCGGTTACATTGAATTTGGCACATTGCGGGAACATTTAAGAACATGTGATGCATAACCGGTTTCAACGACTTAATAACTTGTGCCTATTTTATTGCTATTTTTATTTAATTATATATTTCTCGCACAAAATACAATGATGTTATTGCAAATAATTTTTGTAGAGATTAATGCATTAGAGTAACATATCATGAAATTCTAGCTTAGTTGTTGTCTAAATCTTAAAGCGTTAACATCTACAAATTGTTTTGAAAAATGCAAGCTGAAAAAATAGACGCAATTATTTTCGGTGCTACGGGGTTTACGGGTCAAATTGTTGTGGAAAATGCCATTGAAATATTCAATAATTTTAAGTGGGGTATTGCGGGTAGAAATGAGGTCAGTAGACAAATTGATCAAATATTTTGTTTAGGGATTGTTAAGCGAAAATGCAATTCACTTTCTATTTCAGTTAAAGATGAAAGAATTATTAGAAAAATTGTCCAAGCGAACGCAAAAAGATCTAAGTCAAATTCCAATCGTCGTTGCTGATGTTGGTGATCAAAAGTCAATTGAGAATATGGCTAATAAATGTAAGGTAAGTATATGGGTGCTCCCAAGGTCCATACAAGGTTAGACAAAACGCCCACTTGATTATTTTGTTTGAAATATTATTGTGATTTGCAATTTTCGGCTTGTCCGTTTACCAAAAATTTTGGTTTGTACAAATTGTTGTTGTTTTTTTTTTTAATGAAGATATGCACGTGTTTGCTTGCAAATTTCTTCTTTAAAAGTAATTATAGCTAGACACACATATAAAGAATTATAAATCAAAATAATAAGTAGACATACAGCATAAATATAAATATAAATGTAGTCTAACTGGCCGACCTTGTATAAGCCGTGGGTACTATATATTACGTCGTTTGTGTTTGCTCTGCATGAATGAAGTCGACTTGCCTTAATATGTACACAGAAAAAACTTTCCGAGAAACAGCTTTATCAAAATGTGTATTTCGTAACTAACTAAAATGTAACTAATGTTTGGTTTACATTCGGCGTCTTTTCGTGATTTCAAAGGCGTTTCGTGATTTCGAGCGGAATCATGCAAAATTTATCATGATTTCGCATACAAAAATGAAACCATCTCATTTCGTGATTTCAGCGAAATCAACATCGAAATCACAGTACACATAATATACAACCCTGTTTTTGCCTAAAAAAGTACCAAAAGTTGCAACACATTTCACGTATCACAATAAACAAGGTAGATGGTCAATTGCTGCAACAAAAAAAATAGTATCAAAATTTGTAAGCAGTGTGACAAAAAATATTAAATTACTTTGTTACAATGTTATTTTTCACTGTGTTCTCGTACTTTTTTAATGGTAATGTTAGAAAAAAGAGCGAATTGTCAAAAATTGCTTCCCCATACAAATTTTTTAAAAAATACGGGAACGAAAAAATGACGGAAATTGCAAAAACTGCAGCAGAAATGTCAAAATCAACGTATCAGGTATCGTATTTGGATGATAATGAACATGTTGCTAGTGTCTACTATGCCACAATTGTATGGCAGAAAACAGGAGAATAGGGTGATATTCGGCGCTATTTTTGTTTAAAGAGTAGTGCAAATCTTGCTAGATTTCGGAGTACGGGAACGCATTTTTAGCACTAAACGGGAAAACTGCTGCAAGTATTAATATTTTGCAAGTTCTGAACAAAAATTTTATCTATCAAAATTTATTATTATGATGTCTCAACGATAAAATAATTTTGTATTTTTTTCATTTGTTAGTACTATACACAATTTATACGATATATAGATAATTTAACGATAATTTTCGAAATAAAGTTGTAAAGTTCTATATTGTCGTATATTTTTGATGACTAATTCAATTTACAACAACTTGTTTTGAAAATTCATGTTCGATCAGCTGCTCATATGCATCTACCTTGATTGTTGTGATATGATCGAAATCAACAAAAAATAAGTGTAAACACCGGGATGTATTTCAGGATTTCGTGAAAGCCAGTGGATTTTAGAGCGCAAGTGTAAACTTGGCATAAGTTTTTGAAAGACGATGAAATAAATGCTATTATATTTTCAATGAATAACAAAAAAGCACGTAAAAATCTGGAAATGTTTGTTAATATGACAATTCGTTTGTTGGCAAAAAATCAATCAAAATTTAATTGAAAATTTGAATTTGTTTATCAAATCGTTATAATTTTTTCTGTGTAATTCGAACCTTTGTTATTAAGTTTGAATTATTATTAATTTGAATTATTATTATTTATTGAAACAGAAGAACGAGCGATTTATTATGTATAAATGCTGGTGTTTCTCAAGATAGCGTTACGAGCCCGATATTGTACCTCCTACGTACACCAGATCTCCCCGATGCTATTTCTAGGCTATTTGTAGATGTAAATAAAAATGTTCGACGTTGTATTACTTTAACACAATTTGTAAATTGACATGAATCTCGCTCTTAAAAGTAAAAGAATTCAAATTTTCCGAACCAAAAACAAAACTTCTTCAGCAAACTCCACAAAATATAATATTAAAAAATAAAAAAATATATAACAAGGAAAATCATCAACAGTTTATCAAAGAAAATCTTTACTGATGTATCTTAAACTTTCCTTTACATATTTTTATTTTAACCTTAGATTGTTCTCAACTGTTGTGGTCCCTATCATCTATATGGAGAAATTGTAGTAAAGGCTTGCGTTGAAGCCGGAACCCATCATGTGGACATAAGTGGTGAGCCTCAGTACATTGCTGCCATGCAATTGAAATATCACGATTTGGCCGAATCTAAAGGATCCTACATAATATCGAATTGTGCATTGGAAAGTGTGCCAACGGAATTGGGTGTGCTATATGCTGAAAATAATTTCCCCGGTAAGCAAAAATAAACTAATACTTACTTAGTTGGCCCTCTACATAACATTTGACGTATAAGGCGAAATAAGAAAATGTCGTGTTATTTCTCCAATTTTAAGTACCGTGTTTTTACTCCATCGAAACCTTGGCCTTCCAGTTCTGCGTGTACCGCCATCTGCTGTATTCATGATATATCATTCTTATGATATATCCTAGCCAACTCAATCGTTGTATCTCGACACGTTTAACTATAATGATGTCGTTCTATAGCCGATACAGCTCGGGGTTCATATGAAAATTACACTGTGCAACAAAATGGAGCTCAAAGTCTGGGGGGTGGAAAATTCCTTTTGGGGATGAAAGCTCTTGGTGAGTATATACAGAACCCAGAAGGACAGATCCGCCGTGAGTCAAATTTTTGAGATATGGCGTGATGATTATTTTGCTGGAGACCCTATAAGTCTTTAGATATTAGCGTTATATCTTTGTCCGCTGTTGTTTTAGCTTATTTTTGAGATCACATTTTTTCAGCCAAATCAAATGAGGATTATTTTCGTAGAGCATTTTGACCTTCTATCTCGCATCCTTCAATGTCGTTTTCGTCCTTTATTATAAAAGCCGCTATAAAAATACCACAAGATGACGTTTTTCAGCTTCGAAATGTCCTGCAAAAATGTCGGCAGGAAAATTTTAGGTACGTCTCTTATTGACAACAAATCGATTTTGTCGCGTTTTCGTGGTCGTTTTGTGCATTTACCCTGTTTTTGTTCAGAAAAATACTATATTTTGTTTTTTGTATATTCGTTACAGAACATACAAAAACACAAAACACAGTTTTTTCTGAGCAAACAGGGGTAAATGTAAAAAATTACTATGAAAACGTGACAAAATTGATTAGTTGTCAATGAGAGCCTTACCTAAATTTTTCTGGGCGACATTTTTGCAGAACATTTCGAAGCTGAAAAACGTCGTCTTGTGGTACTTTTATAGCGGCTCTTAAAATAAAGGACGAAAAGGACATTGAAGGAAGCGAGATAGAAGGTCAAAATGCTCTACGAAAATAATCCTCATTTGATTTGGCTGAAGAAGTGTGATCTCAAAAATAAGCTAAAACAACAGCGGACAAAGATATAACGCTAATATCTGAGGTCTTAAAGGGTCTCCAGCAAAATATTCATTACGCCATATCTCAAAAGTTCGACTCACGGCGGATCTATCCTTCTGGGTTCTGTATATACTCACCAAGAGCTTTCATCCCCAAAAGGAATTTTCCACCCCCCAAAATTTCGGTTCACAGTGTTATTGATCCGTAGATCTTTCGAAAAATTTGTCTCTCAAACAAGTACCCAGGCTTCGGAACCATACATTAGCACGGGTAGTATCAGTGTTTTGTAAAGCGTTTGTTTTTAAACTGCTTACTTATTCTAGTCTTCTTCTTATTTCGCAACTGCTGTTACTTGTTGTGTTCAACAAAGTGTTTAACTACCTAAAAATTGTATATGAGTTTTTGGCTGAAAACAAAACCGTTATCATGCCTCAACCACCGTATTTACTAGGCCCGGCTGACTTTTTCCTCTTCCCAATACTTGTACGAGGGTCACTAAAAAACTGGCCTAGATCTGCGTCCCTTGGTATATTCCAGGATTTCCAGCAGTGTAAACATCTCGTCAATGGTGGATTTGACAGGTCTAAAGTCGCATTGGTATGACCTAATTATTTCGTTGACCATCGGCTTTAATCGTTCGCACAATATCCCTGACACTATACTTTAAGCAATAAGGCGCATACTTAAGGTCCTTTAGTTAGAGCATATAGTCTTATCTCCTTTCTTGTGCGAAGGGTAAATAGCTGGTAAATTTTTACCAGGTCTAAAGCCGCATAGGTATGGCCCAATTATTTCGTTGACCATAGGCTTTTGTCGTTTGCACAATAGCCCAGAGACTATCCTTTAAGCAATAGGGAGCAGACTTTTACCTCTACAATTAGTCGGGAAGCAGAATGCTCAGATCCATACACCTTATCAGCGTGTCGCCTTTAGTTTTGAACAGCTCGGCTGATTAGCCATCGGCTCCCGCTGCCTTATAATTCTTCAGCAGTAGTGGTCGAACTGGATTTCCAAATTACTTAGACCGGGGTTTCAGGATTTTTTTTGGGACGATTTTGGGACTGCGGGAATTGTCAGGACTTTCTACTATAAGAGAATTATAAAGAAGCAATTATAATTTTTTTATAAAAAATGTACATAATTAAAACAAGTAACTTAAAATAATAGCGTTGAAAGTAAAAATATCCAAAAATATTCATCGTACAAAGATATAAACATATATGTATGTTGCGAAGTGGAAAAAACGACTGCCCGCCAAAAAGCGGACTTCGAATAATGTTTTTTCAATATCTGGAATTGGTTGATGCATCCGATCACTTTTATTTAACGCTTAAATGGCAGATCACAGTTGCGTACTCTTTAATTGATTTCAAAATTTATTCTGCAAAACAACATTTCTTAGTACTCTTCATAAGCTTCCTCTAAGGAACTTCCTTGGAACACATACTATGGTAGAAAATTTATTTAAAATTAAACTCTTCATGGTGGAATTTATAAAATATGTTTCTTCCAATCTATTTTGGTGAAGTTTGTTGCTCCATATATGAATGAAAATCCATTAAAAGTAACTTGAAAAATCCCTGGACTCCGAAAAAGTAAATCCCGGGATTTGTGATTTGAGAAATATCAAAAACCCCGATTTTTCGGAATCGCCATACCTAGTATAAAAATATTTTTATTAGAAAATAATATACATATTTATACTTTCAGCCTTCAGGCTAAAGAGGATATACTTTGATACAATTCAAAATGTGCCTCATCGAAATAATGGTGTTAGACCCCGAATATGTTTGGACGAAATTAGTTTCAGAAAATTTGGAGTCGATTTAGCAATTTCCGTCAGTCTGTCTGGCTGGTGCGCACGATAACTCTCGAACGGATCAACCGATTCCAACCAAATTTTGCACTTCGTACTATTTTGCATAAACTTAGTTCAAGTTCGAAAATGGGCAATATACAAAAGTATATAGCTGGTTTGTTTTATCGGCAATAATCGTCACAATTGATCTCTACAAGTCGAACATACACAGAAAAAAATATTTCAAGAATTTGTACATATTTTCTTTCGTGATGTAGTTTTTTCATACTGTACAGGTACCTCACATAAGATAAATGTGCAGTTTCTTATTTCCATCCAAAAGCCAATATTTTTTCAAAAATATGTAAGATTTTCATGAGATACAAAATCACTTTCCTATTTTTTCCGATATTCCACTATTTACTCTGATATTTCCTCTCTTGGTTGGTAAATGCTCTCAACATTGTTCTCGTTTTCTTTTTACAACATATCGTATTGACATTGTATTAACAAACCACAACACAACCCCCACCATCGTCGCACCATCACATTGAGACTATATCAACAAACCACACCACACACATACCCAAACTACCACTGTAGGTCCCAACAATTTTGTTGTTAGTTAACTGACAAACCAAACAACTTCAGTGCGTTACGTTTTGAAAAAACAAAGTGTTTGGCTGCATAGTTCGCAACTACAAATTTTTAATTTCTTTAAAAAAAGGCAACATCTAATATCAGCCTATAGTGCTGATAGACTCAACATGTATGTAAATTATTTATTTAAGATCTTTATTTCATCACATTGGCCTTTTGGTCAATGCATAATAATAACACAACGTTGTTATTGATTTCTGAATTACTTTATTATTAGTACGAGCTAACCGCTCCCATTAAAGGTATAAATGTAATTGAACTAAAACTAAAAGTATAGCTAGCCACCACCAAATTGTATAATAAGCATATTGTGGCAATTTGGGCATTGACACAAAGTCAGCACCTTATTGCCCTACTTAATATTCTTATTGTCGCAATCAGGGCGTTAACAGCTATGTCAGCACCTTATTGCAACTATTCAAATTTATTAATAATATTAATTTATATTTTTAACTACATATTTAATAGCATATTTGTTTCCTGATAACTGCTCTCCCTTTAAGAAGTGGGTGTCCCAGCCACGACATAGCTTTCAACAACTCGTTGAATTTTCTTAGAAGCACGTCTTGTCTTAAGATATTGGCAAAGGATGATAGCGCCACTAAAAGATAGACTTGCTGTCATTGCAACGGCAAACAACATTTTTGGGGAGCCATCTGATGCAACGTCATCCCTATGTTCCTTTATGATTTTCAGGTTTTGCTCATTCATTCGGTGCAACATCGGCAGGCTTAAAACATCATTATGGCCAATGATGTCCAGTAACGGTGAAGAGGCTATTCCTGGTGCTTTCATTAGGTTTCCATTGTGGTTTATGTAATTGGTATCATTTATTGTAGCTGTGTTCTCAAAGGTGATGAGATAAGTACCGCTTATGGTCATTTCAGGGCTGTTATCTGTTCTAACCCTTGCGGATTGGTCGTTGATTACTATTACACCCTCGTCCACGATGGTTATAGGTCTTAAGTGACTTGGTTGTGTGTGGCATTGGGCAGAACCTCCTGAATGAATTGCACGCGCACAGGTATCGCTTTTCATTACTCTGCAGAATGTTGCTTGGTTGACCTTTGCACAATTGTTGACAGCTATGACCCTATCGTCGCATTCTGCAACTGTATTTTCTTCCAACTGCAATATGGTGTCGTTATGGTTTACAGGAAATATTATGACCGCTTGGCAGCTGGACTCTACTCTAGGATATTCGGATTTCGTGAAAGCGAGTGGATCCAGGAGTGTGGGTGAAAACATGTCTTATGGTGACACTATCGGTACTTAGTAGTGCGCATGATGGAATAATAAGGTGGCTTGGTGGTTGGTTTCAATCTGTCAAAACTGTCTGTCTGAAAACTTAAACAAACATTTTGATATTTTGAAGAATTTTCGGCCAAAGTTGGGTTGTTGTTGTGCTCTTTATGTAACCTGGTAAATATATCTTGATCATTATTTAGTCGCGCGTTTAGATCGTCGTCGCTCGATCATCGTGGTTGCTGTTTGTTTGGTGATTTATTATTCAATCCGATCGCAGGTGAGCTACATATATTATAAATAATACATGCACTACATAACTTATTCTAAATGGTTATTATAAATTCATCAATTTCATTAAAATTAATTAATAATTTTACATTAACTAATAATTTTAATTAAATTGCAAAATTATAAACCTTTCAATAAATAGACTTCAATTTATTATTCCCTAAATTTGGGGAGTTTTTAACGTTATATTTAGCTAGTGTGACAATAATCTTAAAATTCAGAATTTGAGCGAAACTGTGCAATTTTGGTCACTATTATTACTTATATCCAAGATTTGCCTATGAGTTGGTTTCATTTGCCTTTCCGTCCCATTTCGCTATTGATTTTTTAACCGGCATATAAAAAAGAAATTGATCTCTTGAATTATCTTTGTGGACCTAACGGCAATGCTATTGTAATATTGATTTATTAAACAGAAACAAAAATACAGCTTGGACAATGCAATAAAAGGAAAGAAAGCAAATAAATCTATCGCAAATTGAACTTTCGGGCCACTCCCCTTCTAAAAAAATCGTCGAAAAATTGTTCGAATTATTATTAAGATACTAGTCATGGAGTATTTATATAAGTAAAAACTCAGATTGCTGACCTGTGCTGTAATATAAGTGTCCATTTCAAAACGAAATTTTGTGCTTTTATTTCTATTTTCGATGAGGTTAAAATACCATTAAAATCATTTCCCACGGAGGATGAATTCACTCATATCCATGATAGAGTTTTCAGAGAATGCGGCAATCAATTCTAAGGGTTTTAGCTATGGCTAAAGTAATGTCCAAGATTGTCTAAACATTATTATGCCCTTTTTTCTCACATGCAAAATTTAAGAGCTTTTGTGTATTCATTACAATAACAAACATGTCGATCTACTGAACATCTTTAGTGACCGATTTTTCTCTAAAATTCATGTACATCCGATTTAGGAAATACCTAGTCTGTCAAGTTAAGGTAGCGGTGAGCGAAATTGCGATATGTAAATCATATTTTAAACATAAATGTAATCCAAATTAATAAATTTAATTAATAAAAAGTTGACACCAACTTTAAAGTTGCCTAATGCTCATGAAATAAGGTAAAGTTTGCAATAGACTCATCTCAGAACAAACAATACCTAAGTGGATACAATGCGAAAACCTTGTTAATATGTGCGGTATTTTGTTGAATTTGAAAAAATAAAGCCCTAATATGCATATGTACGTGTGAATTTTGATTTGCAAAACAAGGGTTTGAAAAGCGTCAATTAATTCTTAGCGATTTCGAGTATTTTGAAAGAGTTATATTTTCTGCGAGTTATTAGTGAAATGACATAGAAACGTTAAAAATGAAAATTATATTTAATCAAATGTTACATTTTTTAATTAAAATATTTTATTGACACTTCCTTTGTTTTGTTTACAAATGCCTATAGTTTAAATTCTACCTTCTACCTTCGCAGCTCTGAGAGGTTTCTTGTAGAAGATATCTGATGGTAATATGTGTTTTGTTTTAATGATACTAGAAATTGCTCTATTAATAGACCAACATTTGCCTTGGATCGTTTGTTTGCATTTGATTTACTATTATTCTGCCAATCTTAATGATGGACTAAGCAATTGGACAAATTGCGGATATTTATTGTAGTAAAGAAATTAGGGTAAATTTTGAATTTTGGTGGAGGTTCGTTTGTTAATTCAACTTGAATTTAATCCAGGGAAGGATTTAAGAAATTTCTAATTAATGGTAAAGTGAGATCTTTGCTAATAAATTCATTTAATAAAATTCAATTATGTTAAAAACAAATTTTTAACAGATCAAGAGTGTCCTTTAATCAAACTTCTAAGATCGTTAAACATTTTTTCTTCCATAAAACAATGTCCGAAGAAAGGAAAATTAAAAAGAACAAAAATTTAGAGAAAAAATCTGAGTGCACCAATGATTTTTTTACTTTGGCTAAGAAAGAACAATCCCTTTCTTAAAGTGCGGAAAATCATGTAATCATTTGAATAAAAAATTGGAAAATAAATAAGTTATTCTCAACTAAGAGGTAGTATTGAGTTTCTAAAGATTAATATGCCAATGTTAGGTAGAAGCTAGAGTTAGGACAGATAGTAATATAATTGCTAGGACGAATCATGGAATCATGGCTTAAATAAAACGGTTTGCTAAAGCTGTCGTCAGTTTGCAATTTTTTCTTCGGTTGTCTTATAAAACTTCAACCTGTCTGCTGAATAATATGCTAAAAATGGGATTGTATGATATTTTAAATCGTTTTTAGAAAATTTGTATGAACAAATGTATCATTTGGTGTTGAAATAAACACTTAATCATATCTATAAACCAATTTTGTGGAAAAACCTTGGAACTTATTAATTTTTCGCATTTTTCTAAAATACTCATAAAAAATCTTATAAAGGAGCTCACTTGATGCTTTGCTTGTATTTACTACTTTCGAAATTTTAAGAAACGAGGACTCTAATAGATTACTAAGTGCAAAATATGAGATTAATGAATATTACTAATAATGCGAAATATTAAATGGATAAATTAATATTTTTTAAGAAAACAAACTTAAAAATCAACTAAATTGGATTAAATACAAATAAGATTAAATAAGATAAAAGATTGCAAAAAAATTTAATAAAATGAGCAATAAGTATGGTGTCAAACACCCTATTTTGCCTGTGTGTATTACATCTGCTTAACGGGTTTTTATTGTTTATTAGCAAACGATGTAGTACTTTATATCGACTCTTCTTTTCTAAGAGCAAACCATGTGTTATAATTTTGTGTGAATTCTTTCTTACAAAATTTTTATTAATATATTTAACCCTCTTGTCATTTTTATCAGACTGTGTTACTTCTTTTGGCTGAAGTATTTAATTTTTTTTTTTATTTTAAATTCACTTTTAAATTGACTTAATCTGATTTTGATATAGTCATGAAGATACATTTTATTATAATTTCTAAAATCTTTCTTGTAATCCATAATGGAAACTTCATTTATTTCAATTAAATTTTCAATTAACTTGTCGCTACTGTTATTTTCTTTTTGTTTGTCCTCCAAAAATAGGGGATATCTAAGTCCTTTATTTTTAAATTGAGATTTAACTTTAATAGGTATAATTTTATTATCAGACTTTAAGCAGACCAAAGACTTTTCGATTATTGCCTCGTTTGAGGTCAAAAATTCTTTCGGTTTATTTATATCCAATTGTTTATAAGTGCTCGACACTTTTTGTAACGTGTGATTAATTATCGGAGCTAAAGTGTTTAAGGTTATAGCCTCGTTAGAGGTCGAATATACCTTAGATTTCTTCAGGTCCGATTTTTTAAAGTTATTCCGTATTTTATTACGGCTTTTTGATTGTTCAATTATCTGAACTGAATTTGAATTATTTGTATTTATTGGAACTAAACTGTTTAAGGTTACTGCCTCGTTAGGGGTCAGTAATTCCTTGGGTTTATTTAGTTCAAAATTTTTTAATTGTTTCCTTTAATTTATTAGGGAATTCTATTTGTTCATCGGGTGTCCCGTAACCAATTTTAACTGAAGAGTTGACCATTTTCGCTTCGTTAGAATTCGAACATTTTTCCGAAAAAACATTCATGTTTTTACATGAAGAACTATCGTCAATTTTCCGTCTATCCTCTTCCGTACCTAAGAGTATCTATTGGCATAAATGTGGTCAAATCTTGATGTTATATCGTCAAATTGAAGTTGGAATTGTTTCTCTAATCGCTCCGTTCGTTCGCGGACGGCATTTTTCACCGCCGCTTCTATCACCTTCTGTAGCTCGATTATATCCATGTCTATTATGGACGAGCACTTCAGGATGAAACTTTCACGAAAGAAAAATTTAGCCGAAAAAACTATTTTTAGTTACATGTTACGATATCACTTACACTGAATTATTAAATTCTTGTCACATTTTCTAAAACACATTTCCACATTATTTTTTTAATTCTTTTTTTTCTCAAAAAGTGCATAAAATTTTGAAGTCTATGTTTTATCAAAAAGTCTACTTACATGTCTTTATTTTTGATTAATTTAATATTTACAAATATAAACTAAATCTCCAGTTGCTTGTTGATCCAAATGTAGATGATGGTGTTGTTATAGTTGGGCGTGGATGATCTTACTTTGTTGGGCGCCAATTATTTATTTAAGATCTTTATTTCATCACATTGGCCTTTTGGTCAATGCATAATAATAACACAACGTTGTTATTGATTTCTGAATTACTTTATTATTAGTACGAGCTAACCGCTCCCATTAAAGGTATAAATGTAATTGAACTAAAACTAAAAGTATAGCTAGCCACCACCAAATTGTATAATAAGCATATTGTGGCAATTTGGGCATTGACACAAAGTCAGCACCTTATTGCCCTACTTAATATTCTTATTGTCGCAATCAGGGCGTTAACAGCTATGTCAGCACCTTATTGCAACTATTCAAATTTATTAATAATATTAATTTATATTTTTAACTACATATTTAATAGCATATTTGTTTCCTGATAACTTGTACATATGGTTCGTATTGTTCTGATATGTTCACAAGACGATAACAACTACAGTGAAAATCATTAGAAGAAACGGTAAGATACAAATACAAAATAAAAGCATTAAAATGTGTCTCTGGTTTGCTTGGTGGTGTTGTTGTTGGTGGTTGTTAGTCAATAATAACAAAAACAACAACTCGCCAAAACTGTTTTCTTTTTCAATGTCTCAAAAAAAAAAAAAACAGTTTTTTTTTTCTTGCTTTATGAAAGGCGTTCATGAAATGCAGACATTTGAACTTTGGCAAGACTTTATGAACACTATTCCTGAAATGCAGTAATTATTTTTTTCTGTGTATTTAACACATTCTGGTGTCCTTCAGCGATTGTTTGAGATTTCCCATCTTTCAATTTATAAGAAACAAATCACTATGAGAAAAATTCGTATACTTTGTATTGGGATCAGCGTTCATAACATACATGAACCTGAACATTGCCAAACATATTCATAATACGTATGCATGAACTATATTTTTTGTGTACTTTTGTTTCTTTTACCGTCTAAAAAGGTAAAGAAACATGCCACTAGCTTCATTTTTCTCATGACGAAAAGCCGAGTTTGGTTTTAAGTTAATTAGAACATAAGTCGCAATTTTGTACGAGCAAACTATATCCAGTAACATTTGGAAGCAATTGGTACTAACTATCGATTAGATAAACATTTCTTATATTTCCCAATTATCTTTTTGCAGGAATTGTTAATTCTGTTGAATTATATGGAGCAGTGGTGCCCAACTACCAAGATTCTACATCGAAGGCTATTTTAAATAGCTCAACATGGGATAGCGCTATCTATAGCATGCAATATGCTCGAGAAATAATGAATCTTGAGAGTCAGTTAAATAAGGAAAAACTACCAAGATTAAGACCAAAACTATGGATGAAGTAAGTTTGGAAACCATTATACATATCGCTCAGTTACTCAAAGAGTGTCACAGATCAACAAATACAGTTTCGAGAAAAACGCGTTTTAAGTTTAGTTTTAGAGATATGAACATTCAAATTTGAGACAAGATAAAGTAGAAGTCTCAGAAAAAATTGAAATTGCAAACTCAGAAAACACATTTTTTGAGTTATGCCACTCTTTGAGTATGTATGTTTACTAGGGTTATGACTTTTTGACATTTTTCCTCAAAAATGATTTCCTGTAGTGAGAATGAGAATGAGTAAACTTTGGTTTACTAATGCCATTAAATTTTATTTTAAAAAACGCACAAACCACATTGATTTTTTTTTTGAAAAATACTATGTAATGAAAAAAAAAATCCCAAAAAATTATTTCCTGTTGCACGAATGAATGACCTTTTGACTATTAATGACTAAAAAGTCATAACCCTAATGTTTACATGTCTACCGCCAAAAAAACTCTTTCCGAAATTGCGTTTATAGTTTTTTTTTTTTGAGAAAACTCAAGAGAATTGCCCCAAACAAATTTGGTTAATGTAAATAAAGTCCAGCACTCCCTGAAGATCAAACCGGCGAAGCCCTGAATTATTAACATTCTATATCGTAAATTCCTATTCTGTATTTTCATTTTCTTCCAGACTTTACCCCCAAAAACCCGAGGGTTCCAACAAATACTTTGCTTCGTTTCCTATTACTGATCAACCGGTTGTGGAGAGGTCTCAGCGTTTATTTTTTGTCCATGAAAATAAAAGGCCAATACAAGTCCAAATGTATCTTGGGTTTGCGTAAGTATTATGGAACACTTAAAACGAAAACAGTCTGTAATAAAGTACCTTGTTGGGTCTTCCATTGTCATTTCACCTCTGGATTTGATGGCCTAATCTCATGGTACAATTGTGCATGTTCACTCCATTATCTCCAAATGTTGTTATTCTATACAGATCCTTATTTGTGGCCATAATGTTTCCCCTTTTCTTGCTGATGATCATTTTAATGGCTCAATGTGGCTGTACACGAAAACTTTTGTTTAAATATCCACACATTTTTACCAAAGGAGCAATCAGTCATCAAGGACCAACCGAAGCCAATAGAAAAGTGGCCGAAATGATATACATTTTTAAGGCCAAGGGCTGGCAGACCGGCACACCCGAATCTCAACCACCAAATAAACAAGTAATCGTTCGGCTAACGGGTAAAGATCCCTGCTATGGTTTAACAAGCACCTGTCTGCTGATGTGTGCCAAAGTAATTTTAGAAGAACATCAAAAAATGCCCGGAAAGTAAGTAAAGTAATTAAGAGATTATTTGTTTATTTTTTTTTAATTTGTCACTTCCTTTGTTTCTATTTTGCAGTGGTGGCATTTTTCCACCTGGTTTTGCATTTGCCAAAACGCAATTACTCGAAAAGATTGGCAGTTACAAATCTGGTTTGAAATTTGAAGTATTGAAGAAATAAAATGTTTACGATTTTCTGTTACAATAAAAATGTGGTTGTTGTTTTATTTTCTAAATGCGAATTGCTGTGAGACATTCATATTGAATTTCCATAATCATAATCCTCGGTGATCGGCGCCACACAGTTTAGTTGGATGTCGGTGGTGCGCATGCGTATCTATCATTATTTCTAGACATGGTATATTTAAGCCGTTAGTTGTAGTATTATCTGTTTGATGCTGGAGTGCTACTGGAGCCGTCGCTATATGTATCTGTTACCTTAACTACCTGATCGACAACAAGTTTTGTTTTGCATTGCTTATCTGTCTGTTTGACTTTGCAGCGATTATTAATTACTTACTTCAATAGGTTTGGTGTTGGGGCTGGGTGGTAATTTTTTGACATTAACCTGTCGTATTCATGTCGGTATATTAAAACAAGTGAGAAAAGGCTATAGTCGGTACGGGGCCGACTATGTGATACCCTACACCACTCCCTCTGTGCATAATCTTTTCACTTGAAAACATTTCTTTTATGGAGATACGAGAGTTTTCACCTATCTGGCTTTTATACCAAATGACTTAAGGTGAACTGAACCAAAATAATTAATATTTAATTTTATATTTGACTACTATCGACATCACCAACTTCAACATGCTTCTATCTCTCTCTGTGAGAAAATTTCGTGATGATCCGATGAAAATGCCGACCTGTAGTGTTATTGCAGAAAAAGTGGAAATAATGAATGCGATATCTCTATTATTTGACAACCTACGCCAACCTACTTTGCATGATTTTAAAGATGGGAATTTGTACTTTCTTAATCAGGATTTGCTTTTAGAATCTCCCCAACCAAATGTTGATATCCGTCAATATTTTTAAAATCGCAAAAATGAAATGTTAGGTTCTATTAGCGACTATTGCGATATCTTCGTTGTTAGACCAACCTACTTAACATCATTAGAAAGGTGATATTTTCTACTTTCATTAGCATGTTTTGCTTTTGGTATACCCCTTATAGAAGCTGAGATATTCGCTTTGGAAAAAACGTTGTCTTTTTATCCAAATAAGTTGCCCATTCGTACCCCTAAATATTATCCGACCATCACCAAAATCAATAGGCTTCTTCCTCTGTGAGACCCCCATTAATCCTCAAAAGTTCGTGACGATCCGATCAAAATTGCGACCTGTAGCGTGATTTGGAAAAAAATTGTTAAATGGTTATTTATTTTGTCACCTACGCCGACCTAGTTTGCGTCATTGTAAAGATGGATTCTTCTGCTTTCATAGTCAGGCTTTGCTTTTGGAAAGTCCCAAACCAAAGCTGTGATATTCGTCATTATAATAAAAATCGCAAAAATGAAAATTTGAGTTTTATTTGCGACTATTGTGATATATCATCGTTATTTGATAACCTACGAGAACTTCATATTCATTTTGGTATACCCCATACAGAAGCTGAGATATTCGCTTTGGAAAAATACGTTGTCTTTTTATCCACATAAGTTTTTTGCCCATTCCGACCCCTAAAATTTCGTGACGATCCGTTCAAAATTGCGACCTGTAGCGTGATTACAACGTTTAGATGGACAGACGGACACACATAGCCAGATCGACTCAGCTCGTCGAGACATTCATTTTGGTTTTTCGATGCGTTACAAACTTTTTGGCCAAAACCAACTTATAATACCCTCCCCACATAGTGGTGTAGGGTATAAAAAGTGATTTTATTTAGCGATAAAATTGGTTGTGACGAAAAAAATATTTTTTTATTTTTCTTTGTTGCACAGGACATACAAAGTTTCTGCCCATGCGATAGTCGTAAGTAGTAGCATTGTTAGTGTAAACAAGCAATAATCGCATTTCGATCTTCGTACCTGACACTAGGTAATTATTCAAGAAGATCAAAATGGGACAACAATGCATTTGTTATTGTAAAATGATAAAGGATCGCTATTTTATAGAAAAGAAGTTCAGAAGGCGCTTACTTTTGGTGGAGGAAGTGAGAAACTCGCTCCCAAATGCTTGGAGGGTTTTATTAGAGCTGGCAAAATATCGATTATTTTTAAAAAATTAAACATCGATAAATAGTTTTGTCTATCGATATTATCGGATTAAAAACCCCTAACCTAAAATTCATTGAAATAAATAGAAATTTCGCGGCTTTTCAGTTTTGTGGATGTGAGAAAGTCCGTAGTCACACGCACACATTTTTATTAAATAAAAGAAATTGTTTTTTCTCCTTTATATTTCTGTGAACTACTTGTGCAAAATGTCAACAAAATCATAGACACTTCCGCCATTTTCATTTCCAAAGTATGGCGATGACCAATTAATGATAATATTGATAGCAATAGATTTTTTGAAATGAAATATCGAAAATATCGAATGTTGGGAATATCGTGTTACCCCTAATGTCTGTGAAAAAAATATGGACAGCTGGGAGACAAACGAGAAATGTATGCAAGTGTTGGTAAATCAGGGTTGTATTTTAAGACAAATTGCATTGTGTAAACGCCTAGTAGCTTCCAGTTTGGAAAATTGTTCATTTACATCTTCAACTTTTTAAAATTTCTCTCATTGACTACGAATGCTTTGCCGATGTATCTTACGTTTTTAATGCATCACAAATCCCAACTTTTTCGACTTGACTTAGCATATTACCGCTCTAAATTAACAAAAATAAAAAATATTAAAAATTTGATGTGTTTGGAGCATGGTGGAATAATAAGGTGTAACGCCAAAAACAGCTGATCTTCATACCAGTTGTCAAAATGCGTTATTGTGAATAAAATCACATACAAAATGTAAACAAGCAATTTACAGTAATGCATTATTATGAGCAAATTTGACGTTGGACATGATTTGATGTAACACCTTCTTATTTCACCATGGTTTGGAGAATATTCATTTCAATCACAATCAAATAACTACATATGTCGTCATACATTTTTCGATTTTTGTCCACGGGCGGAACCAAAGCACATTTACATAAGGTATATGCATGAATTACAACAACTAACAAATTTACAAAAACAACATTGTTGTTATTGAAAACTAAATGTCAAAAAAATATTGAATAATAGGGTCTTTCTAAAAATTTTGTAAGGAAAACCATAAATACATTTTGAAAATCCTCCAAAATAGAACAAATTTGAATCAAACTATAAATATAAAACATTCAGAACTGCCGTAGGTAATTTTTATTACACGTTTAGAATGAAAATAAGTATTTTATAGTAGGAAATTTCTAAGTTTAAAATTTCATGAGTAGACCCTATTACATTTTGAAAACCAAATTTACAAAAAAAGTAAAAGTACAGCTGATTGTCACGTTTACCTTCTATAGATGTGCCTTGGGCGAAACCACTTTGTTAGATTGCCACAACTCTAGTTATTTTTGAACTTTGAGTTAGAACCTGAACCAGACTAATTATAATAATATTTAACCCCCTGTTTTTGTAAAAAAAATTATTCTTCTCACACGAATTGTCAAATATTGTAGATCGATTTACTCGATTTGGGAAACATAAGACACCATTATATAAAATCTTATGGTAGGTTTACATTTACAAAATCAACTCGATTTCAACTGTCAATTCCATTGCTTAAAGGTCAAATGAAATCCAATGGATTTCAGATGAGATTTCATTTGACGTATACACAATGGAATTGACAGTTGTAATCCACTCGATTTCGTAAATGTAAACTAAAACGCCTGTTAGATTATACACTTATAACATGTTTAAGAGCATTATCTCGATTTATTTAACATAGGTATATTGTATGAAATCGACTGGATTTGCTAAATCCACCATAGTCTAAACGTAGTATTACTATTAGCGTAGGTATAAACATTTTAGGTCTGTACTATAACTTTCCCAGCAATAATTACTCAGCAAGTTCTAGCAACTTCTCTCAGTGAATTTTACTCTCTCAAGCAAAAAATTGCAGAAGGTTATTGAACAACATTTTGCAAAAACTTGCAAGAAATTCAGCTGTTTCGCGAAAATGTATAAAAATTGTTTTTGTTTCTCTTGATATTTGAAACCAAATGGACAAAAACATACATTTTAAAATTGCATTTGACTTATTTAAAGCAATAATCCTATCCACAACGCTTTTAAATCTATAAAAATGTGAAATTTTCTTGGTCAAAACTGTTAACATTTCAAGTTGTTTACATACTAAAAGTCAGCTGGCCGAACTTACTAATTTTTACGGGACAAATTTTCCCAGCAAAAATTTGCGCGTTCTCAGTTACAAAACTCTCCAAAAATCTCTCCAAACTCGCTCTGTTTTGCTGGACGATTTTGTTATCGAACAGCATTCAGTAAAAATTTGTACGAATTTGTACAAATTTTTGGGTTATCGTACAGACCTTTTGCCATGATTAGAAAGTGCTTCAGATAAGACCAAATCGGTTTGTAGTCCATTTAGCCATATGAGTCCGTCTGTCTGGCTGGTTAACGTGTACCAAGGCGCCATGATATAAACTACATCTTTATCGAGGATATTTTGTTGTACGAATTTGTACAAATTTTTGGGTTATCGTACAGACCTTTTGCCATGATTAGAAAGTGCTTCAGATAAGACCAAATCGGTTTGTAGTCCATTTAGCCATATGAGTCCGTCTGTCTGGCTGGTTAACGTGTACCAAGGCGCCATGATATAAACTACATCTTTATCGAGGATATTTTGTTTATACATATCAATAGAGATGGACAGTGGGTAAATACCCAATGGGTAAATACCCGGTAAATTGGGTAAATTGGGTAAATACCGGGTAAATACCCATTTGTGGGTATTTATTTGGGTATTTACTATATTGAATCGCTAATACAGCATCTTAGACCCTATTTCTGGGTTTAGGCTATGAAATCGATTCAAAATGGATAGTTTTACAATACTTTAAACAAGTGGGTAAATACTTGGGTAAATACCCGAGTATTTACCCAAGTGTTGGGTAAAAAATCATTAACTGCCGAACCACTTGACGTTGGCTGACAAAATTTGGCTCAAATCTTACTTATGTCAAGAGAATATCTAGCATTGAAAATGGGGTCTCTGGGTCCATGTTTTGATATAGCCCCCATATAACCGTACCTCCCGATTTAAGGTATTTTTTGTCTATTTGCCTCATTGTACAATCATAGTGGCTGAAATTTGGCACAATGAGTTCTCAATATGTAGAAAATATCCTTGCAAAAATTTGTCAACATAGGTCGACGTTTTCTAATGGCCCCCATATAAGGGTACCCCGATTTGGAGTATTTACCCAAATTTTGGGTAAAAACTCTTTAACTGTCGAACCACTTGACGTAGGCTGACAAAACTTACCTATAAATCTTACCTATGTCAAAAGAACTTTTGGTACTGAACATGGGGTCTATGGGTCCATGTTTTGATTTAGCCCCCATATAGCCGTACCTCCCGATTTAATGTATTTTTCATATATTAGCCACATCTTACAACCAAATTGGCTGTAATTTGGCACAGTGAGTTCTCAATGAGTATAAAATATCCTTGCAAACATTTGTCAACGTAGGTCCACGCTTTCTTATAGCCCCCATATATGGGTACCCCGATTTCGAGTATTTACCCAAATATTGGGTAAAAACTCCTTATCTGCCGAACCACTTGACGTTGGCTGACAAAATTTGGCTCAAAACTTTCTTATACCAATAGTATTAAACGTATTGAAAATGGAGTCCCTGGGTCCATGTTTTGGTATAGCCCCCATATAGCCGTACCTCCCGATTTGAGGTATTTTTCATCTATTAGCCAAATTTTACAACCAACTTGGTTGTAATTTGGCACAGTGAGTCCTCAAGGAGTATAATATATCCTTGCACATATTTGTCAACGTAGGTCCACGCTTTCTTGCAGCCGCCATATAAGGGTATTGAAAATGGAGTCCCTGGGTCGACTTTTTGATATAGCCGTACCTCCCGATTTCAGAAACCCATATTGGGGCTACAAGAAAACGTGGACCAACGTCGACAATTTTTTGCAAGGATATTTTATACATATTGAGAACTCACTGTACCAAATTACAGTCAGTATGATTGTAAAATGTGGCTAATAGTTAAAAATACCTTAAATCGGGAGGTACGGCTATATGGGGGCTATATGAAAACATGGACCCAGGGACTCCATTTTCAATACCTTTATTACTATTGATATAAGAAAGTTTTGAGCCAAATTTTGTCAGCCAACGTCAAGTGGTTCGGCAGTTAAAGAGTTTTTACCCAAAATTTGGGTAAATACTTGAAATCGGGGTACCCTTATATGGGGGCTATTTGAAAACGTGGACCTATGTTGACAAGTTTTTGCAAGGGTATTTTCTACATATTGAGAACTCACTATGCCAAATTTCAGCCAATATGATTGTACAATGAGGCTAATAGGTAAAAAATACCTTAAATCGGGAGGTACGGATATATGGGGGCTATATCAAAACATGGACCCAGAGACCCCATGTTCAGTACCAAAAGTTCTTTTGACATAAGTAAGATTTGTGCCAAGTTTTGTCAGCCTACGTCGAGTGGTTCGGCAGTTAAAGAGTTTTTACCCAAAATTTGGGTAAATACTCGAAATCGGGGTACCCTTATATGGGGGTTATTAGAAAACGTGGGCCTGTATTGACAAATTTTTGCAAGGATATTTTCTACTCCTTGAGGACTCACAGTGCCAAATTACAGCCAATTTGGTTGTAAAATGTGGCTAATAGATGAAAAATACCTTAAATCGGGAGGTACGGCTATATGCGGGCTATATCAAAACATGGACCCAGAGACCCCATGTTCAGTAGCAGAAGTTCTGTTGACATAAGAAAGATGTAAGCCAAATTTTGTCAGCCTACGTCAATTGGTTCGGCAGTTAAAGAGTTTTTACCCAAAATTTTGGTAAATACTCGAAATCGGGGTACCCTTATATGAGGGCTATGTTGACAAATTTTTGCAAGAATTTTTTCTACACATTGAGAACTCACTGTGCCAAGCTACAGCCAATATTATTGTAAAATGTGGCTAATAGATGAAAAATACCTTAAATCGGGAGGTACGGCTATATGGGGGCTATATTAAAACATGGACCTAAAGACCCCATTTTCAATACTAGATATTCTCTGGATATAAGTAAGATTTGAGCCAAATTTCGTCAGCCTACGTCAAGTGGTTCGGCAGTTAAAGAGTTTTTACCCAAAATTTGGGTAAATACTCGAAATCGGGGTACCCTTATATGGGGGCTATTAGAAAACGTGGACCTATATTGACAAATTTTTGCAAGGATATTTTCTACTCCTTGAGGACTCATAGTGCCAAATTACAGCCAATTTGGTTGTAAAATGTGGCTAATAGATGAAAAATACCTTAAATCGGGAGGTACGGCTATATGGGGGCTATATCAAAACATGGACCCAGAGACCCCATGTTCAGTACCAGAAGTTCTGTTGACATAAGAAAGATGTAAGCCAAATTTTGTCAGCCTACGTCAAGTGGTTCGGCAGTTAATGAGTTTTTACCCAACACTTGGGTAAATACTCGGGTATTTACCCAAGTATTTACCCACTAATTTAAAGTATTGTAAAACTATCAATTTTGAAACGAATTTACAACTAAACCCAGGAATAGGGTGTAAAATGTTGTATTTGCCATTCAATATAGTAAATACCCAAATAAATACCCACAAATGGGTATTTACCCGGTATTTACCCACCGTGTGGGTACCCAGCAAACACAATGTCGGACGTCCGACGCGTCTGCTCAAAGTCGGAAGTTTTTTTCCGACGCGTCTGACCGACTTCGGTCCGAACTCTGTCCGACTAGTCTGACGAACTTTTTCCCGTCCTCTCTCTCCCGCTCTGAAGGGAATTTTTCTATTTTCCCTTGTGCTGCTTTGGCAAAACTAAGTGTAAATAAGCAGAGAGAAAACAAAATTTACATGTTTCGCTCGCACATTATAAATGTGTAATTGTTGATGTGCCGACGCATCAACGTCGAAAAATTGAGTGTTCGGGTTTTCATTTCTGCATTGGAGAACAAATTTGGTTTATTTTTGTTATGCGTGTTGATGCATGATAGTGTTTAAATGTTATTCATAGCGATCGGTTGCATACACTTTTCTTTATTTTAATGAAGTTAATTAATGTAATGATTTTCTTCGTCAAACTTCATCACTATTCCGTGGAAAGTCATATGTTTCATATTTGTATGTGGCCAATGTTAAGTTTCTTAACACTTTTATATGTATCAACATTTTTTGCATGTTAATGAAGACATGTATTTTTTCTATATTAATAACAATTGTTACATATTTCACAGGTCGTGTTGACGACACAGTTTGTTTCTCCACCAAGTTCAGCATTTAACACAGCATAAGATGATATTAAAACCTTTAATATGTTTATAGTAGATAAACTTTTGTAGGATTTGGATATTTCATGAATTAACTGTGTATTTTCAACATCTTTTAATAATAAAAACAAATTCTGGTCGAATGCTGGAAAATAAATCAGAAGTTCATACGATAGTTCATCTGACTTCGGACCAAATTCGGTCCGAAAGTCGGCAAACACTTTCGAATTTCATAAGATTTTACTTCCGAATTCGGACCGATATCTGTCCGAAAGTCGGTAAATAAATCAGAAATTTATACGATAGTTCATCAGAGTTCGGACCGAATTCGGTCCGAAAGTCGGCTAAAACATCCGATTTTCATCCGAATTTCGGTCAGAGAACACGTCAACCACTCCATATGACTTTCGGTCAGAGTTCGGACAGAATTCGGATCCGAACTCGGACGTTTCTTCCGACTTTCGGACCGAATTCGGTCCGAACTCTGATGTTTCTTCCGATTTTGGTTTGCTGGGTATTTACCGGGTAAATACCATCTCTACATATCAAAAAATCCTTTTTATTTTAAGAAATAAAGTTCTGTTTTTACTCTAATTGCTCTTTATTTTCATTTTATATTAAACAACAAATACTTCGAAGTTTCCGTAGTGTAGTGGTTATCACGTGTGCTTCACACGCACAAGGTCCCCGGTTCGAACCCGGGCGGAAACAGTCCTTTTACTTTGTTATTTATTGTGAAAGGTAACTGAAATCGTTTCATTCATAAAAACAGTCAATTTTTTATTTAGAGTCATTAATTTCCATAGATATTTAAGCAGTTATTTGCATGTGTGAACGAAGAATATAATCTACGTACAAATAAATATAAATAATATTCACATGTGGTTATTTTTATCATTGATGAAAAATTTCTGTTTGTATATTGGGTGAACACGACGTCTGATTTTCCTCTTGTTAAAATGCCAACATCAGAGAGCTTTGCAAGCTTTTAGTTTCTTCATAGTTATGAATTTGTGTGCCTGTGTTTAGAATGAGTACAAAAATAAACCACCGTTAATCATCAAGGGGATGTAGCTCAGATGGTAGAGCGCTCGCTTAGCATGTGAGAGGTACGGGGATCGATGCCCCGCATCTCCAACTACTTTTTATTTTTTGTGTTTTTGTTGTGTTTAGTATGGAAATAAATTATTACCTTAATCCGGTCCACACTAGAGTGAATTTCATTATAAATTTCATGAAATTAGGCGTTCTTAAATCGAATTCCTCACTGCAGCAATTTTAAGATTTTACTCTACTATGGAAGTCGGTCTAGAGACGCATAATTTCATCAAATTTTTTCAATGAAATCACTCTAGTGTGGACCGGGACTTAGTTGCTCATTGTACTAAATTTGTATAATAGCACTGTGATACAAAACTTGAGGAAAAATTATGCAAGCGTTCTTATGTGCCAATACGGTTTTGTTGGAGTCCATGGAAGACGAAAATACCTTAGGTTTTTCCTGATCACTGCGTGATACCCTAGACAGACGGCAGCGTTAATTTGCATTAACTGCCTTAATTCAAATTAATTCGTGCATTATCCACATTCTTAATGCACAAAATCAAAGGAAATTTAAACTGAATTTAGCAATTTCAATGTGGCAATGCTGTTGAAAATCAATTGTCTTTTGTCTAATTTGCATGTTTGAGAAAATAAAAAAGGAAAAAAATCAGCAATTTTCGCGTTTCTTCAATATAAGTAGTGGTCTTTCGTGAGTAGAATAGCAGCTGATCGTTTTTAACGCCATCTAACAAATCTCTTTTTAAATTTTTTATTTTCACCAAAAATGTCATACCCACCATACCAATTCTATCGAAAATTATATCTTCTTCAAATGTTTTTTAAAGTTTTGAAATATTTTTATAATATTAAAAAGACTCAAAAATATCGCGAATAAATTAAATTTATTTTTGCATCAACGTGGTGAAAAGGTCAATGGTAGAAAGTGTATTTGTTTCGCATATTTTGGCGAACTTTTGTAAAGCTTTATGAAATGGTCTGCTGGGTACAAACAAACAACACAAACAGCTGTTTCATAAATGCAGAAACTATCGTCTGTCAGGGTGAAAAATTAATTCAAATTAGGTAATTTTTAATGCAAATTAAATCTGCCGTCTGTCTAGGGTATAAAGTGATTTTGTATTTTTACTAAAAGAAAATTAATACCTCGTTTAAGTTGTCATTTTCATACAACATATTTATGTACATATGTATGTCAAATAAATCAAGATAATTCATTTAATCATCGTATAATTGTATTATAGTACTTTATATATAACCGTATTTAACAAACCCAATGGGTTTCAAATACCAATTGCTTATATTTCAAAAAAAATCCTCATAAGGAAGGTTAACCCTGCAAAAAGCTATAATATAAAAATGGCCTTATAATCTAAACCTAGCTCAAGTTAGCTTTCGAAAATGAGAAAACCAATAAAATCGGTTTAAAAATTAATGAGTAATAATATTTTTTTTGCATTTTTTTTTTTTTGCATATCCGTCTGTGGAAATCATTTCAGTATTCAGAAAAATTGATATAATGGGATGAAATTTTGGAAAAATATGTCTTTTGTCTGCAGACAGGCCAAGTTCGTTACCGCCCGGTTTTAGGTATTGTTGCGTGTGGCTGGAGAAAAGGTAAATTTAAGCTCCGATGCGTGTTGCTCCTGGCTGCCGGTAAACGAGAAAGAAAAACCGGATACATGAGACGGTCGGTTCATACACTAAACTCGCAGTGTTGCCAACCCCTATTATATTAAAAGATACAACACTGTGAGGGTCTATAGGAATGTAGAGGGTAGGTTAAAGGAAAGAAAGTCGATAAATGTCGGAAAATGGGGAAACTGGAGAAAAAGAGGGAAAATTTTTGGCTTGTAGCGGCCATATAAAAGCCATAACGGGGAAAAATTGGCTTAGAAGTTATTGGTGTGCGGCATAAAGAAGCCATTTTTTAAATTATCCAAAGTCCCCCATTAATCAAATAATAAAAGTGGAACGCCATTAATTTGTCTTTGAAATCGACAAATTTTTATTTGGTTAAATTTTTTTTGTGGTTGTGTTGGTTCGGATGTATGCGTTTACGCGTATTAAAAATTGTAAGTTGTATTGGATTTATAAGTAGAAATGTTTTGTGTTTGAATGTTGGTTTTCCCTTTATTATAAGGTAACGCCAAAACTAAGGAAACAACATCGCCTATACAATACTGGCCCCTCCTAATAGCTATAAGGAGGAGGTCAGCCGAATTATTGGAAAATTGACCAAAATCCCGACTAAAAATCGGATAAATATCCGGCATATTCCGTGGCCAACTGCAGACGTTGATGACAGATGATGTATTCTGGGCCGCAAGCGTATATATTCATGAGACTCGAGCGATATCTTTGATGCTGGGTTGAACAAACAAACGTAAAAATCTGAAAGTAAAAGATACAACATTGCCATTAGTACCAGTGAAACAAGGTAAAATTGGTTTTTACACCTACCGTTTATTTTTGCATCTGTCTAACAAATTGCCTGCATCGGCCTTATTACACTGTGCAACACTGAAAATGCAAACAACTTCTAGTGGGCATTTTCTGAAAGTACATATTAAGACTACAAAACCCCTAGTTGGGTTTCGTGTTTTTAGATCGGGTTTGGATTTTATGGCCTCATCTATACCGGGCTAAAACTACCCTTTTTCTATTGATCCGGGCTTTATCTCCGAAACTAATAAGAATTTTGCTTTGCGGTCTTCAGCAATATTGTAGTACTAAATTAGTAGAACTTATATGACAAACAGATTAACAACGAAAATAGGCATATAGCGCATCAAAACTGATTAAATATAGGAAAGATTACATCATTTCAGGAATTATGGTCAGTAACTGCCAAACTATTAAGCGTTGAACAAAGTCACCTTTCACAAAAATTATGCTTCCAAATACATTCTTCTTGTTCTTATATACAAGATTGCTGCGGATGTCATGGAAAGATTCGTTTTGGTTTCAAAGATATAGCCCAGATTTTCTTTAAAATGCCAATATTTAGCCATGTTTAGATAGGGCCATAAAATCCGAACCCGATCTAACAAAACAAAACCCAAAGAGCGTTTTTGTCTACTGCGTCTGTACTTTCATAAAAACCGCATTTGAAATTGTTTGCACAAAATTAACTTGAAAATGTTGCACAGTGTTATCATAGTGCTTTCTGAAACGAAAGAAATAATTTTTTTATTAGTGACGAATATAATTAAATCAGTATAACTTCGACAATTAATTACAACATTCCTTTTTATTATATAACGTTTAGTATAAGTGTAATTGTTAGTAGTTAGTGCTTTAGAAAGTAAGAGATTTAAATTGTTACGGTTTTTAACGCCAGGGAAACTGTGTGAGAGTAGGGTTACCTCCGTCGTACGGTAGGAAAAATTTAAAACTTTGTGTTTATGGACCATTTAGAAAGTCCATAATACCACTACTAAGAGAGCTCTGTTAGGAAGTGTAATGTAGAGTAAAGAGGCCAGATTGGCGAAGTAATAAAATCCTATACGTATATAGCTGGTAGCCTGAGTAAGTGGCTCACTTTAATCGTTCTGGTGTTAGGAATTCCAGGAAAAATTTACTTTTTATATGTTCATATTAGTAAGATTCAAAAATATGTAAATAAATCCTTTCTATGTTTGAATGTTTGTCATAAGAATATGATTTGCTAAATTTTTTCTGTAAGAGAGAGGATTCTAGAATGTAAGTTGCTAGTGAGGTAAGTGTTCGTGGAGTATGGTGCCCTTTAATAATATTGATTTGAGGACAAAAAGGTCAAGGTTGGGAGGGCTGAGTGTGGGAACACTAGTCACCAGGTTCCCCGGTCATGTGTGTATGGTGTGTTGTTTTTTTATTGTGTTTGTCCTGTCATTACTTTTCCGTTGTTAGACCCTTGGTCGTTTGGTGGAAAGGGTTGAGAACCCCCTGATGAAGATGCCACGACTGAGCAAGTCAGATCGCCACCAGAGGGCCGCTTTAGGCTGGTTCATAACAGTATTTTGATAAAACGTGGACCTATGTCCGTAATTTTTGATGGTTTTGATCACTGGGAAATAATAGAAATCCTTGGTGGAATGGAGGTTATGCCCGTTTAATGTTGAAAATCCAAGAAAGTCCTTTTTCTCTATATTTACACATTTAATCTATATATATAAAAAAGTAGTGAGGTGAGTGACTGACTGACTGACTGACTGATTCATCAACGCCCAGACCAAACGGCTGAAGCTAGAAACTTGAAATTTTGGGTGTAGGTTGCTGTTGGTGTGTAGGGGTGAGATAAGGCTGGGTTTTTGGAAATTCGACCTAGAAGTGTACGAAAAGTACTAAAAGGTACTAAATATGGTACCCTTGGTATTAGGCAAACGGGAAGAGCTAGAATTCTGAAATTCGGAATGAGGGTAACTGATGGAGAGTTAGAAAGATGTACCAAAGGGTTTTTGGAAATTCGAACTACAAGGGTACGAAAAGTACTAAATGGTACTAAATTTAGTACAATTTGGATTTGAGTGAACGGATAGAGCTGGAATACAAACATTTGGAATGATGGTCACTGATGAAGAGTAACAAAGAAAGGTTTTTGGAAATTCGAACTATAAGGGTACGAAAAGTACTAAATGGTACTAAATTTAGTACAATTTTGATTTGGATGAACAGATTGACCTGGAATACAGACATTTGGAATGAGGGTCACTGATGAAGAGTTACAATAAAAGGTTTTTGTAAATTCGAACTATAGGGGTACGAAAAGTACTAAATGGTACTAAATTTAGTACAATTTGGATTTGGGTGAACGGATTGAGCTGGAATCCTGAAATTTGTAATGAGGGTCACTGATGGAGAGTAACAAAGAAAAGTTTTTAGAAATGCGAACTATAAGTACATGAAAAGTACTAAATGGTACTAAATTTAGTACAATTTGGATTTGGGTGAACGGATAGAGCTGGAATCGTGAAATTTGGAATGAGGGTCACTGATGAAGAGTTAAAATGAAAGGTTTTTGGAATTCGGACTATAAGTGTACGATAAGTAATAAATTGTACTAAATTTAGTACAATTTGGGTTTGGGTGAACGAATTGAGCTGGAATCCTGAAATTTGGAATTAAGGTCACTGATGGAGAGTAAAAAAGAAAGGTTTTTGGAAATTCGAACTATAAGTGCATGAATAGTACTAAATGGTACTAAATTTAGTACAATTTGGATTTGGGTGAACGGATAGAGCTGGAATACAAACATTTGGAATGAGGGTCACTGATGAAGAGTAACAAAGAAAGGTTTTTGGAAACTCGAACTATAAGGGTACGAAAAGTACTAAATGGTACTAAATTTAGTACAATTTTGATTTGGGTGAACAGAATGAGCTGGAATACAGACATTTGGAATGAGGGTCACTGATGAAGAGTAACAATGATAGGTTTTTTGAATTTCGAACTTAAAGGTACGAAAAGTACTAAATGGTACTAAATTTAGTACAATTTTGATTTGGGTGAGCAGATTGAGCTGGAATACAGACATTTGGAATGAGGGTCACTGATGAAGAGTAACAATGAAAGGTTTTTGTAAATTCGAAATATAGGGGTACGAAAAGTACTAAATGGTACTAAATTTAGTACAATTTGGATTTGGGTGAACGGATAGAGCTGGAATCCTGGAATTTGGAATTAGGGTCACTGGTGGAGAGTAACAAAGAAAGGTTTTTAGAAATTCGAACTATAAATGCACGAAAAGTACTAAATGGTACTAAATTTAGTACAATTTAGATTTGGGTGAACGGATAGAGCCGGATTCCTGGAATTTGGAATGAGGATCACTGATGAAGAGTAAAAATTAAAGGTTTTTGGAATTCGAACTATAAGTGTACGAAAAGTAATAAATTGTACTAAATTTTGTACAATTTGAGTTTGGGTGAACGGATAGAGCTGGAATAAAAACATTTGGAATGAGGGTCACTGATGAAGAGTAACAAAGAAAGGTTTTTGGAAATTCGAACTATAAGCGTACGAAAAGTACTAAATGGTACTAAATTTAGTACAATTTTGATTTGGGTGAACAGATTGAGCTGGAATACAGACATTTGGAATGAGGGTCACTGATGAAGAGTAACAATGAAAGGTTTTTGTAAATTCGAACTATAGGGGTACGAAAAGTACTAAATTTAGTACAATTTGGATTTGGGTGAACGGATTGAGCTGGAATCCTGAAATTTGTAATGAGGGTCACTGATGGAGAGTAACAAAGAAAAGTTTTTAGAAATTCGAACTATAAGTGCACGAAAAGTACTAAATGGTACTAAATTTAGTACAATTTGGATTTGGGTGAACGGATAGAGCTGGAATCCTAAAATTTGGAATGAGGATCACTGATGGAGAGTAAAAAAGAAAGGTTTTTGAAATTCGAATTAAAAGTATACAAAAAGTACTAAATGGTACTAAATATAGTACAATTTGGATTTGGGTGAACGGATAGAGCTGGAATCCTGAAATTTGAAATTAGGGTAACTGGTGGATAGTAACAAGAAAAGGTTTTTGGAAATTCGAACTATACATCAGTGCACGAAAAGTTCTTAATGGTACTAAATTTAGTACAATTTGGATTTGGGTGAACGGATAGAGTTGGAATCCTGAAATTTGGAATTGGGGTCACTGATGAAGAGTAAGAAAGATGTACCAAAGATCGAAAAGTCCTAAATGGTAGTGAGCTTAGTATGATTTAGATTTGAAGAGCTGGAATCCTGAAATATGGAATTAAGATTACTGTTGGAATATAGAATTGAGATATAGAGGTAGCTTTGGAAAATCGTACTAACGTGCACGAAGCAGTACTAAATGGTACAGAATTCGCTACTATTTCTATTTGCGTGAACAGATTACTGTTGGAATGTAGGATTGAGGTAGTTTTGGAAATTCGTACTTATGGAAATGTGCTAAATGGAACTACATTGGCTATAAATTGGGTTTAGGTGAACGGATAGATATGAAAGTACATTTTGGAAAATCGTGTACGAAAAGTGCTAAATGGTACAAAATTTGGTACCTTTTGGTATTTGCTATATGGTATAGAATTTTGTACAATTTGTGATTTTGTAAGGGGTAGAACTGGAATTTTGAAATTTGGCATTAGATTAGCAATTGGTGTTTAGAGTGGAGGTAGGTAGGAGGCTTTTCAAATTCGTACTTATTTATACAAAAAGTACTAAATAGTGAATTGGGGTTAGAATATATGTTGGAAGGGTTAGAACCAGGAGTCAAATCTGAAATTTGCAATATGAT
This sequence comes from Musca autumnalis, assembly GCF_047663935.1. Classification (NCBI taxonomy): domain Eukaryota; kingdom Metazoa; phylum Arthropoda; class Insecta; order Diptera; family Muscidae; genus Musca; species Musca autumnalis. The sequence continues at coordinate 116,970,399 of NW_027411644.1, forward strand.
ACGTAGTTTTGAAAATTCGAAATAAAAAATATGGTAGTTGTGTAGGGATGCGATACGGCAGATTTTTTTTTTTGTAAATTCTGGCTACAATCGAAAAAAATATTGGTAATAAAAATAGGTCTTAGTACAACAGAATCTCCAGCATTCACCATTCCCGCATTAAATATTGATTATATATTCCGCATACGAAGTAGCGGGCATTTGCTAGTACATACATATTCAAGCTTACAGTTCACACGATGGTCTTGAATCAAATTTAAATGGAAGGTGCTTACACCTGGGAAGTTTTGCGGATTCTGAAACTACAATGTTCATAGATGAGAAAAATCAAAAAACAAAAAAAAATCGGCGGAGCGCTTTTTTAATAAATCGCGATTCAAGTTGACATTTTTAGGGGTTGTTTAGGTTCTCACGATTTTGCTTAGAAACCGCAGGCTCTATCAAAATGAGACTAAAGAAAATGTTGTAGCTATGAAAATTCTCTACAAGATTGACCTTCACGGTATTTTCGTACGTCTTACCATTTTTGAGATATAGAAGTTCAAATTGGGACAATGCACTAACTGTATCGCCCCCTTATAAAACAATGTCATGAAGTGTGCGCCTTAACTAACTTTTCACGATTTTGCTTGGAAACCGCAAGTCCAATCGAAATGGAACTAAAGAAAATGTTGTAGCTGTGAAAATTCTTCACAGGATTGACGTTTAGGATTTGTTCTCAGGCTTTACCATTTTTGAGATAAGGAAGCTCAGTTTACATTTTTAGGTTTTTTTTGTTAGGGTTTCGTGATTTTGCTTGAATATGGCAAGTCTTATCGGCATGGGACCAGAGAAAATCTTATAGCTGTGAAAATTCTCTACAAGTCTGGCTTATTTAATTTTTCCTAGGTTGTACCATTTTTTAGATATATAAGTTTAAGTTGGGAAATTGCAGTCATGACATTGTTTTATAAGGAGACGATACAGAATTGAATTTGAATTGTCCCAATTTCAACTTCTATATCTCAAAATTTGTAAAACCTACGAAAATATCATTAAAGTCAATCTTGTAGAGAATTTTGATTGCTACAACATTTTCTTTATTCCCATTTTAATAGGGCTTGCGGTTTCCAACAAAATCGCAAAAACCTAAACAACTCCTAAAGATGTCAACTTGAATCGCGATTTATTTAAAAAGCGCTCCGGCGATTTTTTTTGTTTTTTGATTTTTCTCATCTATGAACATTGTAGTTTCAGAATCCGCAAAAACTTCCCAGGTGTAAGCACCTTCCATTTAAAATTGATTCAAGAGCACCGTGTTCATATTTCCTACTATCAAATTTTAGAATTTCATTTGATCTAATTGTACCAAATTTACGACGGTATCATATTTTCGGGGGCAAATCACTACTTCCTGAGTTAATGTCCCAATATCTCTTAATGACTGATGAACACGAAAACTTACGATTTGAGTACACATTAATACCTCGATATGCGTTAATAATTGGTTCCGGGAAACTTCAATGCAAAGCGAAATAACGCAAATCGAAACACATATTTCCACACGTTTTTGTGCATTGGTTCCAATTTTTTTTAGATTTTTTTTCCAAATTTTTGCACTTAAAAATTCAAGTATAAGTTTGTTTTTAACGTGTATTCATAAAAATCAGTCTATTTACGAAAAAATTAACTACAAATATTGCAAATTCATTCCTATAAAATTAACAGATGAGGAAGTAACTGCTAGTGTTTCAAAATATAACAAAAATAATATTCCTGATGATGATCGTCGGAGGCGATCGAACTATGGGAAAATAAAAATAATATTAAAAACAGAACATGTTTTTTATTTACTGACCTAAAGCCAAAGTAAATCGTAGGGAAAATTATTTTTGTTTTCTTAAAACTCATTATTCGAATGATTCATGGCATTTTTTTTTGAATTAATTTTTTGGTAAATATATTTCCCTATAACAAAAGGATCTTCCATAGCCTTCTTTGGCATTGCCGCTGTGGTTTTCGTCTTAATAGTTTTCCAACAACGTTCGTTCTGCGGCAACATTATTTGACGCAGGTGATTCTTCCTCTAGGCAATGAAAAATACGTTGGGAACTCATGCATGTCCTCTTTATGGGATTCAAAGCCACATACATATTATTTTACCCTCCACCATATGGAGGGTATAATGAAATTTGTCATTCCGTTTGTAATACATCGAAATATTCGTCGGAGATCAGCATAAAATTCTATGTCGATTTAACCATGTCCGTCTGTCCGTCCGTCTGTCTGTCTGTTGAAATCAAGATACAGCTCGCAATTTTAAAGATAGAGAGTCAATATTTGGTACAGAAGTTTTTATTACTTGTCCACGTTTCCACGTTTTGATATAGCCCCATAGAACGGTACCTACCGATTTTCGGTATTTTTAAGGTTTTAGCTTCATTATCCCACCAAAATGGCTGAAATTTGGTACGTAGTCTTCTTTAGGCGTATAAAACTTTCCCCCAGAATTTTGTCGATATCGGTCCACGCCTTCATATAGCCCCCATAGAACGGTACCTCCCGATTTTCGGTAGTTTTAGGAAGGAAGGTTTTAGCTTCATTATCACACCGAAATGGCTGAAATTTGGTACTTAGTCTACGTTGGTGGTATAAAACTTTCCCCCAGAACTTTGTCGGTATCGGTCCATGCCTTCATATAGCCCCCATAGAACGGTACCTCCCGATTTTCGATATTTTGAACGTTGTGGCCCCAATATTCCACCGAAATGGCTGAAATTTGGTATTTAGACTTTGTTGGGGGTATTCAAACTTCCCCTTTAAATTTATCGGTATAGGTCCACGCCTTCATATAGCCCCCATGGTACCTCCCGAGTTTCCGTATTTTGAAGGTTGTGGCTTCAATATTCCATCAAAATGGCTGAAATTTGGTATTTAGTCTTCAATGTGATATAAAACTGTTCGCCAGAAATTTGTCTGTACAGGTCCAAGCTTTCATATTGCCCCATTTCCGACTAAATTTCGTCTGTATAGGTCCACGTTTCGTCGTCCAAGAGTTATAAAATATTCCAGAAGAGTACATATTATCAGTATAGGTCCACGTCTTCCTATATCCCCATAGAAGCGTACTTTTTGATTTTCGGTATTTTTTAAGTTTTAGCCACATTCTCTTACCGAAATATGGGAAATTTGGTATTTAGTCTTCTTTGAGTCTAAAAACTTTCCGTTAGAAATTTGTCGGTATAGATCGACGTTTTGAAATAGCCCCCATAGAACGGTGCCTCACATTGTTTTACCGAAATTGCTGAAATTTAGTATTAAGACTTCTTCATACACGAAAGGAAACTAATTATTCCATTTTACTTTAATACAACTTGTCGTGGAGGGCATAACAAGTTCGGCCCGGCCGAACTTAACGCCGTTTTTACTTGTTTATAACGCAAATCGAAACAAAATCTATTATTTTTTGTTAACGCAAATCGTAACAACGCAAATCGAGGTATTAGTGTATCCGATTTGGCCGAAATTTTGAACACCGTAACATTTCTTCGAATTTCTTTGGTTGACAATCGGTCCAGGTACCTCCACCACAAAATTTCAAAATTGTTCGCACAGTGCAGTTTAGGGACAGAATCGTTTACAGCAGGTAGTCCTAGCGGATTATATTAGGACAGTGTAGTTTTATAGGGGACAAGTCCATACTGGCTGAGATAATTACCATAATCCTACGGCCACCAACTATAGCTCTTAAAGATATCGTCCATGGAAATATAATTCCAGTAATTGGAAATTAGGATAGCTGAGCGTCTTTTTCTACATCTCTGGTATTTGACAACTTTTGGTAACGCAAATGGGACTAATTTAAAACCCAGAATATAATCTTTATTGAAATGACCCAACCAAAGGTGGGATATTCCTCATTACAACTAAATTCCAAAAAAAAATGGAAGAAATTTAGGATGGTATAGTGGCACCTTCGACCTAATTGTAAAGATGAGAATTTGCCAGGCTCTTCTTTTAGAATACCTCTTATAGAAGCGGAGGTATTCGAATAAGTACAAAACGTTGAGTATTTCCTATTTATTGTTGTATTGTTAGGTCGAAGGTCATTATTTCTGAAATTTTTAATTGAATGAATGTAAGGATCTAAGGAGTTTGTATTCCTTCAAGAAGTGTTTCGTCCATTCGGACCCTTGAATATTATCTGACCATCACGAAAATCAACAGGCTTCTTCTGGAGAATTATATGTAGGTAAATTGTTTTGTTAATATAAATGAAGGAATTTATTATTATTACATTTCAAACATTCACATTTAAATTCTTGATTCTTAAAAAATGAAGTCAATGATACTCATATTTTTTCCTTCCTAAAAGATTTTCACACACCCAAAATCAACAAACAAAATAATTTCTTTTTGGCCAGAACCAAAAAATGTTAGAATAACAAGCAAGGCATTGAAACATTTATTGGAAATGGCCACCAGTGCATGAATTACAGCAGACGTAGGCTATTGATGTTTTTATGATCGAACTCCATGCTGATCGGTCAATACGTTCGAAAAAAAAAAAAACAAAAAAACTAAGCCAATTTCCATCAGTATCCACCACGTATTCAGGTGAACATTTCTTCAGTAAATTCTATAGTAAAGCATAGGAGGCATATTTATTTGCTTAAGTTTTTATTTTTTGTTTTCCTCTTCTTTCCTCATCGTCGTTACTTCACAAATTCTAAAAATATGGAACTATAGAAAAATATGAACACAATTTTATTTATCTCTGTTTTTAAGGAAATTTTCGTATTTTTGTAAGAGAACTAAAAGGCTAATTTCGGCATGTAGTAAACAACAGTAAGTGAATATTTGGACCGTTCCTTTACTTTTAAAAATGGTAACAGTGGCATAAAATGGTAAAAGTGGCGAACTGCTCTCATATAAATTGTATGCTTTTAAAAGTAAGGGAACACTTTGCGGTTTAAAAGTGGAAAAACTGGTAACATCAGGCACGTAAAGGAACACGACTATTGTATAGAACATAGATGGGCTTTCTTGCACGCCAGCGTTGCTATGTTTTGTTTCTCTTTTTCGTTGATACAACATAAATAAACATTTACGGGTAATTTTGCACATTTTTTTTAATATAACAGTTTTTTGGACTTGTTAAGATACCGTCTGTGTTTAAAAAATATTAAAAAAGCAAACAAATTTTAACAAAACCCCCGTTCTAATTTTCCCTTAAATTCTATTTAAGAGACATTTTGCCCATCTATGGTATAGAACCTACGGTATTGTGTTTTATGTATTTTTATTATTAAGAGAGGGAGTCACTCTTTCAATGTAAATGTATACTAGTGATCATTGCCATTGGTTGAGTTTGAACTGTATATTGTCAAAATCAAAAGAGACTAAATTCGGTCGGTAAGGACCGTAGAGAGCCACACTCTTGGACATAGACTGCACCTACAACTGCCTTGGACCCTAAAGTTCGGGGCCAACGATCGCCAGCTCGGATGGGAAGGGGTTTTTTCAGGGACATGTTGTATAAGTACAGTCTAAGAGTAGTCTCCGACAGATCTAATCTAACATGTTTCTTCAATCTTGATGATCTCCTGCTGGGGTTAGAGAAGTTGCATCTTACAGAGAGTAATATCCATAGACCAGGGCTGCTCACAACTGTATTTAAGAGAAATACATATTTTAGTTTTTCTTGAGTATTCATTAGATATTTAAAAATTTTTTTAACATAATTGTAATTTAAAAAAAACAATCTAAGATGAATTAATTCAAAGATTACAACGAACTTCGATGTTTTGCTGGAATAACAACACTTAAGAGTATCTGGTATTTACGGTAGCGTAAAGGCGCGAGCACCAATGCCATAAACGCATAGATGGGCAAAATGTCTCTTAAATAGAATTTAAGGGAAAATTAGAACGGGGTTTTTGTTAAAATTTGTTTGCTTTTTTAATATTTTTTAAACACAGACGGTATCTTAACAAGTCCAAAAAACTGTTATATTAAAAAAAATGTGCAAAATTACCCGTAAATGTTTATTTATGTTGTAACAACGAAAAAGAGAAACAAAACATAGCAACGCTGGCGTGCAAGAAAGCCCATCTATGCATAAACGTCTGATCCTCTCTCCTCTGCGGAGGTAGTTACCCTTAAATAAACAACTACGATATCGTAGAAAAATAAACGGGATGATCTTACGGCGCAGCACAATTGCCCCAAATATTGATGATAGAAAATATGATTAATCGGCGATCTTAAAGGACAATGACATAGTCAAGATTGCTGACTGGATCGAAATTATGCACTGGTACGACCTACGCGGGACTCATAAAACTATCGAAGTTGGCTTAAAACAACAAAGTAGGGTACTCTTCGACCAACTGGAAAGATTTGTTTCAGAAGAGAAGAACCAGGACATACCCACCAGGACATACCTGATCCAACTTGACCGTAACTGACGACGGGCTGGACACCACGGTGATCCCGACCTAGTCTACTAGGGAAGATGAGATTAACATGGAGGAAGGTAGTATGGACTCAGATGCTCAACAGACTGGAAGCCCAGTTTCAGCTGGTCCTATATCGGTACATGCCGGTAAGAAACTTCTAAGGCAGAATGCCACTGAATCATGGACTAAGGATGGGGAATCCAAGGAGATTCCAACACTGGTCAATGACTCTAAGGACAGATCTGCCAGAGTAATCAAAGATACAAAGCACTATAAACGGGCGAGACTCGAATTTGCATACTCAGAAATAGGTCTTCTTCATAAGAAGCAAGCTGAGGCATATCAGGAAATTCGAAAGAACTTACTCTTGTGTACCATGACGCGAACTTTAGGTGGACAATATATTCATTCCAGCCCTTGTAGTTGCTCAAATGCCTAACAAGCAAAGAAGTAGAAGTGACGAAAAGTACGACCACAAGCAAAAAGGTATAGTCAATCCCTGCTCCGAAGTCGAACCTAACCCAGAAGTGAATGATGAAGGCTAATAAATGTATCACTAAATCAACCGACCGTAAAGGAAACCGTAAAGGAGTATAATTGTCGAAGGTTTCTGTCTCTGAGATAGACCCAAACAAGAAAGGCAAGGTAAAGCGGACGAAAAATCGGGTTTAGGAACCTCCACATGTTGCAAACAAGTCATGATGGTTGGGCCAACTGTAAAACCATCGTCTTCTGGGAAGACGGACAGCAAAAAAGTGTGAAATGGGTTCGTTCTACCGAATGGCCCCAGCCTTCACCCAGGAAGACTATGGTTTCTTAGGTGGTCAACCATCGACTTCGTATGCAGCTGCCCTTGCCGTGAAAGCCAAGGAGAATAAGCCCAGAACCGAGAAAGCAGCAGTAAAAGCGACCTTCAAGGCAATAAACCGTCCCCAATGATGCCCGCTGACGACCTTTGAGTGGCAAGCATCGACAGAGCTGACCCTAATGGGAGAATTGGCGAAAGTCACTGGATGCTAATCAAAACCGGTCTTCGGAGTGTTATTGTGTCTGAGATGATGGTAAATCAGGGTGAACGTCGGTTCGGCAGCGCCGACCTTCAAAAAGGCATCACGACCATTAAATGCCATAACAAGAATTCGCGTGATTTTCCTTGTTCATGTTGTTAATGGCCTTGATGAACTGAGGGAAGGGATAATCTTGCTGCGCTGTCCATAACTGAGATACTATCCTACCGTGAAAAGGGAGCTCATACTGAGAATGCTGGAGCTTCAGAATACAGATCACCTTACATCTGGCTGGACTATCACAAGTCGAACACTTCGTAAGGATAATGCAGATATGGACATTAGGGTAGCTTCGTTTGGTATGGATTCGGTTCCGTCTGAATCCATCTCACGCAACTCTGTAAGAGTAGGGAACCTGCAAACGGTGTGCATCTAGCAGATTAATCTGTACCAAAGTAAAGCTGCTGCTGGCGAACTACTCTTGTCCCTCACGAATTCTGAAGTAGACATTGCCTTACTTCAGGAGACATATTACAAGAATTTGGTTTTCGGAAGAAGCAATTCCAACTTTGACGTCTTCGCTTCGTCCGAGGGTGTCAAGGAACTTGTGTAGTAGTTAGTAAGAATATCGAATATTTCTATCTAATTACAGTAATGAAGTCATGGGTACGGTTAGACTGGAGCATGATACGGGGAAGGCCACACCCCTTTCCTCAATCTATATGCACGCAGAAAAGGGATATTGTAGGTGCAATCATAAAATCTGAAAATATGTATTGTTGTTTCAACCATATACTTTGTGTCAGGCACAATAATGACACAAAATATATTGTTGTGTCAACAAGATATATTTTCAGATTTTTACAATACACTATTTTGTTCTTAGAATATGATTGTTCCTACAATATCTCTTCTCTGCGTTTGGGGATCTGCAAGATGCTGGATGAGAAGATGGGCGTTTGTAACGTCGGTGTGGGATGCGGCGCAAATGCTCACAATTTTCAATGGGATAATGAGGACACCAATAGCAGTAAGTAAATATTCTATTTTATTTAATCATATAATTTACGAATATGTAACAAGGGTATCCGTCTTTTATAATTAGGGACAGAGAGAACGTCATTGGTCTTACTCTCTCCAATCTAGATGACTTTGTCCTCAGAAACTGAAGAGAGATGTTACCTTTCGGGCCATATGAGGATATTTGACGATATCTCTTTTGACCGAGTCAGACAAAAGCTTTATAGAAACACGAGAAGAACAATTAGAGATAGGTACATAGAATTAATGTGGGATATACACCATCTGTTTTGAACTGCCGATTTTCATCGAATATCGATTGCTACAGTCAACAACATCCATGAAAATGTTCGTGGTTGCCTGATGATTTGCGGCAACACTGGCAAGCAATCAATATTTGAGCATAAAGCTGGGTACACATTGTCAGTTTTGAATGACAGCGTTGCTCAAATAATCGGGGTACAAGTTGGACAACGACTGTAGCGTATTAGTGATGAGGAAGGAATCCGAGTTAATAAAAAGTCTGGACTTTTTATTAGGTGACTATCTTTTGTGGATATTCAAGTGGCTCTTAAAGCCATCATCATATCTGAGGCCGTCCTTGAGTCCAAAATCGTTTTGGAAAACCCAACTAATGCTTTCCGACTATGCTGGACACAAGGACACTGTGATATTATGAGAAACGATAAGGCAGATGAATCACAATCAACAAGTCTAGCAATCACTGGCTCCATCTTTGATGAAAGAGCCAAAGCACTATGGCGATGAAAGTGCCAAATGAACCTAGGTGCAACGTGTTAAGAGCCATTTGGCCAACATTATCAACCAATAGGACAAATTCACTCATAAATAATTGAGCAAACCTGAAATTAGGAGTCATTACCGGGCACTGTAAAATCAGAGATTTTGCCAGCAAAATAAACAATGGCGACATTGATTACAGCAGAATCTATGAAAATGAAGCAACCTGGACACCTAAACTGTTTCCCCGACGCTTTTTTTCAAACCCTTACCATTCTGAAACACCTCATAACTGTCAACTATCTACATCTTCTTTTGTCTTTTGTTTTATGCTCTCCACCATCATATGAAGGCTATAATTATATTTGTCGTTCCGTTTGTAACACATCGAAATATTCGTCAGAGACCTATATCCGCATGAAATTCTATGTCGAAATAACGATGTCCGTCCGTCTTTCTGTTGAAATCAAGATAGAGCTAGCAACATCTAAGGTATAGCTTCATAATTTGGTACAGATGTTTCTATTAATCCTAGGATTTTTGGTATTGAAAATGGATTATATCGGTCCACGTTTTGATGTAGCCTCCATAGAACTGTGCCTCTGGATTTTCGGTATTTTGTAGGTTTTGCCCTCAATATGCAACCGAAATAGCTGAAATTTGGTATTTACTCTTCGCTGGGGGCATAAAACTTTCCATTAGAAATGTATTGGTCCTCAGATGACCCCCATAGAACGGCGCCTCTCAGTTTTCGGTATTTTGAAGGTTTCAGCGTTTGATAATGGCCAAAATGTCTGATATTTGGCATTTAGTCTTCGTTTGGGGTATATAACTGTCCATCAGAAATTTGTCGGTATGGGTCAACGTCTTCATATAGCCCCCATAGAACGGTGCATCCCGATGTTCGTTGTTGTGAAGGTTTAATTGTCATTATCAAACCGAAATGGATGAAATTTGGTATTTAGTCTTCAATTGGGGTATACAACATTCCAAAAGAGAATTATGAGTACAGGTCCACGTTTTCATATAGCCCCCATAGAACGGTACCTCCCGATTTTCGATTTTTGAAGGGGGTAGAAAACTTTCCACCAGATATATCTCGATATAGTTCACTTTACGGAAATGTCTATATATTAAATGTTTGTGGTTAATTATAAACTGAGGAGCTTTCTAAAACTGTTGAAGTTTATAGAATCTCGAATTTCCCATGATACTGCCGGTTATAACTTCAATAAGTCAGTATTAACCATTCTGATGAGGGCCCAATCGCTATGTTCATATGTTTTTCGACACCCAAGCCCTGATTTTTACTAATAAACGATATAACTGCACTCTAATATCTGAATTTTATTGAATCGAAAATTGAAAGGTGAAGAAATTTTCATTGCTTCTCAAGTTTCTGACCCTTGGACCTATGTATATTCATACTTTATGACCCGCCACTCCGCCGATGAAGTACGCATCAGTGACCTGCAACTGTTGCGTTGTTGTTGTTTTCTGTTCATACTCTATTCAATTTAGCAGTACTACTCTTTAATCATTCGGTTGTTGTTTTTTACATCCACCCACCACTCATTAGTAGTTTTTAATGCATACATATTTGTGAACGATCAAAACGATTGTTTGTGCAAAACAAAGGTAATCATTGGTAGTCGTTGGCGTATGTTGATTTTTGCATATTCGATTATGCTAACGGAATTTTTTAGTTTGTAAAATCATGGTATAAGTAAAGGGGTAGATTTAAATGAAAACAATCTATGGAACCCTTGTTTTTCCTGAATTCCTTAAACTTCAAAATTAGTAAACACAAAAGCAACAAGTGGGTTTGTTTACAATACCAGTTGTGAGCATTTTATAAAATACGCGAAAAATAAATGAAGTGTCAAAGTTTCTCCACATAACCGAATTGTGGATATGATAAAATGAATGTTTCAGTGTAAAGCTGACGAATTTCTTCCATAAAAATGTTCTAAAAACTATTTTAAAAATTCGAATAATATCCGCACTTGGTATGGGGGGTCAGATAAAGTTAAACATGTCATAAAATCGAAACTCCGCCAAAAATGCTTTTTCGGCACTATCGTAAAAACTATCATCTCTCATTCGCTAATAATATTATTAACGACCTTCGAATTCGAAGGTTTTCCTGCCACAAACTGAGCGACGAATGAATCGTTTTTAATTCGTTCTCGAGTGTCGTTTTCGAACAAAATATCCGCAAAACATTCGTAAACGGATCGTTTGCGATAGCAATGATATGGGTGGTGTTTATAAATATTGTTGTCTTGTATTTGTAACCAAGCTATATGTTGTGTTTATCATCACTTCTTGTTAATATTATAAGTAGCATTTATATCGAAAATATTTGAAAAAAGCAAATGAGAATTTTTCATGAACTACATAAAATTATTTTTTAAAACGTAAAAAATTTCCGAAGTAAAAAATGTTTCTCGAAACAATTTTTCTTGTGAAGAAAAAACATTCGCAAAATGTTCGAAAATGATATCGTTTTTAAACTTTTGACGAACAAAAGAACAACGTGCTTGTGTACACCCGAAAAACATTTGCCAATCCTTCGACAGTGATATCGTTTTCGAAAGTTGTGCCGGACATTCGTATAATATCCGCACTTGTTATGGGGGGTTGAAACAATTTTTCCCAAAATAACTACGTATTTAGGGCGTTTGAACAGACAAAAATGTTGATTAGGATTTAAGATCAAAAGTTTCGCGGAGGAGATACTAAAAGGAATGGATCGACGTTGACAGTTATGGAAGTGGATCTCCAGCCACAACATATGGTGCCATAGAGGGCTTTTACACTCTTCGTGCTGTTTGCTCAAAAAGTATGGTCTTGCCCCTAAAAAAACTTTTACCATCGTAATTGAGGCAGCGAATGCAAGTTGCTTTAACAAAAATCAAAGTGAACTTATCCGAAATTTTGTGTGGGAGGTACCGGATGGAGTAGACAAATATAGTCCATATTTGAACCCGATCTATATCTGGTAGATATATTAGGATGTGTAAAGTATAGACCAATTCGGCCAGTCCCTTCAAAAGTTACCATACGAACAATTTTTCCGAACATTTGTGGCGGGAGGTACCTGAAGGGGTGGACCGATATGGCTTATCTTCAAACCTAAACTATGTTTGGACAAAATATTACTATGGCCAAATTTTGGACCGAATCGGCAGATCCGTTCGAGAGTTATCTTGCGCTCCAACCACCTCACACGGTGTCATGGGGGGTTTTTTCAACTTTCAGGCTATTTTCTCAGGAAGTATGGACTTGCCCCTGGTGAAACTTGTACGGTCGTATGGGGGGCAGTGAATACAAGTTGCTAAAACAAAGCGATTCGAGAGATGGCTATAAACTGACCTTTTCCGTAATTTTGTGTGGGAGGTACCCGAAGGAGTGGACCGATTGAGTCCATATTGAAACCTTATTTAAGAGTTATCGTGCGCACAAATTTTCCGAACATTTTCGAACTTTTGTGGGGGAGGTACCGGATGGAGTGGACCAATATAGCCCATCTTCAAACTTAAACTAAGTTTGGGTAAAATATTACGAAAGCCAAAATTTGAACCGAATCGGTTTATCAGTTCGAGAGTTATCGTGCGCTCCAGCCAGCCAGACAGACAGACAGACAGACGGACGGACATTGATCAATCGACTCCAAATTGTCTGAAACACATTTCGTCGAAACATACTTGGGGTCTAAAACCATTATTTCGATGAGGCACATTTTGACCGTATGAAAGTGTATATACCCTCGTTAGACGGCGTTTATATTATAGCCTTTTGCAGGGTTAACCTTCTTTATGAGGATTTATTTGAAATATAAGCAATGGAATTGAAATTTAAAAACCAGTCGGTTTGTTAAATCCGGTTATATATAAACGGGGTATAACGCCATATTAGCAAAAGCACCGAATATTTGCAGCTTTGCCTGCTAAAATTTCTTCGAAATATGTTTAGCAACAATGAACAACGGCAACACGTAGCAACAAATTTCAAAAAAATATTGCTAGCCATGCTGATGCTATTTGATATTGTCGCTTTAATAAAATAGCATCGGGCACGCATATTTTGCAGCACACATGATCAACACATATCAGAAAAGAGAATACGCAACAAAGTTTCAACGGCTTAGCCATGTTTTCAGCAAACAATTGTTTTTGAGATCAGGCTTACCAGTGTAATGCATTAAAAATCACGATATAATTAATTCCACTTTTTCGTTCAAAGGACATGTGAATTTTTGGTAAAGCTGTTCAATATATATTTTTTATTTTTAAACAATAATAATTAGTATTTTTTAGGTTCTACTATATGATAGAGGCATTTTGACATTAAATGACACCTTTTTTTATTACTGCGTTGGCAACTCTAATCAAAAAACCACCCTCGGATGCTAATTCGTTCTAACGAATGGTCAGCCGACTGCTAAATATGTAGCGTGGTTGTCGTTTATGCCTAACGCAAAAAAGATTAGGCGTAAAAAACGAAATAAGCAAAAATGTACAAAAATTAATATGCGTTCGGTTGCTTATTTAGCCGTGTGTGTCAATATTGTGTAGCAGTTGAAGTGTACAGCTAATGCTAATGTTTTTAGATGCTGGCTTTTAAACCCTGTGAATGATTTGTTTATGAAATGATTTTTTACACTACCTTGTAGCGGTGATTCAAAGCAGGCCTCTGGTACGTATGCCTGATATCAGTTTTAAAATTTTACTCACAAAAACAAATGATTTGAATCATAAAATTAAATTATTTTTTACAAAATATTAAAGATTTTTACATGGGATTTGATTCAGTTGTATATGTTTTCACCATTAAATTTTAAGTCGTGTTATGTTATTTTATAACACTGTGCAACATTTTTAAGGTGATCTTGTGCAAACAATTCGAACTGAGGATTTTTTGAAAGTACAGACCCACACGGAAAGAAACCTTAGATGGGTTTTGTTGTGTCAGATCCAGCTCAGATTTTATAGCTCCATCTAAACATGGTAAAATATTGAGTTTTTAAAGAAATTCTGGGCTATATCTCTGAAACCAATGCGAATCTTCTTCTGACCTCTGAAGCAAATTTGTAGACAAGGACAAGAATAAAATATTTGGAGAAATAGTGAACACGAAAAACTGCATTTATAGCCTCAAATTTCAAAATATATGCAAAAATTCCACAATTTTATACATTTCGCACCTTTTCTCCAAAACCGTAATTTTTTTCTGAATATGTTCTTTTGGAAAAATATTCCCTGGAATTTAATACACAACTCTTTAGAACATGTCGTTGCTGTTAAATGCCTCTATCACGTTTATTTTAGTATATTTTTCAACGACCATTTAATAAATAAGTCAATAATGTGGTGAAATCCCAAATGCGAGAGAAAACTGTTGGTGTGAACTGTGTTTGAAATACGTGTTGTAAAAGATATGATGCAAAATACCGCTGAAACAACATGAAGCAATTATTTTAGAGTTTCAGAATGTTCTAAAGAATTGTTGAGAACTTTATTTGGAAGATTTTTGCAAAAGGCTACTTGGTTCAACTTCCAATAGTTTAGCCGATAGTGACCAGAATTTCAGCAATTATGTAAAATTTTCTATATTTTATAGATTCTGATGCCCTAGATGGAGTTTTTCTTGAGTGGTTTTTTCAAAAGATAAGTTCTACTAGTTTAGGGCTGCAATATTGCTAAAGACAGCAAGGCCAAATTCCTATTCGTTTCTGAGATAAAGGCCTGATAAATGCAAAAAAGTGTAGATTTAGCCCGGTTTAGATGAGGCCATAAAATCCAAACTGGATCTGACAGGACAAAACCCTACTAGGGTTTTTGTAGTCTAAATATGTACTTTCAGAAAATGCATACTAGAAGTTGTTTGCATTTTCAGTGTTACATAGTGTAATTTTTGTTGTATATTGTGTCAATTGCAAAAATATTCCTAATTTTACGTTCAAAAAATGTTTTAAAAAATGTTTCTAAAACGTGCATTTTTGTATTGGTCACCACTGTATGTGTTATTGTTCGCTCAATGCGATTTGTGTGTTTGTTGCATAATTGGTTTCAAGATGTTTCCAGATCTTCTAGAAACATCGGCAACGAAATGGTATTGGGTATAAATATAAATGCGTGGGAATTATGAGGCAGTCAGTCAGGTGTTAATCTACCCGCGAACTAAAACGGTCAGTTAAGGAAGAAGTAAAGTAAAGCTGTTTTTGTGTGAACGTTTACACGGAATTAAGTTAAATCTAACTCCGTAATCTAAACCTAAGAATATAACGTGATTTTCAACAGTTAAGATATTCTGCTTCTCCAAGGAATAAGTCTTAGCGTAGAGGAAGAGCTTAGTACTTTCATAACCGAACGGAAACTTATGCTTGGTTTACATTTACGAAATCCACTCGATTTCAACTGTCAATTCCTTTGCGTATACGTCAAATGAAAACTCATCTGAAATCCATTCGATATCATTTGACGTTTAAGCAATGGAATTGACAGTTGAAATCGAGTGGATTTCGTAAATGTAAACCAAGCATTATTGTTCCTATTTACTTCAATACAGTTCCAGCTATGAAACAAGGCCAAGATCGACAGGGCTGGAAATCTATTCTTAGCTGACAAAAGGAATGTTATGTATCAGACTATCCAAACAAATGCAATATTATATTTTATTAAAGACGCAATTTTGCGTTTTCTAACATGCATCTTTCATCTTATTTCATTTGAAACTTTGTTCCGCATAACAAAATGTGTCACATTTATTCAGAATTATTTTTATGTTTGCCATAATATTTAGACAGGTATCCAGTGAATATTTGTGTCAAAACGGCGCCAATATTCATTCATAGCCCTAATCGTCGTCACCTTTGCTGTCATTTGTCGTTGAGCTAAGAATCTCTGAGGCATATGTATGCTGCTAGCTAGCATTCCATGATACTTCCTTGATAAAACTTTGTTTGGCATTCGAATGTCATATTTGAATATTCACACCGCAAATGATAAATATGACTTACGAAGGCTGCAAAAGTCATGCTGCGTTTCAAAACGTTGGTGTTACAGTAAAATTATATCTCCATTGTGAGAGTTTGCTCACCTAATAACGGTAACTTATCTCCATAATTAGGTCAAACTGGATTGGATTTTTGTTTGTTGGCAAGAACTTTAATACGATTTTACACTTCCCCTACTCCCGCTCCGTTGCTGACAATTTGCAATCGTTCGTTGAGTTTCGTTGATTAATTAGATCACAATAAAGTCAAATAACCAGGGAATTAGTTGATTACCGCATGCATGCATGAGGCATATTTGTGGATTCACATTAATGAGATGGGATGTAATGGCCACCACACTCCCAGTAGTGGTGAATGATACACATTCGTATTATGCGGAGGATGGCGGGGGTATATGGCGCGTCTCAATGTTGACTGTTGAATGTCGACCGGTTGTTTGATTTGGTCTTTCGCCTGGTGAATTCAATTAACCACATTTCAATCAAGTGTAAATGTCGGAAATGTCAACTATTCGTTGCGCCTTTTACATGTGCTCGTTCACTCGCTCTCTGGCTCGTCATCCAGCATAAAGTGACCAAATGCCACAGATTGGAGATATGCGTTCACAGCGTTGCGACTGGAGTTGGTATCCATGCATCCAACCATCCATCCGTCCGTGGATACGGGTAAATTCTTTTTATTCTTCCTTCATATTTCAGACGGTATGATTATTCTTGATCTTCGACTGCGGTTCTAGACTTTGACTTTGATGCGTTTGTGATTTAAATATTAAGCGGAGAAAAGCTGAAGGCAGGCAGCATAGAGGCGCTTATACGTTGCGTACACCAAAAAATAGCGGCAAATGTTATGCCATTACATGACGTAGCAAGACTGACATATGTTTTGATTTGGGCTTTTATTTGATGGCACATGCGTTCTTATTCATTATGATCAAGAAATGCGTATTTATTGGAAAGGGTATTTTGGGTACTTTTAGAAAAAGTCTTGAATTTAAATTTCGCCGCGGCTAGTTGAAGACTTACAAATAATATTGAAATAATTGAAACTTTGATTGAGTCAACCATCAAGCGCCAGTAGATTTTAGGAGAATATAAATTACATTTCCTCTTCAATATTATGTAATCAGGGTGGATTTAATTGCTGTCATAATTCTGACAGTTATTCAGATTTATGCAGACATGAACCCAAACCGCTAGAAGGGCAAAATACATGAACAGTTTCAAGACTACTGGCAGTGTACATTCAAATAGAAATTTACGCCGAACAAAATCCTCCAGAAATTATATTCCGAGATACGTTTAAATACTACAGATCAACGATAATACCCAGCAACAATTCTCATTACAAAACCCCTTACTAACCCATTGAACTATACTGACAATTCTCTGTAGAAATGTTGTATACTCATAGCGAAGACTGTATATCAAATTTAATCCATTTCTGTTGAATAATGTGGTTAAAATCTTCAAAATGCCGAAAATCGGCCGGTATAGTTCTATGAGAGCTATGTGAAAACGTTGACCGATATAACCCATATGACTCTAACTTAAATATTGCGAAATCAAGCCTGATTTCAACAGACAGGCGGACGGACAGACGAACATCTTATGATCAAGAGTATAGAAACATAATGCTCAAACTTCGTTGCATTTGTGCATGGCAGGTATAGAGGAGGCGATCAACCGTTTGCTTCTTCTGAGAAATCACCTGAGCAGACTCCACAATTTATCTTAGAGTCGTCTTTTTACACCTTGGCGTCGTTACCCATCAGTGGTTGAAAATTTAACTATAAAAGGTTGATCAAAGGTCATTGCAGGATTGCAGTAATCAGAATGAATTGCTGATAGGGGTATTTCTTGACGTCGAAGTCATTGTAGGTTGGGGTTGCATATTTCGTTTTTGTAGGGAATAGCACCATCTTAGTTTTCCGTTGATTAATCCTCAGGCCACTTCTTGTGGCAAAAGTATCCAGTGATTTCAGGCAATGATGTCACTCAGCACGAGTGGAAACAAACCAGAGACGGGTAAACTGAAAATGATAATAAGCCAAAGCAGTGGCATGACCACACATCCCTGTGGAGTTCCTTGATTTACGTACATTGATAGTATGCTATTCCCAGTGTGGCTTTAATGACTCCACTCTGTAGCATATAGCTACTGGTTCCACGCCGAAGTTATCCAGAGCTTGTTATATTTCTGAGGCGCTAAGCTAGTTTAATGCGCCATCTACACGCTGAGAAAAATATTTTTCGTTTTTGTTGGAACAAGAAGAATATCTATTTTTGATCCAACAATTTATTTGTTTTGTTCAAGCATTATAAAACAAATTTACAATCTTTGCTCCAAACATTCAAAACAAAATCAACTTGCGAAACTTCGAAATATTGTAAAAATCATTAACAATTCCGATGGTAGGAACTATCATAATCCAGAAGTTTACAAGATCTACTGTCAGCCCACAAAACTTGTTACTGAAATTTTTTATTTGATTATATATACATAATTCTCATATACACTTTCCACATAACTTAGGTATAAATGTCAGGTATAATATTACGAATATTGGTGAACACAATACATGGTCAAGTTTCGCTGCTTTAACTGACAACGAAGATAAACAGGACTACTCCATTGCGCGCTCATCCAAGCATCCACCAAAACATAAGAAAAAAAAAAACACAACAACACAAATATGAAAAGAAAGCACAAATTACGACCAGGCAGGTTTCCTCCCAAAACACTTCCCAGAGTGTGCCGGTATAACTCAATCATCAAAACCCAAAGATGAATGAAAAATAAGAAGCAAATAAAATCAAGAATCTATCTGTTGGTGTACATACACAAAAAAAAATAAACAAATATAAAATCATCTTGTCATACAAACAAAACTCACCAAAACAGTTTTCCACCTCGGCATCGAATACCGAAAGGAGAGAATAAAATTGTTGAAGAAAAGAGAATAATATTGTCCAGGTGACAAATGCTATTGTTGGCTTTGACGAAATTGAAATTGACAAAAACGATTGTTGGAGTCACAACACAACATATTTTTACGGAATTAGGTTTAACTAATCTCCATGTAGACGTTTCCCAATACGATTTGTACCAAATAAAAAAGAAGGTTCGTTTTAGAATAATTTTCTACAATGCTTTATTTACGTTACTTCACTCTTTACTAGCTGACGTTCTTAGTTGGCAAGTAGATTTACAACTGAACGGAACTGTTCCAAAATTCCCCCGTATTTATAGTCCAACAGCTTCTCTTTGCCGATTCCTCTAGAAAATTTGGCAACATCTAGAAACCAAGTGTGCAACAAACAAGCAGACGCACACTCGCATATAGCGAACAACAACAACACACACATATACTGGCGACAAACAAAAGAGAATCGAAAGAATTTACGTTACAATTCAATTTTTTAAATTAATCTAACTTAAACCTAAACATTACATATTTTGCTCTTCGAATATTGTTGGATCAATCATTTTTTCCTCTGCGTCTATATACCCAGCAAACCAATCGTACCGACATCGTAACGATATCTTAACGAAAGTTGTATGAAGAGGTTGACATAATTTCGGAACGAAATGTCGGAGCGAACTTGTATATATATTTAACAGCAAGGAGTTAGATATATACAAAAGGTGGTTGTTGTGAGAAGGGAAATTTGTTTCCGACATATCGATCCGAATTCGTACCGAAATCGGAAGAAAAACATTAGCATATTCGAAGGGAAATTTACTTCCGACATTCTCTTCGAAATCTGTATGAAATCTCCTACGAAAAATCGTATAGAAAACGGAACGAAATCTGTACGACTTTTGCTTCCGAAATTGTTCCGATGTGTCGGACATCCGACATTTGGTTTGTTGGGATATATATGTGCATATTCCTAACGACTTCGTGTAGGGTTGTATCTGTCGAGCGACCTTTAAAGTAAGCGTGTTGACCAGAAGATATGTTGCTTGAGTTCTCCATCTTTTGTTGAATGTGCACGTCGATGAGCGTTTAAGCAAAAGTGGCTGGCTTTCTTACTCCGCTTGATTTCTGAATAAAGAATAAAAAAGAGAAGGACAACCTAGTTCAAAATCGGCTCGGCATTCTTTTATTTCATTTATCAGCGGAGCAAGACATTTAGCCGCTTGTGTACCTAGGTCTTTATAGTTCTAAGGTCTTTAGCATTTTCAGAGATACTATATCCTGCTTTGGGAATAAAGACAACCTTCTACGTATTCTACGATAGACATCTACTGTAGATGTGCACAAGCCATGGATTAATTATGTTCTCCGCACTTTGCAGCAATTTTGGCATAATATCATCTGGCTCCGGAGATTTGCAAGGAACGAAGCCGTTAATAGTCCTTGTGACTTTATTATATTGTCGGCTTCAATGTTATCTTTATTACTGTCTGGTGTCGAGGAGAAGAATGTACATCAAGGAATGGGCAGAACTGTGTGTGATTTTGGGAGTCATTCCTTATATTTAGACATCGGATTTTACATGTTTGCATATTTATACCGAGGGTATATACACTTTCATACTGGCAAAATGTGCCATACTTTTTAGATCGTGAAATTACTACCTGACATAGATGAGATTCCAATATGGGCTCTATCAGTCCACTCCTTCGGATACCTCCCACACAAAATTTCGGAAAAGTGCAGTTTAGGACCTGCTCTGGAATCGCTTTGGTTTATGTTCTAGCAACTTGTATTGGCTGCCTCCATTACAATGGTACAAGTTTTATCTGGAGCAAATCCATACTTCCTGAGAAAATAGTCCGAAAGGTAGAATCTTCCTATGGCACCATGTGTAGTGGTTGGAGTGCACCATAACTCTCGAACGGATCAGCTGAATTGGTCCAAAATTTGGACTTCGAATCTCCCTGGTTTTTGTTGTAACAACTTGTATTCGCTTTTCCAATTACGACGGTACATGTTTTTTCAGACGCAAGTATTTACTTCTTGAGATAATGGCACAAAAGCTCAAAAAATCCTACCGGCATCAACTAAACTGGCTAGTACATAAGATAAACCTCGAAGGGAGAAACCGATTTTGTCCAAACGTTGTACATCGTGTTATATAGACGCCAGAAATATTGTGGTGTACTTCTTTTCTTTGGGTCCAAACCATATTTGCATATGCAAAAAATATTCAAAATATTTTTGACCGAAAATCGTCATAAAAATCGTAAAATTAACAATTAAGGTTGGAAAATATTCAAACTAAGATTGTTTGCAGTTTAACGTCGAATCTCCACAAAAAATCAGTTTTCACAAGGTAAGACAATTTCCTATGAGTAAAATTTAATTTTATGCATAGAGCTTGAAGTAATGCAACGAAGGTAACGAGAGATTTATACACTAGCGTGCATCTTCTTCATCAATGCGTACAAAGGAGTTCTAAAAAAGGCTTTTCTAGATAAGAAAATTCCATTACTCCATCTTAAACACTTCGAGTAGTCAAAACTTGAACTTTAGTAGTAACTATTATATAAAATATATGGGGATGGTTTGTGCGTAAAATCTACAATTCGAGTATTCTAAAAATTAACTCGTTGAAGAAATTGGATAAGCGTTGTTGGGTACTACACATATTATTACACATATTACTAAAAATAATTTGTTTTCTCTATAGAGTGAATATGCATCGATATTCTAATACAATCTTTATGTATACCCAAGTTTCTAAAGGGGGTTCTATTCAAATTAACCAATTTTTTACCTGAATTTTTTACTTCAATTTGCTTTTTTGTATAATTCTTCTATAAATCAGATATGAATAAAAATAATCAAGGACTAAGTTTACTCCAAACCAGGGCTTCGGAGTCGGAGTTGGAGTCTGGAGTCGGAGTCTAGCAAATTTTGCTGGAGTCGGAGTCGGAGCCGGAGTCGTGAAAAAAAGCTCGACTCCGACACCGGGCAACAATCTGTTCTACATTTATCAAAATTTGTCAAATCAATTTAAATTATTTAAATGATCATAATTTAAAAAAGAAACTCTTAATCTCTATTTTGACTATAAAATGCATATCGGTAACATTTTTGGGTCAATTGATTGGAATAATGTTTGCATGTTCCAAATATACTTAGAGGAGATCTTTTAGAAGATTTACAGGCCATTTTATAGAAGACTCACGGGTCTTCTCTTGTTGTTTTTTATTAGAAGTCATTTATGTCTGCTGTGAAAGAACCTGTTGGACTTCTATGAAAGACCTTGTAGTACTTTAAGGGAAATCATACGAAAGACCTATTATACTTCTTGCTGAATTTGTATGAGAAATGTTAGAATCTTCTTAAAGACGATGTTCCTGCTATTTTTTAAACGACATATTCGGTCTTTTGAATAACCATGCGTCTTTTATAAAGAAGTCTGTTTTTTTATAATAGGATAATATCTATAAGTAAACCTACTTAACCATTTCTCTCTCTATTTAAAGGGGATATTCCTATGCTATCCTGTTGTTCTTCGATGAGAAGAGATCAAATGATTTTTCGATTAAGTCATGCATAAATTTGTCAATATATTTATGCTGAGGAATGAAAAATATTTAACAAATTGAGGTTAAATTATGATCATTACCTCTATAGGATGGTGGATATATAAATTTCTAGAACTATTTAATCATTTCCGATTGTCAGTTGGGCTTAGCCGTACTAAATGTTGGTTTTACTTATATTCTTTTTGAGGTGGTAGACAAAAGACACTTTCCACCATAACTTGTCATTCCGTTTGAAACACATCGAAATATTCGTCGGGAGCTTTATAAAGTATAAAGATGTAAAATTCCCATTATAGGTTTACGATTTAGTTTAACGGCACGTTCCGATTTTATGTATTTCGAAGGTTTTCTTTTGTTACATTACGTGGTGCAATACGTAAAAAATAACTATGGACGGACAAGAATCCGAGATATCCATAACTCAAAAAATTACAAAGAGTGTTACCGGTCAGTAATTATGGTAATTTGGTATTTCGAGTCTCATTGGGTACATAAGACAAATTCGGAAAATTGTAAATATACTCGTATGTCGGTGTTTAGGTAGAGAAACCTTGTAACGATACCGTCCGATTGCAGTTGCTCTAAAGGGTTTTGCTACATGTTCTGAAGTGTGAAGTATGCTGAAGTGCTTGTTACTTTGTATTCCGTATTTTCAACGAGAAAAAACGAACAATATATGTAGGTCTGTGTTCTGGTATTCTCCCAATGTAATGTATCTTGAAAGTTCAAACTGAGATGACTGTAATTTAAGTTGTGAATTTTATTTTATCTATTTTCGGAGTCGACTCCGGAGTTGGAGTCAAGAAAAAAATTGGACTGGAGTCGGAGTCTGACCAAAAATGGCTCGACTCCGAAGCCCTGCTCCAAACACATTAGACAAAAAATATAAAAAACTTTAACACTTCACATTTTGTATTTTTCGGAAAAACGGGGGCTGAAAAAGGATGAACGCTAGTGTATATTAGGGCTATAACCAAAAAAATACCACCACATAGCCGTGTAGAGCATGGAAAACTATTATGAAATATGGTGCCAATTTTTCTCTATCGCGAAAAAAGTTTCCGCACCAAATGCATGGAAGTTCAGAAATGCATTTTTTAATTTTATCTGTTATAACAACATATTTGCTTTTCATTAAAATTTTTATTTTTTTTGTAATCTAATTTAAAATCATTATCAAAGCGTTCTGGACCAATTTGATCTCAAATCGCGCCATTTCGAAGCATATTAGGAACTTTTGACACTATTGCAAGTTTTGGTTTTTCTTTATAAACTCGTGAATTTTATGTTTATATTTTTTGTACCTATCGGACAAGAGATTTTGGGGTCATTTGCAACGAATTCGCGAAAGTTACAGGATGTTTTTGTTGACCTTGCCTGTGAGAATTGTATTTGTTTTCTACAAATATACAACACCAGTACCATGTGCGGAATTTTGTCCTAATAATGAAAACGCGTATCTAAGATCGATTCGATGAAAAAAGATTAAGCACCGACCGCAATTACTAAAACCCTTTTGGTATTTTTTCTACTTATAATATTAAATTTGCTTTGTTTGAATAAATATTTATAGACAAAAATACATTTCTCACAGGCAAAGTCATTAAAAACGGTCTGTAACTTTCGCGAATTTGTTGCAAATGACACCATATTCTCTTGTCCGATAGGTACAAAAAATATAAACATAAAATTCACGAGTTTATAAACAAAAACCAAAACTTGCAATAGTGTCAAAACTTCCTAATATGCTTCGAAATGGCGCGATTTGAGATCAAATTGGTCCAGAACGCTTTGACAATGATTTTAAATTAGATTACAAAAAAATAAAAATGTTAATGGAAAGCAAACATGTTGTTATAACAGATAAAATTAAAAAATGCATTACTTAACTTCAATGCATTTGGTGCGGAAACTTTTTTCGCGATAGAGAAAAAATTACACCTTATCTCATAATAGTTTTTCATGCTCTACACGGCTATGTGGTGGTATTTTCGATATCTGCAAAAAAGTGCAAAAAGTTATATCCCTAGTGTATATATCTATATCTTCGTTGCATTACTTCAAGCTCTATAAAATTAAATTGTATTCATTGGAAATGTTCTCATCTTGGTTTTGTTTATATCTATATTTAAGCCTTATTAGGCCAGATTTATTGCTGTGGAGGAATATCTTCTGTTAAGAGACTCAAAACATAATAATCTGCTAAAAAAATCGACGTTAAACGGACAACAATCTAAATTTGAAGATTTTTTACGATTTTCCAACGTTAATTGACAATTTTTTATGACGATTTCGGTAAAAAATGGTTTACATAATTGTGCATATTCTTTGCATTTATTTTGTATATGTTTTCATATTTTTGATATGACCCAAATATCGAAAAATTGACACTAAAAACACCTAGATCCAAAATTTGATCGGATAAGAAGTAAAAAACATGCAAAAATCCGATGTCTACTTATATTATGTCGTTGTAATTAAAATCGCACTAGACAACCTTCGACGAAAATGTCAAAACTTTTCTCGAATAGCCCCTAAACTGCACTTAAGGGAACATTTTGAAATTTTGTGAAAGACTTACCCAAAATTTTGTCTGATAAGACCTTCATGGAACCTAATGTACGTTTGTAGGAAACGATGAGCCTAATTGGATATTCAATTCGTAAGCTATCGTGTTTATCAGACATTTTAGTTGCTGCCGTCAGGGTATTAGGCAGTGTGGACTTGTGTACCGCCGTAATAGAGACCCCGAGACAAACAATTTGTTGTGGGTGAAGGAGTGTACCTTGAAGCAGAAGGAGTGTATCGGAAGGAGTGTAACTTGAACTTGATAAAATGTTGTACACAATATTATGAGGTGCAAAGTTTGAACCAAGTCGGTTAATCGACTTTTAATTATCTGATTCGGATTTCGTCCAACATATTTGGGGTCCAAAAATATTTTTCGAGGAGGCATAAAAGTTGGGTACTTTTTAGCCGCTAAATATTACCTGATATCCCTAGCCCCACCAAGGTGTCTTTTTGGGTTGGAAAGCGAACTCCATGCTATACATATTTCGTGAAAATCGGTACATAATTAGGCAAGGAATTTACGGACACACATATCTTGACCGCTTTAGCTTATCGATATACCAGACCATAATTTTCAGAAAAACTAACAATAATACCATCTCCACATTGTGGTGTAGTGTACAAATATTGAGTGAGCGTGACGTGTACCTTTGTGTGAATATAATGTTCAGTAATATTTTGATTGAGTCCCTATATCTCTCGAATGAATGAAGACAATTGTTGACAATTTCACGAAGACCATTTCCTGAATTGAGTGACCTTCTTGGTATTCAATTTGTATCATTTAAAATAAGGTAATCGACAATGGAAACTTTAGAGGAATTATGTCCATTGTCAATTGCAGTGACACTGAGTTTATGCTGGTATGCCAATGACAATCGTCAATGTCCAAGTAATGTTTCAATAATTTCCGGCAACATTGAAGTGAGTGTTTCAATGAGAGGGAAACAAGTAGCTGTAATATAATGAAGTCATCATGTTTTACATGTGTCATTGCCGAAGAAATTGGACATTTGTACACATTTACATACATATGTACATATGTAAATCAGAAAAGACATTTTTCAAAATTAAAAAAAAAAAAAAAAACTTGAGAACTTCTTCTGCTCATAAAATCGCGACTAAATTAAAGAAAATGACATCTAGACTAACTGTATCGACTTAAAATCAATAAACTTTTTAATATCTGCATACAAATGCACGTATTCAATTACAATAGCAAAACTCCAGCATTAACGTAAGGAAAACGGATAGACCCAACCCTCATGATATTTTCCATTGCAGACACTAAATTCTTACAATTTGTATGAAATTTTCTTCTAACAAAAAAAGCAACAAGTGAACCAACCACACATGCATGGGACTTCCACCACAACGACATGTTTTTCGTTCATTCAATATGTTCGGACCACCAATAAGACTTTGTAGGTGTAAGCCAAGATAAACGCACTTCCTTAATATTAAATCCATTCAAAGATAGGTTTTTTTTCGTTATTTTGTCATTTAGTCTTCTGACATTCGTATGTTAATCTTAAATAGTTTCTAACATCTTGAGATTGCTTCTTAACAGTCAATTTTAATGTTTGTTCTACCTTTTTACTATAGCTACTCCTCTGAACTGGTTATGGTATTCATGAGTTTGCAAATTGGACGAAATTGCTTTGCACACAAATAAAATGACACACATACAAATATATGTACCTACAATTATCCATCGAACGGTTTAATAAAATAATCAGGGACGTATTTGGCATAAAATATTTGCAAATTTAGTAATTGTGGGGTAAGTAACCCATTCCTTAAAAAAACATCCTACTATGAAAAATCAAAGGAAAAGAAAAACAAACCCCTCTAAAGTTGACGACCCCTGCAAACGCTTTGAGGATCATGATCTGCGAATCTGCCCTGGAATGTTCACACTCTTTACAGAGAAGGTGAAGTTTACGCACTTTCAGATGTACTTGAAATATAAAATTGTGACGCACTGCATGCATGAGTTTGGTTGTGTATTTGTAGTTGGTCGGAGTTTAAAAAATCTGGCCTCAGGTTTCACCTCTGTGAATAGAACACTTGCTTCAATGCGGATGAAAGCAAAATTCTTCAACATTAGCCTTATTTGCGCTCATACTGCAACCGAAGACAAAGACGAACAGACCAAATATATATTTTACGAGCGCTTAGAAGAAGCGTATTACCGTTGTCCTGCCCATGATATTAAAATTATTCTAGGCGATTTTAATGCCAAAATTGGAAAGGAGAAGATCTTTGGCCCAACAGTCGGGAAATTCAGACTCCACAGTGAAACATCTAACAATGGAATGAGGCTGATAGACTTCGCAGCGGCAAAAAACAGATCAAAGAACAAGAAATCAAATTGATCACGTTGTGATAGATGGAAGACATTCATTGAGCGTGGTTTATGTACGATCTTTCCAATGAGCAAACATAGATTTGGATCACTACCTTGTTGCAGCAAAGGTACGTACTCGTCTAAATATAAAGCACGAACAGACACAACACGAAAGTTGGGCATCGGTAAGCTGCAAACACAACAGATAACCACGGTATATTTCACTCAACTAGCTCAATAGCTTAATGAAAGCACTCCTCGTCCCGATAACATATCAGCACAATGGCAAAATATTGCCCACTCCATACAGACAGCCGCAAAATCCATACTTGGATACCAGAGACCTACACCAAAGAACCAATGGTATGACCAGGAGAGTCGTGCTGCTACCGAAGAGAAAAATGCGGCACATAGGACTACTTTGCAATCAGTAGCAACGCGTGGCGCACGAGAGAGGTATGGGGAGAAAAGTAGGGAAGAGTAACGTCTTTACCGCAGAAAAAAGAGAGAAATGGAAAAGCGGGAGTGTGCAAAAATTGAGATGTACAGGGGCCAGAATGAAGTCCGGAAATTCTACCGAAGAGTGAAACATCAAACTGGTGGCTTTGGTACAGGCACATCCTCCTGTAAAGACCAGCAAGGTAATTTGGTAACTAATACAGATAGTGTTCTCGGGATATGGAAAGAGCATTTTTCCAAAATGTTTGTAAACAATACTAACGTAGACAACGAAGATACCACAGATCCAATCCCAGAAGATGGTATTGAATGTATACCGCCCGGCCAATATGAGGTAAACACAGCAATAAACCGACTGAAGAATAATAAGGCAACAGGAGCCGATGGTCTACCAGCCGAGCTGATAACGGGTATTGTTGTTGTTGTTGTAGCAACGCATTTATGTTTGTTCGTGTATTATTTCAGTTATCAAGTTCCTCTGTATCCAGACTCAAGAATTCTGCAACCTGGACTGGTTGCGTCCATAAAGAATGAGGAGACAGGTGAGTGGGGTTAGCTGGGCAGTTGAATAAATGCAGAGTATAGTGTGGTCCCAATCCACATGCTGGGCATATGTTGGGTATCGTGGCGTCAATTCTGGCCCAATACGAATTGAGGCGGCTGCATCGTCCGGATCTTAACTGAGCTAAAACCACTCGTGTTTGCCTTGGCAGCTGTCGTTCTTCTGCTGCGATGGATGGGGGATGGTTTCCAAGTACGGCATTCACACTGTATCTTCGTACTGCCTGCGCAACCATGTTGGTGTGAATGCGATTCAAGCCTGCCTGATAGGCTCGTTGATCTAGCGGTTCTCTTTTATACCTTTGGACCTCTCTCTCTAGATCATGAAGGTCTCTCCTGACGTGCCTGGGTGGGGGGCGCCTGTCCATTAAATCGTGACAGGGATGCTCACTGCGGTAACACCCAAGCAGGTACTGCATCGACAACATCTTATTGTGCTGACGCACCGGTAAAACCTTCGCCTCCTCATGAAGATGGTCCACTGGTGTCATGAGGAGGCACCCTGTTGCAGTCCTCAGGGCGGCATTCTGGCAGGTTTGAATCTTCTTCCACTGCGATGCGCTAACCTTTGCGGACCACGCTGGCGCCGCATAGCTTACCACAGACCGGCCTATTGCATTGTAGGTGGTCAACAAGGTTTCTTTATCAGCACCCCAAGTGCTGCCGGCCAGCGACTTGAGAACCTTGTTCCTACTTCTGATCTTATTGCAAATAGCTGTGGCATGCGCGGACGACTTGAACATGCTATCGAACGTTACACCCAGTATTTTAGGGTAGTTAGTGGTCGGAATCAGTGCACCATCGACCAATATGTTCAGTGGGAGCCTCATCTCAGCCGTCCATGTGGTGAATAGCGTGGCTGTGGATTTAGCGGCGGATATTTTCATATTCCTCAGATGGAAGAACTGCACTAGGTCAGCTATGTAGACATTTAACCTATCACATATGTCATTGACGATAGGACCCGACGCCAAGATCGTACAATCATCCGCATACATCACGATCTCTATGCCGTCTGGAGGGTATGGAATTTCAGAAAGGTAGAGGTTAAACAGTTCCGGAGATATCACCCCTCCTTGGGGAACTCCCTGTTTCACTCTACGGGTTTTGGACTTCTTGTTTCTGAATTCTACAAACGACTGGCGTCCACACATATAGTTGATTACCCAACGTTTCAAACATGGCTGGAGATTAGTTTTCTCTATATCCTCGAACAGCTTGGCATGGTTGACGGTATCGAAGGCCTTCGATAGGTCAAGAGCCACCATGACTGTTCGGTCGCACGGCCTTTTCTGGTTCAGTCCTCTACTGATATGTGTGGATATGGCGTCTAATGCTGTTGTAGTACTATGCATTTTCCGAAATCCATGTTGATGTTGGGCAACTGGAAAACACCTTCTCATCGTGGGGAGGAGTAGCGCCTCTAGGATCTTTGCTACTGGCGACAGGAGTGAAATCGGCCTGTACGATTCACCTCTGCTGGCATCCTTGCCAGGCTTCAGTAGCGGGACCACCCTGCCAACTTTCCAGGCATCCGGTACAACATGGGTGGCTAACGATAGGTTGAGAACACTTGTTAAATACTCAACTCCAGGTTCATCCAGCTGCTTAAGCATTACCATCGATATTCGGTGCGGGCCCAACGCTTTGGATGATTTAGCGTTTCGGATGGCATCTGCAACATCGCTCATCGTAAATTGTGGTGGTACCTCCTCGGCTGGAAGAGTTCTTCTTATACGGCGTAGCACACTTCTCTTCGCCCTATCACTCTCGGGGTGCTCTATGAACTGCCGGTTAAAATAACACGCGCACCTCTTTGGGTCAGTTACTGTCACGCCGTTGAAAGTAACAGCCGTTCTGTCATCCTTCTTTTCCGGACTCGAGAGTGATTTAACCGTTGCCCACAATTTACTTATTCCTGCACCAATGTTGCACTGCTTCAGATGGTCTAGCCACTTTTTCCGCTTATGTTCGCCCACTAGCCTGTTGACTTCAAGAGTAAGTTCTCTAACTCTTGGGTCTTCGGGGTTCGTACGACGAAGCTCATCACGTTCATTTGCTAGTCCCGTCGCCTCTGCTGGGAAATTTGGTCTTATTTCGGGTATTCGACCAGCAGGTATGTAGCGAGCGGCTGCTTTAGTGATGATGTCTCGGAAAGTTCTCTCAGCTACCCGAGGATCTGAGGGGGTGGGCAATTGACTGAAGCGGTGATTGGTAAATTCTCTGAAACCTTGCCAATCAGCTTTCCCATGGTTCAGGAAAGTACGGCGTTCAGAGGTTATGAAGTCGGGTGGTCTGTTTACGGAGACGATGATAGGGAGGTGGTCCGAACTAAGGGAAATGACGGATTGCCAGGTTACGTCATTTATCAGACCTGGTGACACAATGGTGATATCTGGCGAGCTGTGGCAGTTTCCTCTAATCCTCGTAGGAGCGTCTTCATTCACCGTGCAAAACGTGGAGCTATCGATTTGCTCTGCCAGCGCTGTACCCCGCTGGTCATTACCTAGGACGGAGTGCCAAAGCTCATGATGAGCATTGAAGTCCCCTAGCACCAGACGGTTATCGCCCTCTAACAGCGAACTAATATTGGGCATATAACGTCGGGCACAGCTATTCATCGGCGGTATGTACACATTAAGCAGCTCTACCTCGGCAGTACCACACTTTACTGCTACCCCCATACACTCCATGTATGGGTCACTAGAGCCAAGCTCAAGCGAGATAGGTCTGTACTGGACAGACTGGTGTATTAGGAAGGCAAGTCCTCCTCCTCCGCTTCTTGTGCGATCCTTCCGCAAAACGTTGTAACCATCACAACGTAAGCTACAGGTGGCGGTGAGCTTTGTTTCCTGGATCGCGGCGACCATGATGTTTTTCCGACTCATAAAGTCCACAATTTCACTGACCTTATTGCGGAGACCGTTGCAATTGAATTGCAGGAATGATGCATTTCCGGGCCGTTGAACAACAACATGTGGCGTTAGATGCTGCATTTGTTGTTGTTGTTGGGGAGACTGCGGGGGCGTCTCGTATTCCGACGACGACGAAGAGTCAGACGACGACGTAGAAGACGCACTGGGTGATGCGCTGACGCAGCAAGCAGCAACATACCTGTCGCTGTAATCCCGGGTGCTACTAAGGCCAGAGCACCCACGAAAATGCACCCATTCCATACATCCATTACATCTCACCATTGTTGACATGTGGTGGATGCGGATCTGGCAAACGGAACAGATCCATACTGGCCCGGGGTTCATTTCTATCCCGGCACGGACCAGAAGAGCTCGGAGCAGGCATTCCGGGATAAATTGCCGCTCCCATGGTGAAAAAAATACACGAACACAAACACATAATTGTTGAGGTGACGGCCCCTGGTCGAAGATTCCTCCGAGTCAATCCGGTGCATAGAACCGGCCGTCGCGGGATTGATAACGGGTATGCATCAGCTAGTTAGCACCATCTGGCAGGAAGAACGCGTACACGACTAACGGAACGTAAGCATCCTTTGACAGGTCCAAAAGAAGAGAGATAAGACTGTGTGCTCCAATGTTCAAAGGTATTCCAAACCATGTCTGATTTTGGTATCCCCGCAAAGCACATTCGGCTTTGTAAGATGACCTTAACTGCTGCTCGGTGCTCAGTTAAAATATGAAAACACCTCTCCAAAGAGATTATTACCAAGAGGTTTCAGACAAGGAGACGGCCTGTCGTCTGATCTCTTCAACATCCTGCTGGAAAAGGTTATACGAGATACAAAGGTCAAAAGAAGTGGAACAAAATGTACAAACAGCCATATGCTTATGCCGACGACACTGACATCATGGGTCGATCGGTAAAGGAAGTAACTGAAACCTTTGCAAAAGTCGGAAGGGAATCAGTTTCGAGGGTCACTAAAAACCTTCTGGCCAGGCGCCATTTGAAATTTTTTGGAAAGTTTGGCAGTTTCCAGCCTAAGCGTAATCAGGACAGTTTCACATACTACCATGTGTTGAGTTGTGACTTGAAAAAATCACTTTACAAAAAAATGGAATTTACTTGTGAACATTTTCGTTCGATAATTTGTCACAACTTCCGACGTGAATAATCACGGCAAGATTGCATCGATCAAATTAAATCTTTGTATGTCGATAAAGGACCATCCTATAGCACTATGAAAAACTGGTTTAATGAATTCAATCGTGGCAGACACTCGCCAAAAAACGAAGTTCGTGAGGTTCGTCCTAAAACAGCGGTTGTGCCAGAAAAAAATTAAGCATTGTGTGTACGGATAATGCAAGAACGCAGTGCTATACAGCGTGAGATACAGGCATCCTTGGGCATTTATTCCAGAACCTAACATTTGATATTGCATGAACACTTGGCGGTTTTGTGGTTTTCTCGTTGGATCCCCTGTCGATCGGTGCATGAAATTTCGAAAAAATACGATCGCGGCGCTTTAGTTTAAGATGGATCCAGGTGACGAATCATGAACCCGAAAAATAGCACCAATCGCCAGAAGATGCTGTAAAAACGTTCATAAACCATGTTTTGGAGGTGTCTCAATCAAGCCACTGGAAACAACCCAACCCATGGTCGTATGTCAAACTGTCCTGAGTACTCTTAGGCTTAAAAACTGCCAAACTTTCCAAAGAATTCAAATGACGCCAGGCGACACTGCGTGTTGCCTAGGCCAGAAGGTTTTTTAGTGACCCTCGTAAAGTCGGTCTGGCGGTAAACGGTGATAAAACCAGGTTGTTGATATCGACACGTGATGGGTCCACGGATCTCGCACCGACTGTGAATGTTGGTACCTACAATTTTTGAATTAGTAATAGACTTCGTCTAACTCGGCACAAACAACATTTGTTGTGAAATAAAAAGGCGAAAGTGTTGGCCAACAGATGCTACTTTGGGCTAAGAAAGCAGCTTAAGAATAAAGCCACATCTCGTCAAACAAAAGTAAGACTTTGCAAAACGCTGATACTGCACGTGCTAATGTATGGTTCCGAAGCATGGGTACTTGCGCAAGCAGATAAGGCAGTGCTTGGCTTACAATAGCCCTCAGCGTAATGTTAGTGGCATATCTTGAGTGTTTCAGCTATGAAAATCTTTTAACAAGTTGTGCCTTAAGGTGTGTCTTTCGGCAATAGAGATTAGGTCCCATGTCAATGATTTTATACGAATCGGGGTTTACTCGTTCATATTTGATAAAGCAATCCCTTGCACAATTCCACATAAATATAACGGCCCTTGGCCGTTCTATGTTTTATTTTAGTTCGCTACTGGAATAACGTTATTCAACTCCTACTCCATGATGACTAAGAGGATTTAACATCCATTCCAAGCTTATTGCAGGAATGATGCCATCGTCCAATATGTTATTTTTCGAAATCCACAAAGAGTTTATGGTTTTTATGATGGCCATTAATATATGTTGCAACAAGGCATATTATTAGTCGGTTGGTGTGGCGGGATGATGACCATGTGCTACATGCTGCTGGTGCAATTGCTGCTCCTTAGACTTCTTCTTAAATATTTGCACTGTGCGTTTTGTTGCACATTTTAATACGCATTAGAATTGAGAATTTCTAGTTTCGTGTTGGATTTCAAGTTGTTGTAAATGTTTTACAACTACTGTTGTTGTTCTGCCACATGAATCCTGAAACAAGTGGCAAGTGTGAAAATGATTTTTGTAGCCCACAATGAACACGCGTAGACGGACGCATTTGCAGTAAAAAGTCATTTGAGAAAAAAGAACAACAACAAAAATCCTGAGACATATCATTTACAAATGTTCTCATTATTTTTCTATGTTTCGGATTTTCCGTTTTTTTCTATCTTTTGCATTTTTGTGGATGAATATTTATAATTTTGTGTTATCGATTTTAGTTGAGTGAGCGAATATTTAGTTCAAAAGATCATTTGCAACATTTGGCATACAAAACAAGTAAGTGAAAATATACTTACACCGGTGTACGTTTGCACCGCATTAGAATTGAAAGGAATTTCAACACACAATTATAGCAGATAAACTTAGGAGAACATAAAAGCATAGCATGAATACCTTTCGGAGGGGCATAGAAGACTGTTACAGGATGCGGTCACCGACTGCGGATGGTGCTATGTCCAGTAAATATAATGGATTGATGTGTGTGATCAAATAAGCAGCTGTCGAAAACTCAGGGGATCTGGTGGTAAGTTTTTCAGAATAAATGTCCGAATGCCTATGATCCATAGATTGGCGAGGAAAGTTTTTGGCGCCTCTATATATCCATGTTCAACTACACACAGAGCAAAATATGGTTGATCTGAGAAAAAGAGCAAAATGTGTATTTTAAAGATATTACCAAAGTCGGTATGTAATATTATACCCACAACAATTATTTTGTCATACTGGACATTCGTAACTCAACGGAGTAATAACATACTCTTTTAGTCCAAGGCAGACCTAAATTAATTGTGTATGATATGTTAGGTTTAAGAATGCGCAGTCAAAAGTCGGAGACTTTTGATCCACTGTGTTCATCCCGGATAGGTTTGAATATGATGATGAGATTATTACATAGTTATTCCCTTTGAATTGGGGATATTAATGTGTTATTGAACGCTGGTTTGTATCGGAACAGAGAAAGAAAGAAAGATGTGGAGTAGTAGTATAAACTTCTTTATTTAGTCAATATTTTCATAATACAATTCAGTTATATTCAACAAATTTGAGAAGTAGTAATAAAATTGCGACAATGTTAACAAATACGTCTGTCGCATAATTTAGTGTGAATATTTAATTTATAAAATAACATGTGTTTAGTTGAATTCATTTATAAGTAGTTTCCGGTATTTAAAGCTGCCCAGTGGGAAATTGAAATGCATTACTTTTGTTTGTAATCGAGAAAAGAATGCAAATGACCAAAAAATTGCACATTGATTGCCTACTTCATTCCCAAATCCAATGGTAATGGAATCAGTACACGGACAATTCGTAGATTACACATTCATTTCTTGCGGACTCAAGAAAAGAATGCATTATTATCCTAGGACATGCTCCGTGGAACAAAAAATTTCCCAATTTTGTCGAGTTATGAAAAATGTGGCGTATGGAACAAATTGTTTTAAAGGACTAGGTTTAAAAACTGAAGAGTAATAGTTTTTATATCTAAATATTTTGAATATTGTACTGTTATATGAAACTAAATTTATTTTCGCTTAATTTTAACGCCTCCTTCTATCACAAAACAGGTGAAACAAATTAAAAAATTCTCGATTCTTCAAAGTGATAAGTGGCTACGTAAGGAAACATACACAAATGGTATCTAATGTATTTCATTCTCATACAACAGTTTCATTAACCACCCGAACTTCCTGTTCACAGTAGCACTTCACGCAAAGTAGGTGGAACACAATAGACAAAAAGTTGCTTTTGTAAAATGTGACATAATAGGCCTGTTCGATAACCCAAAAGTTTGTACAAACTTTTACAAAATGCTGTTCAATAACAAACTTGTTCAATAAAAGAAAAATAAAAAATAAAAGAAAAAGTAGTTGCAAGTACTTGCATGAACTTGCAAATACTTTTTACTTGCGAAGTTATCGAACAGGCCTTGTGAAGCAAAATGCCAAAAACATGAAAAAAGAACCCATGGAAACTGGTTTCAAATTTTTTAACTAATTCCTGATAGCGACAATCTCTGCTTGACGCTACAGCTACCATTAAGCTTAAATAATTAATTAATGGATTTTCGCATTAGACGTCGGCGCCCGTGCCCAATATGGATCCAACCGTGTACATTACCAGACCGTCCCCTGTTTGGAATAATTACGGTGGAGAGTAAACCTGAAAGAAGTGGCCATAAAATAGCTTATGCGATTCCTGTCGCCGGGTTCAAGCTTACTATCAATTAAGTTTAAAACCTTCACATGTCTCGGAGCCTAGAAGCCTGAAATTAGACCTGGATATCAAAAAGTTGGAGATTCAGGAACACGTGCTAAGCAGCCTTATTCCCAATGCATGCCACCAAAAAAGTCCATCGCAAGTTAAGATGGGCGAAACCACACTTAGGCAGTGTTCAGTTCACAACTTTTCCCAAAGAAGTCCTTGAAAGTGTAGATTACAATAAGGCCTTTCTTCGTCCGCAACTCTGTATTCCTTTTTCATGTCAAGCAATGGTCCAGTATTGTACCGAGGTGTTTAGCTTCCAAAGAAGATTCAATGCAACTCTATCCCAAACTGGTTACTTGGTGCAGAGAAATTTGGGTTTTCTGGTGAATAATACAAGTTCCGTCTTCTCCCGGTTGACTGCAAGACCAATATCATGGGCCCAGCTTGACAGTCGTACCAGAGCACCTTGCATAAAGTCAGATAAGGTTGGTAAAAATTTACCACTTACAACAACACCATTAGCATAATACAACACGTTTGTTAGTTATGAGTTATTTTATTAGCCGTTGTTTTTTCATCTACCCATATACGAGGGCGGTTCGGAAACTTCGTAGCCTATTAATGAAAGAGAATAGTTAGTTTTTCAAAAATATTTTTATTTTTCAATATAATCTCCTGAAACTTCAATACACTTAGTCCAGCGCTTTTCTAGCAATTCTATCCCTTGATTAAAATAGTTTTCCTCAAGGCCTTCAAAATAGTGGTTTACAACTGTAATTGCATCTTCATTTGAGGTAAAACGCTTGCCAGCAAGGAATTTTTTTAGATTTGGGAACAAGTAGAAGTCACTGGGAGCTAAATCAGGAGTATAAGGTGGGTGGTCAAGCAACTCGTACTTTAATTCGTTGATTTTAGCCATTGTTAAAACACTCTTGTGCGCTGGTGCGTTGTCTTGATGAAAAATTATTTTTTTGTGTTGTGAGCCAGGACGTTTTTCTCGAATTTGTACATTTAATTGATCCAAAAGGTTGCAATAATACTCTAAATTTATTGTTTTACCCTTTTGCAGATAGTCAATCAATAAAATACATTTGAAGTCCCAAAAAACCGTTGCCATAACCTTACCAACCGATTGAATTGTTTTTGCCTTCTTTGGGGCACTTCCTCCAGCTTCGGTCCATTGTTTGGATTGTTCTTTTGTCTCTGGAGTATAGTGGTGGATCCATGTCTCATCAACAGTTATGAAACGACGCTTAAAATCCATTTTATTTCGCTTAAAACGATCCAAACAAGCTTGAGAAATGTTCATTCTTATGCGTTTTTGATCGACTGTTAACAAATGCGGCACCCATCTTGCAGAAAGCTTTTTCATCTGTAGTTCTTCATGCAAAATTAAATGGACTCGATCATTTGAGATGTCCATGATATTAGCAATTTCACGCACTTTTATTCGTCGATCATTTAATACCATATCATGCACTTTGGCTACAATTTCTGTTGTTGTTGCTGTTTTTGGACGTCCACTACGTGGTTCATCTTAAATGCAACGTTTAAATTCAGCAACCCAATTTTTTACTGTTGCATATGAAGGAGCAATTTCACCTAACACACTCACCATATCATTATGAATTTCTTGTCCCGATAAGCCTTTTTTATGTAAATATTTAATGACAGCACGCATTTCTAATTTTTCCATTGTAAAAAAATTGCGGATGCGTCTTTTTTGCACACCTGTTTCTATATGAAGGAGTTGCCAGATCAGAAGAAAATTTAACATGTGTTCATAACTGAGATGGAAGTTTATACCGCGCTTTTTGTGCTAGGCTAAGAAGTTTCCGAACTGCCCTCGTATGGTTGTTTTGTCTTAGTTCTCGGGTTATTATTGTTCATCGCCAGCTGTTTTTGGTCCCACCTCGATTTATTGATCTTTGCCCATTCCATAGTCATCCTTTTTATGCTAGAACAGTTTTTCTTCAAGTTTGGCAAATTCATTTCTATTTTCTACGTTTAACCTGCTTTTGTATGGGTTCCAGATTCTTTAAGTTCCGCAACTCTATGTTACTAATTATGATGGGCCAGAATATCTTGCATATGATTCTGAGGCATTTGTTTATAAATAACTGTAGTTTTTGTGTGACATCGAATCGATTTTATACACACGTTGAATATGTTAAGCGTGGTTTTCCTTAATATATATTTGAGCTTCTCCATATATGTACCTTGCATTCGATCGAATGCTACTCTCGCTTTGTTTAGCCTATTTATTACGCTATCCACCACCATTCATTGTTACAGTGCTTTCTACATACACAATTGTTTGGCCTTCCACTAAAATGGAAGAAATTCCTGAGAGAGCATTATGAATGAATTCAAGCCGCCAAGGAATTTTCTTATCGACGTGTTTTTGCTGACTTGTTCCTGATGTAAACGTGCTGAGATCTACAGTTCTCTTTGAAACCACGAGGGATACTATATACATTTCTGGCCTAATAATGACAACCCATACCATTTGTCGGAGCACTTTTCCCACTCCAAATGAGACACATTCATGGGGTTTGAACGCTTCAACAGCATATTCAAGCGACGATAATCGTTTACCACGCATTTTTTCGATGTGATGGGCTGTACGGCAGATCACCCAACTAGTGAATTGATGGGAGGTCGGCATTGTTTCGCATTTAAGCCTTCTCTCAAATCGATTCAGCTTTAATTCTAATTTTCTCCCTAAAGTTTATAACATCTCTTTGCAAGATCAATAGAAAATAATTGTATCTTTCGAAAATAAGAAAAAAAATATTTTTTTTTTTAAATTATAAGAAAATTCCTTGGGAGTTACGTCCGAATTTTTTCTGTGTGTTATGACCGGTTGGCTATGCGGACATAACTTCCAATGCATTTTGGGAGTTATGTTCGGCACCGGTAAAATCAGTAGTGCGATTCTCTAACTCATTTTTTGATTTACCGACAAATGTCGGTAAAATTAATATGCTTATGATTTCGGTAAATACCGATTTTTTCGGTAAGTTAGCGACGAATAAAAAACAGTCGTAAAGTTCTACCGATAGCAAGAGTGCTGTGAACTTTTATTTAAACTTTTCGTTCATAATTTTGCGTTTTAATTTTACGTACATTTGTCGTTAAATCAAAAAATGTGTTAGAGAATCGAACTACAGAAGTTGCATCTATAATGGACTGGGTATTGCTTATATACCCATGCCTTTATAAATGTACCTTCTGTACTGCGATTCTCTAACAAATTCTTTGAGTTACCGACAAAAATCGGTAAAATCGCCTAGCTTTCGTGTCTTGCTTCATTTTTGACATAATAAAAGTAAAAAAATAAAGAAGAAAAAGACAACCTAGTTCGAAAATGGCTTTGCCTTCTTTATGCTTTTATTTTTATTGTGTCAGAAGGGCGCATTGAAAATTTGCTGCTAAAATGTGTTCTTCCTCATGGGAAACAAAGATGCCAAATTAGAGCCCAATCAACTGGACATTTTTGCCAACACCCTCAAAACAGCTAAAATCTGGGGGTGTCTATATATGAGGGCACGGTGCTCTTGAAACAACTTTAAATGGAAGGTGCTTACACCTGCGAAGTTTTTGCGGATTCTGATACTACAATGTTCATAGATGAGAAAAATCCAAAAACAAAAAAATCGCCGGAGCGCTTTTTAAATAAATCGTGATTCAAGTTGACATTTTTAGGGGTTTTTTAGGTTTTCACTATTCTGCTTGGAAACCACAAGTCCTATCGAAATGGAACTAAAGAAAATGTTGTAGCTATACAAATTCTCTACAAGATTGACCTTTATGACATTTTCGTAGGTTTTACCGTTATTGAGAAATAGAAGTTCAAATTGGTACAATGCATTGACGGTATCGTCTCCTTATAAAACAATGTCATGACTGCAATTTTCCAACTTAAGCTTATAAATCTCAAAACATGGTACAACCTAGGAAAAAATGTGAAAGCCAATCCAATGTAGAGCATTTTCACAGATATAAGATTTTCTCTATTCACATTTCGATAAGACTTACCGTTTTTAAGCAAATCGTGAAAACCTAACAAAAAACCTATAAATGTCACCTGAACTTATATATCTCCAAAATGGTAAAACCTAGGAACAAATCATAACAGTCAATCCTCTAGAGAATTTTCACAGCTACAACATTTTCTTTAGTCCCATTTCGATAGGACTTGTGATTTTCAAGCGATTTGTTCTTGTTTTCGGATTTATTTCATCTATGAACATTGCTATTTCAAAATCCGCAAAAACTTCCCAGGTGTAAGCGGATTTCACTTAAAGTTAGTTAAGGCGCACCATGTATGAAATTGTTTTATAAGGAAGCGATACAGTCAATGCATTGTCCCAATTTAAACTTCTATATCTCAATAACGGTAAAACTAACAAAAATATCGTAAAGGTCAATTTCGTAGAGAATTTTTATAGCTACAAAATTTT
Source organism: Musca autumnalis (assembly GCF_047663935.1). Classification (NCBI taxonomy): domain Eukaryota; kingdom Metazoa; phylum Arthropoda; class Insecta; order Diptera; family Muscidae; genus Musca; species Musca autumnalis. Next base: position 117,011,397 of record NW_027411644.1, read on the forward strand.
CTTTAGTCCTATTTCGATAAGACTTGTGGTTTCCAAGCAAAATAGTGAAAACCTAAAAAATCCCTAAAAATGTCAACTTGAATCACGATTTATTTAAAAAGCGCTCCGGCGATTTTTTTGTTTTTTGATTTTGATTTGAACATTGTAGTTTCAGCAAGCACCTTCCATTTAAAATTGGTTAAAGAGCACCGTGGGACTATACCAAAAAGTGGACCGACATGACCCATCTTTTGTACAAATGACTCTATATGTAATCCTATTGGGGATTGTCGTGGGTTAAGATTATGTGTATATAAGGGGCTCAACAAAAGTTTGACCTGAGAACCCAAAACAATTTTGTGGTTTTGATCTACTAATCGAATACTATACATGAAGTTTCACACACCCCAGACCATGACCCAAAGTTGTGTAATCAACGGCCAGACGAAACAGCTGAAGGTATACTCTTGAAATTTTGAGTGAGGGTTCCTATTAAGGTGTAGGTGGGTTTATGGAAATTCGTTATAGAATGGTATGAAAAGTAATAAAATGTAATAAAAATTGTACGTTTTGTATTTGGCAAACGAGTAGAGATATAATTCTGAAATTTGGAAAATTTGGGAGTTATACCAAAGAGTTTTTGGAAATTCGAACAATAACTTTACGAAAAGTACTAAAAGTTACTAAATGTGGTACCATTTGGTGTCATGTAAACAAAAACTGAAAATGAAATGACAATTGTTATGGTAATCTCGGTTGGGATGTTTTGTTGATGTTAGAAATGTGTACGAAAAGTAGTAAATTGTACTAAATTTAGTACCATATGGCATTGAGAGAACGGATAGAGCTGTAATCTTGAAAGTCGTTATAAAATGCGTTCTGTGAGTGTCAAGGGTTGAGATAAGGATGTGGTTTTGAAAATATGTACTATCCCAGCAAAAATACCCCTTACAAAACCCCCCACTAACCCATTATTTTAACAAGGGCATGTCGCTCGAAATAAGTGATTATTCTTTAACCACTAAAATAAGTAGGTGTTAAAAGGAAATCATTGTTTGATATCATTACTTACATATGAACCAAGGGATTGTATATTATTTGTTAACAATTTATCATCGAGAATATTAGATTGAAAATCTCCTGAACGTGAGAGTGCTCTAGCAAAGAATGTGATACAATATGCAGGAAAACTTAGTCATTACCATTGTAATAAACCGTCCATCGGTATGGCAATATTCCATTTTATTCTAAAGTAAACAATTGTGTTGAGTATAAATGTATCTGCATTATATTTATTGCTCTTCTGTATGTAGCATATCCAAACGTCGACTTTGTTCAATCAATATCACAAACTGAATATATGTACATACATACGTTTATTTATCTACATTTTTAGCCATAATAAGCTCAATTCATAAGAAGTCGTTCGATGATGGTCATTGCTTCTCATCAATTCCTTCCTTATGCTGCCTCTAAATGCTAATAAAATCTTTAACTTTGTTACTAGAACAGTTTAGTTTTGCATCTTAACAACATCGGGCTACTGTTGCCACTTGATTGTGCGATTGCGAATCACGTGTCCGGTTGCAGAACCGGCCACAATCAGATCATAATTTATGCATCTGATATCTACAATTGAATCTTTGCATTTCTGTTCGAGAGGTGTTGATTAAATCATTCAATGTAGTCGCATAAATTATTGGCAATTCTGATTAAGAATTTATTAATATCGTGTCGTCATCATCATCTGATCAAATAATAATGGAAAGTGTTAATAATGTTATATTTTTTCATTTTTAATTTCAATAATAGTAGCAATTAAGGCAAATATATCAATGTACTCTAGAATCTCAATAAATGGTTATAAGTTATGAACGTTTTCAATTAAATATGTTAAAATAAGAAGAAAACATAATTAGGTGACCGATAGTTTGTTACGAATAATCAAGCATGTTGGATTATAGAATTACAAATCATCAGACCCATATTTAAATCAAAACATGAAAAAAACATGAACGTAAAACGTATTTTTTATTAAATAAATAAACGAACTACATACCACCCTAGAGTATAATCTTGTTCCAGTTAAATAACACTGTGAACCGAAATTTTGGGGCGGAGGTAATTCCTTTTGGGGATGAAAGCCTTGGTGAGTATATTAAGAATCCCGGAGGACAGATTAGCCGTGAGTCGAACTTCCGAGTTATGGCGTGATTAAATTTCTGCTGAAGACCCTGTAAGGCATCTGAAATTATCTTTATATCTTTGTTAAGTTTTGTTTTAGTTAATTTATGAGATGACTTGCCTTCAGTCAAATCGAATGAGGATTATTTTTGTAGAGTATTTCGACCTTCTAACTCGCTTCCTTCAATGTCCTTTTCGTCCTTTATTTTAAGAACCGCTATAAACGTACCACAAGATGACGTTTTTCAGTTTCGAAATGTTCTGCAAAAATGTCGCTCAGAAAATGTTAGGTACGACTCTCATTGACAACTAATAGATTTTGTCGCGTTTTCATGATAATTTTTGACATTTACCCTGTTTTGGTTCAGAAAACAACGATGTTTTGTGTTTTTGCATATTCTTTATATTCGAACAACCAATAAATAACTAATATACAAAAAAATGTTTGTTTTTTTCTGAACAAAAACCGGGTAAATGCAAAAAAGGACTATGAAAACGCGACAATATCGAAAAGTTGTCAATGAGAGTCGTACCTAAAATTTTCTGAGCGACTTTTTTGCAGAACATTTCGAAGCTGAAAAACGTCATCTTGTGGTACTTTTATAGCGGTTCTTAAAATAAAGGACGAAAAGGGCATTGAAGTAAGCGAGTTAGAAGGTCAAAATGCTCTCCGAAAATAATCCTCATTCGATTTGACTGAAGACATGTCATCTCATAAATTAACTAAAACAAAACTTAACAAAGATATAAAGCTAATTTCAGATGCCTTACAGGGTCTTCAGCAGAAAATTAATCACGCCATACATAACTCGGAAGTTCGACTCACGGCTAATCTGTCCTTCGGGATTCTTAATATACTCACCAAGGGCTTTCATCCCCGAAAGGAATTATCTTTGCCCCAGATTTTCACCTCCATTTTGTGTCACAGTGTAATTGGTCTGTTCCAGAACTGCAAGAATCTTCTCATTTTTCTTGCAGGTTCTGGAACAGGCATTATATTGAACTATGTTGCATCGTTCAATGTTTTACAAACATTAACTTTTTTTGTAGTATTTAACAACAAATGTTCTATTTAAACATTCACTAACCCACTGTGCAAACCCACGCGTAATTTAGAAAGTAAATGAAAAACAAACAACACCCCGCAACCTCTCGTCACACTTTTTCACACATAACGTTCGCATTCCCGCGGCAGTATTTCATCGACAAACGCAAAAATATTTGCGCAAGAGAAAGTTCAATGCCCTAACAACACCACTATCAACAAAAAGCTTAATTTAGATAATTTGTTCCTGTTTATAAAAATAAAATGCAAAAAAAAAAACAAAACACGAAAGATAAATCACTCAAAACTACAAGAGGGGGTGGTGGAGGGAATTAAGCAGAACAAATTGTTTCACAAAAAGTAGAACAAATCGACCATTGAGACATTGACAGAGGTGTCTCTTAGATAATGCCATGAAACCTTCTGTTCGAGTGTCTGTGGAGTACCTATTGAGCCTTCGTCTGTTCATCGACAAATTTATGACATTCTGACAATTGGGATTACACATATTACGTTGTACTTAGTAGTTAAATGTCTATTGCCAGTTGGCGATTTCACAATTCTTTATTAAAATTGTGTCATTGGACGAAACTACCGTAACTTATACAATTACGATAAGCAGTTGTCTGCGTTTTTGATCCTAAATAAAAAAAGTTCGTAGGAGATCCAGTCAATTCTATATACATGCATACGACCTAGTGATTCCCTCTTATATCGCTGGCCAGATAGCTACGCATATTGGCCCGTAGATCTTTCGAAGATTTTTCTCTGAAATACACCAAGATTTTTCTCTCAAATACACCTGGGTGCCACCGTAGTGCAATGGTATGCACACCCGCCTTGCACGCAGAAGGTCGTGGGTTCGATTCCGCGGCCAGGCAACATCAAACTTTTCAACGGTGGCAAAATACCCCTCAGTAATGTTGGCGACATTTCCTGAGTATTTCAGCCATGTAAAACTTCTCTATAAAGTGGTGTCGTAAGACACGCCGTTCGGACTCGGCGATAAACAGTAGGTCCCATATCATTGAGCTAATATGAATCGGGGTGCACTCATTGATATGAGAGAAGTCTCCCTTGTCCCGTCTGGGATGTTTGTGGAACAATTATTACACCAAGGGTAGTATCATGGGCAGTATCAGTGATTTGTAGAGTGTTGTTGTTGGAACAGTGTTTTTATTATGTGTTTGTAAGTTCATTCTTCTTCTTCTTCTTCTACAGGAGTTAGTTGAGTAGGTTTGCGGACCTGTGTCACAAGCTGGCCAGATGTTTTACACGGTGTCATCGATCCTTGCTCTATTGGAATTCAGACGGCTACACCATCCCGAGCGTAGTTGAGCCAAAACTAATCTGGTTTGTCGTAGCAGCTGATGCCCCTCAGCTGCGATAGATGGGGAATGTTCTCCGATAGTTGTTTATGGCATGTGCGACTGAATCCGTATGAGTGCAATTCAGACCTGATTGATAGGCTTGTTGATATAGGGGTTATCTCTTGCAACGTTGGACCTTTCTTTCTAGATCATGAAGATCCCTCTTGACATGTCTCTGTGGGGGGTCTTATCCACCATATGGTGATTAGGATGGCTCTCACGGTAACACGCGAGCAAGTTCTGCAAGGAAAGCATGCCATTGTGTTGAGGAGGCACCCTGTCGCAGTTCTCAGGCGGCATTCTGACAGATTTGAATATTTTTCCACCGCGCTGCAATATTCGCGGATCGAACTGGCGCCGCATAGCTTACCACAGACCTACCTACCGCGTTATATGTGGTCAACAAGGTTTCTTTATCTGCGCCCCAAGTACTGTCGGCTAGGGACTTGAGGACCTTGGTTCCACATTTAAGCTTGTTGCAGATAGCTGTAGCATGCGCATATGACTGTAGATTTAGTGGTGGATATTTGCATATTCCTCGCGTGGAAGAACGAGGTAAGATCGGTCATATAAGTATTTAGTCTTTTACAAGTGACATCAGGGAAGGCATCTGACGCCAAAAATGTACAATCATCCGCATACGTTACGATCTTAATGCCGTTTGCAGGGGCGGTATACATGAAATGTAGAGGTTAAACAGTTCCGGAGATATCACCCCACCTTGGCGAACTCCCTGTTTCACTTTACGGGGCTTGGCCGGAGGATTTTCTGCCCGATGGCCTCAAATAGTGTGGAGTGCTTGACAGTATCAAAGGCTTTTGATAAGTCAGGCGCCACCATCACTGTTCTATCACCGGGTTTGCTGTGGTTGAGTCCTCGACTAATATGTTTGGAGATGGCGTGCAGCGCTGTTTCTCACACTGGGGACATTCGTAAATTGTGGTGGTTCATCCTTGGCAGGAAGAGATCTAATGCGACATATTACTCTTCTCTTCGCCCAGTTACTCCCGGCATGCTCAACAAACTGTCGACTGGAATAACTTGCGCAAACGTGACTTCCTTCTTTCTAGGGTTCGAGAGCCCACAATTCACTTATTCCGGCTCCAATGTTGTAACTCTCCAGATGTTCAACAACTAACGTATTCCCTGACTCCGGGGTCACTGGGGTTGACACGACGAAGATTGAAACTTACAAACTTCCCGATAAAGACTACGGGATTAGCAAGTGAGCGTAATGCATTTGCTAATTCCGTCGTCTCCGGGAAGTTTGGTCTCACTTCGGGTATTCGAAAAGAAGGTATGTATATGACGAGCGGCTGCAGCAGTTATGATGGCTCGGAACGTCAGTTCTTTTTCCCGAACATCAGAAGGGTTTGGCAGATCTCTGAAGCAGTGATTAGTGAACTCTCTGAAACTCGGATAATTAGCTTTCTGATCTAAGAGTAATGACAGGTTACCAGGTGACGTCATTTGATATTGGCGTCCTCATTCACCATGCAAAATGGAGCTGCCTATCTACCCAGCCAGCGCTATACTCCTCATGATGAGCACAAGACCAGACGGTTATCACCCTCCAAAAGTGGGCTAATCTTGGGCCTATAACCTGGAGTAGGGCTTTTTATCAGCGGGAAGTATACGTTAAGCAACTCCACCTCGGTAGTTCCACATCTGACTGGTACCTACATACATTCCATGTACGGGTCATTAGAGCCAGTCTCAAGCGAGATAGGTCTGTATTGAACAGTCTGGTGCAATAGGAAAGGTAATCCCCCACCTCCCCTTCTGATGCGAGCCTTCCTTAGTATGTTGTAACCATCACAACGCTGTAAGATGCAGTTTTTGTTGAGCTTGGTTTCCTGCACCGCCATGACCATCATATTTTTCTGACTCGTGAAGTCCACTATTTCCTCGATCTTACCTCGGAGTCCATTGCAATTAAATTGCAAAAAGGATGATTTTTCAGGGATTTGCACAACAACGGCTGGTGTTAAGTGCTGCGTGTGCGGCTGCTGTTGAGGGACTGCGGGGGCGTCGCGTAATCTGAGGATAACGACTCACTGGGGCTGTGTTCACTCAACATGTCGCAGTCCCTCACATTGACAAGTCCAGAACAACCCCTTAGATGCATCCACTCCCGCCATCTGTTGCGTCTCACCGAAGCTTGGATTTGGCTCAAGATGCAGATGTGACAAACCGAACACAAATATATTGGTCCTGGGGTTTTCCCCGTCTCGGCACGGACCAAAAGAATCCGTAGCAGGTATTCCGGGATATGCTGCTCCCAACACAGAAAAACGAAACAAATACAAACACATGTACACTGAGGTGGCAGCCGATGGCCCGAACACGGATGTTGTTTGGTACTAGGTCAACCCGATATTGAAGAACCCGCCGCTTTGGGATTTAAATAAAGATCGCTCCAGGGCATGGGTTAACGTTAACCGATCGCCATAACATTTCACATTTAAGGTTTTTGGATCAAACGTAAAAAATGGAGGGTGAGCATTGCAATAAAAATCATTTCCTTTTTTGGGCCACCCTAATGTAAATACATACATGAAGTATCTTTAGTTTACATTGTAGACCCATTACTATGGAGGTATTGTCAAGTTACGGTAATACATACTAACAAGTGTGATCATTTTATATGTCGTACATATGTATATACATACTTATGTATGTGCTGTGTTTGTAAAGAATACATTTGTTAATCAAACAGGTGGCGCACCATTCTTTGATGTCAAAGTTCTTCATTTATAATATTTTCAATGGTGTCAGAAGAATAAATTGAAAGAGAAAAGGCGTGTACTTGTTCATACGCAAAATTATGTTATCGCATATTTATGCCACTGTATTCCAACCTCTGCATACTACCATACGCACATACAAACATACGTATGTATGTATATATGTATATGTAGCTTGCACCTGGTCTAATGTTCTAAAAGTTCTTTTCGTTTAATACTCAGCAAATATGATTTAAAAATAATAAACTATTTCATAATTTTTCCTCAGACATGCCCTCAATTTCTGTGATTCTCAGACAGACACTCGTGATGTTTTGAAGCTTCGGCAAATTTTTTTTGCGACAAACAAAACTTATGACGAAATTTATACATACATATGTATGTATATTTTTTCGCTTTGAAAGATATGAACAATGTTATGGGAAATCAAGGGGGCGCGTTTTGAATGTGCCGGCCAGTTTATTAATGGCGCGAGGGGGCAAGAGAAATGGCAAACATGTATAAATGGTAACTTTTTGAAGTGACTTTGAACTTGAAATCACATGTTCACTATGATCTACACTACCATATGTTTGTGTTGCCAACAGGCTCTGAATATAACGCTATGGAAAAATGTGCAAATAAATTGGAACAGTGCACTGATCTGATGAACGATTAGTACGAGGTACGTATATAAAGTTGGGAAGTATTTTTTAATATTTTATATTAAGTCAGGTTCGGCTGTGTGAATGATAAATCCGCAAGTGTTTTTTTCTTTTATTATGTGAATTGATAAATAATCTATCATCCAATGGGAAACTCTTGTTCTGGTTGCATTCGCAAATCCGCAACTCGGAACGGCTGAAGATGTGTCAATGCCGTCGTCTATCCCATGCAAATTGAAGGGGAATCATAAGGCGACAGTTCTGACTCAACCACTCAAGGTTGCTAAGATGTTGAGACTTCTAGATCCCCCACTAATTGCAAAAGGTAAGTCCCCGAGCAAGGCGGCTAAGTCACAGTCTACCAAGAGGAATGTAAAGAAACAAATGAAGGCGAATACAGTACATAAATGGTTTGTTCCAGTACTACAAGAATCTACTATTTTTTACATTTTTTCCGATAACATAAAGGAAAAAATGCTATCGTAGTAAAAAGGAGTAGCTTCTTGCAGGTTCTGGAACAGAGCAAAATTGTTCGAGACTGTTCCGCTTGGCTCCTAACCTGCCTCACTTACGTAACCCTATATCAGGGTAGTGGAGGTTAGAAGGTTGGTCGGCATAACCCATCCATCAAAATTGTAATTTTTTATTTTCCGTGGTCATTTCAAATACAGTGCAGACCTGAACTTGATCTGAAAGACATTATTAACAAAATTAATGGTACAGACCTGCTGAATGGACCAATAAACATTATAGATACAAATGAAAACAAAAAATATTGACATTTTACTCCTTAATAGATGTGTAGGGTTGTGGGGCTTCACGCAGAATTGGACCTATGTTGACAGCTTTTGTGTGAAGAGGTTTTTTATTCGCTAACATCTTAAAATTTACATTTGCATCAAAATCGGCTGCAATTTTTTCTTTAACCTTTAAAATACCCAAAACGCGAACCTATATTGAAAATATTTTGTACATAAGTTTTCTATCCGCTGAAAACTCAATATACCAATGTGCATCGAAATCGATTGAAAAATGAATGTAAAACGTAAAAACGGCAGCCATCGTTACATGACCACTACAGAAAACCGCGGGTCTATGTGGCCCAATTTGAGTCCCACACTCTCCACTAATATAAGAAACATTTGTGCAAAATTTTAGGAATCTACACCTTTTCCTTTAAAAGTTATTAGTAAAGTTCCGCTAAAGTGCTCATATTTTGCACTGTGCGGCGGCCGTAACTTTTACTGACATCACGTGTGGGATGATGACCTCAGTATGGGTACTTACTCTTTCTATCCACCACAAAAAAATTTTTATAGAGAGCTTTCCAACAATGAACATTTTTCTAAAGAAAACATTCCACCAATGAACATTTTTCTATAGAAAACTTTTCGTCAATGACAACGTTTTTCATGAACGAAGATTTTCCATGGAAAAATTTTCAATAATGAAAATTTATGGAAAATATTTTATCAATGAATATTTTTCTATAGAAAATATTTCACCAATGAAGATTTTTATATGGAAAATTATTTATCAATGAAAATGTTTGTATAGAAATGAACAATTTTTTCCAATGACAATTTTTTATGGATAATTGTTCACCAATGAGAATCGATGAAAAATGTCTCACCAATCAAAATTTTTCTATAGAACATTTTTCACCAATTAAAATATTTAAATAAAAATTTTCCACCAATGAAAATTTTTCTTTACAAAATTTATTTTATTTTTCTTTACACAAGTTTTTATTGATAAACATTTTTCTATAGGAAATTTTTACCAATGAAAGTTTTCTATATAATTTTTTTAACAATGAGCATTTTTCTATGTAAAATTGTTCTCCAATGAAATCACCACTGCAAAAACAAACATAATTTGAAAGAGAAAAAAAATTTTGGCAGAGAAGCCACTCTGCAACCGATATGTCTGATGAGCCCTACCAACGGCGAAACCGACCACATAATGGTGGTTTTGTGTGTTCAAATCTTTAGCTTTCTTGTTTCACTTGCAATAAATCATCAGTCATTAAGCTCGAATTAAAACTTTTTTGTTTGAAATTTTTTTCTATAGCAAATGTTTCACCAATTAAATTTTTTTTCTATGGAAAATTATTCACCAATGAAAGTTTTTCTACAGAAATCTTTTCACCAATGATAATTTTTCGTCAGAAAAATGTTCACCAATGACAATTTTCAGTAAAAAACTTTTCACCACCACCAATTTATTCTATAGAAAACCAATGAAATTCTTCTATAGAAAACTTTCACTATGAAATATTTTCTATAGAAAATTTTCCACCAATGAAAATGTTTCTATAGAAAATTGTCCACCAATTAACATTTTTGTAAAGAAAATTTTACACCAATGAAAATTTTTCTATTGAACATTTTTCACAATTGAAAATATTTCACCATTGAAAAATTTTCACCAATGAACATTTTTCTATGGAAAATTGTTCAACACGCACACATTTTAGTATTTAAAATGTTTCTGTGAAAATTTGTTCACCTATGAATATTTTTCTATCGAAAATGTTTCGCCAATGAAATTTTTTCTATGAAAAATTTTAAACGATGAAATTTTTCTCTGAAAAAAATTTTCACCAATGAAAATGATTTACCAATGACAATTTTTCTGTTGAAATTTTCTGTTTAGAAAATTTTCTATTCATCCTGGCTGAATGAGTATTTATTTCTTCAGCTTAGCTGAATTGACTTGTGTTTTAATTTTTTATGAAAAAATTTTTCATAGTTAATCCATCAATTGGAAATGTTTTTCCAAATAATCCCATTAACTTAGTTATGTAGTCGAGGAGCAGAACGTCAGTCTTCAGATGGTACTCCAACGAATTTATACTCCTTTTGGAAATCAAAATTATTGAAAAATGTTCACCAATGAACATTTTTCTATTGAAAATTGTTCACCACACACATTTTACTACCCAGCAAAAAAAATCCTCCCAAAATAATGGGTTTTTATAGTACTTTTTGGTAGTCGTAACTAGTTACAAAACCCCCTACTAACCCATTATTTTAACATGCATGTCGCACTGATTAACTAGTTATTCTATGACCAATATACCCACTAGAATAACTAGTTATTTTATAGCCACTGGAAGTTGAAAACTAAGCTATAAGTTAAAAAATTATATTTTCTATTTTTAGAACAGTTGAGGTGGAATTTGTTTTCAATTTCAACATACTTCATATTTTATTTAATTTTTTATTTCGCCATCTGCTGGATTTGAACACACGAACTTCGGCTTAAATTTCCTTTAGAGGCACCTAAGGTAGGAAGACCATATATGCACCATAGGTAGTCCTTTCAATTCTGATTCTAACGGTGTATAACTTTTGTCCCGGAAATGTATACTTCCCGAGATGTAGGCCTCGAAAGTTCCACCAAAACCCCAAGTTGGACTTAAGTTAAACACATTTATTAAACTCAATTCGTGTTAAAATTTTGCTAAAACGCATTAATTAAACTCAATTCGTGTTAAAATTATGTTATTACAGGTAAGTCTTGTCTCTCCGAACACAACAGTAAATAATATATATGGGGAAGTCCATACTACCCGAGGTAAATTTAAAAGAACTTTTGAAAATTTAGGAGAAAATGTTGTTCCCGTTCCCGAGATTTGCACCTGTCCATAGGAGAAAGTCTTAAATACCCGGCCAAAGGCCGGTTATTTGGAAAAAATGTAAAATTTAGAGGAACATTTTGTTACCGTTCCCGAGGATTGCACCTGTCCATAGGAGAAAGTCTTAAATCGCCGGCCGAAGGCCCGCTATATACAGAAAAAATTTTGTTCCCGTTCCCGAGTCTTAAATCGCCGGCCAAAGGCCGGCTATTTATAGAAAAAATTTAAAATTTAGGAGAACATTTTGTTCCCGTTCCCGAGATTTGCACCTGTCCATAGGAGAAAGCCTTAAATCTCCGGCCGAAGGCCGGCTATTTAGAGAAAAAATGAAAATTTCGGAGAAAATTTTGTTACCGTTCCTGAGATTTGCACCTGTCCATACGAGAAAGTCTTAAAAGCACGGCCGAAGGCCGGCTATTTAGAGAAAAAATTGAAAATTTAGGAGAAAATTTTGTTCCCGTTCCCGAGATTTGCACCTGTCCATAGGAGAAAGTCTTAAATCCCCGGCCAAAGGCCGGCTATTTAGGGAAAAAATTTAAAATTGAGGAGAAAACTTTGTTCCCGTTCCCGAGATTTTCCGGAACTTTCGAGGCCTATATGTCGGGAAGTATACATTTCCGGGTCAAAAATTATACATCGTTGGAATCAGAATAGAATGGGCTATGTGTGGGGAAAATGACGATCTTTTCCGCCAGGTGCCTCTAAAGGAAATTTGTTCCCGAACTTTGTATCCTAACACGCTACACACTCGGCCACGCACACGTACATTAAGGGTTGTTTCAACGAGTACATATGCTTACATGCGCACTAGCAATTGTTCTTTGATTTTTTAAAAAAAGTACCCGGCCGACCGTGAGCGTTAAACACACAACCCTTGGATTTGTAGTCGGACACACAATCTCTGTGCCACCGTACTCATTATTTAATAAGGAGTAATATAAGTAGTTATTTTTGTATACATTACTCTGTAATGGGTTACATAATGACTAACGTATCCGAATTTTTGCTGGGTATTTAAATTTTTTCTATGAAACATTTTTCGCCGATGAATTTTTTCTTTAGCAAATTTTTTACTAATGTAATGTTTCTATGGAAAATTTTTAACAATGAAATTTTTTCTATAGAAAATTATTTACCAATGAATTTTTTTCTGTGGAAATTTTCTATTCAGGAAATTGTCTATCCAGCCTGCCTAATGAGTATTTCTTTCTTGAACTTAGAGGAATTTACTTGTTTTTATGAAAAAAATGCCATAATTAACCCATCAGTTGGAAATAGTTTTCCAAATAATCTCATTAACTTAGTTAGTTAGTCGAGTAGCAGAAAGTCGGTCTTCGGATGGTAAGTTGGAGGAATTTAAATTCCTTTCAGAAGAATTGCAGACTTGTCATAAACTTCCTCAATGTTCACACTGGAGAAGATGGTTCAAGAAGACGAGGAGGAATGCTAAACTTCAGATTAGGAACGGTATGTTTCCAAATCCCTCCAAAGCACCAATAGGATGGAAGCAGCAAAAGCTTTGCTTTGGGCAGATAAATCTGCATCATTACGATGATGCTGCTGAACTCCTGCAAACCCTCTCGACCTCAGATATCCTAGTTTAGGAACCTTATTTCTATAAAAATATGTTGAGTGATCTATGTTGTGTTCTCCGCCTCCAATTGTGTATAACATAATTTAACCTAACCTTATTTATTCTATCTAATATAGTAGAGGTGACATCACCACAGTATGGAGGGAAGTAGTAGGAGACAACTTCCACTGGACTCGCAATATTTAAGATAGAGCTTTATAATTTAATGTTTGGTATTGAAAATGGACTATATCGGTCCGCGGTTTGATATAGCCCCCATAGAAAGGTACCTACCGATTTTCCGTTATTTTTGAAGGTTATCAAAACTTATTATGGAAGAAATTATGCCGCTGCTTCTGGGGACCTCTAAACAATTTTAGCGAACTGAGTGCACTTTTCACGAATCCGTTTGTACTGCATCAGAGCAAATAATGAAATCGCGACACAAAATTGCACGATCTTCCATTCAAAATACGTATAATTAGCTGCAAAGTCCTCTTTGAAAGTTCCTTCATTATTATTCTATCCTCTTATACATTGTTGTGCGTACAATAACTGAAATACATACTATTTCACTATTAAAAGATAAGAATCAAAGAACTAACAAAAACCTAAACATTTGTTTTCAATGGGAAGATGTCTGTCATTGGCGGCAAATCCACAGAGAGAACATTCGCTGATATATTAATCTGTTAATGCGAAAGTTTCACTAAATATGAATTTCAAAGCGTTATTGATAATTCAATTATTCTACCGCCCCTTATATTTGAATACAAATTTGCGGAAGTGCTACAAATGACTAATTCAGTTCTACACAAAATAACACATCTGTCGCCGCCACTGAGTGATGACCAGAGGACAAAAGCGTCATACTTATTGACATACATATTTCATATATGTATATATATTTTACAGAGATTGGTAAATGAAGAAAAGTCAACAAGGTTGTTGAAAGATGAGATGTTAGACGACTTTTTGTTTTCGGAATTTGTGACCCATGAAAATATTTGATGTCTACAATTATCTGACCGATAAATGCACAAACACAGGTAAAACGGACAAAAAAATTATTTAAAAATGTATGGGCTTTTGCATGTTTATCACACATTCAAGGAATTCACTCACTCTACAGCGAAAATATAAAATTATTGCTACTAAATATAGAAATTTACAGTTGAAACCTATTTTGTCAGGTAATGTCATAATGATCGATTAATTAATCAATAATTTCTTATCGACTACCGTTGTTATTCTGCCGCAGAGATGAATCAAACCAAAAACTTTTAAAGTTATTACCCCTGAACTTCAAAACAAAATTCATTGACTGACATAGTTTACCCAGTTTTGTTTTTGTTGCCTTCCTCTGCTCATGCATGATAAGCTATCAGTTTAAGATCACGCGGCCTACAACAAGATCAACCTTAGCTTTATCAGTAATGGGGCTATTTTTTTTTTTTTTGATAGTGAAAATTAAGAGAGAGGCTAATTGTCGAAAATAAAATAGACAAATTCAGTAAGTGTATAATTTATGTACACATGTATCTACGTATGTACTTAAAATTCGTCTATCTTTATTGTTGGCAGATTTAAAGATGAATTAACAAATAAACATTTTGTTTGTTGCTGAATTCTTATCTGGTATATGTCTGAATTTTGTTTATACATATGTATATCATTCATAGTATAAACGATCTAACCTTAGGCTGTATGCTTTTCCCACGAACTGGACAATACCTATAAGAAGAGGATTTTATATACTTCTTATTCCTACCGAATTTATTGCTGGGGTGTCAACAATGTAAATCTGCCAGAATCGCCTATTTTTGATTTTTTTACAAATTTATAAGGGAAAAAAGTCAAAATGTCAAAAATAGTAGATTCTAGCAGGTTCTGGATCTGAAAAATAATGTTACACTTAACATTATTGTAAAAAAAAGTTTTTTCTTCTTTATGTGCCGATCCGTATTCAGATTTTGGCGATCCTACAATTACAAGATTCATATTTTAGATTTACATACCCTGTAGGAAATAGTGAATTTATACTGACTTACTGCTGACATTGTCGACAGTACGACTGACAAAGTGTAGAGAACGCATGTAATTTCCTATAGACATTTTGTATGAACGTGCCATTAGAAAGTCTCCAGTGGTATAGGAACTAATATGTCAACTGTAAGTTAGTAGTGGCTGGGGAACAATGTGCTGGCATTACCAGCTAGCATTTGGAAGATTGATTTTTTCAAAAATCACATTGCGGAGTCCTTTTAGAGTCCTTTTGGTGATCAAAAACTGATTAAGTCGCTTGTATGATCAGAAAGGGACTCAAAAGTGAGTTCCTGTAATGATTAAAAAGGGTTCAATTTAAAATACAACAACAAATGTGTAGCAATCACAAATAAATCATTGAGGCGTAAAAAATGTGACTATTTGTTTCGTTATTTATTGTCACATTTTGATCATCTGAAAATTGAAAAATGCTTAATCAAAGAATGGTCATGCAGGTGTTTGAAAATTGATTAGAATAATGTATCTTCTGATCATATTTTGAACAGCTAGGTTATTAAACACTTATTGTTTTTTTAATATAAAGGTTTCAAATATAACAGATGTATATAATTCTCATATACCCTTTCTACAAAACTTTGATATAAATATCACGTACAATATGTATTATGTATATTGACAAAGACAAACACATGTCCAGGTTTTGCCAAGGCATTATTAAAAGTCACAACAAAGCAGAAAAGAAAACAAAACAGTGGAAAGAAAGAAAAGGCAAAAAAGAATAAAAAACAAAATGCTTTTAATATTTTTCGACTCATAAAAGGACTCATAAATGACTCACTAAAGACTCACAAATGATTATAAACATGACTCAAAATAGACTCGAAAAAGAGTCACAAATTAATCAACAAATCACCAATAAGTGATTAAAATACGAGTCGAAAAAGAATTTATATATCATCAGAAAATGGGCAAAAATTACTCGAAACTAATGCAGAGGAAGACTCGTTTGTGATTTTTTTAGAAGAGTCGTCTGAGGTTACGTTTTCCTCCCGACAAAGGAGTCATTTATGATCAGAAAATGAGCTCATATTCCAGTTTTTAATCGTGCAGTCGGATCAAAACGACTCGAATTTGATTAAAATTTTTAAAAAAAAAAGTGCTGGCTGGGTCTTTATAGACATTGGAGGTTGTGAGTCAATAGTGCATGAAGGGTCATGTGGAGACATTGGTACCAGAGTTTTACTGCCATATTTGTTGGCCTAGTTGTGCTTTTAGTAGATTTAAAAGCTAGATGGATAAAATTACGTTTAGATTTACAATTTCAAAAGCGAATACCTCCAATAAAATCTACTAAATATATGACGAGCATTTATTTTACATATACGTAATGGAATTAGCATTTGAAATCAAGTACTATAGGACAATGCATTTAGTTCAAACACTACACATGTGTTTACATTTTATTAAAGAAAAAAAGTAAAGTAGCGATTGTTGACAACATGCAGACAACATGTTTAGAAAGTCACCATAACAGTAGACAATGTGGTGACATGTCGACACTTGACCCCAGGCTTCCTACAGGCTGTGCATACTAGGGTTATGACTTTTCGGGATTTTTTCTCAAAAATGATTTCCTGTATCACGGATGAATGAACTTTTGCCTATTAATCAATAAACTAAAGTTCATTCCATTGAAATATAAAAAAATTCACGCACAAATAGATTTTAAAAAATAAATCTTTGAAAAAATGATGATGAAATGATTTATTTTTTTTTTTTTTTTTTTTTTTTTGATCAAGATAAAATTCTGAGACGACCTAGCCATGTTCTTTTGTCCGTCCGTCTGTTGTAATCACTCTAGAGTCCGCAATAATTGAGATAGAACGTTAAAATTTTGCACCCGAGTTTTTTTCCATAGGCAGGTCAAGTTCGAAGATGGGCTATATAGTTCCACGTTTTGGTATAGCCACTATATAATGTTACCACCCTATTTAAGGTATTTTGAGGATTTTATATACTTTTATTGATGAAACTAGCTTAAATTTGACATTTGAGGTTCTTAACGGACTAGAAACTTCTCGACCAAAAATTGTCAAGATAGGTCCAGCCCCCATATAACGGTACCTCCCTATTTAAGGTATTTTGAGGATTTTAGCTACATTTTTCTCCCAAATTGCCTCCAATTTGGCACTTGCAGTTTCAAGAGATCAAAAAATTTCTGCACCAAAAATGGTGAAGTAAATTCACGTTTTGGTGCAGGTCCCATATAACGGTACCACCCGATTTAAGGTATTTTGAGGATATTTATTGACCAAACTAGATTAAATTTGACATTTGAGGACTTTCGACCGGACTACACCATTTTCACATTTAATTCGAATAATTTCAGTTGTAATTTGAGACATTTCACTTGTAATTTGAGAATTCCAATTGAATTTCGAATTATTTCATTTGTAATTTGAAAATTTCATTTGGAATTCGAAATATTTCATTTGTAATTTGAGAATTCCATCTGATAATCGAATTATTACATTTGTAATTTGAATTTTTTCATTTGTAATTAGAATTATTTCATTTGTAATCCGAATTCTTCCATTTGTAATTTGAATTTTCTTCATTTGATATTCCAAATGAAAAAAATCGATTTACAAATAGAAAAATTCAAATTACAAATGGAAAAATTCGAATTACAAATGAAATAATTCGAATTACAAATGAAAAAATTCAAATTACAAATGAAATAATTCGAATATCAAATGAAATTCTCAAATTACAAATGAAATAATTCGAAATTCAATTGGAATTCTCAAATTACAAGTGAAATGTTTCGAATTTCAAATGAAATAATCAAATTACAACTTAAATTCTTCAAATTACATGTAAAAATGGTGTAGAAACTTTTCGACCAAAAATTGTCAATATAGGTCCACGTTTTGGTATATTTGAGTTTCAAGAGATCAAAAAACTTCTGCACCAAAAATGGTGAAGTACGTCCACGTTTTAGTATAGGTTCCATATAACGGTACCTCCCGATTTAAGGTATATTGAGGCTTTTAGCTTCATTTTTTGACCGAATTAGCTGAAATTTGACATTTGAGTTTCCCAATGACCTAAAAGTTTCTCCACTAAAAATTGCCAAGATAGGTTCACGTTTTGGTATAGCCCCCATATAACGGTACCTCCCGATTTAAAATATTTTGAGGTTTTAGCTACATTTTCCGAGCGAATTAACTGAAATTTGACATTTGAAATTCCCAATGACCAAAAAACTTGTCCACTAAAAATTGCCAATATAGGTTCAAGTTTTGGCATAGTCCCCATATAACGGTACAGCCCGATTTCAAGTATTTTGGCGTTTTTAGCTACATTTGCAGACCGAATTAGCTAGAATTTGTCATTTAGGGTTCCCAGTGATCAAGAAACTTCTCCAACAAGAATTTTGGACATAGGTCCACGTTTCATTGTAGCCCCCATAAATAAAAAGTTCTGCCGAACTTACCGCTTTTTTACTTGTTATAGTTAAAATTTGCTTATTTCAGAAGTTTTGCAAAAATGACAATTTAGAGTGGAGCTGAAGATAAAAGCATCGCTAGTTTCTTTTAAACCCCTTTTAATGTGAACATGTATACATTCGAATGGGGTTTAAAGAAACTCGACATTTTAATACTCAATTCAATAAGCATACGTCAAATAAAACAGGTGTCATAGGCACCACTGTTACAGTTTTGTCATGTTCAAGTAGGTTGTGAGATTATTAACCACATACCTGATATAATTTCTATAATTTTATCACAAATTGAACTATTAAATCAACATAGATATCGATATGCATATGTACATACATAAATATAGACAACATACGTACTCATATACACTCCTCCTAATTAAAATAGGTATCATTTATTTTAACTATATTCGTAGGGATAACTTTGGTGGTACTCTTACTTTCCGGTCTTTGTTTATGTTTGTTTTATTAAGTGGAATATTCAATACTAACAACCACGCGAATAAATCGATCGGTGTTTCCATAAATGACCAAGCAAGCAATGGTCTCAACCGCGTCCAGCGTGCTCTCAACTCCCTAAAGTTTTGCGAAAGGATCGTACAAGTGGCGGAAGACGAGGTCTTATGCCCTGCGTTGTATGCCTGATATCAGTTCCCTTTTGGAGGGCAATAACCGTCTGGTGCTAAGAGACTTCAATTCTCATGAGGATAAGAGGAAATTGCCATGGCTTGTTTGCCATCACTCAATTACGAATCTTGGCAATCTGTCTTTTCGCTTGGTTTGGTCCACCTTCCTACCATCGTCTACGTTAAGAGACCACCAGTCTGACCGCCGTACTTTTCTTAACCATGAGATACCTGTTTGGCAATTGGTTGAGATAATTTACCAATCGCTGAGGGAATTTTCCTAGGCATGATCGCAGCTTTCGTTGCTTGCTACATACCTGCTGGTCGATTACACGAACTTAGAACAATTTCCATACAATGGCGACAAAACTAGCAAATGAGCGTGGTGAGGACGCTGATACAAACCCTGAAGACCCAAGAGTCAACGGGCAAGTAGGTTAGCATAAGCGGAAAAAGTGGCTAGATCGCCAATGGTACAGGATTAAGTAACTTGTGCGCAACGGTTAAATAACTCTCGAATCCGGCAAAAAGGTGTATTAGAACGGCGTGACAGTGACAGATCCGGAGAGGTACTCGTGTTATTTTACCCGACATTTTATATTCCTCTAATTTTTGGCAAATATATTCTGTATACTATTACCAATAAATTTAGTCAAAAATATAAATATTTTCTTCAGTCAGTTCCAAGCAGTTGTGACGCAAACATTAAAATGCGATTATCTCAAAACGGGAAAATGGCGTATGGAACACTTAAGCATGACGACGATATGTGAAAGGTTAAACATCTACATAGCTCACTTAATGCAGTTCTTTATATTCCTCAGACGGAAGAACAGCGCTAAGTCAGTTATGTATCCTGCGCTTAATCACCTGCAACACTGTTCTTCACCTGAACGCCTGAAATGACCTTCCTCTGTATATTTTAGTACAACTACCCCAAAATTTTGGGTGTAACGTTCGATAGCATATTTTAGTCGTCCGCGCAAGCACAGCTATTTGTGACAAGATAAGAAATAGGAACAAGATCCTCAAGTCGCTGGCCGGTAGCACTTGGGGTCATGTCAAAGAAACCTAAAGCAACGAATCAAAATGTGCAAATGTGGCAAAAATTGTAATTTTTACAATTTTTTCTGTAACAGATCTAGAATGTGGCTAAAACCTTCAAAATACCGAAAATATGGAGGTACCGTTCTATGAGGGCCATATCAATGCGTGGAGTCATATATATATATATATATCCCATTTTCAATAACAAACATCCTAGGAGTAATAGAAACTTCTGCACCAAATTATTAAGCTCTATCTTAAATATTGGGAGCTACATATATCTTGATTTCAACAGATAGCTGTCAAATAAATCATCTAATGTAAACATGCTGTCACTCTCATTTGAAGCCACAGAACATGAAACTACGTGAACCTATTCAGATGAGCCCAAGTGTACCTATTGCAAAAAGTTTGCGGTTCGATGCAAGCATGTAAATATATCTACATACACACGAAATCGGAAGAAATAGCTTGTTCATCATTTTTTCCGAGTTCGCCAGTTGAATGAATTATTTTTGTGGTAGCCGGCAAATGGAGGGTGTGCGGCTGGTTCACTTAGGGCACTGAGATGTTAGTTTGTGACTTCAGTCACGTATGCATAAAATTTTTGTGAGAGCACAACTAAATTTTTCGCTACTACTCATTTGTAGGTAATTCGATAGTGAGGTGTATTAATGTGGGTCACAAATCATGACAATAATTTCCACATTGATTTATTTGTACGCGTGTCAAACAATCGAGGTAAAGACATTATTATGATATTACGCTCATGTATAAGCGTACTTAGAATACATTCAGGACTCTAGAGTCTAGAACATATAATCATGTAAAATTACTTTTAATACATGAAAGTTTATGCTAAATATGACTTGATATTTTTTTTTTTTTTTTTTTTGGCACATGTTCATGTCAGCGCTAACTCTAAGGTAAATTCCCTAGAACCTATTACGATCATGCCAAATTAACGGAAATATAGTATTTTATCTGTTGAAATCAGTGACAAAATTACTGAAGACGATAGTGAGCCAATTAATCGAGCATTTTGATTACTAAAATCTTATAAAAAGCAAAAATTTTAATTATAGCCCTGTTTTTTTACGTGCAAGAATCTTCAAGTTTTACAATTTTTTTCTCGAAAAGCGTTCCTTTACTTCAGACACCATACAATTCATATGGAAGTAGATTACAACTTTTGCTACTTTTGCCAGTTTTACCATTTTCAAAAGTAAAGGAACAGACCCTATTTTTTTAATAGTTTATTGTTTTACGGTAAAATTATAGTAGGTATAACGGTCCTGTAAAATTGAATATTTTTGTATGTCATCTTAATGACAGTTATTAACTTCATTAATTAACGTTACTTTACTTCAGACACAATACAATTCATATGGGAGCAGTTTACAACTTTAACTACTTTTGCCGGTTTTACCATTTTCAAAAGTAATGGAACAGACCATATAAAATAATTTTTTGAGTTGTTTAAAAATCAACTCTTTTCGAAGGTTCTGTTTGCATTTTTAGTGACACTTATGCTTGGTTTACATTTACTAAATCCACTCGATTTCAACTTTCAATTCCTTGCGTGTACGTCAAATGAAAACTCATCCGAAATCCATTGGATTTAATTTGACGTTTAAGCAATGGATTTGACAGTTGAAATCAAGTGGATTTCGTAAATGTAAACCAAACATTACTGTATGCTATGATACTTCTACAACCCACTTTAATGTCAATGAAAAATATTTCGAAATTATGCTCAAAAATCTACACGATAGAGTCTATTAAAAGCATAAACGTAAAATATACTCACAACAAAATCGACAATAACAATTGAAATTACGCGTGTGGTGTTTCCAATTTTATCAGCTAACGACCCCCTTTCATTTGCGAAAACATTATTACTGTCGAACAAACTAACCTTTGGCATGCATATCTTTCAAAAAATGGTTTTTTATTGTTTTAGTTTTATGCCAAAATTTAACTGGTAAGAAACAGTAGTAATTCTTTGGTTTCGTTTAGAATAACAGCAGGTATTTCCTCATGGTCTTTTAATTGAGTCATCAGTTTGTAATTGCCGGATTCATTTCATGCTGTTCGGCTGATGAATGAGATAAACAAACCTTCAGTGAATGTTTGTGAAATTTTGTTTGTTTTTGATTAGAAACATTACTGTGCAAATATTGCGGTTTGGTTCATAGAATTCAGGGAAAAGACTCTCAACTGAAGACTACTAACGTACTACTACTTAAACAAGAATGATAAATGAATTTGAATCCACGCATGAAGTTTTGATTATATTTTCAAAACTTACTAACGGAATTTCAAGCAAATGCTTGGTTTATATCCCGGTTACACTTAACCGGATTAACCCAGTGGGTTTGGATTTCAAAAACTCTAGTGTAACCGTACTATTACATTCGGCATCTTTTCGTTGATTTCGCCCGAAATCAAGCAAAATTTACCATGATTTCGCATCAATCCCGCGACGGCCGGTTCTATGCACCGGATTGACTCGGAGGAATCTTCGACCAGGGGCCGTCACCTCAACAATTATGTGTTTGTGTTCGTGTATTTTTTTCACCATGGGAGCGGCAATTTATCCCGGAATGCCTGCTCCGAGCTCTTCTGGTCCGTGCCGGGATAGAAATGAACCCCGGGCCAGTATGGATCTGTTCCGTTTGCCAGATCCGCATCCACCACATGTCAACAATGGTGAGATGTAATGGATGTATGGAATGGGTGCATTTTCGTGGGTGATCTGGCCTTAGTAGCACCCGGGATTACAGCGACAGGTATGTTGCTGCGTCAGCACATCACCCAGTGCGTCTTCTACGTCGTCGTCTGACTCTTCGTCGTCGTCGGAATACGAGACGCCCCCGCAGTCTCCCCAACAACAACAACAAATGCAGCATCTAACACCACATGTTGTTGTTCAACGGCCCGGAAATGCATCATTCCTGCAATTCATTTGCAACGGTCTCCGCATAAGGTCAGTGATATTGTCGACTTTATGAGTCGGAAAAACATCATGGTCGCCGCGATCCAGGAAACAAAGCTCACCGCCACCTGTAGCTTACGTTGTGATGGTTACAACGTTTTGCGGAAGGATCGCACAAGAAGCGGAGGAGGAGGACTTGCCTTCCTAATACACCAGTCTGTCCAGTACAGACCTATCTCGCTTGAGCTTGGCTCTAGTGACCCATACATGGAGTGTGTGGGGGTAGCAGTAAAGTGTGGTACTGCCGAGGTAGAGCTGCTTAATGTGTACATACCGCCGATGAATAGCTGTGCCCGACGTTATATGCCCAATATTAGTTTGCTGTTAGAGGGCGATAACCGTCTGGTGCTAGGGGACTTCAATGCTCATCATGAGCTTTGGCACTCCGTCCTAGGTAATGACCAGCGGGGTACAGCGCTGGCAGAGCAAATCGATAGCTCCACGTTTTGCACGGTGAATGAAGACGCTCCTACGAGGATAAGATGAAACTGCCACAGCTCGCCAGATATCTTCATTGTGGCACCAGGTCTGATAAATGACGTATCCTGGCAATCCGTCATTTCCCTTAGTTCGGACCACCTCCCTATCATCGTCTCCGTAAACAGACCACCCGACTTCATAACCTCTGAACGCCGTACTTTCCTGAACCATGGGAAAGCTGTTTGGCAAGGTTTCAGAGAATTTACCAATCACCGCTTCAGTCAATTGCCCACCCCCTCAGATCCTCGGGTAGCTGAGATAACTTTCCGAGACATCATCACTAAAGCAGCCGCTCGCTACATACCTGCTGGTCGAATACCCGAAATAAGACCAAATTTCCCAACAGAGGCGACGGGACTAGCAAATGAACGTGATGAGCTTCGTCGTACGAACCCCGAAGACCCAAGAGTTAGAGAACTTACTCTTGAAGTCAACAGGCTAGTGGGCGAACATAACCGGAAAAAGTGGCTAGACCATCTGAAGCAATGCAACATTGGTGCAGGAATAAGTAAATTGTGGGCAACGGTTAAATCACTCTCGAGTCCGGAAAAGAAGGATGACAGAACGGCTGTTACTTTCAACGGCGTGACAGTAACTGACCCAAAGAGGTGCGCGTGTTATTTTAACCGGCAGTTCATAGAGCACCCCGAGAGTGATAGGGCGAAGAGAAGTGTGCTACGCCGTATAAGAAGAACTCTTCCAGCCGAGGAGGTACCACCACAATTTACGATGAGCGATGTTGCAGATGCCATCCGAAACGCTAAATCATCCAAAGCGTTGGGCCCGCACCGAATATCGATGGTAATGCTTAAGCAGCTGGATGAACCTGGAGTTGAGTATTTAACAAGTGTTCTCAACCTATCGTTAGCCACCCATGTTGTACCGGATGCCTGGAAAGTTGGCAGGGTGGTCCCGCTACTGAAGCCTGGCAAGGATGCCAGCAGAGGTGAATCGTACAGGCCGATTTCACTCCTGTCGCCAGTAGCAAAGATTCTAGAGGCGCTACTCCTCCCCACGATGAGAAGGTGTTTCCAGTTGCCCAACATCAACATGGATTTCGGAAAATGCATAGTACTACAACAGCATTAGACGCCATATCCACACATATCAGTAGAGGACTGAACCAGAAAAGGCCGTGCGACCGAACAGTAATGGTGGCTCTTGACCTATCGAAGGCCTTCGATACCGTCAACCATGCCAAGCTGTTCGAGGATATAGAGAAAACTAATCTCCAGCCATGTTTGAAACGTTGGGTAATCAACTATAAGTGTGGACGCCAGTCGTTTGTAGAATTCAGAAACAAGAAGTCCAAAACCCGTAGAGTGAAACAGGGAGTTCCCCAAGGAGGGGTGATATCTCCGGAACTGTTTAACCTCTACCTTTCTGAAATTCCACACCCTTCAGACGGCATAGAGATCGTGATGTATGCGGATGATTGTACGATCTTGGCGTCGGGTCCTATCGTCGATGACATATGTGATAGGTTAAATGTCTACATAGCTGACCTAGTGCAGTTCTTCCATCTGAGGAATATGAAAATATCCGCCGCTAAATCCACAGCCACGCTGTTCACCACATGGACGGCTGAGATGAGGCTCCCACTGAACATATTGGTCGATGGTGCACTGATTCCGACCACTAACTACCCTAAAATACTGGGTGTAACGTTCGATAGCATGTTCAAGTCGTCCTCGCATGCCACAGCTATTTGCAATAAGATCAGAAGTAGGAACAAGGTTCTCAAGTCGCTGGCCGGCAGCACTTGGGGTGCTGATAAAGAAACCTTGTTGACCACCTACAATGCAATAGGCCGGTCTGTGGTAAGCTATGCGGCGCCAGCGTGGTCCGCAAAGGTTAGCGCATCACAGTGGAAGAAGATTCAAACCTGCCAGAATGCCGCCCTGAGGACTGCAACAGGGTGCCTCCTCATGACACCAGTGTACCATCTTCATGAGGAGGCGAAGGTTTTACCGGTGCGTCAGCACAATAAGATGTTGTCGATGCAGTACCTGCTTGGGTGTTACCGCAGTGAGCATCCCTGTTACGATTTAATGGACAGGCGCCCCCCACCCTGGCACGTCAGGAGAGACCTTCATGATCTAGAGAGAGAGGTCCAAAGGTATAAAAGAGAACCGCTAGATCAACGAGCCTATCAGGCAGGCTTGAATCGCATTCACACCAACATGGTTGCGCAAGCAGTACGAAGATACAGTGTGAATGCCGTACTTGGAAACCATCCCCCATCCATCGCAGCAGAAGAACGACAGCTGCCAAGGCAAACACGAGTGGTTTTAGCTCAGTTAAGATCCGGTCGATGCAGCCGCCTCAATTCGTATTGGGCCAGAATTGACGCCACGATACCCAACATATGCCCAGCAGGTGGATTGGGACCACACGATACTCTGCATTTATTCAACTGCCCAGCTAACCCCACTCACCTGTCTCCTCATTCTTTATGGACGCAACCAGTCCAGGTTGCAGAATTCTTGAGTCTGGATACAGAGGAACTTGATAACTGAAATAATACACGAACGAACATATATGCGTTGCTACAACAACATGATTTCGCATACAAAAATGAAATCGTTTCATTTCGTGATTTCAGCGAAATCAACATCGAAATCACAGTACTCATGATGTACAACCTGTTTTTACCTAAAAAAGCACCAAAAGTTGCAACACTTCTCACGTATCACAATAAAGAAGGTAGATGGTGAATTCCTGCAACAAAAAAATTTAATATCAAAATTTTTAAGCAAGGTGAATTGCTTCGTTGCAGTTTTAATTTTTCATTGTGTTGACGTATTTTTTTAATGGTAAAGTTAACAAAAGAGCGACCCAGCAAAATGTTCGATGCCAAAGATGACATTCAATCATGGGTGCAAGTGATCTGGCATGTCATCTTTTTAGCATCTTCATCGATGAATTTTATATGAGCGTGGACCCCAAATAATGCTATTAATTTTTGGATCAAAAGCATGTCATTTACACCAATGTTTTGACATGTCATTTTCACCAATGCTTTGGCATTTCATTTCCACCAATGATTTGGCATGTAATTTTCACCAACCCGTTGTAATGACATTATCAATACGACGAGAGTTTCAACAACGTTGGTTGTGATTTCGAGTCTCCGACAACATCAAACCTATTGTAAATAAATAATCTTATATATGTATTTAAAAAATGTGTATAAATAAAAACACAAAATTCATATCTATTGGATCGATGGAATGGGTTCAAATGCTGATGAAAAGATCGAATCTTTCACGACTTCCTTGGCATGGGTTCAAATGCTGATGAAAAGATCGGATCTTTCAGGACTTCGTTTGCATTGGTTCAAATGCTAATGAAAAGATTGGATCTTTCAAGACTTCGTTTGAACCAATGCAAAAGATCAAAAACTGCTTTCCTATGCAAATTTATTCAAAAATACGGAAACGGAAAAATGACTGAATTTGTAAAACCTCTAGCGGAAATGTCAAAATCAACAGCTATTTAGATCCCAGCAAACATGCTGCTATTTTTTACACGGCTAAATTCATCTAGCAAAAAAAAGGAGACGAGAGTGTTTTTCAGTGTCTTTTTTGTTTAAAAAGAGAAGTGCAAGTCTTGCTAGTTTTCGGAGTACGCGAACGCATTTTTAGCACTGAACGGGAAAAATAGTGCAAGGAGTAACATTTTGCATGTTCTTGAACACAACTTTTATCAATCAAAATTTCTAATTATGACTTCTCAACGATAAAATATTTTTTTATTTCTTCATTTTTTAGTATTATACACAATAAATACGGTATATACACACATTTACCATATTTTCCGAAATAAAGCAGTAAAATTCTATATTGTAGCATATTTTTAACGACAAATTTAATTTCGAAAGAATTTAGAAAATTCATGTTTGATCAGCTGCGCATATGTATCTACCTTGATTTTTGTGATATGTTTGAAATCAACAAAAAATAAGTGTAAACACCAGGGTGTATTTCAGGAATTCGTGAAATCTAGTGGATTCGGAGCATGAGTTAAAACCAGCTAAAAGGGTCTGTTCCTTTAATGAAAAAATTGGCAAACAGTGGTGTAAGTTGTAAACTGCATTTTGGAGTAAGGGAAAAATTTTTGGTAAAAAAAGCAAAAACTGGAAGATATTTTCACGTAAAAGAAAACAGCACAAACAAGGATGTAAATTTGCTGTTAAATTGCACCTCTTAAAAATTTTACGTAAAATATTTTTGTTGTTGGCGTTTTTTATTGTTGGACTGCAGAATTTTACATCTTTGTTTTTATTTCAGCTTGAGTCCATATTTTGTTGTAATTCAATTGTTTGAATAACAACAAAATAGTTTAAAGTGGATATGAAATTGATTAGTTGCGGGCGAAGGGTAGGGAATACTATAGTTTCAGTTGTCACCAAACAACTTCATCAGTTCCCTTTTTCGCCGACTCTCATATCCACTTTAAAATATTTTGTTGTTATTCAAACAATTGAATTACAACAAAATATGGACTCAAGCTGAAATAAAAACAAAGATGTAAAATTCTGCAGTCCAACAATAAAAAACGCCAACAACAAAAATAGACATCAGCACGGCCTTGTTGACCAATGCGTAATGCAAAAACAACTTTCTTGTTGTTTTTACCCCCGCTTATTGAAGCAACATTCCATGTTCGTATTCTTTGCGAAGCAAAGACGACATAAAAACAGTGGTGGATATGAAATTCTTTAGTTCGACTCAAATTGTAGGGTAAACAGCTTTAGGGCCATACAGCAAATTTCTCATTTTATTTAATTTGCAGGATGGCTTTATTGACCTGTTTATCGATACAGAGTCGGCGAAAAAGGGAACTGATGAAGTTGTTTGGTGACAACTGAAACTATAGTATTCCCTACCCTTCGCCCGCAACTAATCAATTTCATATCCACTTTAAAATATTTTGTTGTTATTCAAACAATTGAATTACAACAAAATATGGACTCAAGCTGAAATAAAAACAAAGATGTAAAATATTTTTTTTAAAAATAAAATTAGGTGGGCGCATATCATTACACCCTGCATTACCGAGTAATGAGAGTTCATTACTATACCTATTATTGGAAATGCTTATATAATGGCTTACACATCACTACTTACTTTGCTCATTACTACACGCAGAAAAATTTATGTTAGAAATATGTCTGGATCCAAACAAATATATGTTTGGGACCGGTTGCACATATAAAATGTTTGCAGCCAAACATAAATATCTTTGCACCCAAACATATATATGTTTGCACCCAAAAATATATTTGTTTCCACCCAAACATATATTTGTTTGCAGCCCCAAACATATATTATGTTTGGGACTGTTGCAAACATATATATGTTTGCTGCAAAATATGTTTGGGACATATGTTAGAGAGGCCGTTTTTTTTTTGCGTGTATGTAAAAGGGTTCTATGTTCAAAGCTCACCGTCGGCACGGGAACGTATGTTTTTTAGCATTTTCCGGCTATCGATATGTGGTTAAATATGTACTTAAAAACATCTTTCAGGAAGGGCTTCCTTCCTCTGACATCCCCATGTAAAAATAATGAGTAGTTACTACTAAGTAGTTAAGTAGTTACTACTGCAAAAATTTACTGAATAAAGTCATTACTTGGTAATGACTTTTTACTGGGTTCTTTTAAAATTATTTGTATTTTATTGCTTTAAGAATGAAAAGCTTCTTTAAAAGAATTTAAAATACATATCACGCATGTTAATATGGTCAAAACATATGTAACTCAACCTAATCCCACAAAATATGTATAATTTGTTTTATGATTCAAATCATTTGTTTTGGGGAAGTTTAAAAGAGAGTAAAATTAGAAACTGATATCGGCAGAGTTGCGTGTCATATGGGATAAGCCTGAAGATGGTTGCAATGGTCAGAAAATCCAGAAATAATGGTAATTCCTTTACAGTCAGAAGTCTGGGTCTCAAAATAATCGTCTTCTCCATTTCGCTAAGGCAGTTATTGTGCTGATCATAACATTGAATTTGGTGCGCATCATAACTCTCGAATGGATCAACTGATTTGTTCGAAATTCGTTTGTAGTAATATATTATGCAGACACACTCCACGTCTGTTAATATTAGCTTATTTATCCCGAATGTTCTAGCTCTTCGTGATCATTTATACGATAGTCGATAAAGCAAGAACCACAGAAAACCTATAAATAATTCCGCAAACACCAAAAGGGGTTTAAATTGACAGCGTAAAAGGGTTTAAATTGACAGATAATTGAAACATCTCGGAATATCAATAGGATTGGCCCAGTTATGTCATATTTCTTCAGAATAAGATAGAATATGACACAGACAACCACGACGGATACAATCGAGTGCTTCCGATGCTGATAACATGGAACATTTTCAAAATAATTATGAAAAACGTCAACATTTCATATAAAAACCTAGATGTTTTGTTCAATAAAATGATTTTCCGCTAACAAGTCTGCCGTTTAAAGGTTTGGAAATATGCTCCACATTTAGAGGAAGATAATCTGATATGGAAACATCCGCTATCTTAATTCAAAAATTCACAAAAAAGTGACTGTGGACACTGACCCACGGGGAGGTGTCACCTGGGGTAACTGCCTTTAACACCCGTTAAAGGTAGTGAGCTAAAATGTGCCGCGCGTTCACCCATAAGAACGTAAAAAGCTTGGGTTTGGGCGCAGGGTTAGTAACCCTCCCTAGAAAAAGCAGCCTATTATGAGAAAACAAAAGAAAAGAAAAACAAATCCATCAAAAGTTGACGACCCCTGCAAACGTTTTAAGGACCATGATCTTCGAATCTGCACCTGGAATGTTCGCACTCTTTATAGCGGAGGTGCAGTTTACGCATTGACAGATGTACTTGAAAAGTTCAAGGCCGACATTACTGCCATACAGGAAATACGATGGAATGGGAAAGGCGTCACAACACCTAAAGGTGACGCACTGTATTATAGCTGTCATGACACAAGGCATGTGTTTGGTTGCGTATTTGTACTTGGTCGGAAGTTAAAACATCTGGTCTCCAGCTTCACCCCAGTGAATGAAAGGCTTGCTGCAATTCGATTAAAAGCAAAATTCTTCAACGTCAGCTTTATTTGCGCTCATGCTCCCACTGAAGACAAGGACGAACAGACCAAAGATATATTTTACGAGCACTTGGAAGAAACTTATGACCGTTGCCCTGCCCATGACATTAAAATTATTCTAGGCGATTTTAATGCCAAAATTGGAAAGGAGAATATCTTTGGCTTAACAGTCGGGAAATTCAGTTTCCACAGTGAAACATCTGACAATAGTATGAGGCTGATAGATTGTCCAGCTGCAAAAACATGGTAGTTAGCAGTACCAGATTTCAACATCTCGACATCCATAAGGGCACATGGCTGTCTCCGGATCAGAAATCAAATTGATCACTTTGAGATAGATGGAAAACATTCATCGGGCATGTTAGATGTGCGTTCGTTCCGAGGAGCAAACATAGACTCGGACCACTACCTTGTTGCAGCAAAGGCAGGCACCAACGTAGAAAACAAAGTACGAACAGACACAACACGAAAGTTAGACATCGGTAAGCTGCAATCACAACAGATAGCCACAGCATATTCCACTCAACTAGCCCAATTGCTTAATCAAAGCACTCCTCATCCCGATAACATATCAGCGCAATGGCAAAGTATTGCCCACTCCATGCAAACAGCCGCAAAATCCATACTTGGATACCAGAGACCTCCACCAAGGAATATATAGTATGATCAGGAGTGTCGTGCTGCTACCGAAGAGAAAAATGCGTCATATAGGGCTACTTTACAATCTGTAGCAATATTGTGCGAACGACTAAAGCCTATGGCCAACGAGATAATTGGACCATACCAAGACCTGGCAAGTCCACTATTGACCAGATATTTACCCTGCGGCAAATCCGGGAGAAGACCCAAGAGATGCAGATCGACACCTACCACCTTTTTATCGATTATAAAGCAGCCTTCGATAGCCCGCTGCGTTCAAAGGTATTCCAAGCCATGTCTGAATTTGGTATCCCGCAAAGCTCATCCGACTTTGTAAAATGACTTTAACTGACACAAGATCCTCAGTTAAAATAGTAAATAACCTCTCCGAAGAGTTTTGAACCAAAAGAGGTTTCAGACAAGGAGACAGCCTTTGGTGTGATCTCTTCAACATTCTGCTGGAAAAGGTTATACGAGAGGCAAACGTCAAAAGAAGTGGCACAATCTACACCAATAGCCACATGTTACTTGCTTATGCTGATGATATGGACATCATGGGACGGTCAGTAAAAGAAGTAACTGATACCTTTATGAAGGTCGAAGGAGAATCTGCTAAAGTGGGTCTGGCGGTAAACGGTGAGAAGACCAAGTTGATGGTGTTGACGCGCACTGCGTCCTTTGAGCTCGGACCAACTGTGGAAGTGGGTTCCTATAATTTTGAGGTAGTAAAAGACTTCGTCTACCTCGGCACCTCGGTAAACACAACAAACGACATCAGTTGTGAAATAAAAAGAAGAATTGTATTGGCCAACAGATGCTACTTTGGTTTAAGAAAGCAGTTTAAAAATAAAGCCACATCTCGTCAAACAAAAATAACGATCTACAAAACACTGATACTACCCTTGCTAATGTTGCCTCCGAAGCCTGGGTACTTGCGCAAGCAGACATGGTAGTGTTTGATGTGTTTGAGAGAAAAATTCTTCGAAAGATCTACGGACCAATTTGCGTTGACGGTGAATATCGACGTCGCATGAACCACGAGCTGTATCTGCTATACAACGACATCAATATAGTTAAACGTATCGAGATGCAGCGATACCGTTGGCTAGGCCATATCATTAGAATGGGCGAAGATGAACCCGCTAAAATGGCGTATAAATAGGAACCGCTTGGCGGTGCAGGCAAAATTGGCAGGCAAGGAATAGATGGCGCAAACAAGTGGACGAAAATATGAAAAGGCGTGGTATTCCAGAGTGCGAAGCAACAAATAGAGAGAATTGGAGATCTTTTCTTAGTTCGGCCTATGGAACAAATGTTCTGTAATGGGACAGCTAAGTAGGTAAGAAAATACACGATTCAAATCCCAAAGCCCAAGATTTATATCGCAAAAGTTAGTATGAAACGGAGAACCCTTGTGGAACTGTATAAAAAATTGTTGATATTTTTGAATAAATATGTATTTAAGACCCTCAAAAGGATATTAATTAGTTTTATTGGCAGTTATAGTACTTATAGTGACAAATCCCTACAGTGATACTGACCTTCCTTTCTTTTAACAGCATCGGATATAATTCTCGTCTCTCTAGTGTATAATGTACTACTAATATCAAATGTACTTCTTTTAGTTGTACTTCCATTTAGTTGTATTTTGGTCCTAAAGCCCTCGGCACATACGGTCCGTTTAATGACACGTTGGGACACACGTTGTCCCAAAAAAGTTAAATTATATTTAACTTTAAAGCCCTCGGCACATACGGTCCGTTTTGTGACACGTTGCGCGTTGAAAACAACAACCACATGAAAAATGTGTAAGTGATGCCAAGTTTGTTCTTGCAGTTTTCATGTGGTTGTTGTTACGCAACGCTCAACTCGCCGTATGTGCCGGGGCCTTAATGCGGCAGCCATGTTGTTGTTTTTCAAAAACTTGGCTTCACTTACACTTTTTTCATGTGGTTGTTGTAACGCAACGCACAACGCACCGTATGTGCCGAGCGCTTAAGTGAAGCGAACACTGCTTTTCAGAAGATTTGTTCACAATCGATGCGTTGTAAAAGCCTTGAAAGCTGTGTATTAAAATTTTCAAATAGCTATCGTATTACTACAGTGGTGGTGGAGTATCACTGTAGGGCACAAAACTCAAATTGAGTTCTCCTACTATTTATTTTTGCTGGGAATATGAAATGGGACACAATTTGTGAGAAAATTAACCCAAAAGCAAAGTCCTTATGTGTAAGAATTAAGGATTATTACATGTTTCAAAAGGACAATGGCGCCAAATGTTTCCATCAAGAAATTCCCGTTTTTCAAACAGGACAAGTTGAAACTCTATTAAGACCACTCTATCAAGAATTCATTAGCAGGACATAATACCTGGAATTTTGTCGCTACAGTAGTTGAATTTGCAGATGACATATTTTCTGGGTTTACGATCCAGTGTACCGTGGATTTGTCACAATAATACCCCGGTTACACTTAACCGGATTAACCCAGTGGGTTTGGGTTTCAAATGTAAATTCCCTAGCGCAAACGTTAAATAAATCCTCAGAAGTGGATTAACCCGGCAAAAAACTCTAATGTAACCGTACTATAAGTACTACAATTACACTGTGCAACATTTTCGAGCCAGTCGCGTGCAAACAACTTCTGTCCAGGATTTTATGAAAGTAGAGGACCAATAGGTAAAAACCATATTTGGGTTTTGTTTTCTTAGATCGGGTTCGGTTTTTATGGCCTCATCTAAACATGGTTAAAGATTGAATTTTTAAAACAAATCGGGGCTGTATCTCTGAAACCAATACGAATTTTGTTTTGACATCTGCAGCAAACTGGAAGATAACAGCAAGAAGAAAATATTTGGAGGAATAGTGAACTCGAAAAACTGCATTTATTATCTCAAATTTTATAATATATCTAAAAATTCTATAATTTGTGTATATTTCGCAGCGTATCTCCCAAAATGTTAAATTCTTCTTAATGTTACCTTTTGGGAAAATATTCTCTGGAATATAATACACAACTCTTCAGAACATTATACTGTTGTAAAATACCTCTATCGCCTTGTTTATAGAAAATTTTTCAACAACAATTTGGTAAATATTTCAATAATTCATTGAAATCCCCAACATGAGAATAAACAGCCTGTGTGAACATTGTTTGAAATAAGTTTTGTAAAAGGTATGTTATGAAATACCCCTTAAACAACGTGAAATAACAATTTTAGAGTTTCAGAATGTTCTGAAGAATTGATGGTCACACTATTTGGAAAATTTTTAGAATGGCTACTTGTTTCAACTTCCAACAGTTTAGTTGTTACTGACCCGAATTTCAGAAATTGTGTAAACTGTTCTATATTTTAACGAGTTTGATGGGCTAGATGCAGCTTTTCCTAGTTCATCTGTTTGACACATAAGTTGTACTGCTTTAGGTCTACAATATTGCTGAAGACTGCAAAGCAAAATACTTATTAGTTTCGGAGATAAAGGTCCGATCACTGGAAAAAAGGCCCATTTTAGGTCGATTTAGATGAGGCCATAAAATCTAAACCCGATCTAAGAACACAAAACCCAATTAAGGTTTTTGTAGTCTCAATATGTACTTTCAGAAAATGCCCATTAGAAGTTGTTTGCATTTCCAGTGTTGCACAGTGTTACCAATAAGAATAATTAATATCCTCTTGAGTGAATACAGATTTAGTTTTATTTTATTCAGAAATATTAAGAATTGTTTACACAGTTGCACATACGGTCCGTTTAGTGACACGTTGGGACACACGTTGTCCCACAAAAGTTAAATTATATTTAACTTTAATGCGGCAGCCATGTTGTTGTTTTTCAAAAAACTTGGCATCATTTACACTTTTTTCATGTGGTTGTTGTACCGCGACGCTCAACGCATCGTATGTGCCGAGCGCTTAAGGCTCAGCACATACGGTCCGTTGAGTGACACTTTGTGACACACGTTGTCCCAAAAGAGTTAAATTATGTTTAAAATTGCGAACATATTTGCGGTAATTCACGAGACGGAAATTACTTTTGTAGTGGTGTTGGAGTCCATGTCGAAATCTGAAGTGGTGATGGGAAGACAATATAAAAACCTTTTGGATAATGAAGCAAGATCCGCTGCGCTTGTATAAAATGGAGAGCGGGCGAAGAAAACTCAAGTGCCTTTTAATTTAGGGAAAACTTTTTAAAATTAATGTTTACATAAAAAGTTTGTTTTAAAGGAATAAAAAATGCACAAATAAAAATTTGTATTTTGTCTGAATCTTTAGATTGATTAAAAACACAATCCGAAGAGTGCCTTTAAATTCAGTCTCAAACACTGCATCAAAAGCCGTGATTTGGATCGAAAATGGACTGCATCCAGCTTTGTGCTGTGGAAGCAAAGTGGAGTGCAATCTATTTGCGCGCTCTCTTGTAAAATTCAAACGGCACGTGTACTGTACACTTGTAGAGATTAAATTGCGTCCGCAGATGCAAACTTTATGCTGGGTATCTTTCAAATGAATTACGCGTTTGTCCAAAACACTTGAATGCGTTTCTAAGTGTCAGTGTAAATGCGGTTTTAAGTAGATTAGTATTATATTTAGAATCGTTATAATTCCATTCCTAGAAAAGTCATTAATAAATTCACTCAATTTTATGAATTGTTATAGTTTACAGCTGATAATGTGCCAACACGTAAAAAACATTAAAAAATTTATATCAAGCTGGTATTTAAACCAGTTCAGAAAATATTCTACAGCATTCCTTCAATGGGTTAAGATTAGGCCTGTTCGATAATTTCGCATGTTAAAAGTACTTGTAAGTTCTTGCAACTACTTGCAAGTGCTTCTCATTTCTCTTTAACTGCACAAGTTTGTTATCGAACAGCATTCTGTAAAAGTTTGTACAAATTTGTACACACTTTTGGGTTATCGAACAGACCTATTATCCCATATGTTTTTATATTGCCGTTAGCATACCTTTTAACGAAAAACGCATGCCATTTTTTGTTTAGCAGCCTGGACTTGTTTAGAATTTACGATATTACCCTCACCTATTGTACTCACCCACTTCTCGTAGTGTTTTTATTGTTATTGTTTTTATAATTGCTGTGATGAGCTCTTGTCTTGGCAAAAACAAAAGCCACATAAACAACGTGGTAAATTATTTGATTCACATTACAATCTAAATTATTTGCCGCGAATGCATTTTCATATTCGTCATTCGCGTGTTATTGAGAGAGAGGTCTACGTGATCCAAGTAAGGCAGTCAAAATCGCCGTATAATTTTTGCACTTTCGTCACAAGAGCATTCAATTAATACATGTGTACATTGTAATATTAATAGCGAAAGTGTTCTATTTCGCATGTGAACAAGGAAGGCATTAAAATACAACAATAATTTTTAATTAGTTGTATTAACATGTGATTAGCATCATCATTTGATTTGTGAATATGGTAAATAATAAACCAAAGAACAGTTAATCACGTATGCATACCTAAACGTGGCTTAAAGAATGTTGTTGCAGTTTGTTTGTAATGAAGTTCCTTAAATCTAAGCGAAATAATAGTACGTTTACTTAAAGGGTGTAAAATAGTCGAAAAAGTTATGATATAAGTAACATTTAAAAGACCGCGGCCCATACGGTCCGTTGAGCGTCGCGTTACAACAACCACATGAAAAAGGTGTAAATGATGCCAGGTTTTTTGGAAAAACAACAATAAGGCTGCCAGATTAAAGTTAAACATCATTTAACTTTTTTGGGACAACACGTGTCACTAAACGGACCGAGGGATTAAAGCGCTCGGCACATACGGTGCGTTGTGCGTCGCGCTACAACAACCACATGAAAAATGTGTAAGTGATGCCAAGTTTTTTGAAAAACAACAATGTGGCTGACGCATTAAAGTTAAACATAATTTAACTGTTTTGGGACAACGCGTGTCCCAACGTGTCACTAAACGGACCGTATGTGCCGAGGGCTATACGGTCCATTGCGAGTCGCATTACAACAAAAGCATGAAAACTTAAAGAACAAACTTGGCTTCACTTACACATTTTTCATGTGGTTGTTGTTTTTAAAGCGCGACGTACAACAGACCGTATGTGCCGGAGCCTTAAGGCCACATGAAAAAAGTGTAAGTAGTGCCAAGTTTTTTGAAAAACAACAATATGTATGTCGCGTTAAAGTTAAACATAATTTAACGTTTTTGGGACAACGCGTGTCACTCAACGGGTGTGTAAAGCCATTGGCACATACGGTCCGTTTAGAACAAACTTGGGATCACTTAAGCACTCAGCACATCGGTCCGTTGAGTGACACTTTGTGACACTCGTTGTCCCAAAAAAGTTAAATTATGTTTAACTTTAATGCGTCAGTCACATTGTTGTTTTTCAAAAAACTTGGCATCACTTACACCATTTTCATGTGGTTGTTGTACCGCATTGCACAATGCACCGTATGTGCCGAGCGCTTAATGGCCTCGCGTTTCAACAACCACATGAAAAAAGTGTAAGTGACGCCAAGTTTTTGTTTTTGAAAAACAACAATGTGACTACCGCATAATAGTTAAACATAATTTAACTTTTTTTGGGACAACGCGTGTCACAAAGTGTCACTCAACGGACCGTATGTGCTGAGTGCTTAAGTGATCCCAAGTTTGTACTTGAAGTTGTCATGTGGACGCTTGTTGTAACGCAGTCGCGTTAAAGTTAAACATAATTTAACTTTTTTTGGGACAACGCTTGACGCGGCCTAGAGCTGGCAAAAAATCGATGGCACTATTGATAATATCGATTCTTTTTTAAAAATTCGATATCGATAGATAGTTTCGTCTAAATATCCCTAACCTAAAATCTATAGAAATTTCGCGGGTTCTCGGTTTTGTGGACGTGAGAAAGTAGTTGTGAAAAAAACAGTAGTAATATTTTGTTAAAAATAAAAAGGTTTTATTGCATTTTTGTGTCATTTTTATTAAATAAAAACAATTGTTATTATTTCTGTGAAGTACTTGTGCAAAATGTCAACAAAAGCATAGACATTTCCGCCATTTTCATTTCCAAATTAATGGTGATGACAAATTACCGATAATATTGATAGCAATCGATATTTTAAAATATTATATCGAAAATATCTAATGTTGGGAATATCGATGTTTGCCAGCTCTAATTTGGCCCTTCATTGTATCGTGGCCTTTTGAGTCCCGCGTTACAACAACCACATGAAAACACTGTAAGTACTGCCAAGTTTTCATTTTATGTGTTCATGACAATATCATTATAATAGCTTTGTTCCTTTTTACACGACAAATTTGAGCTTATTTCTCTCAGCATATCCAAAGACCTCATTCAGTGCTGTTAGTAAAGATTTGATTTTGACGTAAGCATGTTGGCAGAACTTAATCCAGTATTGGAAAGCATGTCCTTGATTTCAAGGTCCAACAACCTTTGAAAAGTTTATATGTAATAGAAAGGAAGATTGTCTTGTCGGTCTATATTTTTTTTGGAAGTGTATGACTTGATTTCCCCGCTTTGGGGATGTATTTTACAATCAAGCTCCGAAAATATTTTTCAGATGTGGAATCAATGCCTACACAGTACGATACTCTAGGGACTCTTTTAGTGGTAAAAAGCAAAACCCTCATAGCAACCTTAAACATGCAAGTTGAGGTCATTTTAGCATCCAGAAAATAATTTGTAATCTGTTTGGCAAGTTTTTATAATTACTAGATAGAGAGAGCCTAAGAAAACTATGAAAGTTTCGGATGGATTTGATTAGAAATATTATAATACGTTTTCATTTACGAATTCAACTCAATTTCAACTGTCATTTCCATTCCTCAAACGTCAAATGAAATCCAGTGTATTTCAGTTGAAATCGAGTGGATTTCGTAAATGTAAACGTAATATTAGATTTAATATGAAATGTGAAATCCGCTAGATTACAACAGAGAACCCCAAACACTTTACAGGTTCGCAGCAAAACGACACCACAATAATTATTATTCGCCCAAAGCCGAAAAACTGGAGTAATTACCAAGATCTATTTACCAGTAGTGCGATTCTTTAACTTAATTTTTGATTTGCCGACAAAAATCGGTTAAATTAAAATGCTTTTAATTTCGATAATTAACGATATTTTTAGGAAAGTTAACGACCAAAAAAAGTAGTCGATAGGAAGAGTGTTGTGGAACTCAATTAAAGTATAACATCAATTAAATTTTTTTAATGAAATCACTCTAGTGTGGACCTGGACTAACAACACACATGGGAAGCAATATTAGGTAAACCAACCCCAGGTTTTTGTTGGCAATGCAAAACTATGCGCCCAATGTTGATTCCGGAAAGCCCAAACCATAGTAGGTCTGTTGAGCACTATATTAATGTTCCTGTTCCCAAACAAAACAACCCTGAAAAGTAAATAAGCAGCACCAACTTACCATTGAAACCATGAATTTTATTAAAACCCCTTACATATATTATTTGAATTATTTCTTTTATTTCAAACTCAGTCTTTAAAAATAAGAATTACAATCTATAATAACATAAAAAATAAATACATAGTTCGTTACTTTTCTTGACATTTTCATAAATAATTATACAAATCAAAGGTATAAATAGAAAAAATGTTCAGAAAAGTTAAAATCGTTTTGTACAGTATGTACATTTCTTCTAAAATGATAGTATGTATGCATGGAAAAGTATTTAGTTTTAAAAAAGAGAAGTGCTATAATACTATATATACAAAATACAGAAACATACATACAACATTTATAAGAAAATGATAATAATAAAACTAATAAAACACTTAAAGCAGGAACATTGCGTTACAATTCATAATAATAATATGGCATTTAAATAAAATTGATAATAAATCGACTGTTTAGAATATTGGATTATTATACAATTATTACAATCGAGGTATCCGTAGCACATCATAGAGGGACAAACACATTGGCAAACTTATTATTTATCATCAGCTGATTACTTGTAAACTCCAAACAAGTATCCATATGACAGCTGTCAATTCCCAAAGGCCCATGGGTAGTCTAAAAATATATCACACATAGAGGGAAAAAAGAGAAACTGTTTAGCACGGACGAAGACAGTTAGCATAATTAAAAAAGCAACATAGAATAAACTAATAGCAGCTCTAATTATCTACAATAGAATAAAAGATATTTAGTATGGTTCATTCTTTGGATTGGCATTAAAGACATACATTAATATTAGACCAGACCCCGTAAGATTCATGCGTTTTATAGTAATACCTTGTTAAAATGGAACCAAAAAGCGTCAATAAAATCATTAAAATGTAAAACATGCATTTCAGATAAGAAAAGTAGATTTAAATAAACAAATAATACACATTTTTATAACTATCATTACAATAACAAGGAATGATTTTAAATTCACGACATATTCTTTCAATCACATAAGACATTCAATACTGTTTACATTGGCATCAAAAACATGACAATTTGGCAGAAGTCTCATTTATTTGACAGATAATCAAATGGATTGAAAACTTTAAAACCGTATTTTATTAAACCCGATTAGTGTAAATGTAACTTTTGTGTATTGTTGGTAGATGTAGTTTTGCCATTACGGAAGAAAAGGTCTCGTCACATATGTTCCGTTGAGTGTCGCGTAAACAACCACTTGAAAACTTTAAGAACAAACTTGTCATCACTTACAAGTTTTTCATGTCGTTTTTGGTTTTAACGCGCAACGCGCCCCTCAACGGACTGTATGTATTTGACCTCTATGTGCCGAGGCGTAAAGAGCGGAAACATTGCCTTGGAACACATTAATATCAAACAGATATTAGCAAAACACTCCATTAAAGTTCTAAATTCCATTGAATATCGGACAAATAAATGACGTATATATCCAAAACACCAGTTTAATGTGTCTATGTAAATTTGGTTGTAGATCAAGTGCTATTTTCGGCTTATTTTACAGTGATGAAACGGGAAATTAGGGATGTATTTGTCACAAAGGCTGATAAAATGAAAGCAAAGCAGAATGTATATGGACATTTTGGACAAAAATTAAATTGCAATTTATAATATTAAATAGGACACATGGTACATTTCTCATAAACATATAACATACAAAATTTGACAATATAGAAAAGTATATATATTTTTTTTAACATACATAAACCGATATGATTTCCAAAGATTCTGTAAAAAATTTAGTCACCTCACCATGAATCCGATTCAAACATATTTCACAGCTGCCCTTAAAGTATGAAACGACATCAACATTTTTGAAGGGAAGAATTGAGCTTTGCTTAGAACTTGACCAGAAAAAAAGATAGAAGTTGACTTTATTGGACCTTATAACTAGCGTATTCAATTAATGATTTGTGATTTAAAATTCAAATCTTGTAAGTTGACAGCCAGTATATCCGGAAAGGTCTCAGTACAATGGTTTCGTTGAGCGTCGCGTTACAATCAAATCTTCAACAAATTACAATCAACGGAGCCTTCAAGAACAAACTTGGCATCACTTACACATT
Source organism: Musca autumnalis (assembly GCF_047663935.1). Classification (NCBI taxonomy): domain Eukaryota; kingdom Metazoa; phylum Arthropoda; class Insecta; order Diptera; family Muscidae; genus Musca; species Musca autumnalis. The sequence continues at coordinate 117,053,500 of NW_027411644.1, forward strand.
TTTCATGTGGTTGTTGTTTTCGACGCTCGACGCAATTTTTAAGTCGAAGGCTTTATAAAGTGAAATATTTTGATTTGTCAAACAAATCAATATGGTCATTTCAACGACAAGAAATTCAAGTCTAAACATACAGGGGGTTTAAAAAAGAGAATACTTCATTTACCGTCAGTCCAACCTTTTATAATCAATGAGAACGGGACGCCTTTCACACAGAATTTAGTGAGTTCGATACATCAATTTTTTAACGTTGGTTAAAATTTTCAGGGTTATAATGTAAGCAAACATTTTCTATTATATTTTAGGACTATTAAAATTACTTTACTAAGGTAGACTCTACAATATCTTTGAAATAGAATTGGGCTGGACTCTTTTATATGAGGTAAGTCTCCTCTTGTTCTTTCAGGGATTTTCGTAGAAAGCAATTTTTTAGCCTTAGTTGAACCTAGGATCCTATGCGTACTCATAATAATAATTAAAAAATGCCTTTGATTTTATATTTTTTGTGTATATTTTTAAGCTTTTTATTACTTTTTCATTTTTGTGTTGTTGTTATTAATGATTTTCATTGTTATTATTGCTATTGACACAAAATATCAGAAAATCTTTCGTTTTTTAATATATATGCAAATACATATATAATAAATGTGTGGTTGTTTGTGTGTGTCGTACTAAAATTAACATTTATAGGTAGTTCTTGAGCTGTCTACATTTCTAAAAAACTAAAAATTTACAAAGTTTATATAAAATATAGGAAAAATTAAAAAGAAAACATATTCTGAGAAACTTTTATTACAATGGATGTGAACTTATAACAAATTATGTTGGTTTGTTTGTTTACATAAATAATAAAAAAATTATATTAACTAATATAACACATTAAATTACATTATTGCATTGTTGTTAGTATTGTATGTATAACTAAATATAAAGTTATTTCCAAAAATCGTTAAGTAATCTATCTGTTTGTCAATTTTTAGTTAGTTCAAAAAAGAAAAAAATCTACAAAATAAAAAAAAATAAAAAATTGGAAAATGATTTAGTTGAAGGCCTTTTTGCGGCATATTTCAATTAAAATTTCTGTATTTTTTGTTTGTTTGCCATGGTTTTGGCCCAGGTTTATTACTTTCTTCGTATTAGAAATTACTAATATTCTTATTGAGAGGCAGCGAGGTTTTCATTTTGTTCTTGTTTATTTTTTATAAGCTTACTTTTTTGTTGTTTTCTTTAATTCGAAAAAATAAATTGCATTGGACATAAATTTATCGATTTTAAATATTTTTCTTTATTTTAGTGATTATTATTATTGCATAATATTTACAATATGGCATTGAGTACATTAGACATTCTTAACAATCAGTTTATATTCCATTTATTATTTGTTTATTATTGTTTTAAGTTATTTTCATAATTTTTATTTAATAAATACTTTGCAAGTTTTGTGGTAGTGACGCTTTAAACATGTAATGTGTATGTGTGTAGATTACGTGTTAGGATTGGACTTGGATAGGGGAAGGAAGGAAATTTAATTGATTTTTTTAAATATTTATTTTTTTGTCAATGGAAATTTCGAGCTGAAACTAATTCGAGTTTAGATCTTGTATGCGTTTGTACGAAATTCAAAAAATTGATTCCGAATTTGATAGATTTTACAAAAACTTTTCATATGGCATGTACCATAAATCGAAGGGTTGCCATTTGTCGGGTTAAAATTATGAATGTGATTTCATTTTGAGTTAAATTTATGTTTGAATGATTATCGGTTCGGATTTTGAACAATTTATATTGAACAATAAAATAAATATTCAGGGATTAAAACTTATAAATCTTCATTAGCAACTAAAGTGATCGATTCATTTTATTAATGACAAACCCCGATTTCAATGTTTGTGTTGTGAAGCCTTCAATTTATTTCGTGTCTCATTCGATTCATGACATTCGTAATATAACCATCACTTTGGCACCAAGTTCACAAACATTCTACTAAGGAAATCGCACACTTAAATGCCAATCAGAATCAGACCGTTGAGTGAAGCGTTACCAACCATTTGGAAATAAGTGTCAGTGATGCCAAGTTTTTGGACAGCAAAGTTGAGGCAGCAACATAAGCTTCGTTCCAGTAAATTTTTATAAGATAAAAGTGTAAAAAGAGCAAACTGTCGAAAATGAGCTCAACATACACATTTTTCCAAAATGTACAGGAACGGAAAATTGACAGAAACGTCAACAAATCTGAAACAAATGTCAAAGTCGGCACGTGAGTCAATCAGAAGCCGGCAAAGATGTTGCATATTTTTGCTCGCCAAATTTGTCGTGTATAAAGTGTCTAAACAGAAAACTACTCAGCGCCATTTTTGTTTAAAGAGAAGTGAACATTTTGCAACTTGGTGTACTGGAACGCATTTTGGACAAAAATGTGTTATATGTGTAAAAACTGTTTAGTTCTGGAACGAAACTATAATTCAACTTTGTTTTCCGTCAACTCTTGACAAGAAATTTCACTCCACGGACCGATTATGGTTGGCTCTTTACTAATGGTATATGATGTAGTTTTCACAAATTTCATACAAATTTTCCGATATAATTTAACATTAATTTACACATTTTTACTGATTTACAATTTTATCTTCATTCGTTATCTTTGTTATCCTAACGTTGCAAAAACACTGTGGTGCCAAGTATTTTGACAACAACAAAATTAAACCACACCATGTTCCGCAACACTGGTTTTTGTGTATTTCCTCCAGATGTGATTGTGTTCCAATCTATCGTCAGCAAACAAATCATGCAGACACATAATCTGGCTTTCATCATCCAGCCCACAGGTGAAGGTAACTCCATTTCCATGATAACCAACCAATTTGTTTAATATCTCATATCAAATAAAGGCAATGCAAATTTATGAATTTTGGCAAGCTGACTGATTGACTGATGGTATTCTATACACCTTGATAACCTTAATGGCGTCAAAAGGCCCAAAGACCATAACCTCTTTAACAATTATTTTGACTTTTATAAGGAATATGTATATGAGTACGTTTACACTGCCATGTATTTTCATGATTATGGCTCCATCTTAATTTGGTTTGAGAGATGTTTGCGTACATTTTATGTCAAATGAAATCAAGATAGACCAGTTATCATGATAATAGGCGTTAGTGTAAACATGGCATAGAGAGGAAATGCGGCATGGCAAAATGGTGATGGAGTAATAGGGTGTTGGCAATGATATTTTGGGTGCATGTGATATTGGGTTAGTGTGTATATGTAAATGGGTGGCTTCTTGCAAAATTTACACAATTTTTTTTATTGGTGGTTTTCTATTCATATTTTTTCGATATATTTTAAATGCCTTATCAACAATTATACACACAGTACATAAACTATGTATTGTATCGTCTTCAAACATACATACATTTTCATATTCTTAAAAATATATATTCAACTTTGTACACTTTTTTCTGTTTTTTTTTCTCTTATTTATAGAATATTATTCATTGTATAACATTAACAATTATTTACACAACAAATCTTGTTTTCCGGCAATTCCTTAGTAACTTTATGAAAAAGAAATCGTAATCGAAAATGCAACTCTGATTTTGAAAATTGTATTAAAATAAAAAAGTAGTCTACTAAAATACAAAAAAAAAACAACTTAAATTTTGACAAACCGAAAAATGTTGTTAACAATTAAAGAAAAAATAGGAACGAAAGTTTTTTTAAAGCCAAATTCATACAATAAAAAAATTAAGGAAAACAAAATGAAGTCTAATTCAAATTCTTTTAATTATATTTATGTATAAAATAAATAAATTAATTTACCAAATAATAAGTATTAGATAAATAAACAAAAAAAAAAACGAAAAATAACTAAAAAATATGAGGAAAATTTATTATAAATTAATTGTGTATACATATGTATGTAATAATTATAAGTAGGTAGGTGGTAATAATAAGGAGGATGTAAAACTCACACATCAAGCTGGTCGTAATACAGGAAGTCATCGGCGCCCCCTGTTAAGGGGGGATTCGCCACATCAGCTTCGGCATGAGGCATATGACTGCTACTCGAGACGAACGAATCGTCTTCATAACTGGCATCTTCATCACCATCACCAGTATAGCCATCATCGTCATCTTCATTGTCATCCACTGCCGCTGAGGTGTCTTCTGATGACACTTCCATGGAGTCCTCCATGGAATTGGAGTATCTTACATTGCGTTGTTCACGATCACCACGATCACTGGTACTTTCGGCATGTGGATCGTAGGTATCGAAGAGAGTAGATGAGGGTGTTAGTGATGAGGTTTCCCAATAACTTGACTCAAGTGTTGAGGTAGAGGGACTTGTAGAGGTTCTTTCGGTTGTCGATGTGGTAGTTTTTTGTTGTTTCTTATTTTTGCCATTGACACCAGGTCCGCCACCACCACCGCCGCCTGCTCCTCCACCCCGTTTGGGATTCTTTTGTTTAACCTTCTTCTGGCCACCACCACCACCGTTGCCGCCATTTGGTTTAGCTGACTGACGACCACCCGTCGCTGTACCACCGCCTAGGCCTCCACTTAGCTTTTTGCCTCTTCTATTGTTGGGGCCCAAGCCATCAGTACCAAGACCGTTCTTGTTACGACCCTCTCCAGGAGGACGTTTGTTTTTGGCACCCTGCTTCTTGGGACCCTTCTTTTTGCACATGGGCGGCAATACGATATCTGTGATACCCTGCTGCTGTTGCTGCAGCATCAGTTCCCTGCACCTTTTCTGTCTGCCTGGCTTTTGCAATGCCTGTGGCCTACGCTGGCAATTGTGCTCCTCTTCATTTTCATAGGGTCGACATTTGCGTAACTTTTTCCCTCTGCCTTTCGCAGGCGGACTACCACTACTACTATTGTTAGTTGTTGATGTTTTGCTATTACTACTACTATTGCTAATATGGCCATTATTTTGACTATTGCTAATACTACTCTGGCTATTGTTACTACTACTATGTTGATTTGTTTCTGGTTTGTTGTTGCTATTGCTATTTCTAACATTTGAACTAGAACTATTGCTTAATTTAGTTTTATCATTGGCAGCAGGAACGTTGTTCAATAATTGGCCACTATTGCTATTGCCTAGACTAGTACTACTGCTACTATTTAAATTATTCTTATTTTTACTATTACTAGCTGCATTATGACTATTGCTATTACTATTGCTATTACTACCGCTACTACTACTGTTTGGATTGCACTTCGGATGTGCTTTGAAGTTTTTACTATCGATCAGTTCGATCAATGGTTTGCCAGTATCACAGAGTTGACGTATGCCATGTTTTATGCGATTTGCCCCGAAATTCTTTGCAATCAGCTGTTCGACACGTTCTTGCGGCACCGATTCGGTTATGGCATTCGTATAGGTCGCCAGTTTGCCCAGCGAACGGGTGGGTGGTATTTGCAGTTTTCTCGGTTCACCGTGGCGATTCAATGCCAAATAGTATTTTCGCCTTGAATTCGAGTTGTATGTCGACGAATAGGTGTTGTAGTTGTGCTGTTCCATGTTTTCATTGAAGACACAGTCGTCGGTGAACTCTTTCTGTAACGAGAAACTATAGTAAGTTATTTGGTTATTTTTTAATTTTTTTGTTTAGTGTTAAACAAAAAAACGGCAACAAAAAGAAACTACTAAACAAAAACAGGAAAATAAAATGGGGGCTTTGTTAGTACAAATTAGGGAATAATGAAATAAAAAGAAAATAAAATATTACGCTCTCCATCTTCCTCGTCAAAACCTAATCTACGAAAACAGAATGATTTAATTGAGAATTATTCTTCCTATTCTAGGAATATATTTCAAATTAAATCGTACTCCCTGTTAACGTTAGAGCTTCATGCCGAGTTGTTTGATTTATTTGACGTACATTCAATGTATTTGACAGTTCAAACTCACAGGATTATCTACCACAATTGCTTCACAAGAACCACACCAAAACCTCAAGAAATAAACTTGGCATCACTTGTGATATTTTTATGTGATTGTCGTTTTAAAGCCAAGTTTTTCTTTAAAGCTTTGTTCCCGCACTTTTTAATAGTAAAACTCGTAAAAGAGAAAAAGAGAGAAAAATTGTTCTGGAAAAAAATGTCAAAGTCGGCATATCAGCCAATAAGACGCCGGCAATCATGTTACTATTTTTACACGCTCAAATTTGTTGAGTAAAAAGTTTTTAAAGAGAGCATCATTCAGCGCCATTTTTGTTTAAAGAGAAGTGAACATTTTACAACTTTTTTTGTGTACGGGAACGGTTTTTCGCGTAAAATGTGTAAAAGTCGTGAAAATTGTAAAAACTTTTTAGTTCTGGAACAAAGCTTAAGTTTTGGTGTGTATAGACAATGCGTGATTTAGCAAATTTGAGTTGTCATTTTCATACAAAATATGTCAAATAAATCGAGATAATGCACTAAAGCCGAAACGCATCCAACGTTTGAGTAATGCTTTGCGTCATTTCTGCTAAAAGAATAAAGAAAAAATCAAACTTGGCACCACATTGTCTTTTATTCTTCTACCAGAAATAAGTCTGTCTGGTTACCCCAAAATTTGTACCAACTTGTACCAATTGTTGCTGGAAGTCGTCTGTTAACGCAAAAAGTCAGCGAAAGAGAGCGATTCGAGAGAGACATTTTGACAGTTCTTTCACTGAGAGCTTGCAAATTCTTGCTGGACAAATTTCTTCTAGCAAGCACTTGCACTCTTCTTCTTCCTGAAAACAATCAATCATCTGTTTTAAATTTTTCGTTGATTTATGTTTGTGAATATTAAAAACATTTTTATTGTGGAAATAGCAAGCCTAATTGTATTGCTTTTTTGGAGAACAAAGTTGCAAAGTGGGAAAATCCTTTTTTGGGTCATTTTCTTTTTTATTTTTAACAAAATACAACATTTTTGCTTCCTTTGGTTCCTTCATTGGCGGACAAACTGTTCTGTTTTGGCAAGTCAGCTGACTGCTTGCTGGTTTCTGCTGGGAAGCTGTCTGTTTACTTTTTACAATTTTCGAGCAAAAGAGAATAAAAACTCCTTACTCTCTGAGAAAGTTCTTGCTGGTCAATTCTTGCTGGGAAAGTAACCAGACAGACTTAATGACGCAAAACTTTTCTCAAACATTGGTTGTGTTTTCAGCTTAAATGATCAAATAAGTGTATAGTCTCAACCACGGTAGAATAATTACAGATAGGTCACAGCTAACAGCTGATTACAATTTGTTTCTTATTATGGCCTATTCTGTCAAAAGCAGGGTTGACATTTTTTATTGTTGTCGACATTATGCAATAATAAAGGTAGATGCATCGGTGAATGGTTCCAAAAAAACGGGGTCAATGATCAGTTATTTCTGACGTAACGACTTCTATTTTGCCATGATGTGATAATTGTGACGTGACGCTCAAAAAGTGCAACCAAGTTTTCTATCTGTAACACAATTTACACTGCCGCCCAAGGATTGTTCAAGAAATATAAAGAAGTGTGAATCGCACATAATCGTAATATGAAGAAAAATAAACTCATTTACATTAATTTTAAAAATTGAAACAAACATTTTGCAAATTGAAACACATAGAATGTATATTTTTAGAAACTCATTAAAATGTAAAGAGAATGCATTAAGTTTTATATTTGCTAAAGAAGATACAATAACATAATGCATGCAAAAAAATTGAGGGAAGGAAGTAAATATAGATTGGTTTTGTTTTGCATGAACCAATTCTGTCGTCGCATGTCACACCATGGCGCAAAATCCTAAAAAAAATCAAAGAAAATATTTTTTTTGGCAAATTTTCACACTACCAAAACGCAACAAGAAGTCAAAGTAAACCAAACAAACAAATAAACAATAAAATCGATCGGATATTGCCGATCGACTAACTGGCTGATGTGATAAAAATATGCAAGTTGACACACAGTCAATGTTGTGTATTTGCTTGGTGACAAACCGTGATGGACAATAAATAAATTTTTGTTTATTTTGAAATCTGTCCCACTGTGATGGGAGAAATATTATTAAAAATAAACAATTCTAGTTTTTTATTTAGTAAAAGTTTACGCAGATTTTTTATTTTGTCTGAACAATTGTCAGCTGGTGTGTTGGCAACACTTGGGGAAATGTAGACACCTGTTGGGAACTTATTGTAATTTATCGAATGTTTTTCATTATAACTAAAAATATACATCATACGACAAATTTTTATTACGAAAATCAATCACTACTGCCAAATTCAACCTGATGGTATTGTAAAATTTGCGTATGCACGCCGCAGATGATGCATAAGTTTTACAGGATATAAATACATATGTATGTGCTAATACACTCATGAGGCCAGAAAAGAAAATGTCTTTAGGCATTGTGATATTTGTATAAATTTAAAAAAAAAAAAACTATTTTGAAAATAAATAAAATAATGTCAAATAATTGTTTGCAAAGCTTAAATGTAAATGCTGGTCAACCTCAGACTTCTCTTTATTGTAAAACCAAGTAATGCAACTTATTTTCCAAAATAACCACTGGTCAGGGTACAAAAACAATAGAAAACTATGTCAATTGTTAAATCCAACCAACACACACAGCTAATGGTACTTTATTTTTTGTCGCACAAATCATTTAAGTGATAGCATCTATTTTCGAATAATGTCATTTTGTCTTTTGGGTTGTAGCACCACCATCAAGTAAAATCATACCACCACAAAAAGGAAAACAAACAAAACTGCACTTTTCAATTGGCCATTTGCCCAATAATTTTGCTGTTTGCATTTTCCTACTTTTAAGTACCAATTTTTGTTTTTCTCTACTTATTTTCTGTTTCGTGTTTCGTGTAATATAAAACAAAAATTAAGTGGATAATATTATTTGATAACTATTATCTCCTGCTTTTCTTGGCAAAGCAGCCATCGCAATGAAATATTTTTCCTTTATGTATTTTTTTTTGTGGAAAATTAAGATCAAATCTCTTTAAATGTGCCACAAGAATCATATCTTTTCAGATTTTCTCGTTTACTGTAAAAAAAAACAAACAAAAATGTTTTTATGACTTGTTGAATGAAATGTGGTGATCAGTACAATGCAAAATACCTTAGTCGTTTACAAGAAGTTGCTGAACTTGTACAAATTTGTACAAATTATTGAGTAAACGAACACACCTATTGTGAACAAATTTTGACACATGCTAATACTCCGGTTACACTATTGAAGGTTAACCCACTGGGTTTAATAGATCCAGTGGATTAATCGTTGCTGGTTACACTTAGCTTTTCGACGATATAAACTGTCAGCTGATGATTGTTTACGTATACATACAAAATAACTAATAAAGTCGTGTGTTACACTTTTACAATTTCTCGTATGAGATATCGTCCCCTCTTTGTTCATTTTGGTATATTTTACACACAGGGATACAGTATTGTATCATGGCATCAAGCGTACTTTTTGTTAAAAAAGTGTCTAATGAAAAAAATAAATAATTTTATGATTTTCAAATAACTTTAGATTTATAAACTCCATAAAATCTCATGCGACTAATCGTAAACGTGTAAAACACGACAAACTCTGTTGCAAAAACAGTTGCAATTTTTGGTACTTTTTGAGTAGAGTTGGGTTTTTTGCACAAATACCGAATACAACACTGTATTTTTGGTGGATTTGTGCCGGATTTAAAATAAACCCAGCCGTGAGAGGATTTAATTTTTGTCTGGCATGAAGTGGGTTAACCCGGCAAAAAGCTGTAGTGTAACCGTGCTATAAGATTCATTGAACACCTTCTACTTGCTCCATGATTAGTTCACGATCATACAGGTACTCGCATCTGACCAGCTGATCGTACTGCGAGCTGTCAAACTCGATTTACTTTTTTAAAATAACATTTCTAAATTAAGAAGTAATGAATTTGTTGAGTTATTCGTTTATTAAAATTTTCCGAATAAAATTGTGTTAAAAAATTGTAAAAATCGTTTTATTTTTTCAAAATATTTTTGTCATTTCGTAGTATTTAGGGCAAATACGTAATTTATTTGAGAGATATTCTATGGAATTGACAACTAAAAGGACGCATTGTTATAAACACCTGTTAGATGTAAGTGCAGCTTTTATTTTGAGGCCTTAAGCGATGCCAAGTTATTTGACAGCAACGATCGTTGCTCTTCATTTATTTCTAGGATTTCGTAAATCATATAAAGTGCGCATTTAAATTAGACAAAAGGGCTCGGCACATACGGTCCGTTTAGTTTCGCGGTACAACAACCACATGATAACTTCAAGAAACTTGGCAGCACTTTGTCTTTTATTCATCTACCAGAAACTTGGCAGCACTTTGTCTTTTATTCATCTACCAGTAGTGGGATTCTGTAACTCATTTTTGCTGTTACCGACAAAAATCGGTAAAATTAAATCGCAAAATTATGACTAAAAACATAAAGAAAAGTTGGCATCACTGTTTGTGTCGGTAGAGGCTAGCGACTACTTTTTATCCATCGTTAACTTACCGAACATTTTCGTTAATAATCGAAATTATAAGCATTTTAATTTTACCGACAATTATCGATAACAGCAAAAATGAGTTACAGAATCCCACTACAGATATGACACAAAACTTTACTCAAACATTGGATGTATCTCTTATGTTACACGCTAAAACTTTCATACGAAACTTTCCCAAAAGTAATTTTATGAAATTACTATAATGGGAAACTCGACCTAAGAACGCCAAAATAATGGGAACGTTTAGTATGAAAGTTTCAGCGTGTAACATAAGAGTATTTTCTGCTTTATTGCCATTATTTAAACGAAATTGAGCAAGCTTATACCCCGGTTACACATAACCGAATTAACCCAGTGTGTTTGGATTTAAAATGTCAATTCCATAGCGCAAACGTCAAATAAATCCTCTCGAAGTGGGTTAACCCGGCAAAAAACTCTAGTGTAACCGTACTATTACGTACTATAAAGTGTTTTTTTTTTTTTTTTTTTTTTTTTGTCAAGACTCCTATGCAAGGTATTTTCAACAGGTCTCGTAAGGAATACAACAACTCTATTTTGTTTGAAAAATCCTTAAAACAGTCTTATGGCAGTTTGTTTACTTTTTCATACAATTATTCACAAGCTGAATTCATTTTTCATTCAATGAAACCAGTCGAGGCATGATTTAATTTTGTGTGGCAAATCATAAAAAAATTGACCGGATGAAGTAGATTAACCCGGTAAACACTATAATATAAACATGTTATTTTTTGCCTAAGAACATTTTTATTGAAAGCGTGAGCTAAATGGAAAAAATACGCTTAACTTTGTCCATCTCTAAATTTAAACCGTATCCAATAAACCAATGTTTAAAATTTTTTGGTTAAACTCTATGCCACAACTAACAATTTTCATTCAAATTGTCAACAACTTTCCCTCCTCTCCCATCTCTATAAACCCAAAACACACACAATTTTAAAAGAACATCTGATGCGAATCTTACTCTAGGGAACGATTTGAATTGAATTGTCCTACGCCAGAAAAATACAAACTGAAGTTTTTATAGAGAAACCAATTTTTTAATTTAACGCTTGGCTGCCACAAAAATTTGTTGCAGTTTATAGCAAATTATGAACTGACAAACATATAATCAGGAACTTCTGCGTGGCTGAAAATGATGAAAACAAACAACCCTGGAAAAACAAACTAGAAGACTATTTTCAATTTAAAAATAGACCATAGAGAACAAACTAGTCAGGCATGACAGCCATAGAAGTACTAAATACGACACATTTAGGGTAAGATGTGTCACTATTATAGAAAACAAAAACAAATAGTGCAAAGTCGCCTCTTCCTCTTACAACTCGACCGGGTCCCCATATGGCAGCAGTCAGGCATTCTTTTGGGAGTAGAACATTAAAGTTAGTGAGGAGAGCATGTGAAATATTTTTGCTGACAGTTTTATATGTCAAATCAATGTTGACAACTTTATTGTTCATAAAGTATGTAATGCGGCTGGAGAAGAAAAAAAAACAGAATATTTAAGCCCATAATCCCAGCCTCTAATAAACCCCCTACATTTCTGCTTATTATGAACACAATTGTCGCCAGTAGTAGGAATAACACGAAAACGAAATGACATTATATTTAGCGAAACTATTTTAATTTCCAAGAATGTAAATTTATGTGAAGCTTTTTTTACAGTTGTATTTTTCTACAAAATAAATGTATGCGCCGGTTCTCACTTGGTTGTTATGCTAAAAATTTAGTGAGGGAACCGCTTTATGACAGCTACACAAACTGAAATTATTACACATATTTAAACATTAAACCAAGCATTTAGAAATATGTGTGTCTTTTTATTACAAAAAATTACATTAATTTTCAAAATCAGTTTAATTAGATTTCTAGATTCTAGTGCTTGGTAAAGGAAACACTAACGAACGCAGTTGAGTCATGATGACTATGAAAAAATCCAATTTTAGTTATAGCGCCCCTGCTAAAATAAGTTCGTTTTTTGTAGAATTTTATAGCATAGAGGTGAAATAACTTTGTCCCAATGTGGCAAATTGTCTGTCTGGTAGACCGAGACGTAAAACAATTTTAATTGACTGTCAAAGAAATTGGTTCAATGTTGTTAATTGTTTGTGATTTTTTGAATTGCAATGAACTTGGAAGTGCACTGAACAATAGAAATTGTAGACATCACAGAAGGGGCAGTGACTCAGTATAGGTTTTAAGATACATTTATAAAAGAAACTGTAGTCACATACATTTTTCAGAATTTAGTTAAAGAAGCTACAGACTTATGTTCCAATATTCATGAAAATAATACAAAACGCATCGATGTTAAGCGGCTGTTTTGCTTTCATGTCACCAAAGATTACTGAATATTATCACAACTGGAAATCTTTTTTCAACACAATTGCTTGTGCAACAATTGACAAGGGCATTTCTTTTCGCTTTGCCGCATTTTTGCCGCTCTTATTGTTTAGCGCCGATTTCACTCCTAGTACACCTGTCACAAATGTCACATAAATATCAATACTTTATTGACTTCTCACACCTATTTTGACATCATCAATGTTACAGCTCATGCTGTTATCGATCTCAGTTTTTGTTATTTTTGCTTCTCAACTGTTTGCTACACGATGGCGTCTCAGATATGAAAAGATTCTGTGATAATGAGCCATTTTATCGTTTGATCTATGTAATGGGCTACCATTTAAAGGATCACACACACGCACACGCTTTGTTTGAAGTGTCAGAAATGGAATAAAGGGTGGTAGAGATTGGGATAAAAGTGTTAGTTATTTCTAAATCTGCTCTAAATATAAAAGCCTTTTTATATTAGCACAAAAATCGTCATTTACCATACAAACATAAATACGTCATTTATTCTAAACAACACACGAAAACACCATACTATTACAAGCAACACTGTTTTTTTGTCATAAACTATCGAAAAATGTATATAAAGAAAAACCAAAATCCTCCAACAATAACAAAAGCAAAAACAAATTATCAAAAAAAACTTGCAAAATTTATGTTTTTTTGTTTTTGAATTAAATCAGATTAGGACGCAAAAAGCATATGTAAATAGACTACATTTATTTCTAGGATTTCGTAAAACGAAATCATATAATGTGTCAATGTAAAAGACTTTAAATTATATTGTTTTAATGCGACTATGTATTAAATTAGCTTTGTTCCTTTACTTTTTTAAAACTAAAGAAACGGAAAAATTGTAGATCTGGTAGAAATGTCAAAAAGAAACAATTTCACCGTTTTTAATTTTTTTTTTGTCAGCGATCCCTTTTTTCATTTGTTTTTGTTAATTTTTTTCTTCATTGCCAAATATTCGTCAAACAAATCCCGAAGAAATTGTAGAAGATAAAGCCATCTTTGTTCTCTCTCTTAAAAATTTCTTCCGGTGTTACCACTTTTTGGGGATAAGGAACGCTTTGCGCGTTAAAAATGGTAACCTTAGGTAAGTAAAGGAACACAAGTATTATATATGTATTACAGGAGTTTTCACTTAGCTGAGTTTTGGCTTTTGCTGCCCAGTTTCATTTTTTTTATTTAAGATAACTGCATTTTTGGCTTACGTGCGCAAAAATGTCTGCAATTTTTCAATGCGCAGGTAAGCGAAAACTACTGTATATCAATAACTAGAATACGAAACCCTGAAATATACTTAAACCTTATTTACACTTGCACATAAAACCAGTATTTTGAAATACGTTATTTATTTGACAGATTGAATAACTGAATTTACAACTTAAATGACGCATGTTTTATAAAACCTGTTAAATGTAAATTTGGCTTTATTTTAAGATGATTTCAAACATGGGACAATAATCAATATTTGTATGACAAATAAAGGTAAATTATGCTAAATTTGGCAAAAACTATGTTTGCGTATACGTCAAATGAAAACTCATCTGAAATCGATTGGATTTCATTTGACGTTTGAGCAAAGGAATTGACAGTTGAAATCGAGTGGATTTCGTAAATGTAAACATAGTAAAAAACTCTAAAAAAAACCTTTAAAATGTTACTCATTACTAAATCAATGAAACGGCGTTTGCATTAGAGTTTTTTGCCGGGTTAACCTTCTTTATGATGATTTGTTGGACGTTTGCGGTATGGAATGAAGCCCAGTGGGTTTATTAAATCCGGTTGAGTGCAAACGGGGTGTAAAAAATACATAAGTCATATTGTGTTATAACAATAGTTAATGTCCCAGAAGACATGCGTTACATGATCAAAGCAGCTGCATTTGTTGTAAAAAAAACTTTTTTCGTTATTTATTTCCTATTTTCCCTCCTGGTACTAACAAAACCCAAGTACTATTAAATAAGTTACTAATAATAAAATAAATATATCACACGTTCTTTTGTTTTGCTGACATTGAAGTAAATGTAATATCTGTTTTAAAACCATAATTCAGGTAATCCAACGTGTCATATTAAACGGTCCACAAAAAATGTGAAAACAAATGAAATATTGTTTTTTTTTAGCAAAAACATGATCATTTTACACAAAAGCAACAAATTCAACCCTCAAGTGGTGTATTTGTTAAACAATAATTACACACTTACTAAAATATCCTTGAAACCAAATGGCCGTAATAAAGAACCCCATGTGTGTGTGTCCTTGTGGAAATGTTGCCTTTTATGTTTGGCTGTCTTAAAACGGCAGTGGTGATAAGTAATGTCATCGTCACATCATTGGCGTCGGAAATTGTTCAAAAGGATTTCTTTGTTTTTCACCAAAGCCACTTACCCTTGTCAATTGTATGTTAGAAGGGGGTTGGACGCCGAATTGTGTAACCTGATTAAAAAAAAAACAAATACTTAACCGAATAACGAAAAGGGTATCCTGTTGTGAGGCATTGTTTTAAAGGGAAGTGTCCCTTATTGCCCCTCCCATTTGAAAACACTTGTTGAGATTGCATCAAACTACATATTTGCACATTTCGTTATTGAAAACATGCCAAAAAGGCGCCAATGATGTTCTCTCAATGTGTAAATGTTTGTGTTTTAAATGTTTTAAGTTTTATTGCTTTTCATCGTGTTGTGTTGTTAATTAATATTGAACTAAAAGGCGGCTTATGGTTTTCATAAATTTCCAACATGTGTCACCGAAACATTATGAGAGATATTCTGAGAACCACATAAATGGCCATAATAGACCGCCCATTGTTTTTCCTTTACCCTTTCTGTTTGTGGTCTCTGATTCGTTCAAATACCTCACACAACGTCATACAACATAAATATTTGGAACAATTATCTCAGCAATTACCATTGGACATAAGAATACATAATTAATGTTATGGCTGGCTTGGCATTCATTTAGTTCTGGTCGAAAGGAATTTCAATTCAACAAACCTGAACCCATGCCATCATCATTACCACTATCGCCATTATCCTGTCAAGATGATAGGGCTTTTCGGAAACGCTTAACTATTGAAAATTATGAGACTATTTTCAAAACAAAGGCAGACGACAGGCGTCAAAATTATTTCAATCGTTTTGTGGTGTGGTTTTTGTGGAAAGGCCTGAGATGTTAAATGCATTATGAAAATATTTGTTTATTTTGTGGTCATAGCTTTTAGAAATCTTTTTTTGGGTGAGATTAGTTGGCTGGTTGCTTGGTTATTCATAACCTTTCCCAATCATCACACACGCACCCAAGTGGCCCAGAGACAATCACATTCTTATTAAGACCTGTTCCTGACTTAATAAGAATTTTATTATATTGCGCCTAAAGGTTGCAAGCGCACGAACAAAGTGGCCAAGTGGCGCCACATGCCTTTTGACTTTCGTCAAAGCGTGTTATCTAACGTGTTTCAATTTGTTTTCGTCTCTTCCTAACTAAATTAACAACAAAACAGAAAACCGAGTTTTGTTTGGTGGTCGCGATAAGATTTCGGCCCCGTTTTCCTCATCCGGGCAATTGTTTTTTAATTAAGTTGTGGTTAAATCTTTCTAACAAATGTATTAAAGAATAAATTAAAAGATCGTAGCTTTAATAGGCTTATGAGCACGCATTTGATTGACACCGACTGTCTTGTCTGTTATGTTAAAAGGCTAATGAAGATGGAAATTGTTTACATAATTTTCCTAATATGATGGGAATGAATGAATGTACATTGCGCGTCCGTCTGATATGACGATGTGATGCGTTATGGAATTTTCAAGATCAAAAGCGTTTTTGGTATAGTTTTTATTGCCGAAGGTTTTTTTGGGAAAGATAGAGAGCAAATTATACTAACATTCTGATATTTTTATTGGTTATAATAAATGTTGAACTAGATCAAGTAAGTGTAATCTTCACAATAGGAATTTTATTATAGAGGCATTTGAATAAAGACACTGTGTACTTACCGAGCCATAAACAGCACCACATGGATCCATGCATAAATACAGGCAAGTGGCAACGCCTTGAACTTTGATACGCCCCACGTCGACAGTAGAACGTTGTAGTATTGCTGGAATGTCAAAAAAAGATGAAGGAAATCAGTTAGTTCTATGAATACACATAAGCCTAAAACTAATTTACATTTGAACCTAAAACAAGTATTTGGGGGCAATTAAGTTTGGGCTTAGACTATACGCTTATACGATGATTAAGTACATTATCTCGATTTACTAGACATATATTGTATAAAACTGACAACTTAAATCCTCTGGATTTGCATAGTCTAATCCATTTTTTTTAACCTGCTCGATGTAAGCATAGTCTAATCCATTTTTTTTAAACCAGCTCGATGTAAGCATAGTCTAATACATTTTTTTTAAAACCTGCGCGATGTAAATGCGGTTTATTTACATACGCATTTTATTTCGTTTTGCGATATCCTATATATAGCTCTGTTTCTTTACTTGCAAGAATCTTCAAATTTTATCACTTTTTACTCGAAAGGCGTTCTCTTACTTCAGATACCATACAATTCATATGAGGGCAGTTCACAACTTTTGCTACTTTTGCCACTCTTACCATTTTTAAAAGGAACAGACCAATAAATGGAATGCATTTACATCGCATTTTGTCTGTAGCATGCATCAATAGGCTAACGCCATGTTTACAATAAACGGCGTTTACATACATATCGCTAATTTACTCAAAGTGACATAACTCAAAAAATGCGTTTTCTGAGTTAGCAATTTCTATTCTTTCTACGACTTTTTCTTTATCTTGTGTCAAATTTTCATGCTGGTATCTCTCATGCTCATTTACTACGAGTTTCGCATAATTCCACCCAAAAGTTTTTTGAGTTTATGAAGCACTAAAACACATCAAATCATGCTTGATCATGCACAGAAATTTAGCACTGATATCTGGCTGCAAAGTATGGTCCAAGTAGTTATTTTAGTTTTAGTGTAATAATCGTTTTAAGTTGAGAAGTCAAATTTCAATCGCCAACTTAAAACTTGTTTTTCTCGAAACTTTATTTTTGGAGATGTGTCACTCTTTGAGTAAATGAGCGATATGTCAAATACGCAATGGAATTGGGTTAATTAAATACGGTTAAGTGCAAACGGGGTATTAGAGCTTTTTGACGTTTACGCAATGGATTTGACAAGTGAAACCTCCTTAAATAAATCCAATTAAATGTAAACGTGCTGTAAGTTTTCTGAATTTCAACTTTTGCTGATTGGAGAAAATTATAAAGCAATTCAGTTTCGGTCATTTAAATATTATTACAGATATAATTAATGGCAAATGATTGTTTTATACTTTTTCTATAGTAGACATTATTATGTGTGTTCCCGTACTTTTTTAATGGTAAAAGTAGTAAAAGAGCGAACTTTGAAAAGTATATACACATACAACTTTATTCAAAAAGTACGGGAACGGAAAAATGGAAAAAACGTAAAAAAAACTGAAACAAATGTCAAAGTCGATCTACCAGCCGAAGCCGCTGCTGGCGGCAACAATGTTACTATTTTTTACACGCTCAAATTTTGTCGAGTAAAAAGTTTTTTAAGAGAGCGTCATTCAGAGCCATTTTTGTTTAAAGAGATGTGAACATTTTACAACTTTTTTGTGTACGGGAACGGGTTTTCGTGTAAATTGTGTAAAAGTGGTAAAAAGTTTTTACAATTTTTACGACTTTTACACATTTTACCCGAAAAACCGTTCCCGTACACAAAAAAAGTTGTAAAATGTTCACTTCCCCTTAAACAAAAATGGCGCTCTCTTTAAAAACTTTTTGCTCGACAAATTTGAGCTTGTAAAAAAATAGTAACATGGTTGCCGGCGTTTGATTGGCTGATACCCCGAATTTGACATTTGTTCCAGTTTTTTTACGTATTTTCCATTTTTCCGTTCCCGAACTATCCCAAAAACTTTTGTGTGAGAAAAAAAATTTGACAGTTCTCTCTTTTACGAGCTTTACTATTACAAAGTACGGGAACAAAGCTATGATTTATGTGGATTTTATTTTTCCATTTCAACTCAAAATATAAAATTAAATTTTCTTCGTTGATCCCTTAATAAAAATATCTCTCTAAACTTGAACTTGACTGTCGAGTACCAGGAATTCTTTTTTAAAGAAACACCTGATATAAAATAACCAGATTTTCTCAATGAACAGCTGATGGAAATATCACCACTTGCTCAATTTCAATCTGAGACATATAAACCCATTTAAAAAATATGCGGTCGCTTTGTGGCCAAACATAAAAGTGCGACAGACAGACAAGATGTATGTTTTATGATCTGTGCAGCAAAAATGACAAAGTAAAATAACCCAGCAAAATGTTCGATGCCAAAGATGCTATTCAATCATTGGTGCAAGTGATCTAGTATGTCATCTTTTTAACATCTTCATCGATGGATTTTATATGAGCTTGGACCCCAAAAAGATGCTATTCATTTTTGGATCCAAAGCATGTCATTTACACCAATGCGTTGACATGTCATTTTCACCAAAGCTTGGCATGTCATTTTCACCAACTCTTTGCAATGACATTATGATTAGGACGAAAGTTTTAACAACGTTCGTTGTGATTTCGAGTCTCCGACAACATCAAACCTATTTTAAATAATTAATCTTATATAGAAAAATGTGTATAAATAAAAACACAAAATTCATATCTATTGAATCGATGGGTTCAAATGTTGATGAAAAGATCGGATCTTTCACGACTTCCTTTGCATGGGTTCAAATGCTGATGAAAAGATCGGATCTTCCACGACTTCCTTTGGATGGGTTCAAATGCTAATGAAAAGATCGGATCTTTCACGACTTTCTTTGAACAAATGCAAAAGATGCCATGAAATCACGTCATCGTATAGAACCCCTCCTTCAAATTTTGCTGGGAAGTATTGTATCAACAGAGTGTGTGTGCTTTTGAACAGCAACTAACGCAGTATTTGGTCGGAGGCAATAAGCTCGGTTAACTGCATTTTACCCGAAAAACCGTTCCCGTACACAAAAAAAGTTGTAAAATGTTCACTTCCCCTTAAACAAAAATGGCGCTCTCTTTAAAAACTTTTTGCTCGACAAATTTGAGCTTGTAAAAAAATAGTAACATGGTTGCCGGCGTTTGATTGGCTGATACCCCGAATTTGACATTTGTTCCAGTTTTTTTACGTATTTTCCATTTTTCCGTTCCCGAACTATCCCAAAAACTTTTGTGTGAGAAAAAAAATTTGACAGTTCTCTCTTTTACGAGCTTTACTATTACAAAGTACGGGAACAAAGCTATGATTTATGTGGATTTTATTTTTCCATTTCAACTCAAAATATAAAATTAAATTTTCTTCGTTGATCCCTTAATAAAAATATCTCTCTAAACTTGAACTTGACTGTCGAGTACCAGGAATTCTTTTTTAAAGAAACACCTGATATAAAATAACCAGATTTTCTCAATGAACAGCTGATGGAAATATCACCACTTGCTCAATTTCAATCTGAGACATATAAACCCATTTAAAAAATATGCGGTCGCTTTGTGGCCAAACATAAAAGTGCGACAGACAGACAAGATGTATGTTTTATGATCTGTGCAGCAAAAATGACAAAGTAAAATAACCCAGCAAAATGTTCGATGCCAAAGATGCTATTCAATCATTGGTGCAAGTGATCTAGTATGTCATCTTTTTAACATCTTCATCGATGGATTTTATATGAGCTTGGACCCCAAAAAGATGCTATTCATTTTTGGATCCAAAGCATGTCATTTACACCAATGCGTTGACATGTCATTTTCACCAAAGCTTGGCATGTCATTTTCACCAACTCTTTGCAATGACATTATGATTAGGACGAAAGTTTTAACAACGTTCGTTGTGATTTCGAGTCTCCGACAACATCAAACCTATTTTAAATAATTAATCTTATATAGAAAAATGTGTATAAATAAAAACACAAAATTCATATCTATTGAATCGATGGGTTCAAATGTTGATGAAAAGATCGGATCTTTCACGACTTCCTTTGCATGGGTTCAAATGCTGATGAAAAGATCGGATCTTCCACGACTTCCTTTGGATGGGTTCAAATGCTAATGAAAAGATCGGATCTTTCACGACTTTCTTTGAACAAATGCAAAAGATGCCATGAAATCACGTCATCGTATAGAACCCCTCCTTCAAATTTTGCTGGGAAGTATTGTATCAACAGAGTGTGTGTGCTTTTGAACAGCAACTAACGCAGTATTTGGTCGGAGGCAATAAGCTCGGTTAACTGCATATTGTAGATTGTAATTGAATGGAACAATGATCGACATAACTACCATGTGACCACCGATCGATTGACCATTATTAAGAAATGGACCTCAAACATATAAACCAAAAATAAGTTCATGCCATGTGCAGCAATGTGTTTTATGTTGTTTGTATTTTTCCAGTCATATGGTTGGTTGGCTGGCTACCACTTTAATTTAAATTGTCGTCCACAACAAATAAAAAATTTAAATTTTTTTGTCATCTCAGGCTTTTGGCTGATGGTGGCCAATTTTTGGTTTGCATTCAACGGCCATAAACGGGTTTTCATACCATGTAAACATGCTGAGGAAAACGATATGCGAAATATCAAAAAAAAAGAGAAAAAATTAATATAAAAATATTTGAAAATCATGTCTGACATTATTAACAGTTATCAAAACATTGTGTTTTTGTGCATAGTTGGTGGAGTGTTTTAAGCGCATTTGGGACTGGTTGGGAGTAACTTCAACTTCAGATGTTGTTGATGCCTGTATATTGGTTTGAGACTTCTTGTTGTTGGATATCATTTAACTCCAGGTAAAAGCAACAGCAGCATAGTTGATCAAATAATGCCTGTAATCTGTAACGTTAACATCATGTTTGCAAACACTCTGTGTGTGCGATATGTTGTGATCATATTTTATTAACATAAGAAAACATGTAACCATCCAGACACATTTTTAACCATCCAGACACATTTTTAACCATCCAGACACATTTTTAAACTCCATCTAAATAATGGAGCAACAAAACATTTCAATACATTTTAGGCTATTTCATAAGTTAATGGTTAGATTTACCTAGTAAAATTATATCAAAGTTAAAGAAAATTTCCGCATTCATGGAATTTATTTGCCATTTTTCTTAAAAGCCTTTATTTAAAAAAAAAACCGCCAAGATATAATTAACATGTTAATCACCATGGTAACCTTAAAATATAAGCATTCAACGTTAACACCTTGGCCAACACAGCCACAGAGCTGTGGTAAATTATCTTCTCATGTCGTTCTCTCTCAGCGGACAGATGCAATTCTGCAGAGCCGCCTTTTGTATTGTTTTGTGTTAAAGTGTGATTTGTCTCAGAAGAAGAGTGTTTGTTATTCTTTAAGCCACCATGAGAATGCTTCATTATTAAAAAGAACGGCATTATTTCGAAGCATGTACAATTTCTTTCTTAGATTCTTTTTTATGTATGTATTTATGATGACCCATTTGTGTCAGATTTCCATAAGATCATAATAAACCTATTGTGTTAATATAATTAATGTGATAT
Organism: Musca autumnalis; assembly: GCF_047663935.1. Classification (NCBI taxonomy): domain Eukaryota; kingdom Metazoa; phylum Arthropoda; class Insecta; order Diptera; family Muscidae; genus Musca; species Musca autumnalis. Next base: position 117,075,961 of record NW_027411644.1, read on the forward strand.
CTTATGGCATATTAATCAGTTGCTGTTTTGAATGTGAAATTAATATCAAGTATCAGTTTCATTGTGAAATATTGTATGATCACTATGGTCATTTGTATTTATAATTATTGTCAAAATGTCAACAACTTCCTATAAGTGACGGGATTATATTGTATGTAGATACCTACAGACGATAGAATCTTATGGTGAGATTATTTTTTTACAATTTGCAGATACTACTATTAATACCAAGCGGATTTTTCGGAAGCCCGGACTTATTGTTTTAGGAAACCATGAGCTTTATAAAACTTTTTTCAATGGAGTTGAACTTTTAAAACCCGATTAATGTAAACATAGCCTTAAATCTGATTGGCACATAATAGTGCGGTTCCATAAAACCTGATGGAATAAACCCATTGGGTTTCAGATGCCAATCCCATTGCGTATACAGTGGTTGTCACTGAAAATGATGGAACCTGAAATAAAAAAGGGCTCGAAAAGCAACAAAGGGTGCTTAAACTGTCGTTTTTGTAAAAGCAGGGATGATCGAGACGTTGTTAGCAATGTTTATAAAAACTATATTTAAAGAAAAGTGTAAAAAATTTTGTTCTGTGTCTTGATTTTTACGTTCATATGTATATCAGCCCCCCTATTCAGTAACTTTTTAACAGCTGTACTCATTGTTTATTTTACAACAATTTTTGTTTGTTTTGTAGTTGTTACAAAAACAAAAGAAATTTTAACAACTTTTGAATCGATAAAAGTTACAGAATTCCTACACAGGGCAACGCCGTTAAAGACTTGTCTAATGTCCAATTTACATTAGCAACTTTTTCGTCATTTGGAGCTGTTTCGTCATTTATTTGCTAAAACAGGCAACATTTTGCGTCATTTACCATACAAAAATAAATGACGATATCTGCGTCATTTATTCTAAACAACGCACGAAAACACCATACTATTATAAGCAGCCCTGTATTTTTGTCATAAACTACCAAAAAATGCAACTGTTTTTGATGTCTTTGTTTGTTTGTGTGTGTTGTAGAAAAACAAAAATACTCAAACGATGACAAAAGTGAAAATAAATGTTTAAAAAACTTGCAAAAATTATGTTTTTTTGTTTTTAGAATTAATTTAAGTTATTCGATACACACGGATACACTAGGATTTCGTAAAACGAAATCAATTAATGTGCATATGTAAATTGGACTTAATATAGGGCTTGCCTGGCTAATATAGGACTTTCCCTATAGATTGTTTGTAGGTACTCTGGACATAACCCTTAATTATGGACATAATGCTTGGTTTACATTTACGAAATCCACTCGATTTCAACTGTCAATTCCTTTGCGTATACGTCAATATGGTCATTATTAATCGATTATTGTGGTGCATAATTTGCAATGCTCAATTTTAAAATGTCCATTTTTATTTTCCGGTAAAAATTTAGTATAACGGTACTGTAAACGGAATATTTTTGTATGTCATCTTATAGACTATTTTCAGCCTACAAAGTTGTTTTTTGAATTGTTAAAAAATCTCAACTAGTTTCAAAGTTATCCATGTTTACATTTTTTATTTCAGGTTGCATCATTTTCAGTGACAGCCACTGTACATCAAAATAAATCCTCATAAAAAAGGTTGTGGTTGATTTACACTACTCATAAGTCCTCCACTAAATTTAATAAATCCCGTACAAATTCTTGGGAATTAGATATTGCTTTTGGAGGATTTAAATGGCAATCAGATGATTTTTGTTTATGCATACATACACAACAGCATAAAAAGTAAATCGACAAAAAACAAAAAGAAATCAACTTAATAATACCCCGTCCCACTGGGTTTCATATGTCAATTCCATAGCGCAAACGTCAAATAATTCCTCATAAAGAAGGTTAACCCGGCAAAAAGGTTTAGCGCTATAAAATTCACAACTTTAATAATATGTGAGTCTGTTTATTTACACATTTTGCAAGGATAAATTTATCCTGCAATAACTTGCATGTTCTTAGTGAAGAACTGTCAGACAGCAGTCATTAACTACGTCCTAATAAGACAACAATAAATATTAATACCTAGTCATTAACAATTTGTACAAATTGTTAAAAATTTCTAAAACATGTTTGATGTAAAGTGCAAAATTACGGACAAAATCAAATCAATAAAATGCACGATGTGTAAATTCGAAATAAAAAATAAAAAAACTATCAACTTATAGGCCCCGGCGAGATTCGAACTCACGATCTCCTGTTTACTAGACAGGCGCTTTAACCAACTAAGCCACGGCGCCCTTTTGCGTGCTGCTAGCATATAGTGTTACAAAGTCATAGCAACCACGCCAACAAACAACTTTCATTGTGGTTACGTGACATAGCCATTCGTCGTTTGCCTTATTCCACTAAACATCTGACCAAGAACAATAACAACATCCAACTATGACGTTTTGTTTACACTCATAAAAAAAATTAAGTGTTTTCATTGAGTTTGTTTTGTTCAATATACAAATGTGTGTAAAACAACTCTTATTATTTATTCTATAGCACATTAAGAATAGACTTAATTGCAGGAGATTTATCTGACACCTTTCCACACATCTGTGGGGATTATGAATTCTTCCGCAATCACATTAAAAAACAGCCGCCAACATGACGATCTCCGACCTCCCTTTATCACGGTTTCTCGCAGAGTTGTTCCCTAGGAAATATGTATGTATGTAGTTACACATTTGTTTCTGTTCACTTATTTTAAGTTCACCCTTCCTTTTGTTGTTGTTTCCTCATTGTAGAATCTACAGGTAGTAGGTATGCGCCAGTCTAGTCTATAAAAACCATACTCTCACCGCTTGAACGGAATGGAATCTAAACAACAAATCACCTTAAATTCATTGATGATGACGCACAATAATGATGAATGATTATCAGGCATATGTACATAAATACATGCGTATGTATTTAAAGTACTTGAGAAAAACAACGCACACATATCATAGATTAAGTATTTATTTTGTTATTGGGTAATATACGAGCAAGCGCCTGCCATTGAAGTCTTGCATACCACAGTATAGGGTTTGGAAAACTGAGGCATTCACTGCTAAAGGGCATTTTATGACTATGACGAGTTGTTCTTAAAAAACAGCAAATAAAGTTAAATCAAAAATACCAAAAGAAGTATGTTTTATTTCAATATTTGTTTAAAATCTCAGCAAAACGATGAAAAACACAAGAAAAAATTCTTTCTCCACTTTTACAAGTGTAGCTAGCGATTGATACAACCTGTGAAATGATATTTGTCGATTATTAACAATGTGTGAAATTGTTGACCTTTGACACTTGTGGTGTTATTGAAGAATTGCGTTTTTGTTTGTGGGGTTTTATTGCATTACCTATTTTATGTTTTATTTGATTGTGAAGTGGATTTTATGGATTTTTTCTGGGTGTTTTGTTGTGAGTACATGTATGAAATCAAAGGTTAATGTCAACATAAATTCGTTTATCAATGTATGTAGGTAGGTGCATACCATGGTGGAATAAGAAGGTGTAACATCAAATCATGTCAAACGTCAAACTTGTTCACAATAATGCGTTACTGTGAATTGCTTGTTTACATTTTGTATGTGATTTTATTCACAATAACGCATTTTGACAACTGGTATGAAGATCAGCTGTTTTTGACGTTACACCTTATTATTCCACCATGGTACATACTATGTACACCTGCATTCATGACCTATGTACTTCAAGTTCGTTTGTTGCAGGAAACATTATTTTGTGCTTATACAAATTTTGTGAAAAGATTTTAAGGTAGAAAGAGAATCACCTCGTTGCTTTCCAAATGTCAAATTATAAAGGAATGCCAAGCAAGCGATGAGCTGATTCTGTTTCTACCTTTAAATTTTTATTGAAAGTTTATCCAAAAACAAAATAACGCCAACAGCTTGGTCTCAATCAGTATGGGAATTCTGTAACAGTATATTTAGGGTTGATTTATCAATGTGAAATAAATCGAGATAATTCACTTAATCATCGTAGAAATGTATAGTCTAAACCAAGCTTAACTCTTGTTTCGTTTATCAATAAAAATTGTTAAAATTATGAATGAAAAGTTAAAATAAAAGTTGGCAGCATTGTTGCTGACGTTAAACGACTACTTTATTTGAGTACGTTTACATCATGGAAAATTAATGCAGGTACTACACCCAAAACAGCTGAGAATCACACTAGTTGTCAAAATGCAGTATTGTGAATAAAATCACATACAAAGGTAAACAAGCAATTCTCAGTATTATTATTGCTATTGCTGTAACACCTTTTTATTCCGCCATGGTTTACAATTACCTCAAATAAACATTCTTTTCAAACCCAGAGGACTTTATTTAATTGAAATCGACTGAATTTCGTAAATGTAAAAATACTATTTGTTACCAAAACAATCCAATTGCTGAAACAACCGCATAAAACTTGTTTGATTTCCTTTAGTGATGTGAATGCGAAAAAATTAGTGCTAATTATTAATAATAACAGATCTGTATTTATAATTCTAGTTTGCATTAATAAACAAAATATGTTGTTTTTCACGCTTTTAATTTATTAGAACTATAATTCAATTTAAACAAAAACAATTTAATTCTCACACTTTCTACCAAAACACAATGACACATAAACATTGTTTTTAAAAAGTTTCCACACACTATTTTAGTTCTTTATTTACTACGGACTTTTCTTTACACAGTACACTGAAAACTTTTTTACTGTTATCCATAAAACTAAGTTTAATGGAAATTGATTGTAAAATA